>NC_086451.1:188390507-188990507 GCF_028390025.1 Pseudophryne corroboree | reverse complement strand
ATATATATATATATATATATGTGTGTGAATCCCTAAAATAGGGTTAAATTAGATATAATGAAAGGCACCCCAACTTTGTGATTCATATTATAACTTACATATCTCGGTGCGGGTTACCCTCCAGATCTGGTGGGAGCTTTTTTGCTTGACCAGTGTTGGAACTTCTAGATATGGGGTATATTTACTAAGCTCCCGATTTTGACCGATTTGGTGTTTTTTCTTCAAAGTGTCATCTCTGGAATTTACTGAGCTCAAATCACGGCAGTGATGAGGACATTCGTATTTTTTTGGAAGTCAAAGACAAAAAATACGAATGAATACACCATCGGTCAAACGCAGCTGTTTAGGTATACAACTCGGTAATTTAATATGCATTTCGCTAATTTCTCTACTGTGAAAGTGCATTAGCGGCCGTGAGAAAAAGCGATTCGTAAAAAAAGGCGTGAAAAAATAGACCTGCTTTTGAGAAGCGTGTTTACATGTGTTTCAAATTCGACATTAATCACACCTGCATTTTTTGTTCTTTAAATGGGACCCAAGCACATTTTTCACATCTCTTACTCTGAAATGGTTGCTGCCGTGTGTAGTACTGATTTCTTGTTTACTGTGGGATACCTGAGAGTGCTCCATCAGGCTACAATAAACTAGGGCCAGGAAACTGAACATGGTCAGCAGGTTGTCCAGGTTCCGCGGAGGCTGTGCAGGCCTCATTTTTTTAGTGGGCGTTTAAACTTAAACGCTTTGGCCGATGACCAGGTCATACAGATGTTCCAGCTAAATACAAACATCATTTTCCATTTGTATGACCTTGTCAAACTGGACCTAGACCCTGAGACAGCACGCTCTCGCTCTGTCTCAGGCCTGCACAAATTCCTGGCTGTGTTGCACTTTATGGCTACTGGCAGCTTTCAGGCTGTGACTGGTGATGTAATTGGTATCTCACAGCCCACCTTTTCTAAATATTTCAATCAGGTGAGTTAACACATACATACTCCTCTATGTCTAAGTTGTGCTTCTGTTATGTAATATAACACAGTTTTGTATTTTTTACAGGTCATGACACTCACCTTATATTTTGTAATGTCCACGCAGGTTTTGGATGCTTTGTATCCACACATAGATGCCTCTATCTGCTTCCCTACCCAGGAGTCGCAGTGGCATGCAGTCAGGGTATCTTTCTATGAGCTTGCTGGCATGCCCAATGTGCTGGGAGCCATAGATTGCACACACGTTGAGCTGAGACCACCTAGGGGCAGGCAATACATTTATACCAATAGACATCTGGCCCACTCCACTAATGTCCTTGTGGTTTGTGTTGGAAATCTAAAAATTATGAGTGTTGTTGCAGGTTACCCTGGCGGCTGCCGTGACTCCTTCATCCTCAGTCAGTCATCCCTCTTTGAGAAATGTGAGGCCAGACAAATGCCTGATGGATGGCTGCTGGGTATGTTAGAAATTTTTTTGTGTGTATGTGTGTTAACCTCAACATCGTTATTATGTTAGCTATTTTTTGCCTAAACCACATGTCCTAATGTTGGCAATATCTGTCTTTCAGGTTATGGGGGATATGGCTGCTTCTCTTGGGTTCTTACTCCATTGTCCCAACCTGATTCCCCTGCTGAACACAATTACAATAATGCACATAAGTCCACACGGAATGTGATAGAAATATGTTTTGGTGTGCTGAAATCTAGGCTTCGGTGACTGGATAAGTCTGCAGGACTTTTGTTGTATAGTCCCTCAAAGGTGACTAGGATTGTGTTCTGCTGCTGTTTTCTTCATAACATGTGTTTGTGTCAACATCTGCCACATGTTGAGGAGGAGGAGTATGATGTTGGTGATGAAGAAAACAGGCAGCAAGTAGAGGAGATAGAAACATCTGGCGACAGTGTGAGTACAGATGTAGGGAGGCAGGTAATGCAAGAACTGATTCAGCGTCATTTTACCAGTAAGTCTTAATTTTTCATAATCAATATTAGCTAACCCCAATCCTAAAATATATGTAGTTATGAATTCTGTTTGTGATGCGTTATTGTTTGATATTAGGCATGTTGTTTACAGTTAGTCAATAACATTTTCATCTTACACTGTCAGTCAATAACAAATTAAACATTACACATATAGCGTTTGAGTAATTTATTACCTTAAACACTTGAATTTAGTTTGTCACAATTCTATAATCTTTAAATATCTTGGAAAATACTGTATATTTTAATGCAGGCTTGCTCATTTCCTAGTTTTTTTTTTGCTGGGTGCAGAGGATTGTGCTGGCACATTGGGCCATGTTCTGCTGGATCGTCTAACTGGGGAGGTAACTGGGGTCTGGCTAGGTGTGGTTGTCCCTGAGCTTTGATGCTGGGATGCCAACACATTTATGTTTTGGCTCAGGTTGTTGAGGCTTGCTGTGAGTTGTGTGGTTGCGGCTGTGTTGTTGGAGATGATTCTGGACAGGCTTTCTGTGATTAATTGATTGTTCTGAATGATTTGAATGAGGGCTTGTTGATGGCGGTGTTGTTCATCCATTATTCGCTGAAAACTTGCTATCAGTTGGCTGTTGTCTGCTCTCATCTGCTCCATGGTATTGGCCACTCTGCCAAGTTGCTCAATCAATCTGCCTGAGTTTCTACTGAGTCTAGGTAGATGATGGGGCAGACTGGCAAGATATTGGCTGTGTGTGTTGAGACAGGCATAGTGTTGTGCCTGTTGTGTGGCCCAACTGGACCAAAACTCTGGTTCCATTTGTGGCTGGGGTGGTGTTGGGCTCAATTGGTGGGAGGGGGTTGTTTGGGGTAGTTGAGTTATGTCAGCCGGCGTGGTTGGCTGGTGATTATCAATCGTTTGCAGGTGAAATGTGAATGTTTGCTGCAAGTCAGTTTCCTACTGGGTATCCTGGGGCATGATGTCTGGATCTGTATGGGGTTGAAGACAGCCACGATTTAGTTACTGTTGGGCTTCTGGTTGGTTTCAGCTTTATGTCAACATGCATTACTTATTAATTTGCATTTTGTAAATTATAAATAGAGTGTGGGCTAAACTTAAAATATTATTGTACATTATTTTAGAAACATGTGGCTTCTTAGGTACCCCACTCATTACAACAATTTTTAAGGAAAATTTTGGACTATGAGCCTTACTTAATGTGCTAACACGTAGAACTATAACAAATAAAAATTACACCATTGACATATTATGTTTGAAGCTTCCTTTTGGCAAACAAACACAATCCAGTACATTAAATATGTTGAACAATACACTCATACATTGTTAAAGGCTGTCAGTCTTGGCCAGGAAACTTTTTCAAATATAGTGAAAATACATATATTAAAAAATATGGCGGTAAATTTACTAAGGTGGTAGATTTTTAGAACTGGTGATGTTGTCCATGGCAACCAATCTGATTCTACTTACCATTTATCTCGCTGCTTCAAGCAAATAATAGATATAATCTGATTGGTTGCTATGGGCAACATCACCAGTTCTAAAAATCTCCCACCGTACAAAATTTTCCCCATGGTTGGCAGGAGTGGGCACACCTATTTTGCGCATATAGTTAAGTTGAGATGTGAACCATGAAATAATGCTTACCATGGGGTCAAATTACTAAAATGGAAGTTATATGTAAGATGGGATGTTGTCCATAGCAACCAATCACATTGCAGGGATTATAATCGAGAAGGTGCTGTATTAATGTAACGTATAATATGATTGGTTGCTATGGTCAACATCACATCTTAAATAGAACTTCCATCTTAGTAACGTTACCCCCATGTGTTTGCTGGTGTGGATTAGTACAAGGATGAGTGTGTGTTTTTGGTCATGTTTTTTTGGTGTGCAAAAACACTGTGTAAAATGCATTTTTTTTTATGCTTACTCACCAGACAGCTGAGGGGATTGTGGTTCCTCGCTTTGTGGTCTGGCCAAAATGGCTTCTTGTGGCAGAGCCAACACAGTGGAGATGCGCCGTTGTGGTGGAGAGGATGCGGGTGTAGTTACCGCCTCAAGATGCCATTTTTTGCTAACCATCTTCTGGAGACTGGCAGACCCCATGTGAAGGTCGTCTGTGTGGAGTGTGGTGCGATGATGAAGTTCCTATGGGATAAAATAAACATTATAATTCTGTCTTTCTATGTGTTTGCAGAATATGTGTATACACAACATTCTTTCCTGCATCGCCAGCATCCGCATCTCTTGGCAGTGTGGTTTGTGTCCTGGCTGTGCTGGCTCTCTTTCGTACTGTAGAAATATGAAGTTTGTCCTTATGATCATTATATTGTGATTATATATTTAATCAAAAACCTTATTGTGATGTGGACATATGAAGAACATTATGAGAATTAACCAAAACTTTGGTTATGCTTTTCTGGCTGACTTCGCTGGGTGTGTATACTTTAATTCTGAACCAATTAGACCAACCAATCCATACAGTAAGGTGCAGAATTAACAATATTATGCAACTACAAAACCAACCGTGGATGTTTAACACAACAAGAATATTAGTCTGTAATTAAAAATTGTTTTGTGACAAAAAATAACTCACAACAACCAAATATATTTAAAAAAAAAACAAAAAGAAAAAAAGAATCAGCGGCACTAATCACATCATGCACACAAAGGCCTACCCAGAAAAACATACTATAACCATAAATACATTCAACTAAATGGACTACACATTCAGGAAAACACATGAGTCACACTTCATTTAAAGTTCCCCCCAAAAATGCAAAACAAAAGAAACGTAAAAAACAAATGATGCAGCAAAAGGGACAGGACAACTGCTAAGTTCACAATACAAAGGACAAAAACATAACTATTTCTGTACAAAACTTCATCACCAACACATTAGAACAATGAACCAACTTACAATCACAATTAGCAAGAATAAATTTCAGGCAACTAAGGACAAAGCACATATGTTAAAACAATATAAATCTTGTACAACAAACTCACCATCCTGCCTTGGACGATCCGAATCCTGGACATTAGTCGCACCAACCACTTCTGGCGGAATAAGGGGCCGCACAGGCTCCTCCCACTCCCGATACGACGCTCTGAAGGGATGGCCACCCCCTGTTTGTCTGGCTGACTTTGCCTCCTTGGCCATTTTAGCCTTGACACGGAGCTTGATGTCGTAGAATCGCTTACGACACGTGTCCTCGGTCCTCCTCACCCACGCCCTCACTATTAACTGCCGCTACTACCTTCCCCCACAGAACACTCTTCCTGCGTGAAGGAACCTTGGCAGCATCAGGCCCAAATAGCTGACGATGATGGGTCATCAGCTCCCGCACCAATGCAACATTCTCTGCATAGCTGAACTTCACATTGCGCCCAGTCTTTGTAGTGGTGCGTGGCTGTGGAGCCACGGCACCATCACTGTCACTCTCACTCGAGGCCGCAGCACCAACCTCCTCCCCCTCACTAACCTCCTCCACCTCACTCACCTCCTCCCTCTCACTCACCTCCTCCACCTCACTCACCTCCTCCACCTCACTCACCTCTGCCACCTCACTCACCTCTGACTGGGACATATTCTGGACAAACAACAAATAACACTGCTAAAAAAAACACAAAACACACTCCTCCACTACCACTACACACCACAAATCAAACACACACACACACACACACACACACACACACACACACACACACACAATGACAATAGACAGAAAAAAAAATACAAAGACAAAAAACTAAACAAACTTTTAAATAACTACACAACAAGTAGGACAAGACTACTTATACACACAGTACAGCACTCAGCAATCGCTAAAAAACACCTCAAATCCTCCAAAAACTCCAAACAACTCTCCAACACAAAACACCACTCCCTCTCACCTCTCCACTAGCTAAACCCACGAGGTTCGGTCAGTTTGGGGCGGTTTTATAGTAATGAGCACAGACACTCCTCCATCAACAAACCAACCAATCACGGACGAGTGACAAAAACGAAAGTCAGAAAAAAAACGCGTCCGGGAATGGAAAAATACTGCCGCAAAAATCAAATGACGAATTTAAAAAAAAAAAAAAAAAACACGGCCGCAAAAACACAAAATCGCCCGCATTCTACCTTTGAAAAACACGAATAACATCAACATCGAAAAATGAAAATAATCAAAATACGACAACATAGTAAATGAAGCGTAAAAATTTCAAAAAGTTGCAAATTCACACATTCAATGCCAATCGTGATTCATCTCCCACCAAATCTACATAAATACAAATTTTAGTAAATATACCCCTATGTGTAAGTTATGCACTATGTGGATAAAATATCAGATATGTCTTTGTGGGTTTTCTATGCGTATGCTACCTTATTTACTCATACCACGCGCTAATACGCAGGGCTTCGCGATCCTATGTACACAGTGTGTGGGTATGCGCACGCATGGCAGAACAAGCACACGCACGGAGGCCACTCTGTGTGGTGTTTGCACGTGGTGGATGTGGGTATAATATTTTTGACTTCGACACCACTGACACCATTTTATGTACCACACTCAAAAATGCACCTTATAAATTATGCACCAGTGGAGGGCTGATGGTACTGCGTACCACCACCAAATTTCTTAATGGTACTCCGTACCACCCTACTTTTAGCACTGGGTACTATACAGTACTTAACAAACCATTGTTAGGGTGTTTGCATTTGGGATTTTTGCATTTGGGATGCCATCGTCGAGATACTGAGCGATACTGAGGGAGCCAGTAGGGTTAGGGTTAGGCTGTGGGCATGGGTGGTTAGGTTTAGGCAACACCAGGGGGGACTTAGGGTTAAGCACCAAGTGGGAGGTTTAGCTTGCCAGAGGTTAGGTTTTTGGTTAGGGGGGAGGGGGGTTGTATACTTAACAAACCCCTGTGGGGATTTTCACATTTCAGGATACTGAGCACCAGCATCTCGAATGCCGGCATCTCTTATGATATTTTATGATTTATTTTCATCCATTATTTACAGTACTGTATTTCATTGTTTTGTACAATAGCTTATGTTACAGTGTTATTTTTCCACAGTACCACATGCCCCATCCACCCAGGAGCCAGAACTGGACAGCTCCGGGAATGGTAATTATTATTTTTGTTACAGACACACTAGTTTCCTACAGTATTACTGTCATTTTTTAATCTCCTATATAATAGCCCTGAGACTCTGTGCCTGGACCTCTAACGCTGGGCGTGGCTAGGAGCTCTCATTGGGTTAGAAGCAGGTCTATCACAACCAGTCCACATCTGATTAGGCGAGAAATGCCCTCCCACAGAGGTTACTTCCAATGGGAGCCTCTGCCTTTAGCTGCTGTGTTTTCACAGAGCAGGATTAGCAATGGGACTGATGGAGCTCCAGCTCCAGGACCACACCCCAAAATAGTCTCACTGCATATGCAGCAACATACCCTCCAACAATTTACATATAAACATTGATACACATTCGAAAAGGGAGCGTGGTCACGGGTATGGTGGCGTGGCCATGCCCCTTTTCATATACTTTCAATGGAAACTTGGAGACTCAAAAAACGGTACAGACCATAACAAAAAGCTACTGTACCTGCCAAAAAGGTCCACCTGGAGGGTATGCACTGCATCAGCAGCAAGTCTATATGCTGTAGACACGGGGGAAAAAACATCCTTTCACTGCAGCATCCTATATCCTGCTGCCAGTCCGCCTGCCCCCTCTGCCATCAACAATCCCCACTCCCTAGCCGTGGCACAGGTGGAACAAAAGCTGCTGCAGCCACAGGCATAGATGTGTATGAAAGCGGCGCAGTGGAAGGCTTTCATAGCCCTCCCTGCGCCGCATACTCTCTGAGCCCCGGAGCCTCCTCTGTGCATGAAGTCGTGGAAGTGCTTCCCCGCCACAGCCGTGCCCAGATCCCCAGTGGCCCTGACTCTGCAGCACAGCACCTGGGCTGCCGGCCTGGAAGCCCTGAGATGGCTAATGTAATTGCTAGAGTGGGTGATATCGCGGAGGGTAATGTCTGGACGCTGAATCAATGTAAAAGATGACAGTGCTGTGCAGTGCAGTGGGTGTGCAGTCAGGGACGGTGCTACGGTCTTCGGCGCCCCCCTACAAACTATAAATTTGCATCCTCGCATACTTCACAAAGGCACAGCGCACATAGTACCCCCTGTAGTAGAGATACTTACACATGTAATGCCCCCTGTACAAGAGACGCTTACACATTCAACGCCCCCTGAGCCAGTGACGCTTACACATGTAATGCCCCCCTTTACCAATGACGCTTACACAAGTAACACCCCCTGTAGCAGTGACACTTACACATGTAACGCCTCCTGTACCGGTGACGCTTACACACGTAACGCTCCCTGTACCAGAAACGCTTACACATGTAACGCCCCCTGAACCAGTGATGAATACACATGTCATGCCCCCCTGTACCAGTGATGCTTACACAAGTAAGACCCCCTGTGGCAGTGACGCTTACACACGTAATGCCTCCTGTACCGGTGAAGCTTACGCATGTACCGCTCCCTGTACCAGTGCCACTTACACACATAACGCCCCCCTGTACCATTGACGCTTACACACGTAATGCCCCCCCTGTACCAGTGATGCTTATACACATAACGCCCCCTGTAGCAGTGATGCTTACACACGTAACGCCCCCTGTAGCAGTGCCGCTTATACACGTAACGCACCCTGTACCAGTGACGCTTACACACATAATGCCCCCCTGTACCAGTGACGCTGACAAACGTAATTCCCGCTGTCGCAGTGACGCTTAGACATGTAACGTCATCTGTACAAGTGCCGCTTAGACACGTAACCCCCCCCGTACCAGTAACGCTTACACACGTAATGCCCCCCTGTACCAGTGATGCTTACACACGTAACGCCCCCTGTACCAGTGCCGCTTACACATGTAATGAGCCCTGTGCCAGTGACATTTACAAACGTAATGCCCCCTGTAGCAGTGATGCTTACACATGTAATGCCCCCTGTAGCATTGCTGCTTACACACGTAACGCCCCCTGTATCAGTGCTGCTTACACACGTAATGCCCCATGTAGCATTGCTGCTTACACACGTAACACCCCCTGTAGCAGTGCCGCTTACACACGTAACGCCCCCTGTAGCAGTGCCGCTTAGACACGTAACGCCCACTGTACCAGTGCCGCTTAGACTCGTAACGCCCACTGTACCAGTGATAGTTACACACGTAACACCCCCTGTAGCAGTGCCGCTTACACACGTAACGCTCCCTGTAGCAGTGCTGCTTACACACGTAACTCCCACTGTACCAGTGCCCCTTAGACACGTAACGCCCCTGTAGCAGTGACGCTTACACACGTAACGCCCACTGTACCAGTGACGCTTAGACATGTAACGCCCCCCTGTACCAGTGACGCTTACACACGTTACACCCCCTGTACCAGTGACGCTTACACACATTATGCCGTAGTCACACACAACAGGCCCATATATATATATATATATATATATATATATACAAACACACACATACTGTACATACATTACACACATACACAGTCACACATATATACAGTATACACAGACACAAATTCACTCTCTTTCCAGACACTTATCTAATGGTCTGGCTGACTGAAGCTGTAGCAGCTCATCCTCCTATTGCAACACGGTCGCGTCTAGCTCCGCCACCTTTTACATTGATTCAGCGAGTCAGTCAGTACTGCCAGCCAGTCACTATTGTTAGCGCCAGTGTCGCAACGCGCCGCACTACAGGGAAGTAGACGCACTAAATAAACTACAGCTCCCATCAGCCCTTAGCGCCGAAGCATTCCGGCCCTTAGGGCTGCTGGGAGCTGTAGTTTATTGCGTACATCTTCTTCCCTGTAATGCGGCACCTTGGGACACCGGCGCTAACAATAGTGACTGGCTGCTGTGCGAGTCTCCGGGAGAGCCACTGCCAAAGGGAGGAAAGCAGCTTAGCTGCTGACAGGAGGAGAAGCAGGATAAGCATTACCCGCCCCTCCCCGACTCACAGTACCTCCAGGCCCCATCTGTGGCACCCCCACACACCCCCTCCAGCACCAGCGGTAGCTCTGGACCCCCTCCACCACCCGCAGCGGCCCCGTACCTCCTGCCGCACCACCGCATCCGCCCCTCCCCCACCCGGGGTAACCCCACAACTGCTCCTCCCACACCCACAGTGGCTCCGGAGCACCACCCGCGGCACCCACGCACCCTTCCCCACCTGTGACACCAACGCACCAGCCCCTCCCGCGGCACCCCAGGATCCCATCCGCCTTTTCCCCGCACCCCCTACTCCCCCAACCAAAGCACCTACTAGGTGATTCACCAGGCCCTGCATGTGCAGGTCATGCCGTTGCAAGGGGCTTCCTCCCCTTAACCATTGCACGCCCTTTGTCCGTGCAATATTTAACCACTCACCACTCACACAATTATGATTGGATGTAATGCTCCATATAATAAAAATATGGCATGCCACAAGGGTGTAGAAGGGTTAAGGAGGCGTAGCCCCTTACGACGGTGTGAAGAACGGCCGTAGGGCGCGATTAATCACCTAGTTTTGCAATATATCTGTAACTTCAACCATGCACAGCTGTGCATGTCAGCTGTGCGTTCCAATACTCAAAGCGTTCCTTCTCTAAGCGTCTTGAAAATGAACAGTTAAAAAAACAGTTCCTGCATTGGACTGAACTTAACCATCTTCCTTTTTCTTCTCATCCTCAGGTATGTTCATATCTCCCCATGTAATCTGGCTATTGCTATCTGCACCTATGCAAAACATCCATATTCCAAATGTATGTTCATATCTCCCCATGTAATCTGGCTATTGCTATCTGCACCTATGCAAAACATCCATATTCCAAATGTATGTTCATATCTCCCCATGTAATCTGGCTATTGCTATCTGCACCTATGCAAAACATCCATATTCCAAATGTATGTTCAAATCATTTGTTAGACAGTTTTGTGATTTTTGCTTTTGTTTGTAATGTAAAATACCTGCGTTTCAAAGCTTGGTCAGTGCCGCATATTTAATTAAGGCTCACTGGGCTGGTGTTTGTTTAGTCAATCACTGTGTAATGTAACACCTTTGATTAGTGGAACATTTGCCTCAGCTGTAGTTGGGTCAATTTCCCATAGTATATCTGTAACTTCAACCATGCACAGCTGTGCATGTCAGCTGTGCGTTCCAATACTCAAAGCGTTCCTTCTCTAAGCGTCTTGAAAATGAACAGTTAAAAAAACAGTTCCTGCATTGGACTGAACTTAACCATCTTCCTTTTTCTTCTCATCCTCAGGTATGTTCATATCTCCCCATGTAATCTGGCTATTGCTATCTGCACCTATGCAAAACATCCATATTCCAAATGTATGTTCATATCTCCCCATGTAATCTGGCTATTGCTATCTGCACCTATGCAAAACATCCATATTCCAAATGTATGTTCATATCTCCCCATGTAATCTGGCTATTGCTATCTGCACCTATGCAAAACATCCATATTCCAAATGTATGTTCAAATCATTTGTTAGACAGTTTTGTGATTTTTGCTTTTGTTTGTAATGTAAAATACCTGCGTTTCAAAGCTTGGTCAGTGCCGCATATTTAATTAAGGCTCACTGGGCTGGTGTTTGTTTAGTCAATCACTGTGTAATGTAACACCTTTGATTAGTGGAACATTTGCCTCAGCTGTAGTTGGGTCAATTTCCCATAGTATATCTGTAACTTCAACCATGCACAGCTGTGCATGTCAGCTGTGCGTTCCAATACTCAAAGCGTTCCTTCTCTAAGCGTCTTGAAAATGAACAGTTAAAAAAACAGTTCCTGCATTGGACTGAACTTAACCATCTTCCTTTTTCTTCTCATCCTCAGGTATGTTCATATCTCCCCATGTAATCTGGCTATTGCTATCTGCACCTATGCAAAACATCCATATTCCAAATGTATGTTCATATCTCCCCATGTAATCTGGCTATTGCTATCTGCACCTATGCAAAACATCCATATTCCAAATGTATGTTCATATCTCCCCATGTAATCTGGCTATTGCTATCTGCACCTATGCAAAACATCCATATTCCAAATGTATGTTCAAATCATTTGTTAGACAGTTTTGTGATTTTTGCTTTTGTTTGTAATGTAAAATACCTGCGTTTCAAAGCTTGGTCAGTGCCGCATATTTAATTAAGGCTCACTGGGCTGGTGTTTGTTTAGTCAATCACTGTGTAATGTAACACCTTTGATTAGTGGAACATTTGCCTCAGCTGTAGTTGGGTCAATTTCCCATAGTATATCTGTAACTTCAACCATGCACAGCTGTGCATGTCAGCTGTGCGTTCCAATACTCAAAGCGTTCCTTCTCTAAGCGTCTTGAAAATGAACAGTTAAAAAAACAGTTCCTGCATTGGACTGAACTTAACCATCTTCCTTTTTCTTCTCATCCTCAGGTATGTTCATATCTCCCCATGTAATCTGGCTATTGCTATCTGCACCTATGCAAAACATCCATATTCCAAATGTATGTTCAAATCATTTGTTAGACAGTTTTGTGATTTTTGCTTTTGTTTGTAATGTAAAATACCTGCGTTTCAAAGCTTGGTCAGTGCCGCATATTTAATTAAGGCTCACTGGGCTGGTGTTTGTTTAGTCAATCACTGTGTAATGTAACACCTTTGATTAGTGGAACATTTGCCTCAGCTGTAGTTGGGTCAATTTCCCATAGTATATCTGTAACTTCAACCATGCACAGCTGTGCATGTCAGCTGTGCGTTCCAATACTCAAAGCGTTCCTTCTCTAAGCGTCTTGAAAATGAACAGTTAAAAAAACAGTTAAACAAACATTAAACAGCATCAAGAAAGAAATCTGGAACATTATGTGGCCTCTCCTCACCTCTGCCATGAGAACACCAGGACCAATGCCTACTACTTCTGTGTCCAAGAACATCATGACTGCCCCCGGGACTACCCCTCAAGCTCAGCAGGGAACTGAGGGACGTGCGCATCAGGACCAGACTTTGCTGGGTCAGTTCCATTGGACATTAGTGTGCACCCCACATTCTCACACCCACCCGCACTGCTCTCATGAGACCAGGACATTTATCTTTTTCACAAAATAATGTTAGTACAGTTTTTTCCTGCAAATGTGTCTTTCTCTTCTCTTTCTTCTTACACTGTACTTCCACCCCACTGTGTGCTAATCCCGTAATGTGTACCTCCATTGGTTGCACACCCTGCCAGCAGTAACCTATGCAGTGCGCCCCACATGGCTGCCTCGGATGGGTCCTCCGTGGGCGAAGTGTGCTTCATTTGGATCTTTCCATGCAGGGTATAGCATACGCCTACACACGTGTCAGTTCTCCCATACATGCATTTGGCCCCTGTATGGCTCATCTCCCACTGTGTAACCGTGTAGTGCGCCCAACATGGCTACCTTATCTGGTGCGCTTGTGGATGGGATGAAAAATGCGTGGACCTGATGTTTTTATTGGAACCCTACTCTGAACTTAAGGACTCTGCAATCTCCCCATTTTGTGTTCTCTTCTAGGGGTGGACTATTCCACCGTGGGTAATCCTACGCAGTGCGCCTAAGATGGCTGCCGCACCTGGTGCCTTGTGATGGTGGAATACACAACCCCTGGAGGTTATTACTCAAAATGCCTACACCAATCATGCACCAATCATTCTTTCTGTGTCTTTGTCTGTGTGGTTTATCTTTTGATGTAATGCTTAAATCTTCTGTATTATGTGCATTGTGTGAGTTCTAGTTGGCGCCGCGGATGGCTGCCTCGGTGCTGCTCTGCCAAGCAGCCTTAGTTTTTAGTCTTAAATGTATAATATGTCTACTGTACAGTTGCATATGTGCAGTATGAACTCATATGTGTAATGTTTGTAATGTATGCTACGTTTTTTTCCTCCATGTTGCTGCTTGGCGATGCATTGTACCACAAAGAATTCCTAGTGTACGTGAGTACACCTGGCCAATAAAGCTGATTCTGATTCTGATTTTACACACAGACTGCCTCGTTATTGATACAGAGGCAGAGGAGGAGGAGATGGGGGAGCCTTCAGGCTAGCCTAGTAAGTATTGTTATCTACAGTACTCTACTGTACTGTATTGTACATTTATTATTTATTATTATTAGCAGTTTCTTATATAGCGCAGCATATTCCGTTGCGCTTTACAATTAGAACAACAGTAATATAACAAAACTGGGTAAAAACAGACAGACAAATTGCTGTATGGGTACTAGTCGCACAGGTCAAATAGATGACCCCCATTTTCTATGTTATCTAACCGTATTAGTATTACTTAAAAGTACAGTATTTGGAGGGTGCTACCACAGGCAAGGTGAATATGCAATAGGAGAATAAAGAGAGAGATTCACAATGCCCTATGGTGGTGCATAAATATATGTTAAAATATAACTTTTATTACAATATATTGTAAAACCAGCGAATATTAAAAGGAAAGTAGAATAAGCGTAAATAGAAAAGAAATTGTGATTAAAATAGGAATTCTGCGCACTAGACGTCACTGGATTAGCTCATGTCATTATATTATTGTATATTAAGGTTTAAGAATAATCAAGAGTGTTCTTTTATTCCTATACCATAAGTATAAAGTTCCTACATGGTCATCCGTTGTCTATACCCCATAGTCACACTGTTATTCTTCTAACCATTAATGGAACCCATAAAAATCAAAACAATCACAAACGTATTGATTTTCTTATCCTTCCCAGGACTTTCAGTATCAGATCGTTTGAAAAAAACAGGATTACAAATAACGTTTTATATAATAGCTTTGCCCACTATATATCACTTAATGTGTGTTGTGCTCTTTATTAATACTCTCAATAAATTGATCAAACAAGTTATGTGTGAGTGTCAATCTTTCAGGATATGTATTATATTCTCATATCCCACTGTATCTCAAAATTGGTGTCATAGCTATTACCATACTGCTTAGTCTTAGTTGCACATTAGTACACGTCTAAACACATAGATTGTATTGTATCCACTGGAAGAGAAACACTAGAACACATGGATACAATGTATCCACTAGGGGAGAAACAGCAGATGTCAGTTTGAGGATTAGATTCCTAGTAATGTTGTTCCTTTCTAATGTAACGAATGATAGGCAATGTTGTCCCAGCCTCACTGTTACACTGTTGCGGCTCATCCAGAGCTGCAGCGATTGCTGACATTAGCTCGTTTATTATCAAGATATTAATATATATCAAGATATCTCCCACAGAATCCTTATATATCAGTATGTGCACAACGTCCGTATAGGGATGATTCTGTCCCTCTATGTTACAACATGATATAATGAGAGCTCACTCCACTGATATCTGTATAAAAGATTATTAAATCATGTATGGATCACGCGGTGTTCCCTTCTGTGTTCTGGTATACCATAAGTGTGTATATATAGTTGTAATTGTGCCTTGCACTAATATTATCTTTATTCCTTGGTGTATTTTGCACACTCTAATTATCCACTTTTAATAAAGTTTCACAATCTATGTGATCATATATCACGTGCTATATTCAGGTCCAATGACACAACAGGATCATTGTGAAAATTAATTGTCTCACACACATGTTCTTGTATATATTAAATCCTACAAACAGTAATTTTTGATAAATACAAAATTACACATATGATGTATAATAATGGGCGTGATTATGGTTTGTTAGGAAGTTCTGTGAGTATTGACTCTAATTTACAGAGTTCACAGCACACGGTATTATTCCATCATGAATATTGAGATAGGCTATCATATTCCCTGTAGTTATGTTCAGTGAGCAAGGAATTTAATAACACAAAAATGCAAATATAAATATGGATGTGATTACAAAATAATGATGTAAAGCCTTGTGGGCACTAATTTTAATTCATGGAGTTCACAGCACACAATACAATTTCATAACGAACATTGGGATAAGCTGTCAGTATTTGGTTCTGCTGTTTCATATATATTGTATGTGATCCCTGCGACATTCATGGGATAGGACACCCCCTAATTTGATACATATAATTCTCCTTAATTCGTTATCATATATGCATTATCCAGTGACTATCTAAAGTGCGCAGCTAGCCTGACGCACGCTTTGCAGTTTGCTTCATCAGACTGCAGAACTCACAACAGGGTGAGGTAATTTAAGCATCCTAACCCGCCTCCACTACCCCCCCTATCCATGCATTCAATCTTTGATTCTGTCCTCGGCATTCTGAATGCTGGGATCCCGACAGTATGTCAAATACAGGTACAGTACATCCCCTGATCCTATTAAGAATGTCTCTCTGCCTCCTGTACTCTACTTCCTGTAGCACTGTACAACTGCAAAGTACTGTACAATAATATAGTAACTGTACTGTATTTTGTTTATACTCTTTTTTTTCTTATGTCCTAGAGGATGCTGGGGTCCACATTCGTACCATGGGGTATAGACAGGTCCATTAGGAGCCACTGGCACATTAGGAGTTTGAGAGTGTGGGCTGTCTGCTCCCTCTATGCCCCTCCTACCAGACTCGGTTTAGAAAATGTGCCCAGAGGAGCCAGTCACAGCTAGGGGAGCTCTCCAGAGTTTCTCTAGTAAAGTTTATAGTAGAGTTTATTTTTTAAAAGGGAGGCTGCTGGTAACAGCCTCCCTGCTTCGTGGGACTAAGGGTAGTGTCCGCCCTGCGGGGTCTGAGCCACTATCTCCGCTGACAGGACACTGAGCTCCTCAAGGTGATGATCGTTAGCCACCCTAGGCGACCGCTCACTCCCGCAGCATGCCGCCACCCCCTTACAGAGCCAGAAGATCAGTGGCGAGTGAGTCACCAGCCCCCCTGGCAAGTGGGGAGCTGGTGTGAAGATAGCGGCAACAGGGTATGGAGCGTAGTACTAATTGCACTCTGGGCTCAGAGGTACATAGTGCTGCGCTGTGAGGGGCGCCCTGAACCAGCACCTAAACCCTACACTGACCTCCAAGCCTGTCATGGTCATAGGATCACTGCCAGCACAATACCTCAGGTGAGTATAATCTTCTGAAGAGCGGGAAGCGCCATTAAGGGGGCGAAGCTTCTCCTCAGAGCAGACCTAGCAGCATTCAGCACCATTTTCGTGCCTGCAGAGGCGCTGTCAGTGAAAGCAAGTCCCTCCATGTCAACTCCAGCTCTCTCTAATGGTACCAGGGGGTTGCAGAAGGGTAAGAGGCTGTATACAGGCTGTGTAACCTATTAAGGTACACAGTCAGCACTGGTAGGAGTCTCCCTATACCTTGAAAGTGCTATGTGTGGGTTGGCTCCAATCTCTGTGTCTTTCTTGCCATTCTTGAGGGTGAAACTCTGTCTAACCTCCCCTGTGTGTGTGTGGAGTGTTTGGGGTCTCATTTTAGCGATGTCTAGGGACTCTGGGGGTCATTCCGAGTTGATCACTAGCTGCATTTCGTAGCGCTGCGATCAGGCTAAAAAATGGCAGTTCTGCACATGCGTATGCGGCGCAATGCGCACACGCGTCGTACGGGCACAATGAACGATGTAGTTTTGCACAGGGTCTAGCGAAGCATTTCAGTACACCGGTGGCTGCAGAGTGATTGACATGAAGTGGGCGTTTCTGGGTGTCAACTGACCGTTTACAGGGAGTGTTAGGAAAAACACAGGCGTGCCAGGAAAAACACAGGTGTGGCTGGGCGAACGCTGGGCGGGTTTGTGATGTCAAAACAGGAACTGAACAGCCTGAAGTGATCGCAAGCTCTAAGTAGGTTTTCAGCTACTCTGAAACTGCACAAAAAAACTTTTCACACTTCTGCTAAGCTAAAATACACTCCCAGTGGGAGGCGGCATAGCATTTGCACGGCTGCTAAAAACGGCTAGCTAGCGATCAACTCGGAATGAGCCCCTCTGTGTCATATGCTGCAGTGGATTTATCCTCTCAGGATGATCTCATTCCAGGTAATCAGGATTGCACTGTTTTAAGG
This sequence comes from Pseudophryne corroboree, assembly GCF_028390025.1. NCBI lineage: Eukaryota > Metazoa > Chordata > Amphibia > Anura > Myobatrachidae > Pseudophryne > Pseudophryne corroboree. The sequence goes on along the minus strand of NC_086451.1, from coordinate 188,972,568 downwards.
CAGATACCAGCAAGGGAGCCTGAATGGTTTTCCTCTTTTAAATATATGAGAGCTGAGATTTCTACTAGGGTTGCACAGAATGAATCTGCAACTCAGGTTTTAGAGAACTCTATGGCAGTTTGGTCCGGTTCTGTTACCTCAGGGCCTCCCTCTGTAGGTTCCCATAAATGTGCTCTTGCCCAGATTATGCAAGATGACATGGATACCGATTCTGATATGGCAGACGGTGATGGGGATGTGCTCAGAGGTACCGCATTGCTTGCTAAAGGGGTGCAGTGGATGATAGAGGCTATTAGGGATGTGTTGAATATTACTGATACAACATCTGAGCAGGTTGAGGAGGCTTACTTCACAGACAGTAAGAAAGCCTTGCTAACCTTCCAAAGAATTGAATGCTATCTTTGAAAAAGCATGGGAAAACCCAGAGAAAAAATTCCAGATCTCTAAAATGGTTCTGGTTGCTTTACACTTTCCTGAAGAGTATAGGAAAAAATGGGAAAACCCACCCATAGTGGACGCATCTGTAAATACCGCCTTAAAGGAGCTGGCTGATCACAAAGTTGATGCTACGCTCAAATCCATATACATGGCTTCATGGATGATACTACATCCTACATGGATTTAAAAAGCTGTAGCAAAGTGGTCAGGCACTTTACTAGAGGATTTGGATACGTAACATTCAGGATTCTGCAGGATTTGTGGTGGAATCCATGAAGGGCCTGGGTTCAATGGATGCAGGAATTTCTTCCATGTCTGTCTCAGATAGCAGAGGACTGTGGCTGTGCCAGTGGTCTGGCGACATGGAATCCAGGAAAGGTGTGGAGACCCTACCCTACCCAGGTCAGGCTCTCTTTGGGTAAGTGTTGGATGCATGGATTTCCACGGCTACAGCAGGTAAGTCACCTTTTCTTCCCTCAGCTGCACCTGCTTCGAAGAAACAGTTTTCTTCAGCTGCTTCACAGTCCTTTCTGGGTTACTAGAGCAAGGCCAACCCGTCCAACACCTTCTTTAGAGGAGGTCGACCAAAATCCAAGAAACCTGCTGCTGCGGGTTCCCAGGAACAGAAACCTGCTTCAGGTACGCTTAAGTCCTCAGCATGATGTTGGACCGTGCGGCCTAAAGGTAGGGCCAATGGGGGCGAGACTCAGACATTTCAGTCACGTCTGGGTGTTGCCCGGTCTGGATCCCTGGGTACAAGATGTTGGGTCCCAAGGGTACCGGGTGGAATTTTAAGATTTCCCTCTACACTGGTTCTTCAAATCAGGCTTGCCAGCTTTGCTGGAAGATGGGGATATCCTACAGGGAGCCATTCAGAAGTTGGTGGAGGCACAGGTTATTGTACCGGTTCATCCACAGATGCAAAACAAGGGTTACTATTCAAACCTTTTCGTGGTACCGAAACTGGATGGGGTTCGGTCAGGCCCATTCTAAACTTAAAATCACTAAACCCCTTTCTGAGGGAGTTCTAGTTCAAAATGGACTCTACTGGCGGTGATATCAGGTCTGGAGGAGGAGGATTCCTGCTATCCCTGGATATCAAGGATGCGTACCTTCATATTCCGATTTGGCTGCCGCATCAAGCTTATCTCTGATTCACACTGTTGGACTGTCACTATCGGATCCAAGCCCTGCCATTCGGCCTCTCCACAGCACCGAAGGTATTCACCAAGGTGATGGTGGAAAGAGGAGCTAAACATAATTCCATATCTGGACGATCTGCTGATAAAGGCATCGTCCAGGGAGAAGCTGTTACAGTCCATTCTACTCACGACCCACCTGCTCAGTGAACACGGCTGGATCCTGAATCTTCTAAAATCACATTTGGAACCAACCAGGAAGTTGTCCTTTCTGGGAATGATCCCCGACACAGAAGTGCAGAGGGTGTTTCTTCCAGAGGAAAAAGTGTTGGTGATACAAACAATGGTCCGGGATGTCCTGAAGCCAGCCCTGGTGTTGGTTCATCAGTGCATTTGCCTTCTGGGGAAGATCTAAAAAAATCTATATATAGCAACCTATATATAGAACCCAGCGCTCATACACAATTTATTCCAACCACCAAATGTTGCTTAATTCATTTATCCTTATATATACATATCTTGTTTTATAAATTTGCTGCTCCCACAGGTAGTACTGTTCTACCAATAATGAAATCAATTTTAAGAGATAATACCAGTTATTATCAAGGGAGCGCAAAATAAAATATACAAATTATTTATTAAAAAACATATAAAAAGGGGAAAACCCACAATCAATATATGTAGGAGTCAATATACATAAATAACTCTATCCAAATATATATGGAAATTTTCATCTACATCAAATTGCGCTTTATCTCAATGGAATTTCTATTAATTGTCCAAGAAATCCTCAGGAATAAAACTGCTGTGTACTTAAAGCGTTACTCTGTGATATTTATAGGCATAGAAGTTCCTTTTATGGGAAATGAGCAACAATTGTAGCCACCATCTCCACTTTAATACTGAGACAGCTAGAAGTTCATTTGTGACACACGTGAGTTGATTAAAAAAACTAGCAGGGGGAGAGCGCTGTGTCCGTTGATCGATCGCAGCGGTATGCTACGACCCCCGCCAGTCACAATTAGGACTTGCAGTACTCAGGATATGAGTGTTTCTTTTCGGGTGGGGTAGAGACCTCCTTTGCTCAGCCTCAAACCGCTTGTTCCGCAGCGCCGTTTGGTCTCGGACCTCAATCGGAGTATCAGTTGTTAAAAAAGGGCTGCAGATGTCAAAGTTCAATGCGTCCGGTAAAACACCTTCCTTATGCGTTTCTCCACTATTATCCAGAAGTAGTTTAATCAGAGGATACATCAGCAGCCTCACAGGCTCTTTTTAAGCTCCACTATACCAATAGTATTCCTAATTAATTAATTAAATACATTCGTGTAGTGACTCCCATGAATTTCCATATACTGATTGCATATATAAAACCATTCACAGTCAATTATATCAAGAAAAAAGCAACAAGGTGGTTGATAAATAATAATAGTAATGCATACATATACAAATTATCATTGAACTTCTTATATTTAACTTTTGTATCAAATATACCATCTTTTTGACCAAGAGATAAACGCTGTTCATTTTATTTTATGTCATCAAAAATCATGTTTCTCCAAGTTTCTACTATGGACAGAGATTAGACAGTACTCAAGCTAAAAACTGGCTAACCCCTCTAAGAGGGTGTTTTAAATGTGGAAAGAGAAATTGTCTGACATGTCCCCATATGATAAATAGAAGTACTAGCTTTGAATCAACATCTTTTAAATTAACATTTGATATAGGTACAGTCATCAACTGTCAACATACATATGTGATATACTTCATAACCTGCATATTTGGGAAACAATATGTAGGAAGGACTACTAGAAGCTTAAATGTTAGGTTTCTTGAGCATAGAAGGAATGTGAATAAAAAGAACCTCAAGCATAGTGTCTCGAAGCATGTTACTTATTGTCATGTTGGGAATGTGGAGGTATTGAAAGTGCAGGCAATTGAGTATGTGGCCCCTACTCCGAGAGGGGGAGACAGATTCAACCGCCTAGGCACAAGAGAGGCATTTTGGATATTCTCTTTAGGAACTCTCACCCCTGATGGTCTGAATGAGAGTATAGAACTGAATAATATTGGTGGTTTCTAGAAAGAAAAATATATATAAAGAGTCTCATGATCATAAGAATGTTAAGATATTTATGCCCCTCCTCTAATTCTTTAAGAAAATCTTTTTCTCAAGAAATGAAGAATATCATGTGGGTCCTCCTCCTCCCTTCTCTCTTCTTCTTCTCTCTTCCTTCTCTTTTATTCCTTCTTTAAAGATATTATAATGGTTAGAACATTGATGAAATCACTATATAATATCTGATACCCATATATGATAGCTAGAGAACGAGCTTATGGAGAAATTGGATTTTTAGAATAAATAATAAATAATTAGTGATCAGTTATATATATATATATATATATATATATATATATATACATAGATTTTTGGCTATTTGTAAAAAAAAAAATGATTGTATAAGATCACATTTCTACAGAATAGAGCATTTTGAGATATTGGTTATCTAATCTATATTGTTTTTGCATTTAGAATGATAAAAATAAAAATAAAAGTTAAAATATAAACAATAGAGAGAATGATTCTATATGTAGAGTAATCAATTACATAAAAATCATATCTGATGAACTGGGCGAGTTAGATTTGAACCTGGGACCTGCTGTGTGGCATGCATGTTGCAGTTCCCCTACGCTATGAGAGCTGCTATAATATGGATGTGGTTTCCTGTTACTCTTATAGTCTTGGCTAAACATTAATAAAATAAAAAGAACAGCGTTTGTCTCTTGGTCAAAAAGAAGGTATAATTGATACAAAAGTTAAATATAAGAAGTTAAATGATAATTTGTATATATATGCATTCATATAGTGAGTACTGTAAGTCCTAATTGTGACTGGCGGGGGTCGTAGCATACCGCTGCGATCGATCAACGGACACAGCGCTCTCCCCCTGCTAGTTTTTTTTAATCAACTCACGTGTGTCACAAATGAACTTCTAGCTGTCTCAGTATTAAAGTGGAGATGGTGGCTACAATTGTTGCTCATTTCCCATAAAAGGAACTTCTATGCCTATAAATATCACAGAGTAACGCTTTAAGTACACAGCAGTTTTATTCCTGAGGATTTCTTGGACAATTAATAGACATTCCATTGAGATAAAGCGCAATTTGATGTAGATGAAAATTTCCATATATATTTGGATAGAGTTATTTATGTATATTGACGCCTATATATATTGATTGTGGGTTTTCCCCTTTTTATATGTTTTTTAATAAAGAATTTGTATATTTTATTTTGTGCTCCCTTGATAATAACAGGTATTATCCCTTAAAATTGGTTTCTGGGGAAGATGGTGGCCTCCTACGAGGCTCTACAGTAGGGTAGGTTTCATGCTCGGTGCTTCCAACTGGATCTCCTGGACAAATGGTCGGGATACCAACTACATATGCACCAGGGACTACGTCTGTCACCAAAGGTCAGGATTTCACTCCTCTGGTGGTTACAACTGCCTCACCCTCTGGAGGGCCGCAGGTTCGGGATTCAGGACTGGATCCTTCTAACCACGGAAGCAAGTCTCCGGGGCTGGGGTGCAGTCACTCAAGGGGAAACCTTCCAAGGAAGGTGGTCAAGTCTGGAAGCCGACCTGTCAATAAACATTCTGGAACTAAGAGCCATCTACAACGGTCTTCTCCAAGCGGCCCATCTTCTGATAAATCGGGCCATTCAAGTGCAGTTGGACAATGTAATGACAGTGGCTTACATAAACCGTCAGGGCGGAAAGAAGAGCAGAGCTGCAATGTCAGAGGTAACAAGAATCATCCATCCAAAACAAGCATTGGCGCTGTCAGCAATCTTCATTCTGGGAGTAGACAACCGGGAAGCGGACTTCCTCAACAGACATGATCTCCATCCAGGGGAGTGGTTCTCCATCCGGAGGTGTTCAAGGAGGTAACAGATCTTTGGGGTGTACCACAAATAGACATGATGGCCTCTCGTCTCAACAAGAAGCTTCGGTAATATTGTTCCAGGTCGTAGAACCCGCAAGCAGTGGCGGTGGATGCCCTAGTGACTCTGTGGCTTTTCCAGTTGGTGTACGTGTTTCCACCACTCCCACTCATTCCAAGAGTGCTAAAGCTCATAAGGAGAACAAGGGTTCAAGCGATCTTCATTGCTCCAGACTGGCCAAGAAGGTCTTGGTACGCGGATCTTCTGGATCTACTGCTAGAAGAGCCGAGGGCTCTTCGGGAGGACCTTCTGCAGCAGGGGCCATTTGCCTATCAAGACTTACCACGGCTGCGTTTGATGACATGTAGGTTGAACGTCAGATACTAGCTCGAAAGGGCATTCTGAACAAATTTATTCCTACCCTGATACAGGCTAGGAAAGGAGTAACGTCTAAACATTACCATCGTGACCTGGTTAATGGAGCCAGAACGTTCTCTACTAAATGGGCTCCATACATAAACACTCTTGACTTGACTACTCAGCAACATATAATTAAAGTTTTCAATGAGTATAAACCTCCACAGACATGTTGAGGTGATATATAGTATAGTATTATTCTTGCACTGGTATAGATTGTACTTAGCAAAACAAGGTCTAGGACACTGCCCCCCCCCCACCCCCACCCATCCTTCCTCCTTCTCTCCCTTGCCCCCCTGTATGTCTCTTTTTGTTCTTCTGGTTTATTTTATTCTATACTGTAATGTTTCAATTGTTATAGATGGTCAGACAAAGAGACGATCACATTATTTGCTCTTGCTAAAATACCTCAGAACATTCATTTGTACGCTAGAAATTGATGTTTTATCTACATTGTACCCTTATTAATGATTACCTTTATTGTGATCTCTCACCTACCATTGCTGTATTGGTTGCTGTATAATGTCTGACTGTTCTGCAGTATTTACTTTATGATGTAAATGGAAAATCTTAATAAATAAATATTTAAAAAAAACAAAAACAAAAAAACATTACCATCGTATTTGGAAAAAATATGTGTCTTGGTGTTAGTCAAAGAAGTTTCCTACGGTGGAGTTTCAACTGGGACGTTTTCTCCTCTTCCTGCAAGCAGGTGTGGATATGAGCCTGAGGTTGGGATCCATAAAGGTTCAGATTTCGGCCTTATCAATTTTCTTCCAAAAACATTTGGCTGCCATCCCTGAGGTTCAGACTTTTTTGAAAGGAGTTCTGCACATCCAACCTCCCTTTGTGCTGCCTATGGCGCCCTGTGATCTTAACGTGGTGTTGCAGATCCTCCAATCAGACTGGTTTGAACCTCTACAGGAGGTTGAGGTCAAGTTTCTCACGTAGAAGGCTGTCACTTTGTTGGCCTTAGCTTCTGCTAGACGTGTGTCGGAGTTGGGGGCTTTGTCCTGTAAAAGCCCATACTTGATCTTCCATGAAGATAGAGCTGAGCTACAGACAACGTACTGTGGTAGACAGTTGCGACGGACTCCTCAATTTCATTGAAGTCCTTAGATGTTGTAAGGGCTGTAAAAATCTATGTGAGGAGGACTGCTCGTCACAGAAAATCGGACTCTGTTTGTCCTGTATGATCCCAAGAAAATTGGGTGTCCTGCTTCTAAGCAGACGATATCTCGCTGGATCAGGTTCACTATCCAGCATGCGTATTCTACGGCAGGCTTGCAGTGTCCTACGTCTGTTAAGTCCCACTCTACTCGTAAAGTGGGTTCTTCCTTGGTGACTGCCTGTGATTTGACTTGGCTTTGCAACTCTGCCGAGCAGCTACTTGGTTGGGGTCGAACACATTTGCAAAGTTCAACAAGTTCGATACTTTGGCTTCTGAGGACCTTATGTTTGGTCAATTGGTTCTGCAGGAGCCTCCGCGCTCTCCCTCTCATTCTGGGAGCTTTGGAACATCCCCATGGTACTAATGTGGACCCCAGCATCCTCTAAGACGTAAGAGAAAATAGGATTTTAATTACCTACCGGTACATCCTTTTCTCGTAGTCCGTAGAGGATGCTGGGCGCCTGCCCAGCGCTTCATTTTCCTGCAGTGGTTATCTGGTTCAGTACAACTTTGTTTTTAGTTGAGTACTGCATTATTACTTGGTAGGTAATGTTTCAGCCGTTGCTGTGTTTCAAGCTAGTTAGCTTGGTTTACCTTGTGTGTGAGCTGGTATCAATCTCGCCTCTATCTGTGTATAATCCTTCTCTCAAAGATGTCCATCTCCTCGGGCACAGATTCTAGACTGAGTCTGGTAGGAGGGGCATAGAGGGAGGAGCCAGCCCACACTCTCAAACTCTTAAAGTGCCAGTGGCTCCTAATGGACCCGTCTATACCCCATGGTACTAATGTGGATCCCAGCATCCTCAACGGACTATGAGAAAAGGATTTACCGGTAGGTCATTAAAATACTTTTTTTTTTTTTCACTCAGTAATCATCATTGATGGTGAGGAGGAAGAGTAGTCACCCCAGCACGGTAAGTAATCTACAGTCTTGTACTGTACATTGTATTATACCATTGGTTTTGGTTCCCGTCACCAGCTGTGAGGTGACCAACAGCGGCATCCTGATCACAGAAATCCCAACATAATGAGGTACTGTAGGTATCTGAATCCCGACAGCCGGTATTTCAAATACAGGTACAGTACGTCCCCTACCGATGGACAGTAAATCTGCTCCTATTAAGAATGTCTCTCTGCCTCCTGTACTCTACTGTACTTCCTGTAGCACTGTTCTACTGTAGTAACTGTACTGTATCTTTCTTGAAACTACAGTACTTGTGTAAACCACACCGGCCTATATTAACACAGCAATCCTGTACATACAGTATTTATGTTACGTCCTAGAGGATGCTGCGGTCCACATTAGTACCATGGGGTATAGACGGGTCCACTAGGAGCCATTGACACTTTAAGAGTTTAAGAGTGTGGGCTGGCTCCTCCCTCTATGCCCCTCCTACCAGACTCAGTTTAGAAAATGTGCCCGGAGGAGACGGTCACAGCTAGGGGAGCTCTCCAGAGCTTTCCTAAAGAAGTTTAGTTTACATTTTTTCATTTTACAGAGAGGCTGCTGGCAACAGCATCCCTGCAGTGTGGGACTAAGGGGGGGAGCAGTGTCTGCCCTGCGGGGTCTAAGCCACTGACTCCGCTGACTGGACACTGAGCTCCAGAGGGGCTGATCGGTCTCCGCAACAGGGAAACCGCTCACCCCAGCAGCATGCCGCCGACCCCTTACAGAGCTGAAACATGTGGTGAGTTAGTCACCTCCCCCCTAGCAAGCGGGGGGGGGCGGGCGGAGTGAAGATGGCGGCAACAGGGAAAGGAGCGCGGTATTAACCGCGCTCCTGGACGGTACCAGAGGCACACTGTGCAGCGCTGTGAGGGGCGCCCTGGGCCAGCACCTACCCCTCACACTGGCCAGCAAGCCTGTCAGGGTCAAGGGATCCCAGCCAGCACTACTTCTCAGGACAGTTTAAACTTCAGATGAGCGGGAAGACATCGCCATGAAGGGGCGGAGCTTCTCCTCAGAGCGGTCCCTGCAGCATTCCAGCGCCATTTTCCTGCATGCAGTACCTGAAGGAAGATTCTGGTCCCTCCACTGCAGCTCCAGATTACTGTATCACGGTACCAGGGGGTTGTAGAAGGGAGCGGAGGCTGATATATTGACTGTGTGTCCTATTAAGGAGCACAAGTCAGCGCAGATAAGGGGTTTCTCCTTTTACAGAAAGCGCTGGTGTGGGTTGGCTCCAATCTCTGTCTCTCTCTTGCCATTCTTGGGGGGGAAAAACTCTGTGTCTTACCCCAACCTGTGTGTGTGCGGTGTGTTTGATGGTCACCTACAGCAATGTCCAGGGATACAGTGTCATATGCTGTGGAGGATTTATCCTCCCAGGATGATCCCATTCCATGTAATCAGGTTAGCACTGGTTTAGCACAGATACCAGCAAGGGAACCAGAATGGTTTTCCTCTATCAATACTTGGATTTCTCAGATCTCTGACAGGGTTGCCAGTAATGAATCTGCAACCCAGGTATTGCAGTCCTCTATGGCTGTGTGGCCCTTGTCAAGTACCTCAGGTCACCCCTCTATATACCCCCAGAAATGTGCGCTTGTGTAGGTAGCACAAGACGACACGGATACTGATTCTGACACTACAGATGGTGATGGGGATGTATTGCGGGGGTCCGCATCTCTTGCAAGGGGTGTGCAATTGTTGATAGAGGCTATCAGGGATGTGTTAAATGTTAATGATACCACACCTGAGCAGGTTGAGGAGGCTTGTTTCACTGAAAACAAGAAAGCCTTGCTAACCTTCCCTGCGTCAAAAGAGCTGAATGCTATATTTGAAAAGGCCTGGTTGAATCTTGAAAAAAAGTTTCAGATCCCTAAGAGGATTCTGGTTGTTTTTCCTTTCCCTGAGGGGGATAGGAAAAATGGGAAAACCCGCCGATTGTTGACGCATCTGTATGCAGACTCTCAAAGAAGGTGGTTTTACCGGTACTGGGATCTACCGCCTTAAAGGCGCCGGCAGATAGGAAAATTGATAATAATCTGAAATCAGTATACACTGCTTCAGGGGCCATATTGCGTCCCACTATTGCTAGTGCATGTATTGCAAAGGCAATAGTGAAGTGGTCGGTGGCCTTAATGGAGGATTTGGATACGATGGATAGGGATGATGTTGCACTGTATTTACGCAACATTCAGGATTCTGCAGGTTTTATGGTAGAATCCATGAAAGACCTGGGTTCCATGGCTGCAGGAATTTCTTCCATGTCTGATTCAGCTCGTCGGGGACTGTGGCTCCGCCAGTGGTCTGACGACGCGGAATCCAGGCTCTCTTTGGGGAAGCCCTAGACACATGGATATCTACCGCTACAGAGGAGAACTCACCCGCGTCTCCGTATCTTCCCTCAGCAGTACCTGTTCCGAAGAGATCCTTCTCCTCAGCTATGCAGCAGTCCTTTCGGCCCAGCAAGACCAGAAAGGCCAAGTCATCCAATACCTTCTTCAGGGGAGGTAATGTTAAATCCAAGAAGCCTGCCGCCGTAGGTTCCCAGGAACAAAGGCCTGCTTCAGGTACCCCAAAGTCCTCCGCATGACGGTGGATGGGAAGACACGGAGGTGGGGCCTGTGGGAGCGAGACTCAGACAGTTCAGTCATATCTGGGTGTCATCCGGCCTGGATCCCTGGGTGGTAGATATTGTATCTCAGGGATACAGGCTGGAATTTCAAGGTCTCCCTCCTCATCTTTTTTCAAGTCGGGCTTACCGACTCTGTTAGAGGACAGCACATTGCTTCACGATGCTGTCCAGAAGCTGGTGGAGGCACAAGTCATTGCGCTGGTACCACCGCATATGCTGACAAAAGGTTATTATTTAAACCTTTTCGTGGTACCGAAACCGGATGGTTCGGTCAGGCCCATTCTGAACATAAAATCGTTGAACCCCTTTCTAAAGAGTTCAAGTTCAAGATGGAGTCTCTCAGGGCAGGGATATCAGGAAGAAGGGGAATTCCTGGTATCACTGGATATCAAGGATGCGTACCTTCACATTCCGATCTGGCTGCCACATCAGGATTATCTCTGCTTCACATTGCTGGACTGTCATTTTCAGTTCCAGGCCCTGCCTTTCGGCCTCTCAACAGCACCGAAGGTGTTAACCAAGGTGATGGTGGAAATGATGATGCTACTCTGCAAGCAGGGTGTGAACATCATTCCTTATCTGGACGATCTCCTGATAAAGGCATCGTCCAGGGAGAAGCTGCTGCAGTCCATTGTTCTCGCAACGCGGCTGCTTCAGAGTCATGGGTGGATTCTGAATTTTCCGAAGTCACATTTGGAACCAACCCAGAGATTGTCATTCCTGGGAATGATCCTGGATACGGAAGTGCAGCGAGTGTTTCTTCCGCGGGACAAGGCATTGGTGATCCAGTCTATGGTCCAGGATGTCTTGAAGCCACCCCGGGTCTCGGTTCATCAATGCATTTGCCTATTGGGAAAGATGGTGGCCTTCTACGAGGCTCTCCAGTACGGGAGGTTTCATGCTCGGAACTTCCAACTGGACCTCCTGGACAAGTGGTCGGGATCTCACCTCCACATGCATCAGAGAATGCTTATGTCACCAAAGGCAAGGATTTCACTCCTCTGGTGGCTCCAATTGCCTCACCTACTGGAAGGCCGCAGGTTCGGGATTCAGGACTTGGTCCTGCTTACAACGGATGCGACCATCTGGGGCTGGGGTGCAGTCACTCAAGGGGTGACCTTCCAAGAAAGGTGGTCAAGCCTGGAAGATGGCCTGCCCATCAACATTCTGGAACTAAGAGCCGTCTACAACAGTCTTCTTCAGGCGGTCCCTCTTCTAAGAAAAAGGGCCATTCAAGTACAGTCGGACAACATAACAACAGTGGCTTACATAAACTGACAAGGCGGAACAAAAAGCAGAGCAGCAATGTCAGAGGTCACAAGAATACTCCTCTGGACGGAAACGCACGCGTTGTCGCTGTCAGCCATCTTCTTTCTGGGAGTAGACAACTGGGAAGCAGACTTACTCAGCAGACACTATCTCCATCCAGAAGAGTGGGGTCTCCATCCGGAGGTATTCAAGGTAACAGATCTTTGGGGTCTACCCCAAATAGACATGATGGCCTCTCATCTCAACAAGAAGCTTAGGCGTTATTATTCCAGGTCGAGGGACCCTCAGGCAGTGGCGGTGGATGCCCTGGTGTCTCCGTGGGTGTTCTAGTCAGTGTATGTGTTTCCACCTCTCCCACTAAATCCCAAGAATCCTAAAGATCATAAGGAGAGCAAGGATTCATGCGATTCTAATTGCCCCAGAATGGCCAAGAAAGGCTTGGTATGCGGACCTTCTGAATCTACTGCAAGAAAAGCCGAGGCCTCTTCCTCTTTGGGAGGACCTGTTGCAGCAGGGGCCGTTCACCTATCAAGACTTACCATGGCTACGTTTGACGGCATGGAAGTTGAGTGCCTGATTCTTGCTCGGAAGGGTATTCCGAAAGAAGTGATTCCTACACTCATACAGGGTAGGAAAGGGGTAACGTCTAAACATTACCATGGTATTTGGAAGAAATATGTCTCTTGGTGTGAGTCCAAGAAGTTTCCTGCGGTGGAATTTCAACTGGGACGTTTCCTCCTTTTCCTGCAGACAGGAGTGGATATGGGGCTGAGATTGGGGTCTGTGAAGGTCCTGTCGAAGTCAGAAAATATTACAGTACACACATCACGTACAAACACCACATAGATGGCCTCCGTGTGTATGCTTATTCGTCCGTGGGTGCACATATTCGCAATTTGCGTATGGTCGCACCCGCGGTCCTGCATATTAGTGAGTGGTATGGGTAATTACTGTGGAATTTGTACACGCATGGAAAAGCCTCAAAGACATATCATATATCTAATCCATATATTGCATAAATCACCCACTGTCTGCTTTCTCTTCTAATAGCATGAAGATGGGTCACACATAAATTATACTCCCAGAGACTCAAATACAATGGCCTTATTTACACAAAGCTTTGAAATCCTATGAAGAAGGCAAATACCTTTGTTTACCCCTATTGTTCCCAGTATCCGTCGAAGACAATAAATACTGGATTGTTATTGTCTTATCTGAGGACAGGACAAACAAGAAAGACAATATCCAGGAAACTATTATCAATTAGCAATAGCTAACACAATTACAAACCAGACATTTAGAAATGTGAGGTAATAACATTCATAGTCTAGACTCTTGGAGATATATATATATATATATATATATATGTATATGATTCCTAGCAAATTGTAATAGCAGGAGTGTGTGTGTATGTGTGAGTGTGTATATATATATATATATATATATATTGATATATATTGATATATATGGATATATGTGATGGGGGAAGGCTTGTCGGCGCTTAACCGCGATACCAAACTGTACTAGAGTGCAGACCAGGGTATTGTGAATAAAAAATGGTCTCCTTATTTCAGACACTCCCTTAAATATATTTGGGCGTCAGCTCCACCTTAAAGAGAGAAGCATTGGTAAGGTGCTTCATGTAAAGTGTAAAAGAAAAGGAGAATAAGGTGATTTTCAGCGACCAATGGTGTCTTACGATTTAAAGGAGACTCGGATAAAAATTTAATAAAATGTAATTAACACCAATACAAAAGAAAATAAAAATATGGCCCTAAACAAGGAGCCAAATATTAGTAAGAAATCACTAGGACTACAAAAAAATACATACAAAAATTCACATAAAAATCCAAGTTAGTAAAAAATTAGTATAGCAAATTAATAAAAGACAAGGGAGAAAAAAAATCCTAACAGTAAAAAGTTGGAAATAAGATCAACATAAAATTGTATAAATAAGGTTTCTTAGCTTTTTGAGAAGGCATGTATCATAACACCCAACGCGTTTCGTCCTGCCTGGACTTCATCAAGGGGTGACTGGCAACTGGGACAGCTCATCTATATATACCTGACTAAATGAGGAAGTGGTTACTACATCACTTCCTGTCAATCAGCAGATAGAAAACTACATCACGTTTATATACATTAAAACAAAGAGATATGGGCCTGGCAGCATGATATCCCTGTGCTGTGCAGAACCGCTTTTACAAGGAGACATTTCTATGTTTTAAAAGGGTGTAAATCACTGTTCAAACGCGTGATCGCGGACTTCCTGTCCGGATCGTGGGTGACGTCACGTCCGCCCCACTTCCGGCGTCCGGTTATCCTCACTGCGCATGCGCCGGCTGTTGGTTGCGGATGCGGCTATTCTCCCATCTGATGCTCGAGTTCTTTAAAGTGTCCATACAGCGGCGGCCATGTTCTTGGAGGGTATTCCCTCTGCATTCTTTTCTGTTCAGTCATGTGGTCGCAGCGGCCATTTTTGATGGGATTTTCCATATTAGAAATGTACTCATTGACCGAAAACAGAAAGAAATAGCTCGAGTTTTTGCTAAATTCCACTTATGCCCCATGTCCCAAGTATATGAGTTCCTTAAATGGCTCATGCACATTAGATACTGATTAAAGTGCCTTATTAAGGACAGGATTAGGTGGATGATGACAGAGTATTACATAGAGGAGGAGTAATTAGGAGGCCTGCTGTAGTTAATAGTTTACAGTATTGTGCATGTTAATTACACGTGTGGTGGGTATAGTCATTTACACGCTGGAGATTATATTATGGTTCTATGGCTGCAGACATACTGGTACGTGATCTAAGATATCCTGGTGTTAACATGACCGGTTATGTTAGAGCATACTAGCACCTTTGGTGAGCATAGAAATTCCACGTAAGAGGGTTAATACAATATCCTCATAGTCCTTGCTCAATAGGTTACAGCACCCAGTCTTCCATGATGGTTCCCCATCTATGTACTAGCTGGGCCCAGCACTGCTTGGCTTCCAAGATCGGACGGAATTGGGCATTTCCAGTGTGGTATGGCTGTATAATTGGCATGGTTTCTTAGAGGTATCGCAACGCAACGACGTGGTAAAGGAAATGACCTTGGTGCAAAGGAATGACAGTGGAAAAGACAGGTTGCCCAAATAGGAAGAAGGTGCGATCAGCTTACGTTACAAAAAGGGGGCTATTTCATAGCCCTCGTTGAAGCCTTCCGGGTGCAGGGTGTTGAGTTCAAATATCCAGTACATTTCCCTCTTCGATAGGAGGTTAGAAAGGTCACCGCCTCTCTCGCCCAGTGAGACTAGCTCAATGCCCTTGAAGGTTAGTTCATCAGGGTCCGAGTTATGGTGGGCATGGAAGTGTTTCGGTACTGCGTGTGTCAGTACTTTATTTTTAATGTTTCTTATATGTTCCTGAATACGGATTTTCAAAGGTCTTTTTGTTTTCCCTATGTATTCCATCCCACACGAGCACTTCAGCATATAGATCACTGACACCGTATTACAGTTGATGAACTGTTTGATCTTGTAGTCCTTAGGTCCGTTGGTTTTTTTAAAGGTTTTCCTATTAGGGTGTACGTATCGGCATACATTGCAGCGGCCGCATTTATAACTTCCAACGCATTTAGGCATGCTTGATCGTATTTCCGGGTTCCTCAACATGCTTGGTGCCACCAGATCTTTGAGATTTTGTGATTTCCTAAATACCACTACAGGATCCTTTGGGAGATAATCTTTCAAAACGGGATCCATAAGGAGGATGTTCCAGTGTTTTTTCAGGGTTTTCTTAATGGTGTTCTCATGTCTACTATACGTGGTGACAAATCTCACTGTCTCATCACCTTTTTCTTTGGGTTTATATTCCAGCAGTTGTTTCCTCTCCAAGTTCTTGGCCTTCAGGTTAGCTTCTTCCAGGAGATGGTTCGGATATCCCTTTTCCCTGAATCTTTCAGTGTACACACTCAGTTGTTGATCTCGGTCCTCAGTATCCTTGCAGTTCCGAGCAATTCTGTTGGACTGAGAGAAGGGGATGTTATTCTTCCATTGTTGGCTATGATTGCTTCGGTAATGTACATAGCTGTTCATATCCACTTCCTTAATGTAGTTCTTGGTGATCACTCCATTGCCTGTATGTGTCAGAACTAGGTCAAGGAATTCTATCTTATCTGTGCTTTCCTTAGCAGTGAATTGCAGATTCATGGAATTATTCGATAAATACAAAAATAATTATTTAAAACTTTCACCGTCACCGTCCCATATAAGTAAAATGTCATCTATATAACGTTTATAAAATGCGATATTTTGTTGGAACTGGTGATCCTTAAAAATATACTCATTTTCCCAATTTCCCATAAAAAGGTTAGCAAAGCTGTGCGCGAAAATTGTGCCCATAGCGGTGCCGCAGATTTGTAAAAAGTAGGTGTCTAAAAATTTAAAATAATTCCGTTTCAAGATAAAGTTCATCAATTTACATAAAAAAGTTCTGTGCTCCTCTGTGATCTCCGTGTCTTTACTCAGGAATCCATTGCAGGCCTCTACACCCTTGTCATGTTCTATACAGGTGTAGAGCGACTGGACATCTATGGTGATCCATCTATAGGTGTCTTTCCATTCAAATGAGTCCATCAGGTTGAGAACCGATGTGGTGTCTTTTAAGTAAGCTGGTAGATTTAGCACATGTTTCCTTAGGAAAATATCCACGTATTCGGACAAATGTGACGTCAGTGAATCTATCCCTGCCACAATAGGTCTTCCTGGGGGATTCGTCATGGATTTGTGCACCTTTGGTAAGAAGTAGAAAATGGGGGTGGTGGGGTTGGAATTGAGTAGGTACTGGTATTCTTCTTTAGTTATAATCTCGCATCTGAATGCTTTTAAAAGTATGGTTCTTAATTCTTCCACGAAGCCGTCTTTTGGATCTCCTGGGAGTGGGGTATAGGAAGTTCTATCTCCCAAAAGTCTGTTTGTTTCTGCAACGTATGCCTCCCGGTCCATAATAACCAACCCCCCCCCCCCCTTTATCAGCAGATTTTATGACGATGTTCTTATTGTCCTGTAGATCCTTAATCGCCTTCGTTTCTCTGTTCGTGAGATTTTTCTCTTTGATGACCTCCATTTCAGTTTCACATAGATCTTTTTTTACTAGATCATAGAAGATGAAGAGTGAACTTTCATATTCTGATAACGTGTGGCTTGATAGATTAAATATACCTTTCGGTACCGGATGTCCTAGTGGAGGTGTCTCCTTTTGCTGTTGTAGAGATTTGTTCCTCCTGCCCCCTCGACTTCCTCTTCTTCTGCCAATCTTCTTTTTAGAGGTGTCGTGTTCGTGACTCTCTCTTTCTGAATATTTCTTACCATGGTTTTGAACCGTGTGTTTTTGCCTGGTGATAGAAAATCCTCCTCATTTGCTGAATCCAATCTTTGTAGTGCCGAGAATCTGTTGGTAGTCTGTATATTCTGTCTTCTCTGCGGATAATTTCTTCCGTTCTCCATACCTCTCCTTGGTACGGATTGCCAATATTCTCTCTTCACTCTTGGTTCAATCTTGTCGTTTCCATTAAATCTGCTCCAATTCTTAACTTCATTGTTCTCATAGTCTTGCTTGTCCCGTACAAATTTCTTTCCTTTATTTCTTATGACCTCATCTTCAACTTGCTCAAGTTTCTTATTCAATACTTTCTCGTTGATCTTAAAATCCTCTTTGTCCTTGAATACTTCCAATTTAGTTTCAGTCTCTTTGATTTCTGTTTCCAGGGTGGAGATAATGCGTTTCTTTTCCGTCACCAAGATTTTCATTAGTTTTATTGAACAGCTGTGAAGTGTGTTGTCCCATTCTTTCATGAATCCAGGGTTTTCTGTTCCAAACGTGGGCTGTTTGTTGATTCTAAGACCCCTGGGTACTCGGTCCACACTGATGTAGTGCTCCAACCCTTTGACGTCCCACCATGCCTTTACTTCTTTAATTAGTAGTCTTTCCATGCTCCAAAATATCTCATCAAGTGAGTCAGTATTGGGTACACTCTCAGTGGTAGTGGTTTCATTAAAGATTTTATGGCATACATTATTTCTTTTGTTGGTGCGTTCCCCGGCTCTGAACATACTGTGTATGTGGTATCGACTTATGAAAGGCAGCCGTGGGCAAAGGTTACCGTAACTATTGTGATGGGGGAAGGCTTGTCGGCGCTTAACCGCGATACCAAACTGTACTAGAGTGCAGACCAGGGTATTGTGAATAAAAAATGGTCTCCTTATTTCAGACACTCCCTTAAATATATTTGGGTGTCAGCTCCACCTTAAAGTGAGAAGCATTGGTAAGGTGCTTCATGTAAAGTGTAAAAGAAAAGGAGAATAAGGTGATTTTAAGCGACCAATGGTGTCTTACGATTTAAAGGAGACTCGGATAAAAATTATAAAAATTTAATAAAATGTAATTAATACCAATACAAAAGTAAATAAAAATATGGCCCTAAACAAGGAGCCAAATATTAGTAAGAAATCACTAGGACTACAAAAAAATACATACAAAAATTCATATAAAAATCCAAGTTAGTATAAAATTAGTATAGCAAATTAATAAAAGACAAGGGAGAAAAAAATTCCTAACAGTAAAAAGTTGGAAATAAGATCAACATAAAATTGTATAAATAAGGTTTCTTAGCTTTTTGAGAAGGTATGTATCATAACACCCAACGCGTTTCGTCCTGCCTGGACTTCATCAAGGGGTGACTGGCAACTGGGACAGCTCATCTATATATACCTGACTAAATGAGGAAGAGGTTACTACATCACTTCCTGTCAATCAGCAGATAGAAAACTACATCACAAGCGCTTCTAAACCTAAAAACAGGGAAGGAATTTTTCCTCCTCTTTCCAGTTTTTACAGGATAATCTTCAATTTCAGATATTCAATATTCTCTGTGCAGTTCGCACCTTCAGACTGACCTCCTTTCAAATGATGGTACACACATAAAGGTATCTTTTCACACTATTTCCAATAATCTTCTTTATCTATAACCTCTCTTTAAAGACGCTCACCTCATATGTGAGCCCTATGTGCTCTGAAAGGTTTCTTTTAAAATCTTCATATATCACACCATCTCAGTTAGAAGGCACCCTCTCCCTTGTTATAACGCTCACCTTGGGATATGTCCCTATGTTCCTTGAAAGGTTTCTTTTGCTGTCACCTTCGCTGGATAGGCAATAGAGATGAACCTCTTTCCTCCAATAACAAGTACTCAATATTCCATGTACACGTCCAATTTTAACCCTAGGTCTAAAGTTTTGGCTTTTACTCTTGATCTCTCCGATTTAGGACCGAGGCATTAAGTGCCAAGAAATTAATTTTTCATAGGGGGAAATTTTCCCCATCGGTTCCAAGGGGAGTATAGAGAGACAAATCCAGACGGCCTTGTTGGGGTATATATTTTTTAATGCTTTTAATCTGTATGTGAATATATTTTTATTAAAACCTCATTACTGATAATTGTGGACGTGTACATGGAATATTGAGTACTTGTGATTGGAGGAAAGAGGTTCATCTCCATTGCCTATCCAGCGAAGGTGACAGCAAAAGAAACCTTTCAAGGAACATAGGGACATATCCCAAGGTGAGCGTTATAACAAGGGAGAGGGTGCCTTCTAACTGAGATGGTGTGATATATGAAGATTTTAAAAGAAACCTTTCAGAGCACATAGGGCTCACATATGAGGTGAGCGTCTTTAAAGAGGGGTTAGAGATAAAGAAGATTATTGGAAATAGTGTGAAAAGATACCTTTATGTGTGTACCATCATTTGAAAGGAGGTCAGTCTGAAGGTGCGAACTGCACAGAGAATATTGAATATCTGAAATTGAAGATTATCCTGTAAAAACTGGAAAGAGGAGGAAAAATTCCTTCCCTGTTTTTAGGTTTAGAAGCGCTTGTGTACTACCCTATTGTTTGTAACATATATGTATTTTGGAGGTGGTGTTTCCAAAGGGTATTAGTGCAAAGCTGCTATAAGGGCGCGAGGTACTACTCTCTTTTCTTCTTTGAGAAAACTACATCACGTTTATATACATTAAAACAAAGAGATATGGGCCTGGCAGTATGATATCCCTGTGCTGTGCAGAACCGCTTTTACAAGGAGACATTTCTGTGTTTTAAAAGGGTGTAAATCACTGTTCAAACGCGTGATCGCGGACTTCCTGTCCGGATCGTGGGTGACGTCACGTCCGCCCCACTTCCGGCGTCCGGTTATCCTCACTGCGCATGCGCCGGCTGTTGGTTGCGCATGCGGCTATTCTCCCATCTGATGCTCGAGTTCTTTAAAGTGTCCATACAACGGCGGCCATGTTCTTGGAGGGTATTCCCTCTATATTCTTTTCTGTTCAGTCATGTGGTCGCAGTGGCCATATTTGATGGGATTTTCCATATTAGAAATGTACTCATTGACCGAAAACAGAAAGAAATGTAATTTTAAGAATACTATTTATACAAATAGCTTGAGTTTTTGCTAAATTCCACTTATGCCCCATGTCCCAAGTATATGAGTTCCTTAAATGGCTCATGCACATTAGATACTGATTAAAGTGCCTTATTAAGGACAGGATTAGGTGGATGGTGACAGAGTATTACATAGAGGAGGAGTAATTAGGAGGTCTGCTATAGTTAATAGTTTACAGTATTGTGCATGTTAATTACACGTGTGGTGGGTATAGTCATTCACACGCTGGAGATTATATTATGGTTCTATGGCTGCAGACATACTGGTACGTGATCTAAGATATCCTGGTGTTAACATGACCGATTATGTTAGAGCATACTAGCACCTTTGGTGAGCATAGAAATTCCACGTAAGAGGGTTAATACAATATCCTCATAGTCCTTGCTCAATAGGTTACAGCACCCAGTCTTCCATGATGGTTCCCCATCTATGTACTAGCTGGGCCCAGCACTGCTTGGCTTCCAAGATCGGGCGGAATTGGGCATTTCCAGTGCGGTATGGCTGTATAATTGGCACGGTTTCTTAGAGGTATCGCAACGCAACGACGTGGTAAAGGAAATGACCTTGGTGCAAAGGAATGACAGTGGAAAAGACAGGTTGCCCAAATAGGAAGAAGGTGCGATCAGCTTACGTTACAAAAAGTGGGCTATTTCATAGCCCTCGTTGAAGCCTTCCGGGTGCAGGGTGTTGAGTTCAAATATCCAGTACATTTCCCTCTTCGATAGGAGGTTAGAAAGGTCACCGCCTCTCTCGCCCAGTGAGACTAGCTCAATGCCCTTGAAGGTTAGTTCGTCAGGGTCCGAGTTATGGTGGGCATGGAAGTGTTTCGGTACTGCGTGTGTCAGTACTTTATTTTTAATGTTTCTTATATGTTCCTGAATACGGATTTTCAAAGGTCTTTTTGTTTTCCCTATGTATTTCATCCCACACGAGCACTCCAGCATATAGATCACTGACACCGTATTACAGTTGATGAACTGCTTGATCTTGTAGTCCTTAGGTCCGTTGGTTTTTTTAAAGGTTTTCCTATTAGGGTGTACGTATCGGCATACATTGCAGCGGCCGCATTTATAACTTCCAACGCATTTAGGCATGCTTGATCGTATTTCCGGGTTCCTCAACATGCTTGGTGCCACCAGATCTTTGAGATTTTGTGATTTCCTAAATACCACTACAGGATCCTTTGGGAGATAATCTTTCAAAACGGGATCCATAAGGAGGATGGACGGATATATGTATATCTTGAGGATGGAAATAGATGATCATATCATGTGTGGGATCATATTATTCAGAGTCACATAAACATTAATCTGGTGGGAATAAGAATATTATCATATATTACAACATTAAGTTATTAATAATACCAGATTTATGTATGATTAATGTGATGGGTTTAACTGGTCATGGGGCAGGAACTCAGATGTAAACAACAGAAATCACATCTCAAGTTTTAGCCATCGCCCACCTCTTGAGCTGCCCAATGATCTCTGGTGCACAGGATATGTCCCACCCCCAAACCAATGGAAGAAGAGCAGACAGTGTATATTGTATTATGTTTTGATCCACTGTATAAAAAGCCAGCTGCATGCCAGGTCACTATCACAGACTCTGAAGGTCATCTACCTTGATGACTGAGGACCAGACTGGGAAGCGCAGGTGAAACTAAAACATATGTACCATTGACTGTAGCCGTTTTTCTCTTGTATTGTATTGTATTGTTTATATTGTAACCCCCTGCAAGTAAAGAACCGTTGGTGGGTTAGACCCCAACACAGTTTTGAATTACAATTGGTGTCATGTCCCATTTCCTTGCTAAGGTTTAAAGTGTATTTACAGCCACTTGGGCTGCTGCATTTTCTAACAGCGTATAGGCCTGTGTATGCAAACTGTGTAGTCACTATGCCCTTTCGGCTTACGTACGCAGTTACAGCGGCCGCAACGGCTCAATATTAAAGTGTATTAAGTGTATTTAAAGTATAGCTTTTAGTCCTATATGTAAATCAACATTTACAATTGGGTGCTCAAACCAGTTTTCACATGCTCACAGCCTAGCAGGTCATAGCAGACTTAATCTATCAGCAAAGGGTGGAAAGTTATCTTACGTAACCTTTTCCTGGTTAGTGGACGTTCTAAAAACCCTATTTGTGTGCTGTTAGATTGCGTCTGCTCTGTCTAGGCTGCAGAGGTGCTGACAGAACCTGTAAACAGGAAAAAAGCTATTTTAAAATATGTGAATTTTTTTTGGCGCCAAAAGCGTACACAAGGGGCACCGATACTTTGCATTCCCTCTCACATTGGTGCCGCAAGATTTAGATTGATAGATTTGGTTAGATCTGTGTGAAATAGGATACATTTGTTGCTATATAGGTAAATTTGAAATAAAAGTATTTAAGGAAGTAAGTGTAAAGACACAAACGCAGGTCTGGCCCAGTCATAAAGAGTTACACAGAACAAGTTGTGTCTAGTGGCCAATAGTAGTCACATTTATAGAGTTGTGTGATTTCTTTTATTGCGTATGCATATTGGTACACGTGGTATGGAACGTGAGGACAGTGTACAAAAACGTGCATGTGGCGCAAGGCCGCACACGTGGCATAGGGGTACGGAGGGTTGTGTAATTACACAAGCTTGCGTAGGGTTGTGTGCGCATAATAAAACCACACGATAGTTGTTCAATTAACGGGGGATAGTATCCATGCTACAATAGCACATAACTATCCGGTTTCAAAAGCAGATTAGTAGAAAACTTTTGTTTAAACTGTATTGCCTCTGGGGGGTAAAGCTGCAGACCAGAATGAGTGGAAATTTTCTGTACAGAAAAACAAAGTGTATTTGAGTGAGTGAAAGTAGGAGTAAACGTATTGAACCCCGGGAATTCGGGATCCCGTCGTTGGTACACCAAGTGAGTGGATTCTTGGCGGATTGAGGCGGCTGACTCATGTTAGTATAGATAGGAATACGTAAGTCGTAAGGAGACTAACACAGTAGCGTGGTAGGGAATTGTGTTGTGACCCATATAGTTTTTTTTTTTTATGCTCTGGCTGAGGTTTCGCAGCTTGTGATTCGATTCCAGTGGTCGTAGGGCGGATAGGTATCAAGTACCTATACGCTGTGCGATTGGACTGCATGTTTGTGGGTGCAATACATAGCGCAATTTGATACCCTTTTACGAGCTTTGTGTAAAATCGAGGTATCATAATCGCTGTATAGAGCATACGCAAGCGTGATTTGTGTACAAGTGCATAAAGGGAGTTTTCGCTGGTCTCTCTCAGGAAATCTCCAACGACAGATATTTACTGGAAAAGGTAAGTCACTCCTAAAATCTTCCAGTAAATATATGTCAAAGTAGGGGCCCTAAGTTGGGTACATCGCCTTCACTATCAACAGTGTATCGCAGTACCGGCCAACGTGGGCGGGAGTGGGTGAAAGCACTCTAAGAACTTTCACGTCTGCTTATATTGAGTATTTTGGTATTTGTGGGAAAAGGCCCACAATTATGGGAGCCAGTTGCTCAACTAAGAGACGTATGGTAGCCAGGGTTCAGGCAGAAGAGTTGCGGCCCAAAGGGGTCCACGAGGTTTATAATATGTGAGGAATATGGTCCACACGCTGAAGTTTATTGTGATGAATGGGTACGTATGACTGACAACGATAGGGTATAATTCCCTAGAGTGGGCAGCTTTGAACCAGAGGTACTGCTGAATGTAGGCAGTAAAATAAGTCTGATTAAATCCAGAAAACAAAGGATTAGACATAACAAGTGTTTAAACCTGTGGCAACAAGAGGGGGAGGTGCAATGGGAACAAACTCGCAAAGCAAGTTACAAACCTAGCAGGAATGAGGGCACGGACACACCATTATCGACACAGGTCGAAGGGGAAGAGATGGCTACAGTCAATGGTATATCTGTAAATGATAGTAGAATGCAAGAGAAATGTATTAACCCTAATTTTTCCAAGTTGTATCCTGTTTTGAAGTCTCTCCAAGGTTATAGGTCACAGGAAGATGAAGGACCCAGCCAAATCACAGCTCTCATTCAAGCAGTCACCTTGCAGGAAACTCAGGTGGGGCCTGTTTAACCAGTAAGAGCAGTAACAGTATTCCCCACTGAAAGAACTGGTGAGGTCACAGCTACCGGTAAGTGTGAGATGGGAACGGAATGGTAGGATTACATCCTGTCTTGGAAATAGTAACTCCCAATGGGGGAACCGATAGTCAGGGAGTAATCCTCCCCAGGAATAATGCAATGTATTGCCAGTGGTCCAGATCATAGCTGCGGTCAATCATTTCAGAATTCCCTGATCTCCGGAAGCATTTAGCCAGATGTCAGAAGTTTATCAGAGATCTTTGTAATGCTCATGAACCAGCTAACAAAGATTGGCAGATATTTTTGAAAGCGTGCCTACCCCCTAATATTGACACCCAAAAATGTATCACTGATTGTAGATTAGAGTCGGATAGTCCTATGACTGACGGAAACAATCAGGAGAATGTGGAACGCAGAGCCGGCCATAGGTATAGGCAAACTAGGCAATTGCCTAGGGCATTTGATATGCCTAGGGGCATCATCAGCTTCTGGTGATTAAAATGATATGCAACATGCCTACATTCTGTATGTAGCATTTCATATACAGATAAAGCCACAGTCTCACACAGTATATTGGCATGCTGCATATCAGTTTAATCAGCAGAAGCTGCTTGTGCATCCTAGCCACATAGCAATGCAAATAAGATGCATTTTCATTTAAAAAAAAAAGGTGCCCGACGTTAGCATTGATGCAAGATTTGTGAGGACACATCTGTATCCAAGCAGAGGCAGAAGTCACAGTGTTAGTGGAAGTGTGAGGGCTGTGTGCATGTGAGTGGGTTGGTTGTGCAGTAGTGTTCAGAATATGTGTAAGAAACATTATGTGTGTCATGTAAAAATGCTTTAATAACGTGCAACATATGTGTAAAGGGCCACTATGTGTGTCATTATGTGTATAAGGGCAATAATAATGTGCGGCATATCTGTAACAGGGTACTACTGTATGTGTGTCATTATGTGTATAGGGGCACTAATAATGTGCAGCAAATGTGTAGGGGGCACTATGTGTGTCATTATGTGTATAAGGGCATTAATAATGTGCGGCATATGTGTAAGGGACATTATGTGTAAAAGGGCATTAATAAAGGTTGTCATAATGTGTAAGGTGCATTATGTTTATAAGGACATTAATGTGTCTCATATGTGTAAGGGGCATTACTGTGTGGAATTGTGTATAAATGCATTACTAATGTGTGGCATTATGTGTATAAGGTGCTCTACTATGTGGCATTGCATATAGAAAGGGCACTACTGTGTCGTCTAATGTGAATAAAGAGCAATAAGGTGTGGTGTAATGTGAATAAGGAGCAATTCAGTGTGATGTAATGTGAATAAGGGGCTCTACTGTGAGGAGTAACGTTTATAAGGTAAAGTGATACTACTGTGGGAGGTAATATGAATTATGGACACTATCGGAAGATAAAATGTGAATAAAGTTGCAGCACTGTGTGGCGTAATTGGAATTGGGGTTACTATTGTGTGGCCATGCCCCTTCCCAGCAAGAAGATGCCCCTTTTTGGGCTGTGCGTCAAATGTGCGAACTGTTCCTATTTAAAATATAGGGGGTACAAGGACTGCTACGGGTGAGGGGTGATGGTGCTGGGAAAGAGGTGCAAGGTCAGAGGCAGAACCAGCGGTGGTGCTAGGGGGCACCAGCCAAAATCTTGCCTAGGGCATCATATTGGTTAGGGCCGGCTCTGGTGGAACGAATTACTAGGCAACTAGAGTTGTATTTCCCCACTACTGTTAAGTGGGGAAGAATTTTCGCCATAAAACAGAGGGAAAATGAAATGGCATCTGAATATTTCCATCGGACTCTGCAAATATTGGAGAGATACATTGAGGTATCGGATATAGGGAACAATGCGAATTACAGGGAAGTGGCTGTTTGTGCTAATGGACGGGCTCAATAAGACAGTAAGGGACAGAGTACAAACATCTTTGCCTAATTGGAGAGGGGTCACAGTAGCTTGTCTTAGAGAGTGCGCAATTAAACAGCACAAGAATATTGCTAGGCACAGGGAACAACAGGAGGATAAACTGATGACAATAAGTCTACAGGCTCTGACAGGAAAGCCCCATCAGCCCAAACCCCAGACCCCTGCTGTTTGGAAAAGACCGAGAATATATTACATTTGTAAAAAGGAAGGACATTTTTCCAGAGATTGTAAGAGTAGTAGAACACATAGTCAATAAAGACCCCTAGACAGAGAAAACAAGCCACATTATTAAACACATACATGGGATCAATGGACATATAGTAAGGAATCATGAGCCATATAGAAAACACAGATTCGGTTAATGGGAAGAACGGAATAAATGCAACTTTACCCTTGTTGACAAAACTTGCTGCGGTTAAGATGAGGCCTCTAAACGTTTGCTTCCTTCTCTAGCAGAAATGGCCCCTGATTAACTTAACAGGAGTTTTGTTAGAGATGGTATACATATAGCGTGCTCCCGCCCAGAAAGTGTTATGATTCCAGCACTCTGGTCTGGGGAGATCTTATAGCAAGGACCTGAGCACTGGAACGTAATGCTGGGAAAGGGAGCGGGAACGGAAATAGCCCCTGGCGCCCTAACTCCGTTGTCTCGCCCGTGCTGTCAGAAATCTCTTGCGAGACTATGGTTGCTTGAGCCCATGGCAGCCGCGTTTGAAGGGCGGATTACGTCTGCCCAACTCCGATGCCCCCTCAGGTCTTAATGGGAGACAAAGAGAAATCCGAGACAGGGTGATAACAAGGGGCCCTCTAACTAAACAACAAAGCCAGGGGCTACAAACTAACCTAAAACTAGAATATGTGCGGAAAAACCGCCAGGGAAAAGGACAACCAAAATACCCACTTGTCCACTCTCCTACCCGGCACCGCCGAGTTCCGGAGAGGACTTGTGGAAGCGGAAACCTCCGCAAATGCTCCGAAACAGAATACAAAATGAAGCGGGCTGAGCCGCAGCACACGGCAGAGCCGCAACTCACGAAAACCACACGAGATTCTCTGGCGACTGTTGCGGGCAATTGAGGACCAGAAGACTCCTTGGGATGAGATGACAACTCCAAGATTCAGGAACTCTGAGGACAGGAATGACCGGACACAGCAGGACTGGAACAGACGTTCAGCAAACCTAAGCAGCATGCAGGAAGCTATTACCGGCGTCTGTGTGAAGCACTGAGAAGGTATTTAGCAGGGAGTCCTCCAATCAGATGTTCAGAGCCTGATTAGCATAAATGCCGTGCAGCTGCCTTGCTGCACGACCAGAAGACCAGTGTGTGTGTGGTTAACTTGATTGACCCTGCAACGGGGAGCGCGGTCCGCCCGTGGCGTCCCCGTTGCTAGGGTCCGGGCGGCTCAGCGTGCCCGGCGTCCCAGCGTTGCTAGGGAGCCGGCGGCTAAGCGCGCACGGCGTCCCAGCGTTGCTAGGGACCCGGCGGCTAGCACGCTTGGCGTCCCTAGTTGCTAGGCGCCGGGCCGCGAGGACATCGCGGACCACGGCGCCGAACAGAAAGTACAAAGTATGTTAGTCTCCCACAAAGACTAATGTTGCATTTCACTGTTCTAGATTCATGTCCATCACAGGTAGAGGAAATTATCTCACAGATACCGGGTTCCCTATGAACTTAGGATGGACAGGACACTGAATTGATGGCTGGGATAGTCCCAGTAGAGATATGACACACACAGAATTTTTTTTTAAGGGGAGCAGACCAAGTAGAGAATCACCTCCCCGTAATGCACAATCCAGTTGTCAAAATTTATAAAATCCTCTTTGCCTCTACAAACTTATCTGTTACTAACCTCTATGTGATTTTTCTTCAAAGTTTCCTCCTCATCTCTTACGTTCACCAACAGGAGGGTACAATACATGGACCCGATTACAGTTCAAATGCCACACGCATACTCGGTCCTTCAGAGTTCTGCCCAAATCCAGTATATCTCACCAGCATAAGGACACCAGTATTAATGCAATGTGCCTGGTCATGCACAAAGGGTGGTGAATTAGAAACAGACTGTGTACAGACACCGATATGCATGATGGTGTGACAGCCTGTTGGTGAATGCCAAACCTGACATTTTCTTTTTTATTTACTATTTTTCCCCTCTCATCCAGAGACGGTTTACTTCACACAACTGATAACACACGATAGTAAATTAAAATATGCAAAATTTGTGTTCCCTACAGGAAAGGACAGTCCGGAGGTCAAGGGGTATGGCCAGGAGTCCTCAGGACTTTGGACAGGTGGACACGGTAAGCCGGTGTCCCCCAGAGCATATCTTCCAAGACTAGCTGAGGCGGCACACAGTCTGACTCATCTGGGCAAAGAGTGTATGTGCAAGTTGATAAGAGCCTACTGGTGTGCGCCAGGATTCTCTTCTCATCCAGGTAAGAGAGCAATGACATGTTTTACTTGCTTGAGGAAGAATATTGGTAAGACAATACCAACAGATCCATCCCATAGCCCTCTTACAGATGGACCTTTTCAGGTAATACAAATAGACTTCATACAGTTACCACCCTGTAGGAATTTGAAATATGTGTTAGTATGTATTGATGTATTTTCCAACTGG
This sequence comes from Pseudophryne corroboree, assembly GCF_028390025.1. Taxonomy (NCBI): domain Eukaryota; kingdom Metazoa; phylum Chordata; class Amphibia; order Anura; family Myobatrachidae; genus Pseudophryne; species Pseudophryne corroboree. The sequence goes on along the minus strand of NC_086451.1, from coordinate 188,943,476 downwards.
GTAGAAGCATTCCCTGCTGCCACAAATACTGCTACGTTCACTGCAAAGAAAATTGTGCAGGAATTTGTGTGCAGATATGGTATCCCTAGAATGATTGAAACTGATAGGGGTGCCCATTTTACAGGTGAAGTCTTTCAGGTCACGTGCAAACTGATGGGAGTTAATAGCAAGCTGCATACTCCGTGCCGGCCACAGGCAAGTGCAAAGGTAGAGAAAGTGAACAGCACTAGTAAGAACAAGTTGAGCAGAGTGATGGCTGAAACTGGATTGTTGTGGCCAGAAGCTTTACCACTAGTGTTGTACAGCATCAGAACCACTCCGGGTCTCCACTTAACTTATCACCCTTTGAAATTCTTTTTTGGTCGACAACCTCATGTAGTGATAGACCCCCAGGATCATTTGAAATGCAATAATGAAGTGACTGTGAAATATTTGTTTGGGATGAGCCAGCAGCTGAGAAATCAACAAAGAAACCTAAAGCTGGTGATTCCTGACCTACCGAACAGTGATTGTCATGACATTGAGCCTGGGGATTATGTGATGATTCGAAATTTCTTACGCTCAGGTTGCCTCATAGACAGGTGGGAAGGACCATACCAAGTCTTGTTAACTAGCACGACAGCACTAAAGGTCGCCGAAAGAGAGACTTGGGTCCACTCATCCCACTGCAAGAAGGTCGCTGACCCGGAGAGAACTCGTGACAAAGTAGTTTGGTAACTGTGTGTTCAAAGTGAACTGTGTGTTCAAAGAGCAAGGCAAAGATAACCTCGTATCACTAGAGTGTTTGTTCCGGGAAAGTTGAGAGGCAGGACTGTTGAAAGGCACCTGAGCACGGAGAGAAACAAGATCTAGGACGGTTGTCGCACCACTTTCTTTTTTCACCCCCCCACCCCTACATTTTTCTTTCTTTTCTCCTTATTTCTCTAACGTCCTAGTGGATGCTGGGGACTCCGTAAGGACCATGGGGAATAGACAGGCTCCGCAGGAGACTGGGCACTCTAAAGAAATATTAGGTACTATCTGGTGCGCACTGGCTCCTCCCTCTATGCCCCTCCTCCAGACCTCAGTTAGAATCTGTGCCCGGCCAAAACTGGGTGCTCCTAGTGGGCTCTCCTGAGCTTACTAGTAAAGAAAGTATTTTGTTAGGTTTTTTATTTTCAGAGAGCTTCTGCTGTCAACAGACTCTCTGCTACGTGGGACTGAGGGGAGAGAAGCAAACCTACTCACTGCAGCTAGGTTGCACTTCTTAGGCTACTGGACACCATTGGCTCCAGAGGGATCGAACACAGGTACCTGACCTTGATCGTCCGTTCCCGGAGCCGCGCCGCCGTCCCCCTCGCAGAGCCAGAAGTGCAGAAGCATGAAGACATCGAAATTGGCGGCAGAAGACTCCTGTCTTCACTTAAGGTAGCGCACAGCACTGCAGCTGTGCGCCATTGCTCCCACAGCACACCACACACTCCGGTCACTGTAGGGTGCAGGGCGCAGGGGGGGGCGCCCTGGGCAGCAATTAAATACCTTTTGGCAAAGAAATAGACATATATACAGTCAGGGACTGTATATATGTCCGAGCCCCGGCCATTTTTTTCACATGAAATCGGGATAGAAGCCCGCCGCTGAGGGGGCCTTCTTCCTCAGCACTGACCAGCGCCATTTTCTCTTCACAGCTCCGCTGGAAGCAGCTCCCCAGGCTCTCCCCTGCAGTATCCAGGTACAAGAAGGGAAAAAGAGAGGGGGGGGACATAAATTTAGGCGCAAAAAACTTTAAAATCAGCAGCTATTGGGTGACTAATTATAGTGTAAATCCCTGGGTTATATAGCGCTGTGGTGTGTGCTGGCATACTCTCTCTCTGTCTCTCCAAAGGGCCTGGTGGGGGAACTGTCTTCAAATAGAGCATCCCCTGTGTAGGTGGTGTGTCGGTACGTGTGTGTCGACATGTCTAAGGTAAAAGGCTCCCCTAAGAAGGAGATGGAGCTAATATGTGTGTGAGAGGGTGTCTCCGTCGACAACGCCGACACCTGTTTGGATATGTGTAAGTGCTAAGGTGAATTTATGGCACAAAAGATTAGAGAACAGACAGGAAATCTAGCCATGTCTGTCCCTGTCACGATCCGGGTATCTGGACGCCATTACTTACCTTTCAGATGCCTCCTAAGGCTGGCTCAGCGCTCCAGGACCGGATCCTATCTGTTATTCTGATGTCCACATTCCTGCCTCCTCTCCTGTCACTCTGAGACGCTGTCACAGCGGCGCCATGTTACATCCGGAATGGCGTCTCCTGCGGCCTCCGCCCCTGAGTTTCTGCATGCAGGATGTCAGAGGGGCACTTACGTTAGCCGCGGCCTCCGCTGTGCCCGCGTGGTTCAAATGTGCACTCATCAGTCTGGCGTCTCCTGTTTACTGTTAAAGTTCCCACATGGATTACAAACCAATCTTCCCTCCAAGTGTCTGCATGGGCGCAGCCATGTTGGATTCTGTCACCTGCTCAAATTCCTCCAATCCGTTGTTTGCATTGTAATCTGCATAATTGCCTAGCCAATCCCTTCCTTGCTGCAGGTATAAGTATTCTGTGCCTGAGCAAGGAAGGCGTCAGTGCTTTGGTTGTCAAACCTAGTTCCAGTTTGTCTCTCTCCTGTGGTTGTTTTCCAGGTTCCAGTTCCTATCTCCAAACCTCCACTAAAGAGACCCGCTCCAGTCTACCACCTGCGGTGCAGCCTGACTCTCCAGTCCTCTGGGACTCATCTGTTTCCAGTTACAGATTAACCTGCTTCCAGCATTGTGCTTCCAGCAGAGTTCAACTCTTCTTAAAGTGCCGGTACCCTTTTCTGCAGATTACCACTCACCACCGGTACTATTATTTCACCGCTCTCAAGCTTCATACATCATTCATATTTCATCACTCTCAAGCTTTATTTATTATTTAACTGGTTCCAGCCAGTATCCACTCCGTGCCAACATCTGTCTGGTTCCAACCAGTACCCACAGCAGCTATTTTATCTACAGCAGCCTAGCTTTTCCTGGAACACCAGCTGGTACGATCCTGGGCTATCTCCATTACTACAGATGGGCCTGGTAAGGACTTTCCACCTAGAGGATAATAAGAACTGTCTCATGCTACCAGAGCCCTGTGGCCATTGCCATCTTGTAGTACCCAGGAACTGTGTCATTTAAACTGCTGATTTTATGTTTTCCTTTTATTGCTGCTGTGATACGGAGTTTGTCAAATAAACAACATTGACTTTTATTTTGGTTGTCGTGGTCACGCCTTCGGGCAATCTTCTTACATGTAACTTACATGTCTAGGGGTCTGATATAACCTCCCAGGTTCCACTACACCTCAGCCCCTACAACTGAGGCTGCCTCCCGTCAGCTCAGGCCCTCAGTTGTGACAGTCCCTCTGTCGCAGAGACCTTCAGAGTCTTTCAATGCTCACTATCCAAAAATAATAAACACTGATATCGACACGGAGGTTGACTCCAGTGTCGACTACGATAATGCAAAGTTACAGCCAAAATGGCAGGAAAGTATTCAACATATGATTATTGTAATAAAAGATGATTTGCATATCACTGATGACTCATCTGTCCCTGACACAAGGGTACACATGTTTAAGGGGAAGAAATCTGAGGTAAATTTCCCTCCTCTCATGATGAAAAAGAGCGGGAATCTCCAGACAAGACGCTGCAGTTTCCCACAAAGAATTCTCAGGCAGTATCCTTTCCCCACTAGGGCCAGGATACGATGGGAATCTTCCCCTAGCGTGTCACAAAAGGTAGCAGCTATTCTCAGGGATCCTGCAGATAGCGTGCACATTCTGGTACACTACTCAGACCGGCGAGTGCGTCGGCATGGGTTTATAGTGCTGTGGCAGCGTGGACAGTTACCTTATCAACAGAGATTGAGACCCTAGTATGTAGATATATATATGTGTATATATATATATATATATATATATTAAAGATACTGTCTTAAGAGATATATATATATATATATTTATAAAACATGCCCAAAGAGACATGAGTATACTGGGTCCTAGAGATAAAGCTATGTCGATTTCTGCTTGACGTGTCCTGTAGAATATGCAATGGACAGATGATGCCGACTTGAAGAGGCATATGTAAGGCTGAGGATTGTGTGGAGAAGGGTTCTCGGACTTGGTCTCCACAGCTATAGCTGGTAATTCTGATATTTTGCCGTATATTCCTGCACAGCATAGGAAAGCATTATCAAATGCAGCCTTGCGAACAAAGAAACAAAGTCCAAGGTGCGTCCTTTCTTGCCAGAGGCGGGGGCAGAGGAAAGAAGCTGCGCAACACAGCTAGGTCCCAGGAACAGAAGTCCTCCCCGGCCTCTACAAAAATCCACTGCATGTCGCTGGGGCTCTACAGGCGGAGCTAGGCCCGGTGGGGGCACGCCTGTGTAAGTTCAGCCACAAGTGGGTTCACTCCCTGTTAGATCCCTGGGCAATAGATATTGTGTCTCAGGGATGCAAGCTGGACTTTGAGGAGATGCCCCCTCACCGACGGCCCTGCCAGCTTCCCCCTTAGAGAGGGAATTAGTGTTACAGGCAATTCACAAATTATATCTCCAGCAGGTGGTGGTGCAGGTTACCCTCCTTCAACAGGGGTGGGGTTACTATTTCACAATGTTTGTGGTACCGAAACCGGACGGTTCGGTCAGACCCTTTTTGAATTTAAAATCCCTGAACATTTACCTGAAAAGGTTCAAGTTCAAGATGGAATCGCTCAGAGCGGTCATTGCAAGCCTGGAAGAGTGGGATTTTATGGTGTCTCTGGACATAAAGGATGCTTACCTGCATGTCCCCATTTATCCACCTCATCAGGAGTACCTCAGATTTGTTTTACAGAACTGTCACTACGAATTCCAGACGTTGCCGTTTGGTCTCTCCACGGCACCGAGAATATTTACCAAGGTAATGGCGGAAATGATGGTGCTCCTGCGAAAGCAGGGAGTCACAATTATCCCATACTTGGACGATCTCCTCATAAAGGCGTGGTCCAGGGAGCAGTTGCTGATCAGCGTAGCACGCTCTCGGGAAGTGTTACAACAGCACGGCTGGATTCTGCATATTCCAAAGTCGCAGCTGATTCCTACGACGCGTCTGCCCTTCCTTGGCATGATTCTGGACACAGACCAGAAGAAGGTGTTTCTCCCGGAGGAGAAGGCTCAGAAGCTCGTGATGCTGATCAGAGACCTCCTAAAACCAAAACAGGTATCGGAGCATCACTGCACGCGAGTCCTGGGAAAGATGGTGGCGTCATACGAAGCCATTCCCTTCGGCAGGTTCCATGCGAGGATCTTTCAGTGGGATCTGCTGGACAAGTGGTCCGGATCGCATCTTCAGATGCATCGGCTGATCACCCTGTCCCCCAGGGCCAGGGTGTCTCTTCTATGGTGGCTGCAAAGTGCTCACCTTCTCGAGGGCCGCAGGTTCGGCATACAGGACTGGGTCCTGGTGACCACGGATGCAAGCCTCCGCGGATGGGGGGCAGTCACTCAGGGAAGAAACTTCCAAGGGCTGTGGTCAAGTCAGGAGACTTTTCTGCACATAAATATACTGGAACTAAGGGCCATATACAACGCCCTGAGTCAAGCGGAGCCTCTGCTTCGAGACCAACCAGTGCTGATTCAGTCAGACAACATCACTGCAGTCGCCCATGTAAACCGCCAGGGCGGCACAAAAAGCAGGGTGGCAATGACAGAAGCCACCAGGATTCTTCGTTGGGCGGAGAATCACGTGCAAGCACTGTCAGCAGTGTTCATTCCGGGAGCGGACAACTGGGAAGCAGACTTCCTCAGCAGACACGACCTCCACCCGGGAGAGTGGGGACTTCATCAAGAAGTCTTCGCGCAGATTGCAAATCTATGGGAACTGCCACAGGTGGACATGATGGCGTCCCGCCTAAAAAAAAAAGCTAAAAAGATATTGCGCCAGGTCAAGGGACCCTCAGGCGATAGCTGTGGACGCACTGGTAACACCGTGGGTGTTCCAGTCGGTCTATGTGTTTCCTCCTCTTCCTCTAATACCCAAGGTGCTGAGAATTGTAGGGAAAAGAGGAGTGAGAACAATACTCATTGTTCCGGATTGGCCAAGAAGGACTTGGTACCCAGAACTACAAAAGATGCTCACAGAGGACCCATGGCCTCTGCCTCTCGGACAGGACCTGTTGCAACAGGGGCCCTGTCTGTTCCAAGACTTACCGCGGCTGCGTTTGACAGCATGGCGGTTGAACGCCGGATCCTAGCCGAAAAGGGCATTCCGGATTAAGTTATTCCTACGCTGATAAAGGCTAGGAAGGACGTGACTGCAAAGCATTATCACCGTATATGGCGAAAATATGTTGCTTGGTGTGAGGCCAGGAAGGCCCCTACAGAGGAATTCCAGCTGGGTCGATTCCTGCACTTCCTACAGTCAGGGGTGACTATGGGCCTAAAATTGGGGTCCATAAAGGTCCAGATTTCGGCCCTATCCATTTTCTTTCAAAAGAACTGGCTTCGCTGCCTGAGGTTCAGACGTTTGTTAAGGGAGTGCTGTATATTCAGCCCCCTTTTGTGCCACCAGTGGCACCTTGGGAACTTAATGTGGTGTTGGATTTCCTGAGATACCACTGGTTTGAGCCACTTAAGACTGTGGAGCTAAAGTATCTCACGTGGAAAGTGGTCATGCTGTTGGCCTTAGCTTCGGCTAGGCGTGTGTCAGAATTGGCTGCTTTGTCTTGTAAAAGCCCCTATCTGGTTTTCCATATGGACAAGGCAATTTCTGCCAAAGGTGGTGTCATCTTTTCATTTGAACCAACCTATTGTGGTGCCTGTGGCTACTCGTGACTTGGAGGACTCCAAGTTGCTGGACGTAGTCCGGGCTTTGAAGATTTATGTAATCAGAACGGCTGGAGTCAGGAAGACTGACTCGCTGTTTATCCTGTATGCACCCAACAAGCTGGGTGCTCCTGCTTCAAAGCAAACTATTGCTCGCTGGATCTGTAACACGATTCAGCAGGCTCATTCTGCGGCTGGATTGCTGCATCCAAAATCAGTGAAAGCCCATTCCACAAGGAAGGTGGGCTCTTCTTGGGCGGCTGCCCGAGGGGTGTCGGCTTTACAGCTTTGCCGAGCTGCTACTTGGTCGGGTTCAAACACATTTGCAAAGTTCTACAAGTTTGATACCCTGGCTGAGGAGGACCTTGTGTTTGCCCATTCGGTGCTGCAGAGTCATCCGCACTCTCCCGCCCGTTTTGGAGCTTTGGTATAATCCCCATGGTCCTTACGAGGTCCCCAGCATCCACTAGGACGTTAGAGAAAATAAGAATTTACTCACCGGTAATTCTATTTCTCGTAGTCCGTAGTGGATGCTGGGCGCCCGTCCCAAGTGCGGACTTTCTGCAATACGTGTATATAGTTATTGCTTAATAAAGGGTTATTGTTATGAGCCATCCGTTCAGTGATGCTCAGTTGTTGTTCATACTGTTAACTGGGTAAGGTTATCACAAGTTGTACGGTGTGATTGGTGTGGCTGGTATGAGTCTTACCCTGGATTCCAAAATCCTTTCCTTGTAGTGTCAGCTCTTTCGGGCACAGTTTCCATAACTGAGGTCTGGAGGAGGGGCATAGAGGGAGGAGCCAGTGCACACCAGATAGTACCTAATCTTTCTTTAGAGTGCCCAGTCTCCTGCGTAGCCCGTCTATTCCCCATGGTCCTTACGGAGTCCCCAGCATCCACTACGGACTACGAGAAATAGAATTACCGGTGAGTAAATTCTTATTTTTCCTTCTTTCCCCTAACGAAATGGATCTATCACAAGAGACTGCGTTTCGGGTTCTACTAGTAATTCTGTTTTTGATCAGTACATTTTGTTTTAGTGAGGGTCCCAGAGAGGTCGAGCAGGGATCTGGAATGAGTTCTGATGGCAGTACGATTTTGTAGGATCTCAGGAGCAGCACATCACTCGAGTAAAGGCTAGTATCAGTAAGCGCTCTAGTAGTCATGGAGCTCGGAGGCACTGTGAAGGGATATTGTCTGCTGAACTTGTATGCCAAATAGCCAACAGTGGGAGGTATTTTCAGTATAGCAAGACCATGTGGGTTGGAAAAGTATTGTCAGGGTATTATGGCCATATCATCCAGCCCGATACTTGTACTGAGCAAATGCGAGAACTAGGGATTGGTTTCTTTACTTTGAATATTTGCAATATGGTGATATTACATTTTATCCCCTATGTTCTCCCAGATGATGCCTATTTCATATGTGGGAGGAAAGCGTACAAGTGGCTTGCCCCGAGCTCTGAGGGATTGTGTTATATTGGGAGAGTATTACCGGAGGTCATGACCATAACCCACGACAAAATGAAAGATGTTCACCGCAGTGCTCAGACTCAGTATACTCATACTCACTATTAACACATCATAAAGAGACACCTCATAGATAGAGCAGAGCACGCAGCCTCTGATTTGATCCATGAATCCACCGGGATTCAGTTCCTTCTCGCATTAGACATCACCCGTACTGCCAGAGGAACTATAAATTATAGGTATATCCATGCGCTAGCAAACTTGATAGATAATATCACCGAGATGTATGATGACACCTTCAGGTATACGGGAAGGGAGTTACAAGCCTACAAGAAGGAACTAATCCAGCACAGGATGGTCCTTAATTACGTCACAGCCGTGACAGGTGGGTACTGTGTTACTCTGGAAACTCAATATGGTGTGAAGTGCTGTACATAAATTACGAACAGCACTGACGACCCCACGGAGATCATTGATCAGAAGATGGATGAGAGCTTGCAGTTGAAGTGGGAGTTCAGGAGGAAGCACAACCTTACCTTAGCGACTGTGGGTAATGAACTAGGTGTGTTCAAATTCTAACGCAGTGCAAGCGCAGCACAAATTTGATGAGTCTAAGGAGTGAGGGTGCTGTTGTAGCAGCAGATTTAATTTATGATCCATCCATAGAGACAGCGTTATGATAAGGATTGCAAATGAATTTCATGGCCTGTTTCACCCATTTTTCTTTGTCTCCCCCTCTGCCCAGATACATCCAACCGGAAAAGATGTCAGCCTTACCCAAAATGTTTATGTGAATGTATTTTTATATGTGTGTCTTATCTTCATCTCTGCAACCTCCAGTTAATGGCACACATAGTCGACAGGTGATATCCACATATACTAGCACTCACGTATGTTCCCCCTCCATGTATCATCAACTAAATGTGCACCCCATTTGTTGAAACAAGAAGCCAAAAAGAGCTCGGTAGTGTTTGTTGGCCCATTTACAGATCCTTAATACGGGATGAGAAGGATTTAATGTATACTTCGCAATACCTCGAAGCTTATTTAGAACATATACGGCACGATGATACATGCCCCTCAGACATTGGTTCATACATACATGCTTTTTATTATCCCACTAGGCTATACATTTCCCACCTACAACTCTCCTTGATCATCCAAGCTTTTGTATATATTGTATAGGTAATATTTTTTTTTCCTATTTATTGATTAGTTAGTGGCAGTTATTGATGACTGCCAAAGGGTGGACTGTCGAAGTTAGAAAATGTTACAGTACACACATCACGTACAAACACCACATAGATGGCCTCCGTGTGCGTGCTTATTTGGCCGTGCACATATTCGCAATTTGCGTATGGTCGCTTCCGCGGTCCTGCGTATTAGCGCGTGGTATGAGTAATTACTGTGGGATTTGTACACGCATGGAAAAGCGACAAAGACATATCAGATATCTAATCCATATATTGCATAAATCACCCACTGTCTGCTTTCTCTTCTAATAGCATGAAAATGGGTCACACATAAATTATACTCCCAGAGACTCAAATACAATGGCCTTATTTACACAAAGCTTTGAAATCCTATGAAGAAGGCAAATACCTTTGTTTACCCCTATTGTTCCCAGTATCTGTTGAAGACAATAAATACTGGATTGTCATTGTCTTATCTGAGGACAGGACAAACAAGAAAGACAACATCCAGGAACCTAGGTTGACTAAAGAGAAACTCAATTAGCAATAGCTAACAAAGGCCCTCATTCCGAGTTGATCGCTCGCAAGCTGCTTTTAGCAGCTTTGCACATGCTAAGCCGCCGCCTACTGGGAGTGAATCTTAGCTTCTTAAAATTGCGAACGAAAGATTCGCAATATTGCGAAAAGACTTCTCTGTGCAGTTTCTGAGTAGCTCGAGACTTACTCTTCCAGTGCGATCAGTTCAGTGCTTGTCGTTCCTGGTTTGATGTCACAAACACACCCAGCGTTCGCCCAGACATTCCTCCGTTTCTCCAGCCACTCCTGCGTTTTTCCCAGAAACGGTAGCGTTTTTTCCCACACGCCCATAAAATGACCAGTTTCCGCCCAGAAACACCCACTTCCTGTCAATCACATTACGATAACCAGAACGAAGAAAAAACCTTGTAATGCCGTGAGTAAAATACCTAACTGCATAGCAAATTTACTTGGCACAGTCGCACTACGGACATTGCGCATGCGCATTAGCGACTTATCGCTCCGATGCGACAAAAAAATAACGAGCGAACAACTCGGAATGACCACCAAAATTACAAACCAGACATTTAGAAATCTGAGGTAATAACATTCATAGACTAAACTCTTGGAGATATATATATATATATATATATATATATGTATATGTGTATATATATATATATATATATATATATAAAGAAATGATCCGGCGGCACTCATGGCAAGAAAGACAAGAGACAGCTCCAATAAGCCGACGTTTCAATGTTATTTCATCAACATTTTCCTCAGGGCATAATACAATACACATACATCACATACCTTTATACCTCCACTGATCCATCCGTGTCTCCCGCCGTCCGCGCACCACGCTCAATGAAATGACGTCATCATGGTGCGACCGGACACCAACAGTATGGAGGGACCAGAGCACCACAATTATACAAAGTGCAAAGTGCTAAATAAAAAAATGAAAAGCCAAACATTAAAATTACACATATCCAAAGAATTACAATGTAGCGTCCTGCCTGCAACAGTATACTACTAAAGTAGCAATATATATGCACACTACCAGAAAGCTTTCAAACACCGTTACACATTTAAGTTTATATCGAAGACGATGTCCAACAGATACTGATAAAGCCAAAGTACATCTCCCTTAACTCTATAGGTATGACCCTATTGTCCTATAGAAAGCATGATAATCCTAACTGCTCGTTTAACCCACGGGGGGGACAATGTATCCAGTAGAAAAATCCACTTGGATTCTGCTTGTAATAGCCGAAGACCACGATCACCCCCCCTGTTTCAGCGGGGGGATGTGATCGATTATACGATGGCGTAAGGTCGCTAGAGAGTGGCGGGCTTCAACAAAGTGTCTGGGGACCGGTAAATCACTTTTCCCTGACAATAAGGCGGCCCTTATTGATGAACAGTGATTAGCCATACGTTCTTTAAACGTACTTTCAGTTTTGCCCACGTAGTGGAGACCTCATGGGCAACTGAGAAGATAAATGACAAATTTAGTGCTACAAGTGACTCTATGTCGAATGTTAATTTTTTTACCGGTGTAAGGGTGATGAAATGAGTCGCCTGCTATCATATGGCTGCACGTAGTGCAGCCAAGGCATTTAAAGCAGCCCTTACGCTGCTGATTCAGAAATGACTTACTTTGTATATCCACTGGAGGTGGAAATTGTATATCCAATTTTACCACATAATCATGGATATTTCTACCTCTCTTGTAGGCTGGCATTATTCGTTGATCACGTAAACTAGAGAGAGCGGGGTCAGATTGAATGACCGGCCAGAATGCTTTAGTAACCCTGTTGATTTTAGTACTCGCAGTATTAAATTTATTAACCCAGACAAATTTAGAATGACTTTTCCTAGTTGAAGGGATCAGAGATTCAGATCTGGGAATTTTATGTAACCGATTCTTGGTACGTGCCAGCTCTCTAGGACAATATCCCCTGTTCTTAAACTTATTAACCATATCATCAAGAGCCTTCTCTAGCTGTGTCTCATCACTGATAATTCTGCGAACTCGGAGCATCTGAGAAAAGGGAAGGCCTCTCTTCAGAGGTCCTGGATGGTGACTACTAGCTAACAAGATGTTATTCCTGTCTGTGGGTTTACAAAATAACTGAGTTTGGATCTGATTATCAATGAGACTAATATTGACATCTAAAAAATTCACACTAGATGTACTGATGGTGTAAGTGAATTTCACTGGCAAATCAGTTTCATTATGTACATTAATCAAAGACTCCAATTGCTCCTTTGAGCCCGTCCAAAAGAGCAACAAGTCATCAATGTATCTAAGATACAGTAATACATTCGACTTAACCTCATCTTTTGAAAAAAATAATTCTTCCTCTACGCCAAACATAAAACAATTGGCCAGAGACGGAGACACATTGCTCCCCATGGTGCAGCCCTGGCGCTGTACATAATAAGCATTGTTAAACATAAAGTAATTGCGTTCCAACGTGAGACGCAGTAACCGAATGAACAGTTCAACACTAGGCCCTTTGTATAGGGGATGGTTGTCAATCACCGATTGTACAGCAGTCAGGCCATCGCCATGGGGACTGCAAGTATAAAGGCTCTTAACGTCTATGGTTGCTAGAAAACAACCTGAGGGAACTGTCTGAATTTCTGCCAATCTGGTCAAAAGTGAAGTAGTATCCTTTAAATAGTGATCATGAGTCTGAACACATGGTTGTAAGAAAAAAAATCAAGATACATAGAGATTTTTTGGAATAATGATCCCCTTGCAGAAATGATGGGATGTGCTGGAGGGGCATATCTATCTTTGTGTAACTTGGGAATTGAGTACAACAGTGGTATAATAGGATAAGTAACCATTAATGCATCACACACATCAACCGAAATATAACCATCAAGAACAGCTCTGTGCAAAATAGCATCTAATTCCTTCTTATATGCCGACGTGGGATCAGACTTCAGGGTGACATAGGTGGAGCGGTGACTAAGTTGACGATTAAGTTCAAATACATAGTCTGCTGTATTTTGCACAACTATGGCTCCGCCCTTATCTGCAGGTCTTAACACCACATCATCATATTTGCTGAGAGATAACAATGCCTGCCATTCATCCTTCGATAAATTACTAAACTGATCATTGGAAGAAGTCGACATGCTATCAATACTCATGCCTATCGTATGACAAAAGGACTTAATGGCTGCATTCGATGAACATGGAGCAAACACTGATTTCTTATGCAGAGAGCTGGGTAATGGGTCAGTAATCGTAGTCACTTTTTCAGATGAATTAAAATATTCTTTAAGACGCAATTGTCTGCTTAATTTGTAACGTTCTATCTTCCATTCAAACGGTTCAAACCGCTGTGTAGGGACAAAGTTCAAACCTCTAGACAGTACCTTGTTTTCATTAGGAGTAAGAACGCGATCTGAAATGTTAATGATCAGTTCCTCTTCTGTACTGGAGGATGTCCTCCGCCACGACCTTTGGTTTTGGCCCCCCTCCTCGTGTACCTCCGCTTGGGTCAGATATTTGGGCTCTTGTCCGAACCCCTAAAGGGTGACGACCAGAGATATTCCCACGCTCATTTTCACTGGCCGATGCTGTGCCGTCTGTTGATGTATCTGTGTCAAATTGGCCTCTGTTGTATGGGTTGGGCATTCGTTTCCTGGGGGCCCTTGAATGGGGGGTGGTGCCTGATATCCAGGGATATACCTGTTTCTTGGCGTAATCTTGATTAACTTTCTCCAATTTAAGGCGTTTATATTGCACTAGGTCTTTACGATATTTGTCGACCTGTGTCGATAACTGTTCAAGCCAATTGGAAGTAGTATCAGCCAATAACGTTGGTTTGTGGGTGGTTTCATGCTCATCGAAATGAGTTTGAAACCACCCACAAACCAACATTATTGACTAGTGCAATATAAACGCCTTAAATTGGAGAAAGTTAATCAAGATTACGCCAAGAAACAGGTATATCCCTGGATATCAGGCACCACCCCCTATTCAAGGGCCCCCAGGAAACGAATGCCCAACTGATACAATAGAGGCCAATTTGACACAGATACATCAACAGACGGCACAGCATCGGCCAGTGAAAATGAGCGTGGGAATCTCTCTGGTCGTCACCCTTTAGGGGTTCGGAAAAGAGCCCAAATATCTGACCCAAGCGGAGGTACACGAGGAGGGGGGCCAAAACCAAAGGTCGTGGCGGAGGACATCCTCCAGTGCAGAAGAGGAACTGATCATTAACATTTCAGATCGCGTTCTTACTCCTAATGAAAACAAGGTACTGTCTAGAGGTTTGAACTTTGTCCCTACACAGCGGTTTGAACCGTTTGAATGGAAGATAGAACGTTACAAATTAAGCAGACAATTGCGTCTTAAAGAATATGCTATTTTGCATAGAGCTGTTCTTGATGGTGATATTTCGGTTGATGTGTGTGATGCATTAATGGTTACTTATCCTATTATACCACTGTTGTACTCAATTCCCAAGATACACAAAGATAGATATGCCCCTCCAGCACGTCCCATCATTTCTGCAAGGGGATCATTATTCCAAAAAATCTCTATGTATCTTGATTTTTTCTTACAACCATGTGTTCAGACTCATGATCACTATTTAAAGGATACTACTTCACTTTTGACCAGATTGGCAGAAATTCAGACAGTTCCCTCAGGTTGTTTTCTAGCAACCATAGACGTTAAGAGCCTTTATACTTGCATTCCCCATGGCGATGGCCTGACTGCTGTACAATCGGTGATTGACAACCATCCCCTATACAAAGGGCCTAGTGTTGAACTGTTCATTCGGTTACTGCGTCTCACGTTGGAACGCAATTACTTTATGTTTAACAATGCTTATTATGTACAGCGCCAGGGCTGCGCCATGGGGAGCAATGTGTCTCCGTCTCTGGCCAATTGTTTTATGTTTGGCGTAGAGGAAGAAATTTTTTTTTCAAAAGATGAGGTTAAGTCGAATGTATTACTGTATCTTAGATACATTGATGACTTGTTGCTCTTTTGGACGGGCTCAAAGGAGCAATTGGAGTCTTTGTTTAATGTACATAATGAAACTGATTTGCCAGTGAAATTCACTTATACCATCAGTACATCTAGTGTGAATTTTTTAGATGTCAATATTAGTCTCATTGATAATCAGATCCAAACTCAGTTATTTTGTAAACCCACAGACAGGAATAACATCTTGTTAGCTAGTAGTCACCATCCAGAACCTCTGAAGAGAGGCCTTCCCTTTTCTCAGATGCTCCGAGTTCGCAGAATTATCAGTGATGAGACACAGCTAGAGAAGGCTCTTGATGATATGGTTAATAAGTTTAAGAACAGGGGATATTGTCCCAGAGAGCTGGCACGTACCAAGAATCGGGTACTTAAAATTCCCAGATCTGAATCTCTGATCCCTTCAACTAGGAAAAGTAATTCTAAATTTGTCTGGGTTAATAAATTTAATACTGCGAGTACTAAAATCAACAGGGTTACTAAAGCATTCTGGCCGGTCATTCAATCTGACCCCGCTCTCTCTAGTTTACGTGATCAACGAATAATGCCAGCCTACAAGAGAGGTAGAAATATCCGTGATCATGTGGTAAAATTGGATATACAATTTCCACCTCCAGTGGATATACAAAGTAAGTCATTTCTGAATCAGCAGCGTAAGGGCTGCTTTAAATGCCTTGGCTGCACTACGTGCAGCCATATGATAGCAGGCTACTCATTTCATCACCCTTACACCGGTAAAAAATTTAACATTCGACATAGAGTCACTTGTAGCACTAAATTTGTCATTTATCTTCTCAGTTGCCCATGTGGTCTCCACTACGTGGGCATAACTGAAAGTACGTTTAAAGAACGTATGGCTAATCACCGTTCATCGATAAGGGCCGCCTTATTGTCAGGGAAAAGTGATTTACCGGTCCCCAGACACTTTGTTGAAGCCCGCCACTCTCTAGCGACCTTACGCCATCGTATAATCGTTCACATCCCCCCGCTGAAACGGGGGGGTGATCGTGGTCTTCGGCTATTACAAGCAGAATCCAAGTGGATTTTTCTACTGGATACATTGTCCCCCCGTGGGTTAAACGAGCAGTTAGGATTATCATGCTTTCTATAGGACAATAGGGTCATACCTATAGAGTTAAGGGAGATGTACTTTGGCTTTATCAGTATCTGTTGGACATCGTCTTAGATATAAACTTAAATGTGTAACTGTGTTTGAAAGCTCTCTGGTAGTGTGCATATATATTACTACTTTAGTAGTATACTGTTGCAGGCAGGACGCTACATTGTAATTCTTTGGATATGTGTAATTTTAATGTTTGTCTTTTTGTTTTTTTATTTAGCACTTTGCACTTTGTATAATTGTGGTGCTCTGGTCCCTCCATACTGCTGGTGTCTGGGCGCACCGTGATGACGTCATTTCATTGAGCGTGGCGCGCGGATGGCGGGAGACACGGATGGATCAGTGGAGGTATAAAGGTATGTGATGTATGTGTATTGTATTATGCCCTGAGGAAAATGTTGATGAAATAACATTGAAACGTCTGCTTATTGGAGCTGTCTCTTGTCTTTCTTGCCGTGAGTGCCGCCGGATCATTTCTTTGCATGTGTGGGGAACCGTGTAAGGTTCTTTATGGAAGGCACCGGCTTTTACTGCATGTTTAATGTGGGAATGAGTGCCGCTTGACTGTTTTTATATATATATATATATATATATATATATAACAAGGATGCAGCACTCTAGGCTTAAGAAATCCACAGCAAACTTCCAATTTGCAACGTTTCAGTAGACCAACCTACTGTCGTCAGGCTTTAATATCAGATTAAAAACAAGTACATACCTTTATAGTATCACCACGTGTATTCCCGCTAGCTCGTCCCGGGACCACTCACCCGCCGAGCCGCACAGGCTATGACGTCGTCATTACTCGACGGCGCCGTGTGACGTGCCCATCACCATGACAACAAACCAAACAGTGCAGAGAATGGCTGTGCATACTGAAACAATATAGACCGTATTAATCATTGAATACATAACGAAGTTAACCACATTGTTCTTATTAATTCAGGATTTTAAATAGAATGCTTAATACGGACCTTACTGATTCTTTCATTTAAGGAAATAAGTATAAGAAATCAATTCATTTAAGCCTCTCGGGTGTATTACCCCGAGGCGAAGAATCCATTTAGTTTCTAACTGTAATAATTTAGCACCTCTGTTGCCTCCTCTCATGTCTACTGGAACACATCTATCTTATACTATGTATTGGGTGTTTAAAATGCACGAAATGCCGGGCAACAGGCTGCTCACTGTTACCTGTGTCCAATGCATTACGAATGGCAGACAAATGTGCGGACATCCTCTCTTTAAATTTTCGTTCGGTCTTGCCGATATAGCTCAAGCCACAGGGACATATAATTTGATAGATTACAAAATTGGAATTACACGTCAATTGATGTTGAATACAGATATTTTGTCCTGTCTGAGGATGATTGAAACTATGGGGGTCATTCCGAGTTGTTCGCTCGCAAGCGGATTTTAGCAGATTTGCTCATGCTAAGCCGCCGCCTACTGGGAGTGAATCTTAGCATCTTAAAATTGCGATCAATGTATTCGCAATATTGCGATTACACACCTCGTAGCAGTTTCTGAGTAGCTCCAGACTTACTCGGCATCTGCGATCATTTCAGTGCTTGTCGTTCCTGGTTTGACGTCACAAACACACCCAGCGTTCGCCCAGACACTCCCCCGTTTCTCCGGCCACTCCTGCGTTTTTTCCGGAAACGGTAGCGTTTTTTCCCACACGCCCAGAAAACGGCCTGTTTCCGCCCAGTAACACCCATTTCCTGTCAATCACATTACGATCGCCAGAACGATGAAAAAGCCGTGAGTAAAATTCCTAACTGCATAGCAAATTTACTTGGCGCAGTCGCAGTGCGGACATTGCGCATGCGCATTAAGCGGAAAATCGCTGCGATGCAAAGATTTTTACCGAGCGAACAACTCGGAATGACCCCCTATCTCCTGTGAGAAGATATTGGCACGTTACACATGAACATTTGATATTTCCCAACTTTATGTTCATCGGTAAAAATTATTTTGCTACAGGTTCTCTTTTCAATTTTGCTACATCCGTTTTCACTAACAAATCTCGGAGGTTTTTGCCTCGTGAATAGCACGGCATTAAATTAGTATCTCTCAAATTCAAATTACCATCTGAAGCAATAATTGGCCAAAGCTTTTTAGTTATTGAATTAATCTGAGATGATTTTACATGAAATTTATTCACCCATGGTAAAACTGATTTGCCCACACTTGCTTTTGTAGTACTAATAAGCAACGTCTCTCTATCCAGGGCCATCACCTTATTTTTGGAGCTCATTAATGCTTTTAACGAATAGCCTCTACCTATCAGCTTATCAATGAGAGAATCAATCTGTGATTCGGCTGTATCCCTATTACTATTTATGCGCTTAATCCTAATCATCTGGGAGTAAGGGAGACCTCTCATCATAGATTTAGGATGACAGCTTTTTGCATGTAATAGCTGTTGTTTATCTGTTGGTTTCACAAACAATGTAGTAGACAAGGTCGAATCCTTGATCTGAATTTGTACATCAAGAAAGCTGATAACATTTTGATTCATATTATAGGTGAATTTGATGGGTCCTTCTGTGGCATTGTAGTTAATTAACATATTTTCTAGCACTGTATGGTTACCTTTCCACAAGATGATTAAATCATCTATAGTATATACCTGTTAAATAACAGCGCTTGGGAAGAAAACAAAGGATTGTTATAAAACAAATCCTCCTCTACTCCAAACATTACTATATTTGCATAGACTGGAGCCACAGAAGAACCCATCGCACACCCTTGTGTTTGCATATAAAATTGCTTGTCGTACAAGAAAAAATTCATAGTCAAAATTAATTCTAGCAATTGTAGTATCACATCAATTTTAGCTGGATTAAAGACCTTCTTCCTCAATAAAAACCTTTTAACCGCCGCCAGACCAAACTGGTGTGGAATTGATGTGTACAGACTGACTACATCTACAGTCACCAACCATGTGTCATCTGAAATCGTAGTTACCTTTTTTCAGATTATTTAACAAACTCGTTGTATCTAAGAGAAAGCTTGGTTCGTCACGTATTAAGGGTTGCAACAAAGCATCTAATAGACAAGCTGATGGTTGCAGCAGTGAACCCCTAGCTGACACTATGGGGCGGCCCGGTGGGGGATTTAAACCCTTATGTATTTTAGGGATTAAATAAAAAAACGGTACTAATGGATGATCCGTGTCACAACTGAGGGCTGGAGACCGTGACTGGGAGCCTCAGTTGTAGGGGCTGACGGGTACTTAAATTTAGGAGGAGCTATGCGACTCCTGGACATGCGTATTGACAGCAGCAAAGAATGCCCGAGGGCGTGACCACGACAACTGGGAATTCCTTAAGTGCTTTTATTAAATAAAAAGTCAAATAACGTGCAAAAGAATAATAGAAAGTCACACGTGATAATTAGGTTCACAATCGGTAAAAGCCAGTAACCTGGAATATGGAAGAAAGTCCTGTAAACAATAAATGAGGCTGGGGTTCGCTGGAAGATGAGGAATGAAGCTGGGGTTCGCTGGAAGATGAGGAATGAAGCTGGAGTGCGCAGGAACTGAAGAATGAAGGATGATTACTGCAAAGCAAAAGTTCAAACACAGGAATCCAAAGTAGGCTGTAGGGGGTTAACACTGGAGAGTCGGGTTACACAGCAGAGTGTAATCACCAGGGAAGTCAGGCTGGTCTGCAGAATGGAATTGCAGGAGAAAGTCTGTAGTGAAGTTTGTAAGCTGGAAACACTGTTGACAATGAAAGCACTGACATCTTTTGGGAGCTGGGACCGGATATTTATACCTGCTGCATAGCAGGGATTGGCTGAGCAATTATGACAAGGCTCCAGCACCGTGGATAGGAGGAATAATGTCATGTTACTGGAGTCTAACATGGCTGCGCCCATGAACAAACAAAGAAGGGGAATTAAGTACTATAGGAAAGGTGCAACACTGGCGATGTAGGCCGCAGTAGGAGAATAACATGCGCCCAGCGGCGCGCGGTGGTCAGCGAGACAGGAGTGGCAGCAGAGGCCCATGGAGGACGTACATCCAGAAGGGAAATGGTGTCTCAGTATCCGGATCGTGACAGTACCCCCCCTTTTAGGAGTGGCCCCAGGACACTTCTTTAGTTTACCTGGCCATCTGGAATGGAACTTCTGGATGAAGACTTGTGCCAACTTGGAAGTGGGGAATCCATCGAGGGATGAGACCACGGACGATGAGGATCAGACAAGGAAACCAGTTGCCTAGTGGGTAACTGGCGGGATACTTTGTGCTGGGCACATTTCGGGCAGGAGGCCACAAATTCAGCAATGTCCTTCTTTAGGGTCGGCCACCAATTTGACCTGGAGTTGAATTTTAAGGTCTTGCGTATGCCCGCGTGTCCGGCAAAGCGAGAGGCATGTGCCCGATGCAAGAGCTTCCTCCTGAAAGCCGGCTTCACAAAATTTTTCCCTGGCGGGGGCATAGAGTCCATCCTCACTGCGGAGAACGCCACTGGATCAACAATACAATGCTTGACAATAGACTCAGACTCATTTTCTTGCTCCCGGGAGCGGGAAAGGGCATCAGCCTTGTGATTCGGTGACCCTGGACAAAACTGTAGTTTGGAGTCTTGGCACGGAGGAGACAGGACATCAGAAGACTTGTAGGAGGATAGACGAACTGGAAGCTCTTTTTGGAGACAGGTCTCAGAGCAGGAAGGACCCCATGCCAGGATACGGGTCGACTTCCAATCAACTTGAGGATTATGCAAACGTAGCCATGGAAGGCCTAGGACCACAGGATGGGTGGCCCTGGGGATAACCTGGAAAGAAATCAACTCTGTATGCTGATCCCCTACCTTTAGACGGATAGGTAGGGTCTTGGAGGTAATCACCGCATCAGGAATCCTACTGCCGTCCACGGCAGTTAGAGATATCGGTGATGACAGTCTTTCAGTGGGTAGAGACCACTGCTTAACGAACCTCTCTGTAATAAAGTTTCCGGCTGCTCCAGAATCCAATAAGGCAGTGAGATTCTTAGTACGCTGAGCCACCTGCAGAGAAACGGAGAGATTGCAGTTACTTGGAAATGGAGAGAAATTCGTCACTCCTAGCTGGTCTTCTCCTTGGTGGGCTAGGACTTGAGGTTGTCCCGGACGCTTGGGACAGGACTTGATAACGTGAGAAAATTCGGCACAGTACAAACAGAGACGCTCAGCAAGACGTCTACTATGCTCTGCCTGAGATAAACGAGAGCGACCTATCTGCATAGGTTCCTCCCTAGACGGAGATGGCTGACGAGGAATGGAAACAGTAGGAATCTTGGGAAATGTGGATCCTTCCTCGTTCAACAGCCCTTTCACGGAACCGTAAATCGACCTTAGTGCAGAGGGAAATGAGCTTGTTTAAAGTTAAAGGCAAGTCTCTAGCAACGAGCTCATCTTTGATACGCTCGGATAGCCCTTCCCAGAAGGCTGCATAAAGAGCGTCATCATTCCAGGAGACTTCAGATGCCAAGGTCTGGAATTGCACCAAATACTGACCGACAGTTCGCGTCCCCTGACGCAGTCGAAGGATCTCTGAAGAGGCAGATGTCACTCGACCTGGCTCATCGAAAATTCATCTGAACGTTGCCACGAAGTTAGCATAGGATGACAACAGAGCATCAGACCTTTCCCATATAGGTGAGGCCCAGTCTAGAGCGGCACCAGTGAGTAGAGAAATAAGGTATACCACCTTAATGCGGTCAGTAGGGAAACTGCTGGGTTGCAATTCAAATTGGATCTCGCACTGGTTTAGGAAACCCCTGCAGGCTTTAGGGGATCCATCATATTTAGCAGGAGTCGGCAAGTGAAGATAGGGAGCAGGAACAGGTATGGTGGGTGGAGACACCACCGGAGGCGCTGGAGTCGGCACACTGGACACCCCTGATCTACGGAGGGCCGCTTGAATTTCATCCAGCCGGGAGGAAAGGTCCTGGAGACAGCGACCAACATGGCCTACAGCAGCCTCCTGACGTTCAAGGTGGGTTGCCAATTCTTGAAACAGCCTAAGCGCTTGGGCCTGGTCTCCGGCTGGATCCATTAGGTCAGTGCTTACTGTCACAACTGAGGGCTGGAGACCGTGACTGGGAGCCTCAGTTGTAGGGGCTGACGGGTACTTAAATTTAGGAGGAGCTATGCGACTCCTGGACTTGCGTATTGACAGCAGCAAAGAATGCCCGAGGGCGTGACCACGACAACTGGGAATTTCTTAAGTGCTTTTATTAAATAAAAAGTCAAATAACGTGCAAAAGAATAATAGAAAGTCACACATGATAATTAGGTTCACAATCGGTAAAAGCCAGTAACCTGGAATATGGAAGAAAGTCCTGTAAACAATAAATGATGCTGGGGTTCGCTGGAAGATGAGGAATGAAGCTGGGGTTCGCTGGAAGATGAGGAATGAAGCTGGAGTGCGCAGGAACTGAAGAATGAAGGATGATTACTGCAAAGCAAAAGTTCAAACACAGGAATCCAAAGTAGGCTGTAGGGGGTTAACACTGGAGAGTCGGGTTACACAGCAGAGTGTAATCACCAGGGAAGTCAGGCTGGTCTGCAGAATGGAATTGCAGGAGAAAGTCTGTAGTGAAGCTTGTAGGCTGGAAACACTGTTGACAATGAAAGCACTGACATCTTTTGGGAGCTGGGACCGGATATTTATACCTGCTGCATAGCAGGGATTGGCTGAGCAATTATGATAAGGCTCCAGCACCATGGATAGGAGGAATAATGTTATGTGACTGGAGTCTAACATGGCTGCGCCCATGAACAAACAAAGAAGGGGAATTAAGTACTATAGGAAAGGTGCAACACTGGCGATGTAGGCCGCAGTAGCAGAATAACATGCGCCCAGCGGCGCGCGGCGGTCAGCGAGACAGGAGTGGCAGCAGAGGCCCATGGAGGACGTACATCCAGAAGGGAAATGGTGTCTCAGTATCCGGATTGTGACAATCCGGCACTAGGATTTTAAATAGATCATCTGAAATTAAATCTACTACTAAAGCTTGTTGTAAAATCCGTTGAAGTCTTTTTTTACAAAGACCTGTTGAGTTAGATTATAACTTAATATAAACCTGGGTGTCAGATAATTGTTTAAGAGCCTCTTTATTATCATCAGAAAAATCTTGTAGGACAAGGCCCCTCCTTTATCCGCTGAGCGAATAATTAAATTATGGTTATTAGATAGTTATTTCAATGCCTCTCTTTCTTGTACAGTAAGATTCGGATGACTAGAGACACCACTATTAGTGGCTGCCTCCACATCTTGTTCCAACAACCTCATGAATGTTTTAATGCTAGGATTGTATGAAATCGGCTCAAAGACCGATTTGGGAAGAAATGGTTTTAACTGTTTGGGGACTAAAACTTTCTCCACTGGATCATGTCCCGGATTATCTTTGAAATGTTCTTTGAGCTTGATCTTTCTTTGCAACGAATGTTTTTCAATATTCCATTGCAAAGGATCGAAAGGAACTGATGGAATAAAGGACAAGCCTTTATTCAACAAACTTATTTCTGTAGATGATAGTTCATATGAAGATAGATTCACTATGTTGTCCTTTTGGATGTCGGTGGACGCCCTGCTCTTCCTCTGCCTTTCGTTTTGGCCAATTCTCCTGGTGCACCATCTTTTCCTTGGTTTCTCACTCCTCTTGTTTTTATTCCTAAAGGGGCAGCAGCTTGGTTGGATCTGTCTGTATCACTGTTGGTCTCTTGCGATGATTCTGTGTCGAATCTAGTGAAAGGTCTCCGGTCTCTACGAAAAAAGGGACGTCTTTTTCCCTCTGTTCTATTATCAGAGAGCCATCTATAAACTGAATATTTCTCATAATCTTGTTCCACTTTTAATAATTTTTCTTTTTTGAAAGCAATCAGTTCTCTTTTATACAGAGAAATTTGTTGTATTTTATCCATCCAATCTTCTTCTTTATCAGCTGTCAATGCCGTAGTATGTACCAATTCAAATGCAGCTATTTTACTTTTTACTGCTTCCATTTCCTTTTTGGATTGTTCTATCACCAATAATATTAAGTCGAGCGAGCATTTGTTTAAAATGGCTGTCCAACGCCGACAAAACTGCACATCATACCGTCCTATCGTAGGACAATTTCTGACCCGGAATCCTCTGGGTATTTTCTTCATTGTATAGTAATCACTAAGTGATAATCCATGGGGATAAAAGTCCACTTCTTTCTTTTTTAATTTTAGCAATTCCTTGAAGATATTTTCCACTGACGTTGCCTCAGCTTCGTCATTAATACCTTTATCGCAAAGTATCCCCTCAGCTTCAGACTCTGAGAATGATAGAATGTCCCCTGCTGGGAATTTGAAATGTCCAAATTGGTCCTCAATATGTTCCATATTAGCAGTATAATCAGTGAAAGTCCGCAGTGGTTATCACAGCACAACCAGTAACTGTGACCTCTAATTAGAGAACTGCACCAAACACTTAATCATGTATACTGTTAAAAGAATACTCTAGACAGTCTAGAGAAGCAGAAAACGCCCGGTGACAATATCAATAAAATAGCTGGGTGCCTCAACCGGAATTTTCACTGTTGTGTGATCGTTCCAAATATAGAATGGATAGAGTTTGGCACTCCTAAAGCAAAAACTTAGCTGCAGCCGGTGCCTTCATAAGGAGGTAAATACATAGAACAAGGATGCGGCACTCTAGGCTTAAGAAATCAACAGCAAACTTCCAATTTGCAATGTTTCAGTAGACCAACCTACTGTCGTCAGGCTTTAATATCAGATTAAAAACAAGTACATACCTTTATAGTATCACCAAGTGTATTCCCGCCAGCTGGTCCCGAGACCACTCACCCGCCGAGCCGCACAGGCTATGACGTCGTCATTACTCGACGGCGCCGTGTGACGTGCCCATCACCATGACAACAAACCAAACAGTACAGAGAATGGCTTTGCATACTGAAACAATATAGACCGTATCAATCATTCAATGGTGATGGGCACGTCACACGGCGCCGTCGAGTAATGACTGCGTCATAGCCTGTGTGGCTCGGCGGGTGAGTGGTCCCGGGACCAGCTGGCGGGAATACACGTGGTGATACTATAAAGGTATGTACTTGTTTTTAATCTGATATTAAAGCCTGACGACAGTAGGTTGGTCTACTGAAACATTGCAAATTGGAAGTTTGCTGTAGATTTCTTAAGCCTAGAGTGCCGCATTCTTGTTCTATGTATTTACCTCCTTATGAAGGCACCGGCTGCAGCTAAGTTTTTGCTTTAGGAGTGCCAAACTCTACCCAGTCTATATTTGGAACGATCACACAACAGTGAAAATTCTGGTTGAGGCACCCAGCTATTTTATTGATATTGTCACCGGGCGTTTTCTGCTTCTCTAGACTGTCTAGAGTATTCTTTTAACAGTATACATGATTAAGTGTTTGGTGCAGTTCTCTAATTAGAGGTCACAGTTACTGGCTGTGATGTGATAACTAGAGATGAGCGGGTTCGGTTTCTCTGAATCCGAACCCGCACGAACTTCATGTTTTTTTCACGGGTCCGAGCAGACTCGGATCCTCCCGCCTTGCTCGGTTAACCCGAGCGCGCCCGAACGTCATCATGACGCTGTCGGATTCTCGCGAGACTCGGATTCTATATAAGGAGCCGCGCGTCGCCGCCATTTTCACACGTGCATTGAGATTGATAGGGAGAGGACGTGGCTGGCGTCCTCTCCATTTAGATTAGGGTTGAGAGAGAGAGAGAGAGATTGACCTGAGGCTGTGATACTGTAGAAGAGAGTGCAGAGTTTAGTGACTGACGACCACAGTGACCACCAGACAGTGCAGTTGTTTGTTTTATTTAATATATCCGTTCTCTGCCTGAAAAAAACGATACACACAGTGACTCAGTCACATACCATATCTGTGTGCACTGCTCAGCCCAGTGTGCTGCATCAATGTATATATATATCTGACTGTGCTCAGCTCACACAGCTTATAATTGTGGGGGAGACTGGGGAGCACTGCAGTGCCAGTTATAGGTTATAGCAGGAGCCAGGAGTACATAATATTATATTAAAATTAAACAGTGCACACTTTTGCTGCAGGAGTGCCACTGCCAGTGTGACTAGTGACCAGTGACCTGACCACCAGTATATATAATATTAGTAGTATACTATCTCTTTATCAACCAGTCTATATTAGCAGCAGACACAGTACAGTGCGGTAGTTCACGGCTGTGGCTACCTCTGTGTCGGCACTCGGCAGCCCGTCCATAATTGTATATACCACCTAACCGTGGTTTTTTTTTCTTTCTTTATAGTCATACTAGTTACGAGTATACTATCTCTTTATCAACCAGTCTATATTAGCAGCAGACACAGTACAGTGCGGTAGTTCACGGCTGTGGCTACCTCTGTGTCGGCACTCGGCAGCCCGTCCATAATTGTATATACCACCTAACCGTGGTTTTTTTTTCTTTCTTTATACATACATACTAGTTACGAGTATACTATCTCTTTATCAACCAGTCTATATTAGCAGCAGACACAGTACAGTGCGGTAGTTCACGGCTGTGGCTACCACTGTGTCGGCACTCGGCAGCCCGTCCATAATTGTATATACCACCTAACCGTGGTTTTTTTTTCTTTCTTTATACATACATACTAGTTACGAGTATACTATCTCTTTATCAACCAGTCTATATATTAGCAGCAGACACAGTACAGTGCGGTAGTTCACGGCTGTGGCTACCTCTGTGTCGGCACTCGGCAGCCCGTCCATAATTGTATATACCACCTAACCGTGTTTTTTTTTTCTTTCTTTATACATACATACTAGTTACGAGTATACTATCTCTTTATCAACCAGTCTATATATTAGCAGCAGACACAGTACAGTGCGGTAGTTCACGGCTGTGGCTACCTCTGTGTCGGCACTCGGCAGCCCGTCCATAATTGTATATACCACCGAACCGTGGTTTTTTTTTCTTTCTTTATACATACATACTAGTTACGAGTATACTATCTCTTTATCAACCAGTCTATATTAGCAGCAGACACAGTACAGTGCGGTAGTTCACGGCTGTGGCTACCTCTGTGTCGGCACTCGGCAGCCCGTCCATAATTGTATATACCACCTAACCGTGGTTTTTTTTTCTTTCTTTATACATACATACTAGTTACGAGTATACTATCTCTTTATCAACCAGTCTATATATTAGCAGCAGACACAGTACAGTGCGGTAGTTCACGGCTGTGGCTACCTCTGTGTCGGCACTCGGCAGCCCGTCCATAATTGTATATACCACCTAACCGTGGTTTTTTTTTCTTTCTTTATAGTCATACTAGTTACGAGTATACTATCTCTTTATCAACCAGTCTATATTAGCAGCAGACACAGTACAGTGCGGTAGTTCACGGCTGTGGCTACCTCTGTGTCGGCACTCGGCAGCCCGTCCATAATTGTATATACCACCTAACCGTGGTTTTTTTTTCTTTCTTTATACATACATACTAGTTACGAGTATACTATCTCTTTATCAACCAGTCTATATATTAGCAGCAGACACAGTACAGTGCGGTAGTTCACGGCTGTGGCTACCTCTGTGTCGGCACTCGGCAGCCCGTCCATAATTGTATATACCACCTAACCGTGGTTTTTTTTTCTTTCTTTATAGTCATACTAGTTACGAGTATACTATCTCTTTATCAACCAGTCTATATTAGCAGCAGACACAGTACAGTGCGGTAGTTCACGGCTGTGGCTACCTCTGTGTCGGCACTCGGCAGCCCGTCCATAATTGTATATACCACCTAACCGTGGTTTTTTTTTCTTTCTTTATACATACATACTAGTTACGAGTATACTATCTCTTTATCAACCAGTCTATATTAGCAGCAGACACAGTACAGTGCGGTAGTTCACGGCTGTGGCTACCTCTGTGTCGGCACTCGGCAGCCCGTCCATAATTGTATATACCACCTAACCGTGGTTTTTTTTTCTTTCTTTATACATACATACTAGTTACGAGTATACTATCTCTTTATCAACCAGTCTATATATTAGCAGCAGACACAGTACAGTGCGGTAGTTCACGGCTGTGGCTACCTCTGTGTCGGCACTCGGCAGCCCGTCCATAATTGTATATACCACCTAACCGTGGTTTTTTTTTCTTTCTTTATACATACATACTAGTTACGAGTATACTATCTCTTTATCAACCAGTCTATATATTAGCAGCAGACACAGTACAGTGCGGTAGTTCACGGCTGTGGCTACCTCTGTGTCGGCACTCGGCAGCCCGTCCATAATTGTATACTAGTATCCAATCCATCCATCTCCATTGTTTACCTGAGGTGCCTTTTAGTTGTGCCTATTAAAATATGGAGAACAAAAATGTTGAGGTTCCAAAATTAGGGAAAGATCAAGATCCACTTCCACCTCGTGCTGAAGCTGCTGCCACTAGTCATGGCCGAGACGATGAAATGCCAGCAACGTCGTCTGCCAAGGCCGATGCCCAATGTCATAGTACAGAGCATGTCAAATCCAAAACACCAAATATCAGTAAAAAAAGGACTCCAAAACCTAAAATAAAATTGTCGGAGGAGAAGCGTAAACTTGCCAATATGCCATTTACCACACGGAGTGGCAAGGAACGGCTGAGGCCCTGGCCTATGTTCATGGCTAGTGGTTCAGCTTCACATGAGGATGGAAGCACTCAGCCTCTCGCTAGAAAAATGAAAAGACTAAAGCTGGCAAAAGCAGTAGCACCGCAAAGAACTGTGCGTTCTTCGAAATCCCAAATCCACAAGGAGAGTCCGACTCCAATTGTGTCGGTTGCGATGCCTGACCTTCCCAACACTGGACGTGAAGAGCATGCGCCTTCCACCATTTGCACGCCCCCTGCAAGTGATGGAAGGAGCACCCGCAGTCCAGTTCCTGATAGTCAGATTGAAGATGTCAGTGTTGAAGTACACCAGGATGAGGAGGATATGGGTGTTGCTGGCGCTGGGGAGGAAATTGACCAGGAGGATTCTGATGGTGAGGTGGTTTGCTTAAGTCAGGCACCCGGGGAGACACCTGTTGTCCGTGGTAGGAATATGGCCGTTGACATGCCTGGTGAAAATACCAAAAAAATCAGCTCTTCGGTGTGGAAGTATTTCACCAGAAATGCGGACAACAGGTGTCAAGCCGTGTGTTCCCTTTGTCAAGCTGTAATAAGTAGGGGTAAGGGCGTTAACCACCTCGGAACATCCTCCCTTATACGTCACCTGCAGCGCATTCATAATAAGTCAGTGACAAGTTCAAAAACTTTGGGTGACAGCGGAAGCAGTCCACTGACCAGTAAATCCCTTCCTCTTGTAACCAAGCTCACGCAAACCACCCCACCAACTCCCTCAGTGTCAATTTCCTCCTTCCCCAGGAATGCCAATAGTCCTGCAGGCAATGTCACTGGCAATTCTGACGAGTCCTCTCCTGCCTGGGATTCCTCCGATGCATCCTTGCGTGTAACGCCTACTGCTGCTGGCGCTGCTGTTGTTGCTGCTGGGAGTCGATGGTCATCCCAGAGGGGAAGTCGTAAGCCCACTTGTACTACTTCCAGTAAGCAATTGACTGTTCAACAGTCCTTTGCGAGGAAGATGAAATATCACAGCAGTCATCCTGCTGCAAAGCGGATAACTGAGGCCTTGACAACTATGTTGGTTTTAGACGTGCGTCCGGTATCCGCCGTTAGTTCACAGGGAACTAGACAATTTATTGAGGCAGTGTGCCCCCGTTACCAAATACCATCTAGGTTCCACTTCTCTAGGCAGGCGATACCGAGAATGTACACTGACGTCAGAAAAAGACTCACCAGTGTCCTAAAAAATGCAGTTGTACCCAATGTCCACTTAACCACGGACATGTGGACAAGTGGAGCAGGGCAGGGTCAGGACTATATGACTGTGACAGCCCACTGGGTAGATGTATGGACTCCCGCCGCAAGAACAGCAGCGGCGGCACCAGTAGCAGCATCTCGCAAACGCCAACTCTTTCCTAGGCAGGCTACGCTTTGTATCACCGCTTTCCAGAATACGCACACAGCTGAAAACCTCTTACGGCAACTGAGGAAGATCATCGCGGAATGGCTTACCCCAATTGGACTCTCCTGTGGATTTGTGGCATCGGACAACGCCAGCAATATTGTGTGTGCATTAAATATGGGCAAATTCCAGCACGTCCCATGTTTTGCACATACCTTGAATTTGGTGGTGCAGAATTTTTTAAAAAACGACAGGGGCGTGCAAGAGATGCTGTCGGTGGCCAGAAGAATTGCGGGACACTTTCGGCGTACAGGCACCACGTACAGAAGACTGGAGCACCACCAAAAACTACTGAACCTGCCCTGCCATCATCTGAAGCAAGAAGTGGTAACGAGGTGGAATTCAACCCTCTATATGCTTCAGAGGTTGGAGGAGCAGCAAAAGGCCATTCAAGCCTATACAATTGAGCACGATATAGTAGGTGGAATGCACCTGTCTCAAGCGCAGTGGAGAATGATTTCAACGTTGTGCAAGGTTCTGATGCCCTTTGAACTTGCCACACGTGAAGTCAGTTCAGACACTGCCAGCCTGAGTCAGGTCATTCCCCTCATCAGGCTTTTGCAGAAGAAGCTGGAGACATTGAAGGAGGAGCTAACACGGAGCGATTCCGCTAGGCATGTGGGACTTGTGGATGGAGCCCTTAATTCGCTTAACAAGGATTCACGGGTGGTCAATCTGTTGAAATCAGAGCACTACATTTTGGCCACCGTGCTCGATCCTAGATTTAAAGCCTACCTTGGATCTCTCTTTCCGGCAGACACAAGTCTGCTGGGGTTGAAAGACCTGCTGGTGACAAAATTGTCAAGTCAAGCGGAACGCGACCTGTCAACATCTCCTCCTTCACATTCTCCCGCAACTGGGGGTGCGAGGAAAAGGCTCAGAATTCCGAGCCCACCCGCTGGCGGTGATGCAGGGCAGTCTGGAGCGACTGCTGATGCTGACATCTGGTCCGGACTGAAGGACCTGCCAACGATTACGGACATGTCGTCTACTGTCACTGCATATGATTCTCTCAACATTGATAGAATGGTGGAGGATTATATGAGTGACCGCATCCAAGTAGGCACGTCACACAGTCCGTACTTATACTGGCAGGAAAAAGAGGCAATTTGGAGGCCCTTGCACAAACTGGCTTTATTCTACCTAAGTTGCCCTCCCACAAGTGTGTACTCCGAAAGAGTGTTTAGTGCCGCCGCTCACCTTGTCAGCAATCGGCGTACGAGGTTACATCCAGAAAATGTGGAGAAGATGATGTTCATTAAAATGAATTATAATCAATTCCTCCGCGGAGACATTGACCAGCAGCAATTGCCTCCACAAAGTACACAGGGAGCTGAGATGGTGGATTCCAGTGGGGACGAATTGATAATCTGTGAGGAGGGGGATGTACACGGTGATATATCGGAGGGTGATGATGAGGTGGACATCTTGCCTCTGTAGAGCCAGTTTGTGCAAGGAGAGATTAATTGCTTCTTTTTTGGGGGGGGGTCCAAACCAACCCGTCATATCAGTCACAGTCGTGTGGCAGACCCTGTCACTGAAATGATGGGTTGGTTAAAGTGTGCATGTCCTGTTTTGTTTATACAACATAAGGGTGGGTGGGAGGGCCCAAGGACAATTCCATCTTGCACCTCTTTTTTCTTTTCTTTTTCTTTGCATCATGTGCTGTTTGGGGAGGGTTTTTTGGAAGGGACATCCTGCGTGACACTGCAGTGCCACTCCTAGATGGGCCCGGTGTTTGTGTCGGCCACTAGGGTCGCTTATCTTACTCACACAGCTACCTCATTGCGCCTCTTTTTTTCTTTGCGTCATGTGCTGTTTGGGGAGGGTTTTTTGGAAGGGACATCCTGCGTGACACTGCAGTGACACTCCTAGATGGGCCCGGTGTTTGTGTCGGCCACTAGGGTCGCTTATCTTACTCACACAGCTACCTCATTGCGCCTCTTTTTTTCTTTGCGTCATGTGCTGTTTGGGGAGGGTTTTTTGGAAGGGACATCCTGCGTGACACTGCAGTGCCACTCCTAGATGGGCCCGGTGTTTGTGTCGGCCACTAGGGTCGCTAATCTTACTCACACAGCTACCTCATTGCGCCTCTTTTTTTCTTTGCGTCATGTGCTGTTTGGGGAGGGTTTTTTGGAAGGGCCATCCTGCGTGACACTGCAGTGCCACTCCTAGATGGGCCCGGTGTTTGTGTCGGCCACTAGGGTCGCTTATCTTACTCACACAGCGACCTCGGTGCAAATTTTAGGACTAAAAATAATATTGTGAGGTGTGAGGTATTCAGAATAGACTGAAAATGAGTGGAAATTATGGTTTTTGAGGTTAATAATACTTTGGGATCAAAATGACCGCCAAATTCTATGATTTAAGCTGTTTTTTAGGTTTTTTGGAAAAAAACACCCGAATCCAAAACACACCCGAATCCGACAAAAAAAATTCGGTGAGGTTTTGCCAAAACGCGGTCGAACCCAAAACACGGCCGCGGAACCGAACCCAAAACCAAAACACAAAACCCGAAAAATTTCCGGCGCTCATCTCTAGTGATAACCACTGCGGACTTTCACTGATTATACTGCTAATATGGAACATATTGAGGACCAATTTGGACATTTCAAATTCCCAGCAGGGGACATTCTATCATTCTCAGAGTCTGAAGCTGAGGGGATACTTTGCGATAAAGGTATTAATGACGAAGCTGAGGCAACGTCAGTGGAAAATATATTCAAGGAATTGCTAAAATTAAAAAAGAAAGAAGTGGACTTTTATCTCCATGGATTATCACTTAGTGATTACTATACAATGAAGAAAATACCCAGAGGATTCCGGGTCAGAAATTGTCCTACGATAGGACGGTATGATGTGCAGTTTTGTCGGCGTTGGACGGCCATTTTAAACAAATGCTCGCTCGACTTAATATTATTGGTGATAGAACAATCCAAAAAGGAAATGGAAGCAGTAAAAAGTAAAATAGCTGCATTTGAATTGGTACATACTACGGCATTGACAGCTGATAAAGAAGAAGATTGGATGGATAAAATACAACAACAAATTTCTCTGTATAAAAGAGAACTGATTGCTTTCAAAAAAGAAAATTATTAAAAGTGGAACAAGATTATGAGAAACATTCAGTTTATAGATGGCTCTCTGATAATAGAACAGAGGGAAAAAGACGTCCCTTTTTTCGTAGAGACCGGAGACCTTTCACTAGATTCGACACAGAATCATCGCAAGAAACCAACAGTGATACAGACAGATCCAACCAAGCTGCTGCCCCTTTAGGAATAAAAACAAGAGGAGTGAGAAACCAAGGAAAAGATGGCGCACCAGGAGAAGTGGCAAAAACTAAAGGCAGAGGAAGAGCAGGGCATCCACCGACATCCAAAAGGACAACATAGTGAATCTGTCTTCATATGAACTATCATCTACAGAAATAAGTTTGTTGAATAAAGGCTTGTCCTTTATTCCATCAGTTCCTTTCGATCCTTTGCAATGGAATATTGAAAAACATTCGTTGCATAGAAAGATCAAGCTCAAAGAACATTTCAAAGATAATCCGGGACATGATCCAGTGGAGAAAGTTTTAGTCCCCAAACAATCACAAACAATACAGTGGTGCGCCTTCTACTGCGCTATCCGCCAGTTTAAGATTTTAAATTAATGGTCACTTTTCGCAACTATAATGAAGTCCCAAACACGAGGAGGGATGGCTTCCAACAGTTCAAATAGTTCAAGCAGAGTGGTATATTAGAGTCTATATGGATGGTAATTGATAGATGTAGGTCGTATGTGGGTACGCACCGTACTTACATGTGCGGTGTGCATGAACTGTTCATAAAGGTATCTTTCTCCTCCTTACGTGTCGTGGGTTCCCTTGCTCTTCTTTCCTTTTTTTAATCGCCGCTCATAAAACAGAGAAGGGCAGAAGGGGGGGTGCAAAAAAAAAACCCCGATGGTGTAATACGTTCAATGTACAATAGTCAGGATGATGTATGTGCAACTAAGAAATCGGTATTATATCGGGAACATACCCAACTTACATCAAAATAAGCGGGTTGCTCATATAAAGGTATCTTTTCAAAAGTACTGACGAGAAAAGAGGGTCATGCGTACCCCAGACTCACGTTCTGCATATATCGCACAGGCACATCAAGGTTTCTTTAGTGGATTATTCCCTGTTCACCCCTTTCCGTGTTGTTATCGAGGCCACAAGATGCTCGAACCCTCATAAAAGAGAAGAGTGAAGGGGTACATAGACCCCAATAGTGTAATACGTTCGATATATGGCTACCAGAAAGGTGTGCAGGAAATGAGGAGGTGATACAAGATCTGGGACGTACCAAACTTACATAGACATAAGACAAGATAATCTTATAAAGGTATCTTTCAAAAGTATTGGTAGTGTGGGGGTGATGCGTACCCCGAACTCACGTTCTACAGATGTTGTGCAGGCACGTCACAGTTTCTTTAATGGATCCCTTCCTTTTTCCTCTTCTATACTGTCGCTGAGGCCACAGGATACACAAACCCTCACAAAGGAGAAGGTTTCATGATAATGTGTCCATTTATTGTAAATAAAAAGTTTTTTTTTTTTTTTTTTTTTTAAAGGTCCTCATAAAATTATCAAGATATCAGATGTATAATATGAGTCACCATGTACATAACAGAGGATAACAACCCAATATTGGGAGGTAGTTATAGAGAAAAAAAACACAGACCTGGGGTGTGGTAACTCCGGACTCCCACACTCCAAACGGCTGTTCTCCTGGATATTGGGGTGTCCCTCCTTTACCATCAACGCGTTTCAACTAAACAGTCTTTGTCACACCTTATTTACAATAAATGGACACATTATCATGAAACCTTCTCCTTTGTGAGGGTTTGTGTATCCTGTGGCCTCAGCGACAGTATAGAAGAGGAAAAAGGAAGGGATCCATTAAAGAAACTGTGACATGCCTGCACAACATCTGTAGAACGTGAGTTCGGGGTACGCATCACCCCCACACTACCAATACTTTTGAAAGATACCTTTATAAGATTATCTTGTCTTATGTCTATGTAAGTTTGGTACGTCCCAGATCTTGTATCACCTCCTCATTTCCTGCACACCTTTCTGGTAGCCATATATCGAACGTATTACACTATTGGGGTCTATGTACCCCTTCACTCTTCTCTTTTATGAGGGTTCGAGCATCTTGTGGCCTCGATAACAACACGGAAAGGGGTGAACAGGGAATAATCCACTAAAGAAACCTTGATGTGCCTGTGCGATATATGCAGAACGTGAGTCTGGGGTACGCATGACCCTCTTTTCTCGTCAGTACTTTTGAAAAGATACCTTTATATGAGCAACCCGCTTATTTTGATGTAAGTTGGGTTTGTTCCCGATATAATACCGATTTCTTAGTTGCACATACATCATCCTGACTATTGTACATTGAACGTATTACACCATCGGGTTTTTTTTTTTTTTGCACCCCCCCTTCTGCCCTTCTCTGTTTTATGAGCGGCGATTGAAAAAAGGAAAGAAGAGCAAGGGAACCCACGACACGTAAGGAGGAGAAAGATACCTTTATGAACAGTTCGTGCACACCGCACATGTAAGTACGGTGCGTACCCACATACGACCTACATCTATCAATTACCATCCATATAGACTCTTATATACCACTCTGCTTGAACTATTTGAACTGTTGGAAGCCATCCCTCCTCGTGTTTGGGACTTCATTATAGTTGCGAAAAGTGACCATTAATTTAAAATCTTAAACTGGCGGATAGCGCAGTAGAAGGCGCACCACTGTATTGTTTGTGATTGTTCTTTTTGGAGAGAGAGTGACATCTCCTTGTACGCCTTCACCGCAGCTGTCTGTGGGCGCAGTAGATACTCACCCTTGTGTTGTGTTTAGTCCCCAAACAGTTAAAACCATTTCTTCCCAAATCAGTCTTTGAGCCGATTTCATACAATCCTAGCATTAAAACATTCATGAGGTTGTTGGAACAAGATGTGGAGGCAGCCACTAATAGTGGTGTCTCTAGTCATCCGAATCTTACTGTACAAGAAAGAGAGGCATTGAAATCACTATCTAATAACCATAATTTAATTATTCGCTCAGCGGATAAAGGAGGGGCCATTGTCCTACAAGATTTTTCTGATTATAATAAAGAGGCTCTTAAACAATTATCTGACACCCAGGTTTATATTAAGTTACAATCTAACCCAACAGGTCTTTGTAAAAAAAGACTTCAAGGGATTTTACAACAAGCTTTAGTAGTAGATTTAATTTCAGATGATCTATTTAAAATCCTAGTGCCGGACATTCCATTAGTACCGTTTTTTTATTTAATCCCTAAAATACATAAGGGTTTAAACCCCCCACCGGGCCGCCCCATAGTGTCAGCTTGGGGTTCACTGCTGCAACCATCAGCTTGTCTATTAGATGCTTTGTTACAACCCTTAATACGTGACGAACCAAGCTTTCTCTTAGATACAACGAGTTTGTTAAATAATCTGAAAAAGGTAACTACGATTTCAGATGACACATGGTTGGTGACTGTAGATGTAGTCAGTCTGTACACATCAATTCCACACCAGTTTGGTCTGGCGGCGGTTAAAAGGTTTTTATTGAGGAAGAAGGTCTTTAATCCAGCTAAAATTGATGTGATACTACAATTGCTAGAATTAATTTTGACTATGAATTTTTTCTTGTACGACAAGCAATTTTATATGCAAACACAAGGGTGTGCGATGGGTTCTTCTGTGGCTCCAGTCTATGCAAATATAGTAATGTTTGGAGTAGAGGAGGATTTGTTTTATAACAATCCTTTGTCTTCTTCCCAAGCGCTGTTATTTAACAGGTATATAGATGATTTAATCATCTTGTGGAAAGGTAACCATACAGTGCTAGAAAATATGTTAATTAACTACAATGCCACAGAAGGACCCATCAAATTCACCTATAATATGAATCAAAATGTTATCAGCTTTCTTGATGTACAAATTCAGATCAAGGATTCGACCTTGTCTACTACATTGTTTGTGAAACCAACAGATAAACAACAGCTATTACATGCAAAAAGCTGTCATCCTAAATCTATGATGAGAGGTCTCCCTTACTCCCAGATGATTAGGATTAAGCGCATAAATAGTAATAGGGATACAGCCGAATCACAGATTGATTCTCTCATTGATAAGCTGATAGGTAGAGGCTATTCGTTAAAAGCATTAATGAGCTCCAAAAATAAGGTGATGGCCCTGGATAGAGAGACGTTGCTTATTAGTACTACAAAAGCAAGTGTGGGCAAATCAGTTTTACCATGGGTGAATAAATTTCATATAAAATTATCTCAGATTAATTCAATAACTAAAAAGCATTGGCCAATTATTGCTTCAGACGATAATTTGAATTTGAGAGATACTAATTTAATGCCGTGCTATTCACGAGGCAAAAACCTCCGAGATTTGTTAGTGAAAACGGATGTAGCAAAATTGAAAAGAGAACCTGTAGCAAAATCATTTTTACCGATGAACATAAAGTTGGGAAATATCAAATGTTCATGTGTAACGTGCCAATATCTTCTCACAGGAGATAGTTTCAATCATCCTCAGACAGGACAAAAAATCTGTATTCAACATCAATTGACGTGTAATTCCAATTTTGTAATCTATCAAATTATATGTCCCTGTGGCTTGAGCTATATCGGCAAGACCGAACGAAAATTTAAAGAGAGGATGTCCGCACATAGGTCTGCCATTCGTAATGCATTGGACACAGGTAACAGTGAGCAGCCTGTTGCCCGGCATTTCGTGCATTTTAAACACCAAATACATAGTATAAGGTATAGGATGATAGATTGTGTTCCAGCAGACATGAGAGGAGGCAACAGAGGTGCTAAATTATTACAGTTAGAAACTAAATGGATTCTTCGCCTCGGGGTAATACACCCGAGAGGCTTAAATTAATCGATTTCTTATACTTGCTTCCTTAAATGAAAGAATCAGTAAGGTCCGTATTAAGCATTCTATTTAAAATCCTGAATTAATAAGAACAATGTGGTTAACTTCGTTATGTATTCAATGATTGATACGGTCTATATTGTTTCAGTATGCACAGCCATTCTCTGCACTGTTTGGTTTGTTGTCATGGTGATGGGCACGTCACACGGCGCCGTCGAGTAATGACGACGTCATAGCCTGTGCGGCTCGGCGGGTGAGTGGTCCCGGAACGAGCTGGCGGGAATACACGTGGTAATACTATAAAGGTATGTACTTGTCTTTAATCTGATATTAAAGCCCGACGACAGTAGGTTGGTCTACTGAAACGTTGCAAATTGGAATTTTGCTGTGGATTTCTTAAGCCTAGAGTGCCGCATCCTTGTTCTATGTATTTACCTCCTTATGAAGGCACCGGCTGCAGCTAAGTTTTTGCTTTAGGAGTGCTTAACTCTACCCAGTCTATATATATATATATATATATATATATATATATAGAGAGAGAGAGAGAGAGAGCAAAACGGGCGGCACTCCACGGATTTTCAGAAGATGTGAGACAGCTACACAAGCTTGATTATCAACGTTTCAGGTGTTGTTTAATACCACCTTTCGTCAGGATACAAACATAACATATGCAACATACCTTATATAGATCCCAGTGCCCAGACCCACATCACAATCACCGCCCACTTCCGGTCGCGGGTGCCATCGTAGCATACCGCCGTCCGCAACCAACGGGAGAATCTGTTCCCCTAGCAACCAACAAAACTACTGGTCACCTCCGTGCTCCAGGCCTCCCACCACCAGCCCGCCCACCGGAAGCGCGTCAAACCGCGTCTACCAATAGGCAGGGCGGGAGAGGAGGGGCCCATCACCAGGGCAACGAAAAAACAATAACAAAAAGCACCGAACAGTGCGCGGACTCTGCTGCTGAACGGCTTCACACACCGTCAAGGACATGGATCTAGTACTGTATACTGCACAAAGTTATCCAGTAAGCTGATTAGAATAATTAGAATAATACAATGAACAACTTACTCATAAATCTAGACCAGTGGTTCTCAAACTCGGTCCTCAGGACCCCACACAGTGCATGTTTTGCAGGTAACCCAGCAGGTGCACAGGTGTATTAATTACTCACTGACACATTTTAAAAGGTCAGCAGGTGGAGCTAATTATTTCACTTGTGATTCTGTGAGGAGAACTGCAAAACATGCACTGTGTGGGGTCCTGAGGACCGAGTTTGAGAACCTGTGATCTAGACCAATTATCATGCAGATTGAAACATCGGTACATTGCACAGGCAAACTCAATTTAAGACCATTCTACAATAATCTAATCTATTATAGCTTGTTAGTGCAGCTAATTTAGATCATCTAAGACCATCTTAAAGAAATTATTTATGATACCAATGCAAAGACATTTATAAGAAACATAAAAGAGACAAGTTCTCATTGAGGCCCATAGGTGAGACATTATTAAGGTCATATATCCACCGTGCCTCTAACTGCAATAATTTCTTATTTCGATCACCCCCTCTCGACATTGGGGGGGGACATGATCCACTAGCTTGTAGCGCAGGGTAGCCATGCTATGGCCTGCTTCCTTGAAATGATGCGCTACTGGCTGTTCGGTGGCTTTACCCTCCAGGGCCATTCTAATAGCGGATCTGTGTTGTGCAGCACGTTCCCGGAATGTACAGACAGTTTTACCAATATATGCTAATCCGCAGGGACATTTGATAATGTAGATTACAAATCTTGAGGTGCATGTCAACACGTGCTTGATAGCAATTTTTTTACCGGAATGAGGATGAAGCACTGAAGGTCCTGTTTCTAAAAATCTACATGTCGTGCATCCCGTGCATTTATATGAACCTGGGGGTTTACTTAGGAAATGTGACCTAAGCTCCCGCTGTGGTGAAGCTATATCTGAATGAACAAGCCAGTCCTTCAAATTTCTTCCTCGCCGATGACATTTGAGTAGGGCACTATCATGAAGTGCTGGAATAGATTTGTCAGAGCTTATAATAGGCCAGAGTGTGTTGGCATTTCTCCTAATAATGGTACTGGCCGTCGTATAAGTGGTCACAAAAGGTATTATCTTCGTGATGATTTGGTTTTCCTAAGCAAACATTGCTCCCGTGGCAACGCCAGAGCTTTTTCTTTGGCTTTGATCAGATCATGTCTTCTATACCCTCGTTGGAGGAATTTCCCCATCATATCATTTATTTCTCCCTCTGCATCCATGCTGTTACTTGAGATCTGTTTAAGAATTGGGAATAGGGAAGACCTTTTTTCATGGATTCTGGATGGAAGCTCTTTGCATGGAGTAGTGTATTTTTATCCGTGGATTTGTGATATATTGATATTGACAACCCCGTTCCAGTTCTTGTAATTTGGACATCCAGATAATGGATTGTGTCAGTACTCACATCATAGGTGAATTTGATATTATCGTCCATTTGATTAATGAGCGTCATATGACTCACAAAATCCTCTTGTTTGCCGGACCAAATTATAATCAAATCGTCAATATAACGTAGAAATAAAATGATGTCATTGGCAAAAGGTATGTTCTCTAAAAAGAGCTTCTTTTCAACTGACAGCATATACGCATTTGCAAATGCTGGGGCCACGTTGCTCCCCATCGCACACCCCAAGCGTTGTAGATGGAACATCCCATCAAACAGAAAAAAATTTAGAGTAAGAGTTTTCTCCAACAAAAGCAGAAAAAATTCTATATCCGGACCTTTGTAATGAGGGTTGCCAATGAAGACATGCCTCATTGAGGAAATTCCCTCCAGGTGTGGTATGTTTGTGTATAGACTTACCACATCTATACTTGCTAATACACATTCA
Organism: Pseudophryne corroboree; assembly: GCF_028390025.1. Taxonomy (NCBI): domain Eukaryota; kingdom Metazoa; phylum Chordata; class Amphibia; order Anura; family Myobatrachidae; genus Pseudophryne; species Pseudophryne corroboree. Next base: position 188,902,401 of record NC_086451.1, on the reverse strand, counting down.
TCAGGTAGCTCTGTGCAATTCTGAAGATGGAATAGTACAGACGGCTCAGCCTGAATTACCAGCTGTAAATAGAAGGCAAGGTATCTGGAGATTGCATTATACAACGACCCACGTGCCGAAATTATTGGGCGTCCAGGGGGGGCAGACAAATTCTTGTGCACTTTTGGCAATGTATAAAGAATTGGAGTAATGGGATGGTCAACCGTCAATGCTTTCAGGGTGATTTTATCAATAAATTTCTTCTGATATGCATCAAGTAAAATTGTATCAATCTCCTTCTTGAATGGTATTGAAGGGTTTCCCCCCAATTTCTCATAAACCGCCTGATCACTGAGTTGACGGTGAATTTCATCTATATATTGATCACGGTCTTGTAGCACAATGGCCCCACCCTTATCAGCCGCACGTATCACCACATCTCTGTTCTCACTCAAAGATCTTATAGCTTCAAATTCACCCTGTGTTAAATTAAGTGGGGGCTTGTCTAATCTCTTGATCTCCATATTAACAGTGGATTCAAGCATTCTTGAATAACTCTTGATCGACGCATTGTGTGTCTGTGGATCAAACTGAGAGATTGGTTTTAGGGGATGATCCGGGTTTTCCATCCCTGCGGTAGTTAGGTTCTTTCCAAAGTGCTCTTTTAGTTTTAAATTACGTTGGTGTTTCCAAGCATCCACTTTCCATTCAAAGGTATTACATTTTGTTGTGGGTACATATGAAAGTCCTTTGTTCAACAAACTGGTTTCTTCCTCTGATAAAGAATGGGAAGATAAATTAATTATAAGATCATTCTGAGGGATTAACGTTTTCCTCTTCCTCTCCCCTTGACCACCCCTCCGTGTTTGGGAACGTAATCTTTTCCTCGCGCACCTCTGGTGCGTGTAGAGGTCCCTAAAGGGGATTTGTTACTCTGGGTGCTGGTTGAGGGTTCCTGTTCCCCTGTTGAGCTTTCCCCAGTGGACACCTCAGTATCTGTCAGAAAGCGCCTTGAATTCCGTTTGTTAAAGAATTTTTTCCTTCTTAGAGGATAACGCCCTGTTGCCCAGGGGTAAACTATTTGGTCTTCATAATCCTTGTTAACTGTTACCAGTTTGGATTTTTTATATGTAATCAGTTCTTGTTTGTATGACTCAACCTTTTGATTCAGTTTTGTCATCCAATCCATGTTAGAGTCACTTGTCAAAAGAGTATTGGAAGATTTTTTCACCTCTGCTATCTTGTTTTTAGTTTCATTCATAATTCTGGTAGACTCTTCTATTACCAATAGCATAAGGTCACAGGAGCATTTATTCAACACTGCAACCTAACGGCGACAGAACTCTGAATTAATTCTCCCAATAGTAGGGACATTTCTGATCCTGAATCCCCTTGGGATCTTCCGTTCCCTGTAATAATCAGAGATTGTAACACTGTGCAGGTGATAATCAATCTCCTTTTTCTTTAGTTTAAGCAATGAAAAATAGATATCTTCAGCAGCATCCACACCGGCAGCATTTTTAAAGGTGTCTTTCGTTAGCACCGTCTCTGCCTCAGAATCAGTAAAGCTTAAAAACTCCCCTGTAGGCAGAGTAATAGCTTGAAAACCTGAGATATTTTTCAATCTACTTTGGCTTGATCCCTCCATGGTAGTAATCGACTCAAAGTAACAGCAAGTCCTTATATATAAAAAGACACCGTGTTCACAAATAGATGAGAAAGAAAAGTGAAGAACTTAGTGAATAATGAGAAAGTACTGACCCAAATCCATATCATATTAGTGAATTGGTTGCCATGTCCAATAAATATCTGACAAGCAGAGATTTAATATGCACAGTTCCAATATGACCGGCACTCCAAACAAGCTGATTAAATACTTGGGTGCCCTCCCACGGTCCAAATGGAGCAAATACAGAGAGAGCAAAATGGGCGGCACTCCACGGATTTTCAGAAGAAGTGAGACAGCTACACAAGCTTGATTATCAATGGTTTAGGTGTTGTTTAATACCACCTTTCGTCAGGATACAAACATAACATATACAACATACCTTATATAGATCCCAGTGCCCAGACCCACATCACAATCACCGCCCACTTCCGGTCGCGTGTGCCGTCGTAGCATACGGCCGTCCGCAACCAACGGGAGAATCTGTTCCCCTAGCAACCAACAAAACTACTGGTCACCTCCGTGCTCTGGGCCTCCCATCACAAGCCCGCCCACCGGAAGCGCGTCAAACTGCGTCTACCAATAGGCGGGCGGGAGAGGAGGGGCCCGTCACCAGGGCAACGAAAAAACAATAACAAAAAACACCGAACAGTGCGCGGACTCTGCTGCTGAACGGCTTCACACTAGATTGGTCTAGATTTATGAGTAAGTTGTTCATTGTATTATTCTAATTATTCTAATCAGCTTACTGGATAACTTTGTGCAGTATACAGTACTAGATCCATGTCCTTGACGGTGTGTGAAGCCGTTCAGCAGCAGAGTCCGCGCACTGTTCGGTGTTTTTTGTTATTGTTTTTTCGTTGCCCTGGTGACGGGCCCCTCCTCTCCCACCCGCCTATTGGTAGACGCGGTTTGACGCGCTTCCGGCGGGCTGGTGGTGGGAGGCCCGGAGCACGGAGGTGACCAGTAGTTTTGTTGGTTGCTAGGGGAACAGATTCTCCCGTTGGTTGCGGACGGCCGTATGCTACGACGGCACCCGCGACCGGAAGTGGGCGGTGATTGTGATGTGGGTCTGGGCACTGGGATCTATATAAGGTATGTTGTATATGTTATGTTTGTATCCTGACGAAAGGTGGTATTAAACAACACCTGAAACGTTGATAATCAAGCTTGTGTAGCTGTCTCACTTCTTCTGAAAATCGGTGGAGTGCCGCCCGTTTTGCTCTCTCTTTATTTGCTCCGTTTGGACCGTGGGAGGGCACCCAGGTATTTAATCAGCTTGTTTGGAGTGCCGGTTATATTGGAACTGTATATATATATATATATATGTATATATATATATATACAGATATATATATATATGATTCCTAATAAAGTGTAATAGTAGGAGTGTGTGTGTGTGTATATATATATATATATATGTATGTATATGGATATATGTATATCTTGAGGATGGAAGTAGATAATCATATCATGTGTGGGATCATATTGTTCAGCGTCACATAAACATTAATCTGGTGGGAATAAGAATTTTATTATATATTACAACATTAAGGTATTAATAATACCAGATTTATGTATGATTAATGTGATGGGTTAAACTGGTCATGGGGTGGGAACTCAGATGCAAACAACAGAAATCACATCTCAAGTCTTAGCCATTGCCCACCTCTTGAGCTGACCAATGATCTCCAGTTCACAGGATATGGCCCACCCCCGAACCGATGGAAGAAGAGCACACAGTGTCTATTGTATTATGTTTTGATCCACTGTATAAAAAGCCAGCTGCATGCCAGGTCACTAACACAGACTCTGAAGGTCATCTACCTTGATGACTGAGGACCAGACTGGGAAGCGCAAGCAAAACTAAAACGTATGTACCATTGACGGTAGCCATTTTTCTATTGTATTGTATTATATTGTTTATATTGTAACCCCCTGCAAGTAAAGAACCGTTGGTGGGTTAGACCCCAACATAGTTTTGAATTACAATTGGTGTCGTGTCCCATTTCCTTGCTAAGGTTTAAAGTGTATTTACAGCCACTTGGGCTGCTGCATTGTGCTAACAGTGTAAAGGCCTGTGTACGCAAACTGTGTAGTCACTGTGCCCTTTTGGCGTACGTACGCAGAGTGCGTAAACTGTACGATATTGTGTACGTAAGGTTCGTGAACAAAATAATGGAGAAAGGTTAATTACAGCGGCCGCAGCGGCTCAATATTAAAGTTTATTAAGTGTGTTTAATGTATAGCTTTTAGTCCTGTATGTAAATCAACGATTACAGTCCAGATTTCAGACCTGTCCATTTTCTTTCAGAAGCAATTAACTGCCCTCCCTGAGGTTCAGACCTTTTTGAAGGGAGTTCTGCAAATCCAACCTCCCTTTATACTACCTACGGCGCCATGGGACCTTAACTTGGTGTTGCAGTTTCTCCAGTCGGATTGGTTTGAGCCTCTACAGGAGGTGGAGCTCAAATTTTTTACATGGAAGGCGGTCACTTTGTTGGCCTTAGCTTCTGCTAGTCGTGTCTCTGAGCTTGGGGCTTTGTCATGCAAAAGCCCTTACTTGATCTTCCATGAGGATAGAGCTGAGCTCTGGACTCGTCAGCAGTTCCTTCCAAAGGTTGTGTCGGCATTTCATATCAACCAACCGATTGTGGTGCCAGGGGCTACTGGCTCCTCAATTACTTCAAAGTCTTTGGATGTCATGAGGGCTCTGAAGATTTATGTGAAGAGAACCTCTCATCACAGGAAGTCGGACTCTCTGTTTGTCCTATACGATCCCAAGAAAATTTGGTGTCCTGCTACTAAGCAGTCTATTTCTCGATGGATTAGGTTCACTATTCAGCATGCCTATTCTACAGCAGGACTGCCATGTCCAAAATCTGTTAAGGCCCACTCTACTCGTAAGGTGGGGTCTTCCTGGGCGGGTGCCTGGGGTTTCTCAGCAGTACAACTTTGCCGAGCGGCAACTTGGTCAGGGTCAAACATGTTTGCAAAGTTCTGCTGTTGTTAATTGGTTCAGTACCACTTTGTTTAGTTGACTACTGCATTGTTACTTGGTGAGTAATTTTTCAGCCATTGCTGAATAGTTCAAGCTAGTGGTCTTGATGTGCCTTGTATATGAGAGCTGGTATGAATCTCACCACTATCTGTGTTAAGTCCTTCTCTCGAAGTATGTCGTCTCCTAGGGCACAGTTTCTAGACTGAGTCTGGTAGGAGGGGCATAGAGGGAGGAGCCAGCCCACACTCTTAAACTCTTAAAGTGCCAATGGTTCTTTGTGGACCCGTCTATACCCCATGGTACTAATGTGGACCCCAGCATCCTCTACGGACTACGAGAAAAGGATTTACCGGTAGGTACCAAAATCCTATTTTAGTTTCCTATTTGTAAACAGTTTACAGTAACAGTAATAAGTACTGTAAGTAACGATGTACAATCTGCCTTGTCTTTTTTGGTTTATAATATTATTTTTATTTTCCACACAGATATCATTATCATCGAGGACGAGGAGGAGGCGGCCATGGCCATAGGCATGAAGCAGGAGCCAGAGGAGATGCAGACGCCCCATCCAGCTTTCCCCATCCCTCCACAGTAAGCAGTGGCATAACTACTGCCCCCGCAGCCCTCGTGGTGGCTTGGGGGCGAGGGGCTGCGGGGGCGCCACTGATTTACCGCAGATTGACATGCGGACGAGCGTCCGCATGTCAATCTGCTCCTACTAACCCTCCCTGCTGTAAGGAGGGACACGAAGGGCACAGCGTGCGCCTCTCCTGTGTCCCCTCCTGCATCTCCGGCGGCCGCGGGTCTAATAAAGGAAGTGCCGTTCGTGAGCTCTGATTGGCTCACGAACTGGCACTTCCTCTATTAGACACCCATGGCCGCCGGAGACGCAGGAGGGACACAGGAGAGGCGCGCGCTGTGCCCTCCGTGTCCCTCCAACACAAAACAGCGGGGGAGTGGCGGCGGTGGCGGGGGATGGGGAGGCACGCAATGAGGGGGCATATATGGCACTGGGGGGGAATATCTGGCACTGGGGGCATATGTGGCACTGGGGGGGAATCTGTCACTGGGAGCATATGTGGCACTGTTGGGGAATATCTAGCACTGGGGGCATATGTGGCACTGGGGGGGAATATCTGGCACTGGGGGCATATGTGGCACTGTGTGGGAATATCTGGCACTGGGGGGGAATATCTGGCACTGAGGGGGAATATCTGGCACTGGGGGCATATGTGGCACTGGGGGGGTATATGTGGCACTGGAGGGGTATATGTGTACCTGGCACATAGGGGGGGCTATATTGTGCACTGGGGTCATGTGAGTACCTGGCACTGTGGGGTAATATCTGGCACTGGGGACATATGTGGCACTGGGAGCACAGCCCTAGCAACAAGCACTACCCCCTAGCAACGAGCATGACACCCAGTGCATGAAACCCCTGGCAACGAGCATGACACCCAGTGCATGAAACCCCTGGCAACGAGCAGGTAATTTAAAAGTAATTAGAAGCCTTACTGTAGGACTTAATGTGTAATGGGCATTACAGTGTGTGGCATAATGTATCACGAACATTGCGGTGTGTGTCATAATGTATCACAGGCATTACGGTGTGTGGCATACTATATCACGGGCATTGTGGTATAATGTCTCAGGGTCATTGCAGTGTGGCATAATGTATAACGGGCATTGCGGTGTGTGGCATAGGGTATAACGGGCATTGCGGTATGTGTCAGGCATTACGGTGTGTTGTATACTATATCACGGGCATTGTGGTATGTGGTATAATGTATCAGGGGCATTGCAGTGTGTAGCATAATGTATAACGGGCATTGCGATTCCTGTCATAATGTGTCGGAGGCATTACGGTGTGTTGTATACTATATCACGAGCATTGTGGTATGTGGTATAATGTATCAGGGGCATTGCAGTGTGTAGCATAATGTATAACGGGCATTGCGATTCCTGTCATAATGTGTCAGGGGCATTACGGTGTGTGGCATAATGTGTCGGGGGCATTATGGTGTGTGCATATTGTGTCATGTGCATTATTGTGTGTGGCATAATGTCTAAGGGCCATTGCAGTATGTGGAATAATGTATACTGGGCATTACTATAAGGAGGAAAAATGACAAATAATGTAAGGGGCATGAATCAGGATTATTTTTCTTTCCCGTGGTGGCTAACGTCTGGGCGTGCAGGTTGGAAAACTGGGGTATAACTTAGTCTTTTCCTGCAATGCCACGCCCCTTTATGCAAAGCCACGCCCATCCCAACAAAGCCACACACCCTATTTTGCGGCGCGTGCACATTTCTCCCTTTAATAGTGGCAATTATGGGGGGGGGGGGCGCCGAATAATTTTTTGGCTTGGGGGAGAAAAATTTCTAGTTACGCCACTGACAGTAAGTACAGTACTGTACAATTTTGAAATAGAAATAATGTACAGAGTGTAATCAATGTGCAATATACTGTACAGTACTGTATGTACAGTATATCTAATCTTTATGGAGGCTATTGTGTGTTTTTTATTTTTAGTCCATTGGGTTTTATTTCGTAACAGTGTGTGCAGTATATAAAAATTCTCTTATCAAATATACTGTATAGTACTTTACAGTATGCACTGTAGTGCCTCATATTTTGTTGTGCTTTTCAAATACTGTATGACATCAGTGTTAAAAAATGTACAGAATGCTCACTGCGGGCCAGAGGGTCAAGAGGATGTGAAAGTGAACAACGCAAAAATGTGGAGATGCAATTGAAAGTTTCATGTACAGTACTGTACTGTATTCAGGGCTGTCTTAACAGCAGTGTAGGCCCCTGGGCACAGCAATGCACTGGGCCCCCTACCCATCCTCCAGCGGTAGGGGTGGGGAGATGCTATCAGCGGCAGCTTTGATGTCCCACAGGCGGTAGGGGGTGTTCTGTCTTAGGATCAACATGTAGGACCTGGAGCAGTAATTTCTGCTAATTACCCCTGTACTGTACAGATGAGGCTAAACTGTAGAAGGGGGCATTGGGCTGTATGAAGAAGCCCTGGTACATGACTTCCAGGGTGGTGGTGGTGGTGGTGGATGGGGGGTAGTTAATATGTAGGGGAAGGGTGCAGATCTCAAGTTCCTAAAGATAAATTTCTTAGCTTTGGGATAAAAAAAACTAGGGAGTCGCACCTTTCAGTAGATTCTGGAGACTTGGGGATAAGAGTTCAGAAACCAGAGCAATTCACCAACGAAAATCTAAAACTGCATATTAGGCGTGTGGAGCTGAAGCAGGGACCAGCTGCTTGAAGGCTGATATCTCTGTTTTGGGGCATAGTAGAGACAAGCTGCCAGTGTCCACCAAAAGGGGAGAGTCCCAGCTTTTGGATTATATCCTCAGAAAAACTCTAAGTCAGACAGAACCCGAGATATCTGGCTGGGAAGAGGAAGTAACAGGCTTGGATGGCGACCACTGCTTTCAAGTCAAATATCTCTGGTTCCCTGGGGCTTATTTTTAAAAATCTGGTACCCCTGGAAAGAGGGGACCCTCAGCTATCAGCCAAGGGCCCTTATACACCTGAAGCCCTTGGGCAAGAGCCCATTGAGCCCATACAAAAAGACAGCCCTGACTGTATTGTGCCAAAAAGAGTATTTCATTGAATTAACCTTTTTTTGTTATTAATTTTTGTTTTCACAGACCCTGAACTACCAAGGCACCTGACACCTCTGCTCCCCCCCAACAATGCTCCCAACCAGTAAGTACTGTACTGTATACTGTCATTTTGAAATAGAAACAATGGCCCTCATTCCGAGTTGTTCGCAGCAGTTCATCGCATCGCACACAACGAAAATTTGTAAACTGCGCATGCACCAAAGCAACAATATGTGTGTGCAAAGCCAGTGTAATGACGCTTGTGCAAAAATACTAACGGATTTTCAGAATGCACTACGCTAACAAAAACAGGGTGTGATGGAGGCGGAGCAGAGGCTTGGCTTCGTTATCTAATGAAATGGGCGTGAAAGTGGGCGGCTAGTGTGGGAGTATGCAAATGGCAGTCGGCGTGTTTTGTGCATAAATACGTAGCTGATGGCTATAAGTACACAAGAAATGTTCGCTACCTGAACGCAGCCTAGGAGTAAGCCTGCAGCTAATCTGCCCTTGCGAACTCATGCAACAAGTGTGTTGGCCTATATTTAGCTGCTAATTGGCAATCTAAGTCACCTGTAGAGCTAATAATTGCCAAACACTGCAGTTACAAATGACTCTTACCAGCATTTTTTTTTTAACACATACCAATTTATCATTTACCATGTCTAAATCTGACACACTGACAAATAATGTACTGGGTTTTTTTGGATTAATTTTTAATACTTTGCTGTTAACAGCATGTTTTTTTATTTGTTAACAAATATTCTCCTTGATCAAGTGTGAATAAACCAACTTACAAACTACATCTGCTTAATGCCAACATGCCATGTTTTCTACATTGTCATCTTCCTTTGTACATACCGAACAATATGAGCCACATAATGCAGCCTACGCTTAATGATACTTACTAACACACTTATTATTGTTTTGGAAGATGTGATCATTTCAAATACTATGGCATGTTGCCCCTGGTAGCCCAAGTTGTTTTCAAAGTTTTTTTTATTTTCTAGGCACAGGTAACTGTTGTGAAAGCAAATAAAGTCCCAAATAAGAATATTTCAATGTTTGTTCCCTTGGTCCACAAATGTAAATATGCTATGTCAAAGTTTACTGTACACATTTTTCAAGAATGCAGAACCTTAAAATAAACACACAAACAAGTTGTTTTTTTTAACTTAAGAAAATAAATAAATTCAATAAGCCAACATGGCTAGAAATTAGCATTAAAATAAAAATGTGACATGTGCATATTAGAAACATATACAAATATTTTGTTACATAGCAACAAACAGCTGCCAGTGGTGTGACAATGCTAAATTCCTTTGTCGTATAAACAACCCTTTATGAAGCTAAGAACACTGTACGCTGTTTACTTAAGAAGTACCGTAATGGTACGCTAGTTGCGTAACGATCGCTCAGCCGTAGGCGAGACGCTCAAACGTCACGTTCGCTCACGGCCCAGTGATCACAGGACACGTTATTGGTTATGTCTAGGGTAATGATTCGCTATGGCGTAGCTTACGCTCGAGACCACGAGGAGGTCACCAGCGATGCAGACGCTCACAACACTATACCTTTATGATAAAACCTTATACCAATGAAATACACTGAATACCTTAATGTGAGTACAGGGTGTAAGTGCAACCTTGTGTAACCTGACTAACTACAAAGCTGCTTGAGCGTCACCGACGCTCAAGTGAACACTTAACACTATAGGAAATACACAGATGCTGGTTTAGGTTCCAAAGCCTATTAACTGTATTATATCTAATATACTTGTAAAAAGGGGATAACAGTACAAATGATACACTACAATATAACAGAGACTTCCTAACCACAGAACTAAACAATAAATACAAAAGGACAATACTACTCTGACCTAAATGAAATACAATACAATACTATCTAATACAATACAATACTAGCCTAGTCTAGGGGAGATATGAGAGAACAGAACAGAGAGAGAGAGAGAGAGAGAGAGAGGGAGAGAGAGAGAGAGAGAGAGAGAGATATTGGCTCACAGAAAGACAATGATTACGGAGAGAAACTTACGCACAAAGGGTATGATCGCCTGCGCCTCGATATCCAGCTCCCGGCTATCAGCAGATAACCGTTGATGAGAGAGTGAGAGCTGGATGTGGTCGGCCTGCCTATTTATGCCCCACACACAATGCAATCTCCTGGTCCTACAATCCCATTGTCCATTGGCCGAAGGAATTCGGCCCTGTATCATAACAAAAGGTCATAGGGTGATTCATACAGGTGGGCTGTGACGATTTCCAACAGCTCAGGTGGGTGGGAAACTGGGTTTCCCGCCGCATACCTGAGTATGTGTAAATAATAGAAATGGACATAAACTTCTTATGTCCATAACTATTCGCACGAGCGATTAATACGCTCCAAACCAACACCGGAATATTGCTAATTAAATACTCTTCCGATGGGTACCAAACACTGCTGTGTGATTCCTGTTAGACCCTTTGTACGATATAAAGAGGGATTCCTCAGCTCTGGGACATTGTATTTTAACCAAACTTTCAGAATCTATCAAAGGGACCATGATCTATAAACTACATTAATTGTGAACATTTGTAACGAATGAGTCGCACGCTACGACTACATAAACTCTACCGTAAATACGCATACCGCGCCTGCGAGTGCACGTTATTGCGGGTATGCGCATCCACGGGAGAGCGCACGCACGCGCAGCGCGGACCAGTGTGCGGTGCAAATATGGCAACGTGCATTGAGACATTTTTCTGACTTTGACAGTCCACCCTTTGGCAGTCAATAATAACTGCCACAAGAGAAACTGCCAGGAGAAAAATGTAAGTCAGGGGTTAATTGATTTCCATGGTTGGGTAGGGGAGGAGAGAGGAGAAGGTGTGAAGAGGGTATGACCTAGTGAGAAAGCAGAAGCATGTGTGTATGAGTCCATGTTTGGAGGGTCATGTATCATCGTGCCGTACGTGTGGTAAATCAAGCTTCGAGGTATTGCGAAGTATACATTTGAATTCCTTCTTATCCTGTGGTACAGGTCTGTGGATGGGCTGTCAAACTCTACCGAGCTCATTTCGGCTGTGGTTGTAACAAAATGGGGATGCACATTTTAGTTGATGATACATGAATGGGGGAGGTATGTGGTTGCTGATATCTGTGCCTGTATTCCCTATCGTCTATGTGTGTCGTTACCTGAGGGTTGTAGAGATGAAGATAAAGAACACTTACGAAAAATGCAATGATATTCTATGTCAGGGAAATGTACATCTGTCGTCGAAGTTGTTTTCGGTATCTGTTGAGAGTCGTCTTCTTTGCGCTGTATTGCTCCTTAGGCATGAGCAAATAGCTTTGTCTGAGCCATCAGATTTACAAAAATGTTGGGCTAGCGTGAGTTTAAAGATACTAGGGAAACTGGGGATCCATGGCAAAGTTCATCAAGTGTCCATATTTAAAGTTGTCAAATCTTCTTCTTTGGTGCTTGTCTGTTGTCTGTATACATCTCGTCTCGTCAGCTTCCTCGTCCAAGGGGGTCTTTGTATCTTGGAGAAAAGCAGAAAAACAGGTGAAAGAAACGGACCGTATAATCGCATTTTCATCACATTCTGGTTTCTATCATTGGGTCATAAATCAAATCCAGGTTAATTACAGTTTCCTCACTCCTCAAACTCATCACTCTTGTACTTTGTTTGCACCTCATTAAAGCCTGCCCGCATCTAAATATCAATCCAATCGATATAACGACACCCAAGATACATAGGAGAAACTTTCCAACATCCATTATGACTCCTTGAGCCCAGTCTCCCAAACCGGAGAACCAATTTCGCGGGTTCAACCATGACACCCAACCAGTCAGCTCATTACCTACAGCAGCAAGGGTGAGATTGTGTTTTCGACGAAATTCCCACTTTAATTGCAGAATATCGTCCATCTTTTGGTCTATGACCTCTACCGGATCCTCGGTGCTATTTGTGATATACGTGCAACACTTTATGCCGTACTGTGTTGCCAATGTAACACAATATCCGCCTGTTACTGCTGTAAGATAATTAAGAACCATCCTATGCTGAACTAGTTCTGTTTTGTAAGCTTGAAGTTCTCTTCCAGTGTATCTAAACGTGTCATCATACATTTCAGTGATATTATCTAACAAATTGGCGAGTGCGGAAATGTATTTATAATTCATCACTCCCCGAGCGGTACGAGTGAAATCTAACGCTACCAGAACCTGAATCCCGGTGGATTCATGGATAAGATCAGAGGCCGGATGCTCTAACCTTTCTGACAGTTGTCTTTTAACCCGGTGCTCGTAGTGAGTGTGAGTATAAGGAGCTTGGGCACCACGGTGTATGTCCTTCATTTTGTCATGTGTAACAGTCATCACTTCAGGCAATACTTTTCCAATATAACACAATCCTTCAGAGTTTGGGGCAAGCCATTTGTACGCCTTTCTCCCGCATATGAAATATGCATCATCGGGGAGAACATAAGGGACGGAGAAGGACATGACCATGTTACAAACCTTCCAGGTGAAATCTCCTGACCCTAATTCTTCCAACTGCTTAATGCACGTATCGGTTTGTACGATATGTGCACAGTATCCTGGTGATACCTCTCCAACTCTAGTAATCCTATTCCCTAAGGTATATCGATACCGGAAAGATTTTCCTCTACTGGCTATGTGGCGTACGAGCTCTGTATCTGTAGGCATTCTATCTGCTCTGTGTGAAAAGGTCATGGTAAGGTTGCTCCATGACACTTCCCAATTTCCCGGTTTTCTGGGATTGGAGATGTTAAAACATAAGAGGGACCTATCCACATGGTATTGGTGGAGCTTCAAACTAGGAGGGCTGGAGATATTAAACCTCCGGTCCACCGGTCTCCCACCACTTAGCTCAAGTACCTCCCCTAACGTTAAAGGAAATGGTACTAGCCCTGATTTGCTGTGACCCTGAGGTACTTGAGAGCATACCCAACAATCTGTTTGGTTTAACACGTTACCCACTAAGGAGTGATAGTCACTCAATGGATGCCGGTCTATATGGATATTAAAACTAGATTGGCATTTCTTTATGCATCCATCTTCAACCAGATTATCACAGAGCCTACAGATACAGTTTTCTTCAGCTAACAATCCATCACAATTTCTTCTATCGGATCGTTTTCTGATACTCGCCTTTGCTTGTTGGTTTGGTTGATCTTGGAAAACTACGCCTCCATCATCATAATCGGAACCCATTCCAGAACCTCTTTCGACCTCTATGGTACTCTCGCCGGAACAGACTGCTCTGGTCAACATCATGGTTAACATCAAAATCCGGATCACAGTCTCTTGGGGCAAGTCCATCTTTGAGGAGGAAATAGAGAAGAATGAGGAGGGGAAAAAGAAATTTTAAGGGAGAGGGGCTGGGAAGTGGAGAAAAACAATAAAAGGGAGAAGGGAGTCGACAACTGCTTTCGGTCTTCAAGGCTCAGGTGCCGCCTCAGTCCTCCTGGAACAGACACTCCAGTGATACAACCTCTACCGTCTGTTCCTTATCACGGGACTTCTCTGGATCAGCAACCTTTTTGCAGTGGGATGAATGGACCCAAGTCTCTCTCTCAGCAACCTTCAATGCTGTGGTGCTAGTCAATAAGACCTGGTATGGTCCTTCCCATCTATCAATAAGACAACCTGAGCGTAGAAAATTTCGTATCATTACATAATCCCCAGGTTCAATGTCATGACAATTACTATCTGGTAAATCAGGAATCACCAACTTCAGATTATCATTTTGATTCCTCAACTGTTTACTCATGTTAATCAAGTACTTTACAGTTACTTCATTGTTACATTTCAAATCATCCTGAGGGTTAATCATGACATGCGGTTGTCGACCAAACAGAATTTCAAAAGGAGACAGATTAAGAGGGGACCTGGGAGTGGTTCTGATGCTATACAAAACAATGGGTAAAGCTTCTGGCCACGTCAATCCTGTCTCTGCCATTACTTTACTCAATTTATTTTTAATAGTGCTGTTCACTCTTTCGACCTTCGCACTCGCCTGTGGACGGTACGGAGTGTGCAGCTTGCTATCAATACCCATCAATTTACACATTCCTTGAAAGACATCACCTGTAAAATGGGTACCCCTATCACTTTCAATGATTCTAGGGATACCATATCTACATACAAATTCCTGCACAATTTTCTTAGCTGTAAACATAGCGGTATTTGTAGCTGCTGGAAAAGCCTCGACCCAATTCGAGAAAACATCTATACAGACAAGTACATATTTCAAATTTCGACATGGGGGTAATTGAATGAAGTCAATTTGTATTACCTGGAAAGGGCCGCCGGCAGGTGGGATATGGGATGGTTCTGTAGGTATTGCTTTTCCAATATTCTTTCTCAGACAGGTAAGGCATGACATTGCTCTTTTACTCGCATGAGAGGAGAATCCTGGGGCGCACCAGTATGCTCTTACCAATTTGCACATCCCCTCCTTGCCTAGATGAGTCAGCCCGTGAGCTGCTTCAGCCAGACATGGAAGGTATGCCCTGGGGGCCACTGGTTTACCATGTCCATCCGTCCAGAGCCCTGAGGACTCCTGGCCATATCCCTTTGCCTTCCAGACTGCTCTTTCCTGTGTGGAACACAGATTCTGCATCTCACACAACTTTTGTGTGTTGATGGTATTAAATACCATCAACTGTGTGGTGTCTGTCCGTGTGGGGGTAGCAGCTGCAAGCTTTGCGGCTTCGTCTGCTCGGCTGTTACCAAGGGATACTGGGTCTTGGCTATATGTATGTGCTTTACATTTGATAACAGCCACTCTGTCGGGTTCCTGTATCGCTGTTAGAAGCCTTTTTATGTGAGCTGCATGCGCTATCGGTGTACCAGCTGCCGTCATGAAATTTCTGAGCCGCCATAGGGCTCCGAAATCATGGACTACCCCGAACGCGTATCTGGAATCGGTGTAGATATTGGCTGACTTACCCTTAGCCAATTCACATGCTCTGGTTAGGGCGACCAGTTCAGCAACCTGGGCTGAGTGAGGTGGGCCTAGCGGTTCCGCTTCTATGGTGTCTTGGTCATCCACGACTGCGTATCCAGTACACAAGTCTCCCGAGTCTGACTGTCTGTGACAACTACCGTCCGTGTAGAACGTGAGTTCTGCATCTTTCAGTGGATTGTCACTGATGTCAGGCCTTGCGATAAAATTTTGGGTCAAATATTCCATACAATCATGTGTGTCTTCCTTTGCATTAAATCCTCCTTCCCCATCACTCTCACCTTCCACCCTTTGTGTCTGACCAGGCACACCTGGGAGAAATGTTGCAGGGTTTAATGCGCTGCATCTCCTTATGGTGATGTTTACGGGGGCCATTAATGCCAATTCCCATCTTGTAAACCTTGCAGATGAGACGTGTCTGGTTTGGGCAGAATTCAATAAGGCAGATACCGCATGCGGTGTATGGATTGTGAGGTTGTGGCCTAGCACGACATCTTCGCTTTTCGTTACTAGTAATGCTATCGCCGCAACGCTACGCAAGCATGTGGGGAGGGATCGCGCTACCGTATCTAGCTGGGCGCTGTAGTATGCAATTGGCCTGCTGGCATCACCGTGTTTTTGTGTTAGTACACCTGCTGCGCACCCAGCACTTTCTGTTCCGTATAGTTCAAAGGGTTTCCCATAGTCTGGCATACCTAGTGCTGGTGCCTGCGTTAGGCACTGTTTGAGTCTCTCAAATGCTGTTTCAGATTCGTCTGTATGCGAAATCCGATCAGGTTTGTTTGAAGAGACCATTTCCTGCAAAGGTAGCGCCAATATGGAAAACCCTGGGATCCAATTACGGCAATACCCACACATTCCTAAAAACGTCCTGATCTGTTGCTGGGTTTGTGGCAGTGTCATATCTCTAATGGCTTGGATTCTATCAGCGGTCAGGTGTCTCAGTCCTTGTGTTAGACAGTGTCCCAAATATTTTACCTTAGTTTGGCATAATTGCAACTTGTCTTTGGAAACCTTGTGACCTGTGTCTGAAAGATGAAACAGGAGCTGTTTCGTATCCTTCAGAGATGCTTCCAGTGAATCTGAACACAGTAATAAATCGTCCACATACTGTATCAATACTGATCCACTGTCTGGTTGGAAAGACTGTAAACAATCATGCAAAGCCTGAGAAAATATACTTGGACTATCTATGAAACCTTGGGGTAACCGAGTCCACGTGTATTGGACTCCTCTGTATGTGAATGCAAACAAATATTGGCTGTCAGGGTGCAGAGGTACCGAAAAGAAAGCGGAGCAGAGGTCAATAACAGTGAAAAATTTGGCAGTGGGAGGAATTTGCATTAGGATGACAGCTGGATTAGGCACTACGGGGAACTGACTCTCAACTATTTTGTTAATCCCCCTTAGATCCTGCACTAGCCTGTAACCCCTCCCCCCACTCTTTTTAACAGGGAAGATGGGACTATTTGCGGTGCTGGACGTTCTTACTAGAATGCCCTGTTGTAGCAAGCGCTCTATTACGGGAAAAACTCCTAGCTCCACCTCTGGCTTCAGAGGATACTGTGGGATTTTTGGAGCTATCCTACCATCTTTTACTTGTACAACTACTGGAGCTACGTTTGCCATTAATCCAGTGTCCTGTCCATCTTTTGTCCAAAGTGACTCTGGTATCTGAGATATCATCTCTTCTACTTGGGATGGATTCCTATTTGTCATAATGGAATGTGACATTAATTTTGATGGGGAGTCTAACATGTCTCGTACTTCCTGAGCGTGATTCTCAGGAATGTCCAAGAATACACCTTCAGGGGTACAATAAATGACGCAACCCATTTTACATAGTAAGTCTCTCCCCAGGAGATTAGTTGGTGCCGATGCAGCCAGCAAAAAGGAATGCTTGGTATGCAAAGGCCCTATTGTAATCTCGGCTGGTTTGCTAACAGGGTAGTGCTGGACTACTCCTGTTACTCCCATGGCTGGAATTGTCCTACCAGTGGTTCTCATGCCCACTGTCGAATTTATCACTGACTTGGCCGCCCCTGTGTCTACAAGAAAGTTTAAAGTTTTACCAGCTACATTGATTGCAATTTCTGGTTCGTTTCCAAGACTAGCAATCAAATTAACTGGCTGCAGATTACAGGTATGGCCACACCCCTATTGGGTATGCTGACCTCCCAGAATCCCGCTGGCAGCAACTACTTGTGAGGGAGTTAGCTGGGAACTACCAGAGGCATGCCAATCTCTGTTCGGGGGATATCTTTTTGTTTCCCCTGTATGTGGCTCAAAACTCCGCCTCTGTGGACCCTGCTCCCAATGTCGTGTGTTGTGTTGTTGTCTAGGGGGTTGAAAAGATCTTTGTACATTCTTTGTTCTACATTCTCGTGCAAAGTGTCCCGGTCTGTTACAAGAAAAACATGTTATTACACTTGCCTTACCCACAGGATTCGGTGGTACATACGCAGGCTGCCTTGTGGTCAGCGCCTGTATACTTACGGACATCAACTTATCACTTTGCGATTCCCTGTGCCTAGTGATGTTTCTGTCGTGATCAATAGCAGCCTCTCTCAAGCCGGACACTGACAGACCTCGCCAGCACGGTTGCGTGGTCTGAACCCTAGTCTTTAATGTTTCCTTTAAACCATCCATCAGTACAGATACTGCTACTTCTCGATGGTTTGGGTTGGTCTTAATGTCTTCTATACCAGTGTACTTTGCCATTTCTAATAGTGCCCGGTGAAAATATTCTGTTGCCGTTTCGGACTCCTTTTGCTTAATGGAAAATATTTTATTCCATTTAACAACGGCTGGGAAATACTCTTTTAGCTGTAAATTTATCCTCTTTACATTATCCTTGTTGTACACGTCTGTAAGCGGTACATCTTTATCCAATGCACAATCAGCTAAAAACTGAGTTGCATCAACATTGGAAGGTAAACAAGCTCTTAGCAGTATCTGCCAATCCTTGTTGTTGGGTTCTACGGTGTTACCTAGATCCCTGATGTATTTTTGGCTAGCAACTAAATCCTTCCTGGGGTCAGGAAATTCGGACACTATTGTTCTTAATTCCATTCTGGAAAATGGAGTGTACATGGCAATGTTCCTTATGGGAGTGGCTCCAGACACATCTGTTTTTCCATTGGGAACTGCTATTACCCTTACAGGAGCAATTCTAACAGCCTCTTCCTGTGTAGATTCTACAGCTTGTTGTGGTACAATTGTTTCAGTGTAGTGCATGGTGCCGTACTTACCCGTTGACACGACCTCACCTATCCCTCCGCTAGGGGCTTTCACTAATCTCGTGGGTGTCGCTGTGCCTACTGTGGTCTCTGCTATGGTGGCTGCAAGAGAGAGAGCTGAAATTGTTGCTGAATCGTCTTCTTGATCACACTCCTGAGGAAGGTTCAAAACAGGGTACATCTTGCACGGGTTAATACTTGCATGAGTTATTTGGTTAACATCATTAACATTTACAGTGTTACTAAGAGTTTGTGTTTTACAACCCAGTGCGTTTCTCTCCGCAATCAACCTCTCTCCTGCAATGTATGGTGGAGGAGGAGCTGTGGCAATCAACTTCCTGACTGCCCCAGATCCTGCCGCCAGAGCCAAACCTCTCTGTATCTCACCTTCCTGGTGCCATAACTGTAAACAATCATGATGTTGAATTCGTCTCTTTGTTGATTTTACGAGACATATCCTCCTCCTTAAATTTTGTAACACTTCTGGACTAAAGCTACCTATTCTTGGGAATTTGTCCCTGTCTTGTACAGTCATTCTCTCCCATTCATCACATAAAGATTCGGTGTGAATTCCATATTTTTCACACATTACATATCGTGCCGACCCAACTGGTCGGTTCACAGAATCAACCTGAACCAGGGTTGATCGCCCCCTACCTGAACAAATGGCCCCCATAATCTGCAGGCGTTGCTTATTCCTCCTTGAATATCAAGGCTTTCAGCGAACCCTTACAAACAAACCAAGATGTCCTTGGGCAGGCCGGCGGTGGTGGTTTATCAAGTACCCCACTTACTTCTCGCCCACGTTGGCCTGTGCTGCAATCACTGTAGCCAGAGCTGCTGTACCCAACCTAGGGCCCCTGTGAACCTTTAGTTTACTGGAACATATGAGGGTTACCCGCAGGACACTTACTCTTTCCAGTAAAGTTGGGGTTGTTAGATAGTTCCTGAGTGACCAGCGAACTTCCCTTCCAAAAATAAAAAATTACACAAATCACGTCAGAATGTACAGATAGCGTTTGTGACCACTTTACTCTAATGGTATTAGGTCAGATTACTAACTACTGCACACAATAACGTGCGGTCCAATCGTTCAGTATACGAGCACTACTTGTCATGTACTGAAAGATCAATGGAATCTATGTTTCCGGCTGCGATTCCTTCAGCCAGAGCTTGTATGGCCTATATGGGTTCTGCACCAACACCCCAGGCGTTGTGCCACTGGACTTTTATAGCGGACCTTTTACCTTACGACCTCCTGGTCTTGTTACCTTATGACCTCCTGGTCTTGTTACCTTATGACCTCCTGGTCTTGTTACCTTATGGTCCGCTATACTCTAATGCTCAAATATTATTTAACCAGGGATGCCTCCCTGGCCACCGTATATGTCACTTACACGTATGTCCCTTGACGAGTACCCGGCTTTCCTTTTGGTTCCACCTTAAAGTTATATAAACTTTTGTATACAAAACACACTCACTCAACACATGTACACTTTTGTTTCTATATCTATTTCTGCGCAGAAATTGTCTTTAGGCCAAAAGTGTTACCAATTAGGAGCAGGATCTGTTAAACTAAATTTCAGATTTTCCAAAAATAGATTTGCGTTATTTACCGCTTCGCGTTATCTACCGCTGTGCGTTAATTATCGCCTTGCGCTAATTATCGCTTTGCGCTAATTCAACTTTTTCGTGACTTGAGCTACGTGAGCGTAACCGGACGCTACGTTGCGTAATGATCGCTGCGTGCGTCTGCCTTTTGGATTGCGTACGCTAGTCTTTGTTAGCGACACGTGTACGCAATGCAAAGGATCCACCGTAACACAATATATTTTTTATCAATGTAAATGATCCCTGATCATCTACCGCAATCCACACTGACTGCCTTGTATCTCAGACAAACCGTGTGTTTGTTCTATACTTTAACTATCACCTCTACTATGAAATAACAGCAAATCTCTTTTTAGCACTTTCTATCAACTATAAAATTTGGCAAACAGGAATAGTGATATACGAAAAATGAAATACACAAGTGAAAAGAAATGCAGGTATGTATGCGTACGCAAGACAAAAGAAAAATAAACAGTTTTAAAAAGACACAAGCGTTTTGTTCTTACTTCCGGTTCCCGGATTCCTTCAGCACTCTTTATCTAAGCGAAGCAGACGCTTATCCCGTCAGCACTGTGAGACAACCTCCCACCCTTTGCTGGAGGGATAATGTCTGCTGATCTACCTAGTGCAGATATGAGAAGGATAGGACGAGCCCGCAATTGACAATGCTAAATTCCTTTGTCGTATAAACAACCCTTTATGAAGCTAAGAACACTGTACGCTGTTTACTTAAGAAGTACCGTAATGGTACGCTAGTTGCGTAACGATCGCTCAGCCGTAGGCGAGACGCTCAAACGTCACGTTCGCTCACGGCCCAGTGATCACAGGACACGTTATTGGTTATGTCTAGGGTAATGATTCGCTATGGCGTAGCTTACGCTCGAGACCACGAGGAGGTCACCAGCGATGCAGACGCTCACAACACTATACCTTTATGATAAAACCTTATACCAATGAAATACACTGAATACCTTAATGTGAGTACAGGGTGTAAGTGCAACCTTGTGTAACCTGACTAACTACAAAGCTGCTTGAGCGTCACCGACGCTCAAGTGAACACTTAACACTATAGGAAATACACAGATGCTGGTTTAGGTTCCAAAGCCTATTAACTGTATTATATCTAATATACTTGTAAAAAGGGGATAACAGTACAAATGATACACTACAATATAACAGAGACTTCCTAACCACAGAACTAAACAATAAATACAAAAGGACAATACTACTCTGACCTAAATGAAATACAATACAATACTATCTAATACAATACAATACTAGCCTAGTCTAGGGGAGATATGAGAGAACAGAACAGAGAGAGAGAGAGAGAGAGAAAGAGAGAGAGAGAGGGAGAGAGAGAGAGAGAGAGAGAGATATTGGCTCACAGAAAGACAATGATTACGGAGAGAAACTTACGCACAAAGGGTATGATCGCCTGCGCCTCGATATCCAGCTCCCGGCTATCAGCAGATAACCGGTGATGAGAGAGTGAGAGCTGGATGTGGTCGGCCTGCCTATTTATGCCCCACACACAATGCAATCTCCTGGTCCTACAATCCCATTGTCCATTGGACGAAGGAATTCGGCCCTGTATCATAACAAAAGGTCATAGGGTGATTCATACAGGTGGGCTGTGACGATTTCCAACAGCTCAGGTGGGTGGGAAACTGGGTTTCCCGCCGCATACCTGAGTATGTGTAAATAATAGAAATGGACATAAACTTCTTATGTCCATAACTATTCGCACGAGCGATTAATACGCTCCAAACCAACACCGGAATATTGCTAATTAAATACTCTTCCGATGGGTACCAAACACTGCTGTGTGATTCCTGTTAGACCCTTTGTACGATATAAAGAGGGATTCCTCAGCTCTGGGACATTGTATTTTAACCAAACTTTCAGAATCTATCAAAGGGACCATGATCTATAAACTACATTAATTGTGAACATTTGTAACGAATGAGTCGCACGCTACGACTACATAAACTCTACCGTAAATACGCATACCGCGCCTGCGAGTGCACGTTATTGCGGGTATGCGCATCCACGGGAGAGCGCACGCACGCGCAGCGCGGACCAGTGTGCGGTGCAAATATGGCAACGTGCATTGAGACATTTTTCTGACTTTGACAGGTGATTTTCACATAACAGAAGCCAGTACTGTGGTCCCCCATCTACTGGGCAAAGAAAATTTTGAATAAAAAATAATAAAATGTTGTGAACCCCCAGCCACAGGATACTTTTGGTCAAACTGAGGTAGATTCTTGGCACAATACACAAACCCAAACAGACACAGCACGGTAGGAAGAGGAAGATGGAGCAAGTGTACAGGAAAAATACTCACAGGCTACAAACCAAAAAAGAACACAACAACCCCCTTTCAGCATGAGGAAGTTGTCCATTCTGGCCACACAAGCCAAAACAAATACATAAAGGCAACATGGCAAACATTTGTGCTGGGCATCTGGGCCCCGCCTGATGTGGTTGGTCACGGCTCGGTCTGCGAAGTAACCTTCGAGGGCCCTGCCCAGTGGGATCTTCTTCCTGGGCAGGGGTAGGGGAGGGAGCAGATCTGGCTGGCTCCCTGCCACTATGGGCAAGGCGGCCATCGATGTCCTGTAGAGCTTGCACAACAGAGCTGGCAAATTGTTGTACCGAGGAGGCGAGTTCGGCTTGGCCATGCCTGATCTCTGCCAGACCTTGGCAGAGTTGAGCCACATCTTGCCCAACACAGGTTGTGTGCTCAGTGAGCCGGACAGGTATCTGGCTTACCTCCTGGAGCATCCTGCCCTGAAATTGTGTCAGCCCCTCACCATGACTGGCAATTTCAGACAGAATCCCTGGGATAGCAGAGGGTTGGGTGGGGGTACCAGTTGGAATCTGGACAGGTGGAATCTGCCGACCCACATTGGAGGACTTACTGGGTCCCCCCACCTCAGCCGGATACCCATCCTCTGACTCACTATGCTCTACCTCCTGTGCTGTGTTATGTTAAAAGCAAATAGAATGAGAGACAAAAGGACAGAACCCCCCCCCCCCCAAAAAAAAAGTCACAACTTTGAAAACAACACTCAAAAAGAAAACATTCTATATGTGTGTAAACTTACCTGGCAAGTCATGTAGGTTAACAATTTCAGGCAGGTCCGTGTCCATCCAAGACACCCCACTCGCCTTCTCATAGCTCACACAGTCCATCGCCAGCTCCTCCAGGTCTGTATACTCCACAGTGGCAGCAGGACCTCCCCCTGTTGCCCTCGAGGCATTCCACTCCGTAGACCTCTTGCCCTTCAGGCGGCAACTACATATGTGATTAGAATTAGGGGTAAGGGACATAAAAGTTATAAATACCTGTTTGGATTACTTGTACACGTTATGTATTTGGTTGCTATAGGCAACATCACATATAGCCAAGTTTTTTTAAAATAAAATTAACATAAAATTGTCTGTCAATATACACTTACCGTCTTCTAACTTCCTGTGGGGCGCGGACAATTGAGCCGACTTCATTTACGGAATCTGTAATGTCCCTCCAGATGCGATCTTTTGTTGCAACACCCATGTTTTTGCTGCCTCTGTGTAGTTTGTCCATGGCTTGTGTGACCAGAACTCGCAGCTCCCTCTTAGAAAAGACGGGCTGACACCTTCGCTTTTTGGTTGTAGCCTGTGAGCTATCGTCCTGTACCTGCTCACCATCTTCCTCTTCACTTGCTGGTTGTGTTGTTTGGGTTTGTGTTATTAGTCCTGAATCTACCTCAGTTTCCCCAGTATCTGTGTCTGGCAGGGGAGTCACAGCATACCCCTGTGTGTTTTGGTCAGTAGATGTGGTTGCCCCAGTACTGGGTCCTGCTATTTCTCCATCACCACTGGCAGCTTCTAGCAGCTGCTGGCGCAGCATGACTCTTCTTGCTGTTATGGTGGCCATCTGTTGCTGCAGCAGGCTTAACTTTGCAGCCATTTGTTCACGAGTAGCCATGTTGCTGATGGCATGTGCGTTGGCACAGCTGTCTGGCGATTTATAGCTGCGTGTGATCAGGGCCGTAACTAGGTGTGTGCGGAAGGGGCACCGCACAGGAAATCGCACAGCTGCCAATTACACTAATTTTTCCAGTAATTGCACTACTGGCTATTTAAATGGCATGCATGCTGCCTGTGTTTGCGGGTGTAGGGCATGAAGCTGAATAGAAGTAAGGCGTACGTGTTGCAAAAAATTGATTTGTGTGAGTTTTTTAGCTGTACATTGCAAAGTAATGTGCATTTGCTAGATGGCTATTTTTTTTTTACTGTTATGTTGCGGACTCCGTGTTTTAAACAACCTTAAAAATGGGTTTAAAATAGTTGGTATATAACAACAAAGAGTATGTAGGGGGGACCAATGCTGTTTTTTTTGTGGATCAGTTTATGGTTTTTTTTGTTTTGTTTTCTTTAGTATCTGTGTATACATTTAGTGTCTAATAGTTGCTTAACATGTAATTTGCAATGTTACCGTTCTAGGGTTTACAGTGTGTTTGTTCCTATTCTCAGTGTCCTTTTCTCTCTCTTGTAGGTTGCTCTAACTTTACTTTCACAAAAATCTTAGTGAGTGGCAAAGTAGGCCCAGTTTCTTTTTTGTACCAAGATTTGTTAAATTTTTCTGAGCAGGTAAGTAGCCTGTCCATGGGTGGGATGGTGTTGGAGGGGTTACAGTGTGTTTGTTCGTATTCTCAGTGTCCTTTTCTCTCTCTTGTAGGTTGCTCTAACTTTACTTTCACAAAAATCTTAGTGAGTGGCAAAGTAGGCCCATTTTCTTTTTTGTACTAACATTTACATTTACATTTTTCTGAGCAGGTAAGTAGCCTGTTAATGGGTGGGATGGTGTTCAGTAGCGGATCTTGCCACGGGCAAGCAGGACTTTTGCCCGGGGCGCCGCCTTCCGGAGGGTGCCGGTGCCATCTGGAGGGCACCGCACCAGGGCAAGATCCGCTGCTGCTGTGCCCCCCTCTGCCCGCTGCCCCCTGCTGCCACTGGCCGCTGTGAAGGGAAACTAGAGTTTCCCTTCGTGGAGAGGTCCTTTACTGTGCGGTGCGCAATGACATCATCGCGCACCGCACAACAAAGGTCCTCTCCATGAAGGGAACTAGACGCTACGCGTCTAGTTTCCCTTTGTGGAGAGGACCTTTGCTGTGCGGTGTGCGATGACATCATCGTGCACCGCACATTAAAGGACCTCTCCACGAAGGGCTTCACAGCGGCCAGCGGCAGCGGGCAGTGGGGGGCACATTTCAGAGCGCTACAGTAGTCTGTACAGGGGGCGTAAATGACCACACCCCCTATGTGAAGCCACACACCCCATTGCCGCCCGGGGTGCGTAAAGCCCCAGAACCGGCCCTGATGGTGTTGGAGGGGTCACAGTGTGTTTGGGCCTATTATCATAGTCATATTGTTTTAATATTTTCAGAAAATAAAAATTTGGTGTGCCAAAGTATGCAGTTTGTTTTGTTCTTCCTTTGTGGGATTATTCGTTTAGTTTGTAAGTTACATGTCGTTGCCATTGTTTACTGAATTTGATAGGTTTATTTTGTAGTAGTCCATACTTAGTAGGTTAATCATATATTGTTGTAGTAATTTTATGGTTTTTTTTGGCTGTGTCTAGTCTTGTTTTGATTTGTTGGTTTCATGGAAAACAATGTTGTAGCTACGTTGGTAAATGTAGTTTAATTACATTTTTAATTGTGTTTGTTCCTGTTTTTCATTATGAAGATATGGAGTACGCTCTTGCAGTAAGTGTTTGAACTTCCATACACATAATTGTTATTGGGGCAATGTGTGTTGTTAATTGATTGTGTGTTTTAATGTTACCTACCTTCATTTGAAGATGGTGATGGCCATATATGTTGGTGCGGAAGCCCTCCCACCCCAACCGGCGGAAGCCCTCCCACCCCAACCGGCTCCTCATCCTCCAAGGCAATGGAGGCGTGCAAGGCCACCAATTTACCGTACCCATGTCACCCTTTTTGGGATGCCTGATGATGTGGCATTGCACAGATACAGGCTGCCATCTCATCTAATCCTAGACACGCTCTCTATAATAGAGAGTGATCTAGAACAATCCATTAGGTATCCTACAGCAATACCAGCATTGACACAGTTTCTTGCTGTGTTACATTTTTTGGCCACTGGTTCTTTCCAGCATGTAGTTGGGGATCTGGTTGGCATGTCGCAGGGCCAGTTCAGTAAGGTCCTGCGGCGTGTCAGCCAAGCATTCCTCACCAGAGTGAAGCAATTCATAGCAATGCCTTTGGATGCTGGTGCCCTGGCTGTGGTGAAGTGGCAATTTCAGGAAGGGGGTAGTCGCTTCCCACACGTTTTTGGGGTTGTGGATGGGACACATGTTGCCATTGTTGCGCCAAAACATAATGAAGAAATCTATAGAAACAGGAAACTGTTTCATTCTCTGAATGTCATGGTTGTTTATTGCCCATCCCTCCAGATCCTGTCCCTGAATGCTGTGTTCCCCGGGAATTCCCATGACACACATGTGATTCGCCAGTCAGGGATATGGCAAAGATTAAGAATGATGGAAGATGTGGCTATTGCTTGTGTTTTTTTATATGGTGTTTTTGAACAGTCATATTGTTATAATTACATATTTTAATTTAGATTTTATCATTTTTCTCTTCTCATATTCTAAAACAGGAGATCGTGGATATCCTTGCACCCCCTGGCTCATGACTCCTTACAGCAAACCCAGGCCAGGACCACAGTCGGCATTTAACTATGCGCTTACTGAGACTAGACAGCTGGTGGAGCGCATGATTTGGGTTCTTAAAGGGTGTTTTCGTGTGCTCCACCACACTGGTGGCGGCATCATGTATTCGCCGGAGATAATAAGTAAAATTGTGGTCCCGTGCGCTATACTCCATAACATTGCTGTAAGGAGTCGAGAAGAGCTTCCACACTCAGAGGGATTGCCGGATGAGGAGCCTGGGGTTGGACGGGCCTTCCGTGGCGGGAGTCTTAGCCAGCAGGGTCATTCCGTAAGGGCTCGAATTGTACGGGAGTATTTCAGGCATGTTTATGTTATGATAGTAATATACTTTAAATGTTGTTTTATTTTTGCAATCTGTCTGTACGTGTAGGGTATTTTTGAATGATGGCATTTTGCTTGCTTTGTAAAGTTGTGAGTGTGTTGCTATTGTATTCTGAGTATTTGATAAAGTGTCTGAGTACAGATTTGTTCTGTAGTGTTCTTATCATGTGTATATAGATTTTTTTTTCAACAATAGGATTACTGTTCCATTCTGTTTGATTATATGCAGATGTGGGCGTGTTAATTTGTTATTATTCAATGTGTTTTTTTTTTATATATTGTAATTGTGTTCTAAATCAAAAATGACAGCACCCGTAAAAAAATAAATATTTTTTTTGTTTTGTTTGTGGCTCTGTTTACAAAACAAATGCCACAACATCTGCCCCAAAAAAACTGCTTTGTGACTTTGTGTAGCTGATTGGTCCTGCAAAATGTTGTGAGTAAACTGGTTCAAACTAATTTGTGTATTTACTGATCCACTAAAGATATATCTAGATATGTGTGTATATCTCTCTGTCTTTCATTCTCTCTTTCTCTCTCTCTCTCTCGGTAAATATATATATATATATATATATATATATATATATATATAAAACAAAATTGAGAAGCAGGATTTGTAGTGTAAAATATGTGTTTAGGAATTATTATTTGTTGCTGTGCATGCTGCGAATAATCACTGATGCCTACAAAAGGGATCACAACTTGTTTGTACAATATTGTACACATATCAATAAAGTTAAATAAAGATGACACCATGATATTACAACCAATGAAATGCGACCACACACTATAAATATATGTCCATGTAAGGAAAATGCCATAGGCACCATGCGCGCATCCGCATTCAGCCACTGCAAGCTGCGGGTGTTCATGGCGGTAATGGACTGCCGCGTAGGCTGCGCGGGTCCGTATGTCCCAAATCGGGATAAGCGTGCGGCATACGCGGAGGTCTGCCGCATATTGCACTCGCGAACCCGGACATGGCGCACCATTATTCAGCTAGAGCGGCGGTGGAGTGACCTCCGCCGCCGTCAGTCAGAGTTGTTGGCGCGGCTGCGACAGCAAATCCGCAGACTCCGCAGACGCAGTAAGGTAAACGCATTAAAATGTGTTCACATGAGTATTAAGCTGTGATTAGTAGCAGTAACAAAAATACATTTTAACACTGCAAACTTTTGCTTAGATGTGTTAAATTGAGATTATTAGCAGACCGTATAATTAAACTATAGTACCAAAAACATACCACACTTAACCAGTTTACAGAGTATGTGTGGTTAGGGCTTGCAGTACAGACTGGGTAGCAGAGTGCTTAGGGGATAATGTTTATTGTTGTAGTGAGTCGCCATACAGGCTGTAGGCTGGACACATTACTAACTTGGTCTGTGTATTTTTAATTGAACAGAACAATGTAATTTTGTAATGCACATGGATATTTATTTGGTAATAATTTGTAAATTTAAATATGTGATTCTAGGGCAAGCACAACGGCAAGATCACCAAGCATCACCTCCAGCCTCCTCCCCGCCACAAAATCCTTCACCCCATCAACTCCCTGAACCCCAACAACAAAATTCCCCTTCCTCATCCACAACCTCTCCCTCTCAAACCCCCTCCCCCTCTCTTTCCCTAACCCCCTCTCGAACCCCCTCCCCCTCTCTTTCTTAAACAACATCTTTGACCCCCTCCCCCTCTCTTTCACAAACACCATCTCCGCCCCCCTCCCCCTCTCTGGCCCAAACCACCTCCAAGCCCCCCTCCCCCTCTCTGCCACAAACCCCCTCTCAGCCCCCCTCCCCCTCTCTGACACAAATACCATCTCCGCCCCCCTCCCCCTCTGTGGCCCAAACCACCTCTCAGCCCCCCTCCCCCTCTCTGGCCCAAACCCCCTCTCAGCCTCCCTCCTCCTCTGTGGCCCCACCCACCTCTCAGCCCTCCACCCCCTCTCTGGCCCAAACCCCCTCTCAGCCCCCCTACCCATCTGTGGCCCAACCCACCTCTCAGCCCCCCACCCCCTCTCTGACCCAAACCACCTCTCAGCCCCCCTCCCCCTCTCTGGCACAAACACCCTCTCCGCCCCCTTCCCCTCTCAATCAGACCCACCCTCTCTAAACAGCTCACCATTCCATCCTCCTTCCCCAATCCAGCCTCCTTCCCCAATCTAGCCTCCTTCCCCATCTAGCCTCCTTCCCCATCTAGCCTCCTTCCCCTATCCAGCCTCCTTCCCCACCCAGTGAATGGGCAGCAGAGGCCCCTGAGGATTTTGAGGGTGCTGCGCATGTGCCAGATGAGAGTAAGTTTTACACATTTAAATTTTATTTGTTACCTACTTTAACTTCAAATTCAAATACATGCAGTGTTGTACTGGGGCCAATCTTGGCCCAAGGAAAAATGTTTGTCTTCTTCATCATTATGTGGATGTTGCATTTACATTTGTGTGAGGATCATTAGATGTACAGTGTCTGTCTACGTCTGCAATGTTAGGCTGTCCACTCTAGGTCGACACTCATTAGGTCAACAGGGTTGCCAGGACAATAGGGTTTATATGTGCTAGGTTTTCAGTGAAACAGTTAGACCTGAGGGTATTTTGGAATGTTGTTGTCCTTTTTAACTTGTGCCTGGGTATGCCAATATTTGCAAAGTCAACTAGCATGTTTCACTTTGTTTGCCAGGCTTAGGACTAGGTGAGTCGCTACACTACCACTTACATCGTAAGCATTTTCCATTGCAATTGGAGTACACGTGCCGCATGAAGTGAAAAAAAAATTACTAATTTGTCATGTATCCATACATAACATGTTGATCTTGTGACATTTAGAATTAGCACATGTCGACCTACAGAGGCTGACGTCCATGCAAAGCTAACTAAAAAATGACTGCCTAACTATAGTGTGTTTCAAAAACAAACATTCAGTGTAACATGTAAGGGGTGTGAATCATTAGATCGACAGTGTGTGGGTCGACAATGTTTAGGCCCACCAAAATGCAACAGGCAAGACCACAGTCGAACCTGATCCTTAGGCTGTTCATGCATGAAATTCGGGACACTGGTGCTTTCCCTTGTACTCCTGTGTGAAAGTCCAAGTCTTGGGACGTGTGTTGTTAAAGTGTCACTTCAAAAATGTTGTTTAACAAAAAATAACAACAAGACCTGTTTCACCTTATGTAGTAATGCAGGCTTTCAGGGAGTGTGGGCATGCTAGGATATGTAGTCCTTCTGAAGATGTTGAGATGCAGTGTGATGATGCAGGGCCAACCCCAAAAAAGGCAAGTCTGGGTCACTCCAGATGTGAATGAATCCCAGCATGGTGTGGTACACTTTTAACATGTTTTATTAAAAATAAAAACATTGCTGAGCATGCTTGTGTATTGGTCTGCTACTGTTTTATCATTAAAACAACCATGATGTAGTCACTTTGCCAGTAAATTGTGCTTTGTGCCTTGCTTGTATAATAGGTAATGTGAGTAAGTTAGTAATGTTTTTTTTTTTGCTCTTTATTTCAGATGTTGCAGTTGTAGATCCCACAAGTTTTCCAGCAATTGTGGCAGCCTCAAGAGGAATTTAATGGCCTTGCTGGCTGATGTGCAAAATTTAGATTTAAAAAAAAAATATATATTTAAAAAAAAGTTTTTTGACAAATTTAATTTTCATTTAAAAAAGTTTATTATAAATAAAAACAAAAAACCTTTTCAAGTTAAGTGGGTGTTGTGTTTATTAAAGCAATAAAGGAACACTCAGACTGATGAACAAAAATTGGATACCGTAAAAATTTCACACTTCTTACTTAAGAATAGTATTTATATTTTCTTTAACAACAACTGATTGGTTTATGACAGGAGCTTATTGTTTAGAAAAAACATGTAAACACATTTATTCACACACTACACCTCTACACAAAAAACAGGAATTTAACATTAGGCCAGACACAGTTTCAACATCTAGAAGACTACATTTTAAAACATGTTAATGGCCAATTATGCCTACAAAGTGTTCTGCAGGTATTCTTTGTAGACTTAATTGGTCATGACCATTATAATTCATTACACTAATTGGAATCTTAATTGAGGAAGGCTTGAAGAGTTTGAACTCAAAGTGGTTTAAAATAACAAAAAAAAATATTGCTGTGCGTTTTTTAGCAAAAGTACATAGTTGCTAAGATTGTGCATAGTAGTAATAGCACACTTTTCTGTCAAACGATAAGTGACAGTTGCTACGCCTACTCTCCACCCACTCTCCGCCTACTCTCCACCCACTCTTCGCCTACTCTCCACCCACCCTCCACCTACTCTCCACGCACTCTCCGCCCAAACTCCACCCATAACACTCCCCCTGACACTCCCTGTTTTACGCCTATTTTTAATATAAATTGAATATAAATGTCATCATTTGATATAATTTGATATCAATTTTTTCATTAGTCATAGAGCGATCACAAAAGTCTCTTACAAGACCTGTGTTTTGTCAGATAAGACTCATAGGTTTGAAAAAAAAAAACATAGTATGTCACGCAGCACAGCTATTCGAAAAAAACGGATGAAAAAAAGGTATTACACAGTGTTAAATCCTGGTAGTTATTGCGGCATTGATAAACATTATAAGGCTAATATAGGGCAGTTTAAAAGATCGGAAATAAAAAAATGGCTTCAAGATCAAGATGCCTATATGTTGCAAAAAAAGGAACATGATTTGCGTATCGGATATAAATCAGCAATGGCAATGCGATCTGGTCTCGCTCATAGACCTAGCTAAGTACAATGATGGTTTTAAATACATATTTACCATTGTCGATATTTTCAGTAAGAGAGCATGGGCCGTCAGTCTAACAACCAAGAATGCTACAACAGTCGCTAATGCTTTTGAAAATAATTCCAGCAGAACTGCGTGCCAAAGAAATTGCAAACTGACCGCGTTAAAGAGTTTCTAAACAAGATTCTAAAAAAAGTATTAGAAAGATACGGTATACAGCATTTTGTGACCAATAATGATGTGAAAGCAGCTGTTATAGAATGCTTCAATAGGACTTTAAAAACACGTATGTGGCGCTATTTCACAGCTCAGAATACATACAGATATATAGATGTTTTACAAAAGTTCATATACAGTTATAATAACACGTACCATAGAACGATTAAGTGTACGCCATGTGAAGTGACGCCATCTAACTCTTTGAGAATTTTCAAGATGACATACGGTGAATACTTTAGAACTAAGAAAACCCTGACACGATTAGCCGTTGGTGATCATGTACGTATTTCCAAATATAAGGATATATTTCAGAAAGGATATGAACAGAATTTTTCTGAGGAGATATTTGTAATACGTGGCGTGAATACTAAAGGTCTTAATCCGCTTTACACGTTAACGGACCTCTACGGCGAAGATATTACCGGAAGTTTTTACCCCGAAGAACTTCAATGCATACCCAAAAACTATAATAGAATTTACAAAGTGGAAAAGATTTAAAAAAATAAGATGGTTAAAGGTCGAAAATACGCGTTAGTCAAATGGCGCGGATACCCCGCAAAATTTAACAGTTGGGTAGCGGCAGCGGAGTTAAAAGATATATAAAGCGCATTACCCTCTCAAAGAAGAAGAGCTATGGATGACAAATCATTTTACATAACATTGCCCAGCAATGCTTCGGCCTATACTTTCCCGCAGAATAAGATATCTAACTATACAACAAAGCTTGCAAAGTCGATACAATTAAGCGGTGATTGGGAAGTTGCTCTTCAGAGATACAATATCCGCACACATGGAATACTTTGGATTTACCGGATTGTAGGTTACAAATAACACAGGACGTTTTGCTAACCAAATCAGATGTGGAATTCACAACCGTGTGCATTTAACCAGGGTTTTATAAAACAATTGACGCGCTGCTGGATGTAATCAATGCAGAAATTGGACGTCATAAACTGGATGGCGGATTAAGACTAGTGTACGATCCGCTTGAACGTGTTGTAACATGCGACAGTAAGCCGTTGTATCATCTTTCAGCGGGTGATAAACTGACGACTATACTTGGTTTACAACTTAAAACTAAGATTTCTAAGCCATGCGCAGACATCAAAGGCGGACAATATTCGCTGTACGTGTATACTGACATTATCAAACACCAGAGGGTTGGTGATAGCTACGTACCGCTACTACGCACAGTTGAAATTAAGGGATATAACAATGAGGTGATCACAATACAATATGAGAAGCCCGATTACGTGCCGTTGTGCAAAGCACATTTTGACACGGTAACCATAGAGATAAAGAATGATCAGAATAAGAATATTTTATTTAAGTTTGGGAAAGCGATCGTGAAACTGCACTTTGGACGGCGCAAAACCGATTTTTATTAAATTGACAGAATGGTTGTCATTAAAAACTATGGTGATCCGGCATTGTACGCTCAATATTATAAAGCGCAAGCCGGTAATGGTTTACCGGGATTTCACAGCAGTGCATATATGTACGGTTGTGGTTTAGGTGGTATTTTTCGTAACCGTACCTCTCTTCCGAAGAGGCCTGGAATTGGCTAAACCACACGTGAAAAGCGCTGCACGTAATATCGCAAAAGACGTCATCGGACAAGCCACAGCGGCCGTGGTTTAGGTGGTATTTTTCGTAGCCGTACCTCTCTTCCGAAGAGGCCTGGAATTGGCTAAACCACACGTGAAAAGCGCTGCACGTAATATCGCAAAAGACGTCATCGGACAAGCCACAGCGGCCGCTATGAATAGATTACACGTGACAAACCAAGCAAAACAAGATGGTTCTGGTTTAATATATACAATAAAAGGTATGGCTAAAAAAAAAAGGAAGCGGTCGACAGCACTTCCGCCATGGTGTATGCCCCTTTTAAAAAAAAAACGGAGACGTCGAAACTTAAATAAGAAAAGAAAATCGTCGCGAGGGGTTGGTGATATTTTTTAACCATGTCTTTCATACACAATGAGTCCATTGAATGCGCAAAATCAGAGCTGGATATTTTTTACGTACCGCCAACGCAAACTAGCGTGGAGAAGAGTCTATACATCGAGGTTCAACCTTTAGCAGCGTTATCCGAGACAGCACCGCTGGAATTTTATATAGCGGCCAGTGGTGAACATTACTACGATCTGAACAACACTGCTGTATGTGACGTGTAAGATCGTATGAACCGACAACAATCCGATACCCCAAGGGGCACGGGTAGCCCTTATTAATTATCCCATAGCGACTTTGTTCGGTCAGGTGGATATTTCTTTGGGTGACAGACTCATATCTCAATCCAACAATCTTTACGCCTATCGAGCATACATTGAGACCATATTGAATTACAGCTCTGATGCTTTATCCACAAAGCACACAACAGGCTTATTTTACAAAGATGTGGCTGGAGAACATAACACCAGGGCTCTGGCTGGGGCAAATACAGGCTTTATAAAGCGCGCGAGAGCAACGGCACTGAGTCGCACAGTTGAATTACTGGGTCCTCTGCACTGCGACCTTTTTCATTAACATAAACTAATCTTAAATGGTGTTGATTTGAAGATGAAACTAACCAGAAACAAAGACACATTCTGCTTAATGTCAGCGGAGGCAGATGCCTTTAAAATACAGATCGTCGCAGCTTCTTTGTTTGTGAAAAGAGTTCAGGTCTCGCCGGCCGTCCGGATCCGACATGCGCAGGCTTTGCTGAATGGCAACGCAAAATATGCAATTGATCATGTAGGGATGAAAATCTACAGTGTTCCTACAGGCAGTAGAGTGTTTAATTTAGAAAATTTGTTTTTAGGACAAGTGCCAAAAACAGTCATAGCTGCGTTTGTAGACAACAAAGCATTTTCAGGAACTTGTGATCAGAACCCATTACGCTTTGAACATAAAAACGTAAATTTTGCATCGCTCTATCTGGACGGATCCCCGCACCCGGCCAAGCCGTTTCAACCAGACTTTGAACACAGTAATGCTATGCATGAGTACATGTCGCTCATACAGATTACAAATAAGCAGAAATTAGATTCTGGTTTACTGATTGACCGTGAAGAGTACCTCGATGGTTACACGCTTTTCGCTTTCGTTTCGATCTGTCACCTGAACAGGAGTGTGTGGAACACCTATCGTTAATAAGAACAGGCAATTTACGTGCAGAATTCCGCTTTGCAGAAGCGCTGGACCGGACAGTCAATGTAATAATATATGCTTTATTTGATAATATCATTGAGATTAATCATTAATGTACGATTATCTATAAATGAAATCATTTATTTTTATGTTTTTTGCATATTTTAACAATCGCCATTTCATTGTTCAAAAATGAACACATTACAGATAAATTGCATTCTGTACGCGATGCCAAGCACGCGACATGTTTTTAAAGTAACCTATCCATGTGACATGCTACCGGACGGTAAACTGACACAATACCCATGCGCATTTGTAATCAACACTCATACTAGCGAACAACCTGGTGAACACTGGTTAGCCGTTTATTTTAATGAGTATAGCATTTGTTATTTTTTTGATTCTTATGGCCTCGCCCCAGACAGTTCCATTTTCCCAAAGAATATAATACATTTTTTACATTTTAATTCAAAAAGTATTCGCCACCAAAAACGTCAGTTGCAAGCTTTTTCAAGCGATGTTTGTGGTCAATATTGTATCTACTTTATGTTTTTTATGTGTAAAAACTACAAATATGAGGATTTCTTGACCAAGTTTAGTAATGATACAAAACGTAATGATCGTTTAGTTTCAAATTTTGTAAAGCGTATGCCAAGAAGTCATTGTTTGAGTCATTATACGGATAACTATATACAGAACTGTGTTACTTGTTGTAATAACCATTGTGTTTGATGCATTTTATGTACAATGCTGTATAACTATATTGATATTAAAATAAAGAACAATGTTTTAAACTGTATGTTGTGTGATTGCAGTTTTCTTTTAAATTCACTGATTAGAATCAAAGGACAAAACAGTTATTGTAAATCATAAACATATTTTTATTGGATCATAAAAAGTTTATTTACAGATACAGTGCTGTGGCATTATTATTACACCGCATTTCTTTACATTTTAAAATATGAGTTAACACAATGTACTATTATTACAAAACAAACCAACCATGCATTAACACAATTTAGTATTATTACAAATCAAACATTATGGTACAAATTAATCACAAATTCTAATATACAAAAAAAATCAATATAAAATAGTTATACACTATAGTGTCAACCACTGTGATTCCTGAAACAGACCTACATCTCTTTTCCTAGGTAATAAATAGCCATGTGGTGTAGTTAGGCCTGGGGAATTTAAAACATTTATACATCTTTTTTTTAAGGGTTTGTAGCGGTGCTGGTTCTGTGACAGTGCCATCAGACACATTGTGTGTCTCTGCTTTTAAACGGTCTAGTTGTAGTCTATTTGCGCCATTAACTACTACAGTGGACGGTATATTTAATTCAGACATAGCACGCATAAATTCATGCCAACCATTTGGCAAATTACGACTCGACACGCTATGGTTTTGCGTAATGCTTCTTATTAAATCCAGCATGTTGGATCCTGGTACAGCATGACCTTTATACAGGAATTCGCCTTTAGTATTCCAGCTTGTGATGTGTTTAGAACGTGTCATTTTACTCAATAATATTTCACAGTTTTTCTTATACCGTGCATTAACACTGCTCAAAATTTCATTATAAACATCATCAGTATCAGCTGATTGTGCAGCATTAATTGACTCATCAGAAGCATTTGGACCGGGTGATAAAAGAGTTAAAGCTGATATTTCTCTATCAGACTGTTTACTCAACACCAGATATCTCTGCAGTGCAGCTGTATATCGTTTTGCCTTTTCATATTCGGATAAATTGTTATTCTGTAGTATGTTGACGATTTCTGCATCTAGACCTTGTGTGGCTGTTTTACGTATGTCATCACTGCTCGGTTTGTTGTGTAAACGATCTATCTGATGTTGAGGCACCAAAAACATTTTCTCAGCATATTCCATCAGCGATTAGTCAGAAGGCCGATTATTAATGGAATAGCAAAACCAAGCAGCGAACCAATAAATCCACCCGATTGCTTCACTAAACACTTCTTTTTACCAATGGCGTATTTCTTATTACAAAGCGATTTTATAAGGGCACGCTTCTTTTTAAGGTACTTTAACTGTCGTTGTGACAACGGTATTTTACCTTTAAGCGTGTTAAGGGCTATCTCACAAATGACTGTCACCAAATCATTTGAAGCATTAGATAAAATAGCATTTCTTTGGGTAGGTTTCGCCTTTATTAGCATCTTTAAAAGCGCCCAATTACGGCGTAGTCGGGCTGACGTGTTCACCATTGATGGGTCTATGATGAATGACTAAAAGTTGTTCAATTATAGCTTTTTAGAACAGCGCTTTTTAATGACATAAGCAACCGGATCATCAGGTGGGAATAAACCGCTTCGTAAACGGTACTCATCTAGCGTATTTGTTCTTAAATCAACTAGTAAATAGCCATAAGGTTTAGCTGTTGCATTTTCAAAAGCATCTAGAAAGAAATGACTATTGTTTGGATACATTTGTCTAGCCAGTGTCGACACCTACAATTTATCCCGGGGGGTTTTGAACAGCACCATATATTTTGTGTTTAAATGTATCGTCCTGCTCTTTTTTCCTTGACAGAATACATTTTGTACAAGGTACATGATACTGAGATTTCTATGGTGTACATACTTTGTGAAAGCTTTCTCAATCTCAGAATTATTACTAGCCGATCCCATCAGATCATCAACAACCGCTAAATGAATCCTATCAGGGGAAAAAAGTTGGTCATCATTAAAAGTCTCAGGTAACCCCTCTAAAAAATTAATACCCGGGAAATCACGCAGTAGCTGATCATACATAGACTGCCAACAGCCATAAAACCAAACAATATTATCAGGCACGTGTGACAGGTGTGTAGTGGCATTTTGCAGCAGCATTTTCACAAAATAACTTTTCCCTGAATTGGAGGGGCCTGCTAAAATACATGAGAAGGGGTGTTGCA
The DNA here is from genome assembly GCF_028390025.1 of Pseudophryne corroboree. Lineage (NCBI taxonomy): Eukaryota > Metazoa > Chordata > Amphibia > Anura > Myobatrachidae > Pseudophryne > Pseudophryne corroboree. The sequence goes on along the minus strand of NC_086451.1, from coordinate 188,864,200 downwards.
ACCGTATGTCCATCTTAATACCCAAATGGAAGTGTTGTGAAGTTATCTGTAAGTTTCCGTTTAGTGTAAACGCACTTTTGCATTTTCTGCAGCGTGTGCGTCTCAATCTGCCAGTACTTTTTAAACCGGACTATACCGGGTTGATGGATCACAATTTTTTTCTGATCTTCATCGTCAGGGTTTAAAGGATAATCTAAGACCAGATCTTTCAGACTGTGAAAGTTAACATGTTGCGCATTATCAACATTGAGCGTTATACCTTTAACTTTTAAACAGGTCTTTGCATTGTTTAGGCGATAGCCGTATGATTTGGGACCTGATGAGACAAACTCAGTTATATGTGTCCCCGTTAACAGTTCGCTAGTCAGCGCACCTAGATAATCACCCAATGGCGGATACCAATCTCCAGGCCTAGTGACAAAAATCACAGAATCTGTATCATGGTAAAGACAACGCCCTTGTAATCTATCCAATAGATTGTACAATTCAATACGGGCATATGAAGTTGTCATTACGGCAATAAAGATGTTATTACTTGATGACTTGGTGTAATGGTCTTTGGCATATTTCCAATTCACCATAACTGTATCATCATCTATTAAGTCTAAAGCAGACACGTCTTAGTGCGGTAAAAATGCATATTCAAAAAGCTTGTCGGGGGTCAGATATTAGACACGTATTGGCCATGTTACTTCGTTGACCAAACTTTCCCCACAAGGAGTTTAAAAACAATTTTGAAATTTGTCTTTTTGCAGGATTGATTTCTATGTGATTGGGTCTTAAAGACACACCTTCATTTTTTTGATAGGCATCTATATACGCTTGGCGTTTCTCAAAGTCTGTACACCATTCAGGGTAACCAGAAGCCTCTTGTTTATCCCTGAGATGCATTTTAATGTAATCTGAAAACAAATCGTCAGATCGTTCATCAAAATGCTACACCTCATAGATTTTACACACTTTGTACCCCTTGTCTACAGCCAGTTTTAACTCAGGAGTAGACCACGTTCCTGTTATTGCTCTGCTTTCCTTATTATGGCCACAAGCTTCTGTCTGCCCAGACTCAGCGCATGTGCGACATAAAGGAAACATTAGTTTACCACGCATTTTAACAGGTAGAACCGGAAAGAAAAGACCCCTGGGTGGGTACACTTTTACTTTGGCAATACCGAAATACGCTGTAATATCCTTAAATTCATGATATATGATTTTCGGATGCTGTATTGGATAAGTTTTGGTTTTGTTGACAAATGGTTACAAACTGGTAAAATCATAGTAGTGTATCTGCTCATCTTCTTGTGTTTTGTGATACAGCTTTATGGCGTTTGTACGACCGCCATAAAGTGCTGCACGAGGATCCAAGGGCTCTGGTAAGTCTTTACCACTCAGAAAAGCCTGTAGACATGCATCAGACTCTAACATTTTTTTCCATTCACATTCCCAAATAACACGGACATGATAACCACATTGTTTAAGAAAGTTCATTCTCACCTGTGTCTTGTGTTGCAGTTGACCGTAGGTGGTTTTAGTCAGTTTGTTTTCATCACTGGCATTGTAACATGCACCACAACCGTGATAAAAACAACCTTGGAATTCAAATGCCGTGGGTACGCCATTAATCACTGCATAACCATCCAGGTGATAGTTTCCAATTTTCTTTTCACCGCCTTGTAAAGCGTGCCTTATTTTTATGCCTTCTTTGCGTTCTATGTACATCAACCATTGTATGGCGGGTGTTGAGTAACGCTTCTGAGTTTTGTGGTAGTTATCGCCCGGTACAAGTGCCAGAGAATTTTCCTTTAAAAACTTGCATCGGTACATGGCCATGCAAACAGACGTAAAAGTTGTGAATTGAAAGGGGTCAACATGATTCTTAACAATGACGTCACCCTTCTTCTTAGTGGTTACAAATTCTTGTTGTGTCATAGCTATAACAGCATTTCTGAAAGAGATGCATGCTTTTTGTATAATTTTGACATCTGCCTTACAGTAGCGGGCAAGTTCAACCTGAAAGTTAAAGGGTTTGTGTTTGCTTTTTTCATACCAATCTGTAAAATCTGTTTTCTCATCAGGCATCATATACTGCACACCAATATATTCTATTGATGGCATCGTCCCTATGTAATTTTGCTTGACGGATGTGTTAAAGAAATGTGGGAAATGACCTTTGACACCATCAAAACCCATCGCTTTTGGTAATCGACTGAGACGCATGGGCAAAAAATGTAAAGAGTTATAAATTTTATCTTTAAATCAGTTGCCGTTATGCACAACAGTTTACCACCTTGCGCCAGCACATCGATCTTAATTTTCTCCTTAATTAACTGCCGCATTACAAAGTACGCATCATAACGACCTGCATTATGGGCTATGAATGTGTAATCCGCAAATTTCGGTCTCATGAATGTTAATACAAAATCATTGATGCAGGCCAGGCCCTTAAACTCCCAGGATTCCGTATCCATTAATGTTAGAGCATAACAGTAATTTGGTATGTGAACACCTGTTTCTTGGATGCACTCAAAATCATAAAATATGTATTTCTTTGTAGGTTTCTCAGGTTTGATGCATTGTATATAACACAAATGATCCACAAAATCATCAACATATACCTTGCATATAGGACATTTCATACCCAGACAGTTATGGGATGGTGTAGTGTACTTTGCACACCGATCACAATACAGTCATTCAAGACAAGATATCTTGTGAGACAATGCTAGAGACTTGTGTGTCTCTAAAGATTCAGCTGACCGGCAAAATACCCTACACACCGAGCACCTTAGTGCAGAGATACCAGAATCAACACAATCCTGTCTGAGGCATGACTTACAAAAGAATAGGCAGTCGTGGTTATTTTTGTGATGGTATGCTGTGTGACAAAATGTGCAAAAGAAAAGGGCTCCTACAAAAGATTTAATGTCTAGAATGCCGTAGAAGTGATTATTGTGCCACAAACAGAAAAATATTTTCTGTTTGTACGGACTGTCTGTGCAAAAGTAATGCCAATCTCCATTGCTGTAATATATTATTTTAATTGTTACTAATAAGTGTTTTTCAAAAAGCGTCACATCGCTAAATCCAATTGCTTTGTCGTATGGAAGATTCAAAGCATCATGAAGTTCTTGAGCTCTTTTATGTATCACAGAATCATTGGCGTTATCTTTGTCCAGAAGTTTGCAAACACTAGCGGCCAGACACAGATTGTTAACAGTGTTCTTGAAATCATACAACAATCACCATCATTTTTCAATAATAAGACTGTGCGGTATACGGCTCAGAGCCTGCCCTGTTAACGCTCCACCTTTTCTGTTCTTAAAAACACTGATCACAAATCTTAATCCATCTGATATTAAGAATTCAGCATTACTTTGAAGCGTGTTTGTTATTTGATTCAGGAAACTAATGGCATCTAGTGCCTCGTGCGGCTTCCTATGTGAATAAATTGCATTATGTAAACCACCACCCTCCAACCTTAACTGGAAACGGTCATTAGGATCTACGCCAACCAGGAAGCTATCAAGCATAGCCTGAATAGCATCATGTACAGATCGAATACCCTGAACAAAAGATGTAACACTGTTCAAATTGACAAAACGATAATGATGATAGAATTCTATCGCTCTGAAATTCGGGTGTTGACGTTCAAAGATATCAATAGGTTCTAAAAAAAACAGGGTGTGTTTCCTCGTTATTATTGGGTGACTCAGCCCTATGTGCAGCACCATGTATATGTGAGTCGTTGTGATCAATATTGCCTTGTTGTACTGGTGATGCTGCTGGTGCGATAATATCTGGCATTGTTGGCAGTTGGTTTGGCGTGATATGATCTGTCTGTGTTGGCTCATGCTCTATACCTATCACGGAGCCCCGCACTAAGCAATCATTTCGGTCACTAGCCATGTTGCTTAACTGCTGTCTCAGAAAATCACGTTTTCTGAATTTAAATAACATAGCTATTGATCGTTTTACTTTTGATAGCCTGTATGAATCTTTACATGACAATTTCCACATTACAGCATTTTTTATTTTATTTGCATGATTACAGATTGGAAATACACGTTTCATACCCCTGCCTACCATTTCTAGTCATTTCGGTTCTTCAGCAAAGTGATGCATATTTTTCTTTACAAATGACCATGTTTTGTCTGAGTGTTTTTTATTTTTTGCTGTGGCATCAATATATGGAGTAATACATTTTTCAAAAACCTGTGATGGCCTTTTACCACTAAGCATCTTCATGAGTGCAGACATGGATTTTGTTATCTGCTCCATGAACGTGACATATTTCCATAGTCTACCCATCAAAGCATAGTATTGTATTGCTGCTACTTTGTCTGTGTTTTGTTGTCTGTTCACTACATCAGATGTTGCAGCAACCGGCATAACAATGTCAGTTGCTGCAACAACGGCTGTCTCTAGAACTGCATCTTCTGTTACTGCAGAAACAGGTTCTGCAGACCCCGCATAACTTTGGTTGTTCAGTGGTTCTGAATTATTTTGTATACTGTGTGTATAAATGGTTTCTTGCTGTGTATCTGTTATAGTTATATGGATAGCCTGTGTGTCAAGTATTATTATAATATCAGTTTGTGTCATCGGCATAACCTTGTTATTTTTTTTTTCTTGAGAGTCTCCAAGATTTCTTTGTAGGTACTGTAATATTAACACTAGTACCGGCAGCCTGTTCATTTTCCGGCGTGTCTGGAATTGTGATAATGTCCTGGTTTGCATTGTCACTAAGGCTATGTGTACTGTGCATTTCAGCACTGCTGTCTTCATGTATCACTGACGGGCGTTGCCGCTTAGCTGGAATGTCATCTGAATAGTTGAGTTTTCTTTTCAGACTTTTGCCATTCTGCTTAGTATATAGATCATGACCCCACTGTGTTGTGCGTGGCATACCTCTCTTTTGTTTGTTTGGCTTGGAATTACAATATGCATAATTCATAACCAATGGTTCAGCATCTTTTAGGCGGTAGTGTAAGTTCATTGGTGTCGAGCAACGAAAATTGGCCACGTCATCGTCGGTAGTCTGTGTTGCTGTAGTACAGCCGGTGATTGATTGGACTGCAGTCTGAGTCTCCGTCATAATAGCTTGTTCATAACAACTTGGTACATTGGCATCTGTAACAATAATAATGATATAAATTAGCTATAAAACAGTATGATTTATAGCATGCGCTCTGGAAAAAAATTGCTTTAGACCAGTGATTATATAGCATAGTTGGAATAATGCACCGTGTATAAAACACTGCTGCGACTGTTCTGTCGTGTAGATTTGCGATGGCGTCAAATTTAAGACGTCCGATAAGCGATTCTGTATGGTCCCACATCTGTTTGGACTTGTCGGATTATCTATTGACCACAAACAAATATAATTACTTTTAGAAAAATATAGAAGTAATCTGGCGCTATTGTTGCTGTAAAAGTGTCTGCTGCTATGTCCAAAAGGCATGGTTGATAGCCTTAAAGTACACAAGGAAAAACACAAAAGAACAAGCGCTAGCACTTTTAAGTATAATTACTATCTTTTAAAAAAAGATAAAAACATTTTCCGGACAATATGTTTAAATACCGTACTTACAGCTGCTCTGAGACTGTTCCCCGTATGTTGGAAATGCATTTTGGTATGCTGAAATATCTGCACCAAACATGTAATTTGCTCCATTCGGGTAATTTGTTTCTGTCTTGTCTCCATTTACAGATCCTTTGGTTGGTTAAATATGGGAAATTATAATTTTAATAATAAATGTAAATATTGTATTTACTATAAAATGCTGTTTATACTTTTAACTCACTCTTCAAAGGCTTATATTGAAAACTAGGTAGCTCATCAGAATCTGAAATGCAGTGTAGCGTTATTGTCGGAGTCTGTGCAATTCTTTTGGCTCTAAAAAATAAAAATTTAAAAATTTAATGTGTCCTGGTTAGTGGTTTTATATATTTTTAAACCTCTCTGAGTTGGAATCATTATTCACTGAAATAACTTTAAAAACCTGTATATAGCAGTAATTTACAGATTTTAAAACAGATAAAACATTAATAAAACAACAATTAAACACAAACCTGCATTATGAAGATCAAATTGCTTCCTCAAATAAATTTTTTAGCCAGTTGTCCACAATTCTGCAATACATAAAATTATTTACAAGTTGTCATTGGATTCTATCTATACTTTTTTAGATGTAACACATACCATTATTCAAAATGACCACATATAAAACACAATTCTTCATAACCTGTTAAGTGCTGCCATCTTGTGTCCTATACCCAGATCACAAGTCAAAATAGAAGCAGTTGAAAATGCTACCATCTTGTGGATTAAAACCAGAACAATCGTCAAAATAGAAGCATCTCCAAATGCTGCCATCTTGTGGATTAAAATCAGTACAACAGTCAAAATATAACCGAACAAAAATCCAAAACACCAGTCAACATATAACAGAATAATAATTTTTTATTATACATACATGCATTCCAAAAGCATGTAACATCATTTAAAGAAAATATTAAGACCAAACATATCATTGTAACATGCTATAATCAAATATAATGAACATGCATACACACGAACAGCCTGCACTACAAAAGTATGTAACATTTAAACAAAAATTTGTAACAACATTTAAACAAATAGTATGACCAAACATATCATTGCAACATGCTATAATCAAATATAATGAACATGCATACACACGAACAACATGCACTACAAAAGTATGTAACATTTAAACAAAAGTATGAAACAACATGCAAACAAATTAATAAGACCAAGCAAATCATTGCAACATGCTATAATCAACAAGCATACACAATAACAGCACACACCACTATGTTACTTTTATATATATATATATATATATATATAAAACAAAATCCATACAATTAATAAAATAATGATAGTAATAATATTAATATTCACATGATTGCGCTGATTCTATATATAAAGTAAAATGTCATAATTACCGTTTTCTCAGTGACCAATTTCAATACTCCCTCACAGACAGCGACAGCCCCAGAGAGTTTTCAGTTCATGTGTCCATACAGTGTTGAGCCACAACCTATATAGCAACAATTTTGATGACTCAGCTGCCCTGCGGAATGACACAGCAACCCCTGTGCTATGCCATAGCCCACATTTGTCATTGTACAATTAAACTATTTTTCTTAAAATTAACATAACTTCTCCACAATTGTGCAGTCTTTTTATTTTTATTTTTTATCAATTTATTAGAAATTATATGCTCTAAATGTTAAATGTAAACAAGATATGGCGATATTTTTGTGAATGTATTGCATATTGTGTATTTAACAAACACAAGTTATTTGCCTAGACATGTCTGGACATGTATATATTATATATTAACTGTGTATATAACTTGCCTAATCCTGTATATATTACCTATTTGATCTCTATATATAATATTATTAACAACAAATGCCGTATGTTACATGTATCACAGTGTAAAACAGAATACTATTATTATTAGCAAAATCACGCTGACCAAAAAATGCTGTGTGCTGCAGTTTTTGGCTGTCAGAAAAATGTAATATGCTTTTTTCATCCATTTTTTTTCGAATAGCAATGCTGCGTGACATACTGTGGCTTTTTTCAAACCTATGAGTAAGTAAAAAAATTCAAGAACTTCTAATCTTTTATTACTTTTATCAAGTGCTTTATAATTAACTGTCTTACAACTAAGATGTATAAATAATAACTAAGCACGGATTATCAAAGCCGCCCAAGACTAAACCAACATATTATTTAATATGTGTAATATTAAAGTGTTAATTTTGCACAAAGACACTGGGGAGGTCATGTGGCCTATTTCTTATCTTAAACAACAGGTCTTGCTATACACCCCTCCCCAGCACTATTGACTTGTTAAGAAGAAGGAAAAAAAAAGTAATTTTAAAACACAAAATGCTGATTTGGTGAATGTAATATCAAAGTGTTAATTTTGCACAAAGACACTTGGGAGTTCATGTGGCCTATTTCTTATCTTAAACAACAGGTCTTGCTATACAACCCTCCCCAGCACTAATGACTTGTTAAGAAGAAGAAAAAAAAAAAGTAATTTTAAAGCACAAAATGCTGATTTGGTGAATGTAAGAAAAAAAAAATCCTTATTTTAAATGGCCAAGTTACAAATAGCTGATCTATTTGATCTCTACATATAATATTATTAACACCAAATGCAGTATGTTACATGTATCACAATGTAAAACAGATTATTATTATTATTAGCAACAGCACGCTGACCAAAAAAATGCTGTGTGCTGCAGTTTTTTTGGCTGTCAGAAAAAATGTAATATGCATTTTTTCATCCATTTTTTTCGAATAGCTGTGCTGCGTGACATACTATGGTTTTTTTTTCAAACCTATGAGTCTTATCTGACAAAACACAGGTCTTGTAAGAGACTTTTGTGATCGCCCTATGACTAATGAAAAACTGATATCAAATGATATCAAATGATGACATTTATATTCAATTTATATTAAAAATAGGCGTAAAACAGGGAGTGTCGGGGGGTGTGTTATGGGTGGAGAGTAGGCAGAGGGTGGGTGGAGAGTAGGCGGATGGTGGGTGGAGAGTAGGCGGAGAGTGGGTGGAGAGTAGGCGTGGCAACTGTCACTTAGCGTTTGACAGAAAAGTGTGCTATTACTACTATTTGAGCATTTACCAATCTATATGTCTGTTGTGAGAGGCAGAGAGGTTCCTGCATTAGGAGGATGTGCAGGCCCTGACATGTCACATGGAGCATTATGGGGTTGCTCCAATGTAGGTAGCTCTTAGCTTAGACATATTTTAGTAAGGAGCCATTATCATGTGGCTCCTTGCTGGTTAATATTAGACCCAGATTGGGGTAATGGAGGTGTGAGGTGTGGTGCCTCTGGACTGGCTGAGCTGGATGGCTTTAGTGTGGCATACCTTTACATTCTATTAACACTTTTCACTTATTAATTTTCTAACACTATTTCTCTATTTTAATTACATTTCATGTTTGTATCACCCTCTCTATAGCTTCGGCTTCCTAAATACTAATTTATTAACACTATAGTTTTTTACACTGGTATGCCATGCTGGGCTTTCTCGCTCATTCTGGTGTTTTGGGGTGCCACACCCTGCACCTAGATATAGCGCTAGGGACCCCAAATATACAGAGAGGCCTTGATGCGGCTTTGGGGCTTAACCACACATTTGTGCAAATATGTGTAACGAAGATCTCTGAATTCTATTATCATGTGGGATTTATATCTGGTTACTGTTATCATTCAGGGTGCTGGGGAAACCAATTGCTTTTTTTCTTGCTCAGAAATACCCCTTCCTTTCGAGCACCTGAATGATATCACTAAGCTAATTGAGCATTTACCAATCTATATGTCTGTTGTGAGAGGCAGAGAGGTTCCTGCATTAGGAGGATGTGCAGGCCCTGACATGCCACATGGAGCATTATGGGGTTGCTCCAAGGTAGGTAGCTCTTAGCTTAGACATATTTTAGTAAGGAGCCATTATCATGTGGCTCCTTGCTGGTTAATATTAGACCCAGATTGGGGTAATGGAGGTGTGAGGTGTGGTGCCTCTGGACTGGCTGCGCAGGATGGCTTTAGTGTGGCATGCCTTTACATTCTATTAACACTTTTCACTTATTAATTTTCTAACACTATTTCTCTATTTTAATTACATTTCATGTTTGTATCACCCTCTCTATAGCTTCGGCTTCCTAAATACTAATTTATTAACACTATAGTTTTTTACACTGGTATGCCACGCTGGGCTTTCTGGCTCATTCTGGTGTTTTGGGGTGCCACACCCTGCACCTAGATATAGCGCTAGGGACCCCAAATATACAGAGAGGCCTTGATGCGGCTTTGGGGCTTAACCACACATTTGCGCAAATATGTGTAACGAAGATCTCTGAATTCTATTATCATGTGGGATTTATATCTGGTTACTGTTATCATTCAGGGTGCTGGGGAAACCAATTGCTTTTTTTCTTGCTCAGAAATACCCCTTCCTTTCGAGCACCTGAATGATATCACTAAGCTAATTGAGCATTTACCAATCTATATGTCTGTTGTGAGAGGCAGAGAGGTTCTTGCATTAGGAGGATGTGCAGGCCCTGACATGCCACATGGAGCATTATGGGGTTGCTCCAAGGTAGGTAGCTCTTAGCTTAGACATATTTTAGTAAGGAGCCATTATCATGTGGCTCCTTGCTGGTTAATATTAGACCCAGATTGGGGTAATGGAGGTGTGAGGTGTGGTGCCTCTGGACTGGCTGAGCTGGATGGCTTTAGTGTGGCATACCTTTACATTCTATTAACACTTTTCACTTATTAATTTTCTAACACTATTTCTCTATTTTAATTACATTTCATGTTTGTATCACCCTCTCTATAGCTTCGGCTTCCTAAATACTAATTTATTAACACTATAGTTTTTTACACTGGTATGCCACGCCGGGCTTTCTGGCTCATTCTGGTGTTTTGGGGTGCCACACCCTGCACCTAGATATAGCGCTAGGGACTCCAAATATACAGAGAGGCCTTGATGCGGCTTTGGGGCTTAACCACACATTTGCGCAAATATGTGTAACGAAGATTTCTGAATTCTATTATCATGTGGGATTTATATCTGGTTACTGTTATCATTCATGGTGCTGGGGAAACCAATTGCTTTTTTTCTTGCTCAGAAATACCCCTTCCTTTCGAGCACCTGAATGATATCACTAAGCTAATTGAGCATTTACCAATCTATATGTCTATTACTACTGTGCATATATATGACGAGATCGGATTTTAACGATGGAGTTTGTAGTAATGCGAAAGGAATGCATTCTTGCTATAGCATTTGGCATACGCCTACTTTATGTATTGCTGCGTACGAGATTGCATAATTACGTTGGGGTGGATAATCGCTATTGTACAATGAATTCGCAAATTTGCATTTAATTTGTAAGAACAAAAAAATAGCGAACAACTTGGAATGACCCCCAATATGATACAGTATGTAGTGTATTTTATCTTTATTTTCTATTGTGTGTGTTTAATTTTTGCTCCTTTTTTTCACAGTATTTACTGTACAGTGCACTAAGTTTTTGTTGTTGTGCATTTAAATTATGACATCAGTGTTAAATGGGTAATAACAGTCATGGAGGTGGGGAAGGCCCTGCTCGCAAGTTTACAGTCTATTGTAAAAAATCCATTGTTCAAAAGGAACGGTACTGTAGGAGTTACTGTACTGTACATCATCAAATTGCATTTTTTTCATGGGCTTTTTGATAGAGTATGCTCACACAGCAATGTGGGTCAGGAGGATGGTAAAGTGAACGAGAAAACATGAGGGTACTGAACAGCATGTGTGGACTTTACAGTGGGGATGCAAGTGAAAGTTTAATGTACTGTACTATACTGTATTGTCGAAAAGAATATTGTATAGTATTTCATGTAATAATCATTTTTTGTAATTCCTTTATTTTCACAGGCCCTGAACTGACTGAAGCAGGGCAGAAGGAGGAGGCAGAATTTAGCGGTAAGAATTAGTTGTCACGTCTGAGGATCCGGATTTGGGGAAGATGATTCTGGTGCACTTGGATCTCTGAATAACAAATGAGCGGGACGGATGAAGGTCTTGCGCATTTATTACTTGGAGTAGTTTAACAGAGTTCGCCAAAGACAGTTGAATAGAGATACAACTGTAGGTTAGCGGGTGGCTGAGGATACCGGAACCGTGACCCAGTACTTTAAAGGAGGAATTCCGAAGGCTGGTTACTGCGGTGTCCAGAACAGGTAGCTGGGTAGGACACGGGAACAGAGTCGGCAGTCTGGGTAAGGCTATATCAGGAGGCTTGGGTAATTTGCTGTAACAAGAACCTGACACTGGAGATGCTACGGGAGCACAGAGAACTAGCTTCACAGATATTGTGAAAGACGTTGCACTGGAAAATTCCCTCCTCCTGGCCTTCCTGTATTATAGCAGCTGCTCAGAGCTAATTGGCCACAGAAAAGTGATAAAGCCTGCAAGACAGGGTTTTTGCCCACATCCAAGATGGCCACCGGGAACACAGCCCAGCCTGTTCACAGAAGCCCTGGCTCCACAGCAGCACTGCTAACCCCTGCCAGAGGGACATGCTGCCAGTCTGCTGAGCTGCCAACCAGTGCCCCTGCCTGTCCTCCCAGCACACCCTGCCCGGCGCCAGCAGCCCGCACCTCCGCCAGCTGGACCTCTCCAAAGGGACCAGACAGGTAAGAGTCGGCTCCCCTGCACAGTCTCCCACTGGACCGTGACATTAGTACTGTGATTGATCTTATTCGATCTGAGGAGCCATCCGATCTGACACTTCATCAGGTTTTTCTCCCAGATGCGTCGAAATCGGATAAAAAGTGCACAAATTAGATTAGTGGATGGGGTACTTTAGATGGGTCTTTTTTTTTTAACTGATGATGTTGCCCATAACAACCAACTGATGATGTTGCCCATAACAACCAATCATATTCTACATTAATTAACATTTACTGTATCTAGCTACACTTACAGTAGATAATGTAGATATATTTTGATTGAGATTTTGATTGGTTGCTATGGCCAACATTACTGGTTCTAAAAGAAATTCTCATTTTACTAAATGTACATACAGTATGTCTCTCTCTTTCCCTGACACTGGAGTTCATTGAGATCTGATCGCTGGGCTGCTAATTTTGCCATCCTGCGTTCAGATAGTCACCGTCCCCTGGGTGGGTGTACAGTAAATTTGACGTACAAGTGTGCGCTCCTACTGTATGGGTACACTGGGCTGCTAAAATCCACTTTGTGCTGTCTCTGTGCAGCCCAGGGCTTACTCCTACAGTGCGATCACATCGGGATGATCGGTGCTGGAGCTGATATCAGACAGAATGTCTGAAAATGTTTGGGAACGGCTGTGTTTTTCCGGGTACTCCCAGTAAATGATCAGTTACCACCCACAAACGGCTTACTCCTGCCAATCACCTTGCGAATGCCCATGCGATCGGATTTTTCCCACCATCCTGTTGTTGACCAGAGATGTCCTTTTGTTACTGTGCAACACGTGTGTGCATACGCATGCGCAGTTAGTACCTCATAGCCCGCTGTGCGAAAACGCAAAGCAGCAATCAAATCTGTATGACCCCCACTGTCTCTCCATTCATCTCTCTCTCTAGCTACTGTACTGTCAGTGGTGAATTTCCCATTAGACACGAGAGGCACATACTGTACCTAGGGGCGGCATCTGTTTGGGGGCAGCAGTTGGATGCTTATGTTGGTACTGTTATACCAAACATTACCAGTAGACCGTTGGACTGGACCATAGGGGTACAGAGTAAACCCCCGGTGGGCCCCGCTCCCTGAGGGCCCATCCTTTCCTCTAGGGATCAGGTTGTAGACTGTGCTTGAATTGCACATTATACATATATTACATTATACTGCACAGGACTATGGTGTATTCACTACAGAGCATTGCTGTTATTATTCTGCTACATTATCACGTAGGCACTAGTATTTACTATATTTATTTATAAAAAGGCCCAAATCATACACTCTCTAATAGTTAGCCAGGCCTCTGTGGTGGATGGCCACATCCCTAAGCATGGGCCCCTATCACTACATTCCCCTGGTGGGCACTTCATGCACCAGGCTGACACTGCCAGTACAGTAACTGCAAAATACTGTATTTTCACTCTACTGTACAATATGACATTTTTACATAGTATATATTTTTTTCTTTTAGCCACAAACGACATGGAGTACACCTTTGGTAAATACTGTATAATGTACAGTAGAAATACAGTAGTCAGTGCTGTAGCTACACATTTTAGCATTGGGAGCAAGAAACAGCATCGGCTCCCCCCAGCCATATAAAAAATATAGGGACATGGATTCATGGAGAAGGGGCGTGGCCACAGAGCTCTCTTTTACACACAATGGCAGGCAAAGTTCCCATTTTTACACATGATGGCAGGCAGTCCCCCTACAGTATTTTACACATTATGTAAGGGGGGGAGAGAGAGAAACTGACTAACCTGACCTGCAATGATCCGGCATGCCTCTCCTGTCTACTTCCCGCCCTACGCCGTACTCTTCGCAGCACAGGGTGGTGTTTTATTCCTTTGCACATTTGTTTATGAAATTTTATGCTAAAATATTGTAGCACCATGTACTTTAAATTCTGAATAACAACAATACAGTATAATACTGTACCTACAGTATACAGTAGTACTTGTACAGTATAATATTGAAATGTGATTAATTTTTTTTATACTCCAATACAGAGCCAATGATACATGGGGGACCCAGCCTGGGCACTGAACAGCCTACCCCGGTCACCAAGATTCTGGGCAACCAGAGGCCCAAATATACTTGTGGTAAATTATAGCAATGCTTACAGTACCTCTTCAATATACTGTACAGTAGTGTTCTACTGAATTTACTGTAGTGACCATACATTGTAAATATCAAAAGTTTCTAATATAGAGTACTGTACTGTATTACTACTACTACACTGTACAGTATACAGTATTCCTCTTACGTCCTAGAGGATGCTGGGGTCCACATTAGTACCATGGGGTATAGACAGGTCCACCCGGAGCCATGGGCACTTTAAGAGTTTAATAGTGTGAGCTGGCTCTTCCCTCTATGTCCCTCCTACCAGACTCAGTTTAGAAAATGTGCCCGGAGGAGCCGGTCACAGCTAGGGGAGCTCCATAGGAGTTTTTCTAGTTTTATTATTTTTATTAGAGTTAGGCACAGGGAGGCTGCTGGCAACAGCCTCCCTGCTTCGTGGGACTTAGGGGGAGAGTAGTGTTCAACCTGCTAAGGTTAATAGCCACTAGCTCCGCTGACAGGACACTGAGCTACTGAGGGTGTTGATCGCAAGCCCCTGAGGCTACCGCTCAATCCCACAGCACTGCCGCCACCCCCTAACAGAGCCAGAAGACGTCAGTGGTGAGTTGGGCACCAGTGACCTGACAAGCGTGGATCCGGTAAGAATGGCGGCATCAGGGTGGGAGCGCATCGCTGAGGCTGCACTCCAGAGGGCTCAGAGGTACAGAGTGCGGCGCTGTGAGGGGTGCCCTGGGCCAGCGCAAACACCCTTAAACTGGTCACAGCAGCTATCGGGGACACTGTACTACTGCTAGCAACATTTACCTCAGGCCAGTATAATCTTTCAAAGTGTGGGAAGACGTGCCATTTTATGGGGCGGAGCTTCTCCTCAGAGCGGATCCAGCACTCACAAGCACCATTTTCTCCCTGCAGATCACACTACTGAGATGCTGACAGGGAGCGCTGACCCTCCACATAACTCCAGCTATCTTCTGCGGTACCAGGAGGTTATAGAAGGGGGAGGTGAGTGTTATTAACATTGCTGTGTAGTCTATTAAGGTTGCACAGTCAGCGCCAGGCATTTTTTATATATCTGTCTACTGGGGCGCTGTGTGGGCTGGCTCCATAACTCTGTGTCTCTCTGAAGGTACTGGGGGGAAACTGTGACATTTTCCTGTGTGTGTGTGTATGCTATATATCCCACATTACAATGTCCAGGGATCTGTGTCTTGTGCTGCAGAGTATGTATCTACTCAAGAAGAGTCTATTCCATGTACTCAGAAATGCAATACACTGTCTCAGCCCTCTGAACCCGAACCTACGTGGGTGGTTTCTATTAAAGGTATGATATCCCAGATTTCATCTAGGATAGCTCATTATGAGACTGAAACACAGGTTTTGAATCAATCTGTGGAGGTTTTGTCGTATTCAACTCCCACTATCTTATCTAAGTCCCTGGTTTATGCCCCCAAAAGTGTGCTCTTGCCCAAGTCATGCAAGTTGACACGGATACCGACTCTGATATGGGTGATGTGATGGGGACATACTAGGCATCCCTTGCTAAAGGGGTACAACTAATGTTTTACACATTACTGACAAAGCTCCTGTACAGGTTGAGGAGGCTTATTTTACTGCAATAAGAAAGTCTCACTTACCTTTCCTGCGTCCTGGGAAAACCAAGTGAAAAAATTCCAGATCCCAAAGAGAGTTCTGGTTGCTTTTCTTTTTCCTGAAAAGGATAGGAAAACGTTGGAAAATCCTCTTATTGTAGACGCTTCTGTTTCTATATTGTCTAAAAAGGTGGTTTTACCTGTCCCTGGGTCTACCGCTTTGAAAGAACCGGAAGGCCGCAAAATTGAGACTACGCTCAAATCCATATACACTGCTTCAAGCGTGGCACTTAGGCCCACTATTGCTTGTGCATGGATTTCTAAAGCCATAGTAAAGTTGTCAGGCACGTTACTAGAGGATTTAGATACTATGGATAGAAGTGACATTGAATTGTTTTTATGTCACATACAGGATTCTGCGGGATTCATGGTGGAAGCCATGAAGGACCTTGGTAATCTGACTGCACGGACGTCTTCCATGACTGTGTCGGCATGCAGGGGACTCTGGTTGCACCAATGGTCTGCGGATGCAGAATCCAAGAAGGGGGCCTACGTTTGGGCTCCTTAAAAGACCAGATTTCGGCCTTGTCCATATTCTTCCAGAAGCAGTTGGCTTCCCTCCCTGAGATTCAGACTTTCTTGAAAGGGGTGCTGCACATCCAGCCTCCCTTTGTGCCTCCTACGGCACCTTGGGATCTTTTTTTTTTTATAATATAATTTTTATAAAAGATTTTCAAGAAATATAAAGACAAAGACAGCAGGCAAAAATCAATATATAGGTGACATAAACATATCAGTCCATGTGGTGTACATTATTAGATAGGAAACATATTAGTCAAACAATAGTAGTCATATTTGCAATATAATCCGATAGGAGAAAATGAGCTAGGTCGGACTGAGTGTGTCTCGGCAAGACTTTAGTGTATCGGAATCAAGATTAAAGAGTACCATAGTTATACACACATCAATGAAGTCACCTACAAAATGAGAAAAATCCAAAAAGGGAACTATCCTAGACACACAACAGACATTAAGGGGATGTAGGGTAAGAGTAGAAAGAATAGAAAGAAAAGAGAAGGACGAATGGAGAGAAAGCAATCTGGCACACTGGCAAACCCGGGTTTCAGTAAAGAGCAAACAGTATTAAGACCACAATAAGACGTTGAATCCGTCATTCAAAAAGGCTTCATTAAGCATTAGGTATAGGGTGTACTTGTTCAAAAACCATCATAATATGGTCTTTCATGTGCACATCTAGGGTAGTAAATGGCAGCCATTTTTGATAAAATTTATGAACACCTGATTGTGCTTCCAATCTAGCTCAAAGTGCAATATTTGGAGAAGTTTCTGTTTCACTGCACCCGATTGGGGAGCCGATTTTTTAGTCCAGTGGGCCAAAATACATTTCCTGGCCACTGTTATAATCATAATAAGTAGGGGAAAGGCAGATCTCTCCAATTTCTGTGCAGTCCAAACAGAAAAGTTGAGCCCCATGCACGCAAGCGGATCAAAAGTTAACTTGGTGTGAAAAAGTGAGTTGACATAAACAATTAACTTGGACCAAAAGCGTTTCAACTTATAGCAATTCCACATGCAGTGGGAATAATCTGCTATCATAGTCCTGCATTTCAGACAATAACCTTTTTCCTCGATAACCATGTGGCGCCTTTGACTTGGTGTTATATAAGCCCTATGAAGAGTTCGGATGTACACCTCTTGGAGATAGCTGGACTGTAAAGTTTTCAGTGAAAGAGCATGCAGGGATAATACATCACTAATCTGAGTAACAGATGGGATATCTGATGCCCATTTATGTACCAAAGCCATCCATTGAGGGAGAGTGCTGCAACAGGCTTCCAAGAGTATTGTATACATGTACTTTTACCTTGTAGGTTTTATTTAGCAGAAATTCTAGGAGAATGTTTATAAGTTGTGAGGGGAAAATTGGCGTGGGATGTCTAGTAGCCCAGTCTATTCTAACACTATTTAGATAGTGTCTGACTTGAAAATACATAAATCTGTGAGTGCAAGGCAGTTCAAAGCGTTTGGAAAGGTCTAAAAATGGGAAAATAGTTCCTCCGGGATCAAAAATCTTGTAGGAGGTATCCAGCCCTCTAGATTTCCAGTAATGGAATAGCGAGTTAGTCAAGGAGGGGGGAAAGGAAGGATTACCCCATAAGGGGAGGAAATGAGAAATGTAGGGATTTGTACGACAAAATTTTGTTCAAAGTGACTTAGGCAGCGTATATATCTCTAAATAAAATATGCTATTTTATTTGGGTAGGAATATTCGACAATTTGGTATGAATCAGGGCTCCAGGGGAATATGGGTAAAAAATAGCTTGGTCCAGGGTAGAATCTGTATAGGTGGAATTATTCAGAATCCAGTCACTAATATATCTAAAAAAGGTAGCTAGAGAATAGTTATGTAAATCTGGGTATCCCATTCCCCCATTTGCCCGTGGAGTGATGAGTTTAATCTTAGCAATCCTGGGCCTTTTGCCTTGCCATATGAATTTCGAAAGCAAACTTTCCACCCTAGCAATATCTGACTTGTGTAATGCCAATGGAATCATCTGCATGCAGTAGTAAAGCTTCAGGAAGATGATCGACTGGATTATGACAAGTCTACCTAGTAAAGAAACCGGCAATTCCTTCCATGATTCCAGTTTAGTTGCTATTTTGGCTATAATGGGGGGAAAATTTAGGGAGTATAGGTTAGCTAGATCCGAAGAAATTTGGACACCCAGATAGGGGAAATGGGAGGAAGCTAATCTAAAAGGGATATCGTGTTTGCCAATGAAGTCTGGACCTGCTTCCACAAGCAGCATTATTTCAGATTTTGTCAAGTTGACTTTGAACCCCGAGAGAGTTCCAAAGGAGTCAAGAAGGTGAAGCAGGGCCGGTAAAGAGTGCAAGGGTTTGGAGAGGAAAATAAGTGTATCGTCAGCAAATAGAGCTATCTTCAGTTCGAGAGAATGTATGCGAATTCCATGTATGAGAGGGGAGCTACGTATAGCAACAGCAAAGAGGTTCAACAGCTAGAGCAAAGAGGAGAGGGGATAAAGGACATCCTTGGCGTGTGCCTCTGTGAAGTAGGAAGGGGGAAGATAGAAGGCCATTGCTGATACTAGTGATTTGGGGGAGGCATATAACGTACAAATTATCTGTATAAAATGAGGGGGGAACCAAAATTATGTAGAGTTTGAAAAAGATGGGGCGATAAAACTAAATCAAAAGCTTTATCTGCGTCTAACGTAATCACCATGTTAGGAGAGGAAGCGCCAGACAACGAAGAAGTTTGCTGAATGGCGCTAACACTCTCCGCACATTCACTACAGAATGTCTGCCGGTGATAAATCCTGTCTGGTCTGACTTGATCAAGAGAGGCAGTATAGGCTTCAATCTCTCTGCCAATATCTTTGTCAATATTTTGTAATCAACATTTAGCAGAGAGATTGGCCTATATGAACCAGGGAGGCTAAGGTATCGCCCATATTTGGGGATGACCTTTATAATAGCGTCAGAAAAGTACAGAGGGAGAGATTGTTGGTCAATTATAAAGTTGAAAGTGTCCGCCAGCGGCCGTGCTATCTGTGGAGACCATATTTTGTAAAATTCATTTGAGAATCCATCAGGGCCTGGCGCCGAGGCTAGTTTCAACTTTCTGATAGCCCAAGAGATCTCCTCAGGGGTAATGGGGTTTAACAGGTTTACCATTAACGTTTCTGGTACTTGCGGCAAGGTCAGGGAATCCCAATAGGAAGAAGAAAGAGAAGAGGTAGGGGGTGAAGAAGAGGGAGAAGGAGGAGAGGGGGTTGAGGTAGAGTTCCCTAATGACTCCTCTGGAACCACTCTCGGGGCTGAGTACAGAGACTGGTAGAAACATTTCATAGTTTTCGACTATCTGTGAATCAGTGTCAGTCTTGGAGCCGTCTGGACGTAACAAAGGGTGGACAACCATATGTGGTCTAGACCCTTGTAGCAGATTCGTTAGGAGCCTCCCAACTTTATTCCCAAACTTATAAAATTTGGAATGCACATTAAAAAGGTATTTGTCTCCTGAAGTTTGGAGAAACTCGTTATAAATTAGTTTAGTTTCTAGGTAAGCAGTTTTGTGTGCAGGTGAAGGGTGTGTCTTAAACATTTGGAAAGCAGTAGAGAGTTTCTCTTGCAACTGCAAATACTCTTGTTTATGTTGTCGTTTGGTATTTGAAACAAAGGCTATCAGTTCACCTCGAAGGACCGATTTGGCTGTTTGCCAAAAGAGAGGCGGGTTAGAAGAGGCATTTATTTCTGCGTATTTGTTCCATTCAGTTAGAAGCTTCTGCTTTAGACCCTGGGACTGAATTATGTGAGAAGGGAATCTTCACATCGGAGGAGTAGATTTAGATTTACCAAGAGCTAATTTCACATTGATCAACACATGGTCTGATAAAAGGGGGGGTTCAATCCCTACCGAGGTTAGGGAGGGAAACAGGGATTCAGCAAGTAGTATATAGTCTATCCTGGACCAAGTATTGTGGGTTAGTGATAAGCAAGTAAAATCCCTCTCAGTAGGATTAAGAGCTCTCCAAGAATCTATTAAGTTAAGATCCTTGCTGAGATAAGGAACTCCCAATCTAGGGAGAGGAATGTTTCGTTTGGGGGGGGGGGGGGGGAAACTATCTAGATACTGAGAAGATATTAAGTTAAGGTCTCCACAGACTATCAAGGAAGACAAGTCGTAGGCATGTAGATGTGTGAGGAGTTCAACAAAAAAGGATTTTTTATATTGAGTAGGGGCATAAACATTACAGATAGTGAAGGTGGTGCCAGCTAGGGAAAGGGACAGGGTCAAGTATCTACCAAGCGGGTCAGCAAAGACGGAGGTCACCTGTATATTCAAAGCCTTTTTTGCTAGTATTGCCACACCACATGATTTAGTGTTGAAGGATGCTGAACCTAACAAGGACCAGTTCATAATTTGAAGCTTTTTTACTTCATCCGGCATTAAATGGATTTCCTGCAAACATATAAGGTCAACATTGTGTTTGTTAAGATAGGTAAATCGTTTGCGGCGCTTAGCCGGTGTGTGGATACCTCTAATATTAAGAGAGCCTATGTTAAGAGACATTAAAGTGGTCTTCAAGTGTTAGCTGCAAGCAAATGCCAGAGAGAGAAAAGTGAAGAAAACAAAAAGGAAAAACATGAGGGTAAGGGAAGACAGAGGACAGGGGGAACCAAACCATTCCTAAAAGTGAAATAACGGACCTCTAGAAAAATTCCTGGTACCTGTATCGCTGTGATTACAGGTATCAGGGAGTGTCTCTTAATAACAAAACTTCAAAACAAACTATGTACGGCAGAGCTCCGCTCTCCCAGTTACTTCTTTAAACATATAATATCCAAACATAAGCAAAGACATCCATACAACACGGACTGCCTTCCAATTATAACTTTATTACAGTATATAAGTGTATAAAGGATTGCATGACTTTGAACCCAAACTGAAACAAAAGTTCAGGTGCGGTGTCAGACAGGAGAAAACATTTGTCAGATATAAGACTAAACGCACGGCATATGCCTCATTGCAGGGTTACCAATAAGATGCTAAAGTCAATTTCCAGGTAGTAGGGCCACAGGAGTCTCACGCAGCCATATCATCAGCTTCTGCACTAGGATCAGTGCCTATCTCTTCAGACTCTTCCTTGAGATAAGCTGCAGCATCCGCTGCGTTGGAAAAGTCTGCAAAGCCTGACGCTGTGAAGATTCTGAGTTTGGCTGGGAACAGCATATGAAACTTGCGGTTTGTTTGTATCAGCGTAGTGCACACTGTTGAAAAGGAACGCCGCGCTCTGGAAAGTTCCACAGAAAAGTCCTGAAACAGCCGTAGGGTGTGGGATTCCCAGATGAGATGATTGTGTTTTCTAGAGGCAGACCAAAGCACTTGTTTATGCAGGAAATTCAGAGTTTTAAAGATGACAACCCTCGGTTTGTGTGCTGAGGCAGGTTTCACCTCTCCCATCCTGTGTACCCTTTCAATTACTATATCAGAGCACTCTGATTCAACATGTAGTAGTTTAGGAAGTGTGTGATGGATAAAAAAATTCCAACTGTGTCCCTTTGATGGACTCAGGGAGTCCGGTGATACGTAGGTTATTACATCGTGTCCTGTTTTCAATATTGTCCAACTTGTCAGACATGCGTTTGTTATCTGATAATAAGTATTTAACTGACTTTTGTAATGTATGGATATCATCCATGTTCTGGCTAATGTGCGCTTCAGCCCCTGTTATGCGGTCAGACAAGCGGGAGATCTGTGTGGTAATGTCTGCGACCGCTTTCTGTTGTAATGGCGCCATAGTGGCTTGCATAGCCTTAGTAAGTTCCTCGTACGTAAGGGAAGCCGTCTGGTTACCGTCTGACATACCTTTGATCTCCTCCGTAGCAGAGATAGATTTCTTCGCCGCCAGCGTCCTCAGACCAGCGTCCGCGCCGGGCGCCATATTGTGCTCGCCACGCCGCTTCTCCTGGCATTGCTGCTGCGGTGCCGGAGGCTGTTTTACGGGAGGCGGGGGGGGGGCACAGGAACTTGTCCATGTCGATGCCCGGTCTGCAGGGGGACCGGGAGCGGTGTCTCACAGAGGCTGACAGGGTTAGAGCTGGATGAAGCAACGTGGGGAGCGGAGCTGCAGGGAGAAGCTGCTCACTCTCCCATGCCGGAACCGGAAGTCGGCACCTTGGGATCTTAACGTGGTGTTGCAGTTCCTGCTATCGGATTGGTTCGAACCTCTACAGGAAGTTGAGGTCAAGTTTCTAACTTGGAAGGTGATCACGCTGTTGGCATTAGCTTCGGCTAGGCGTGTGTCTGAATTGGGGGCATTGTCCTGCAAGAACCCCTATTTGATTTTCCATGAAGATAGAGCTGAGCTCAGGACGTGTCAGCAGTTTCTTCCAAAGGTTGTGTTGGCTTTTGATATCAACCAACCTATTGTGGTGCCAGTGGCTACTGACTCCTCAATTACCTCAAAGTTCTTGGATGTTGTGAGGGCTTTGAGGATTTATGTGAAGAGGACCTCACATTACAGAAAGTCAGACTCTCTGTTTGTCCTTTATGATCCCAACAAGATTGGGTGTCCTGCTTCTAAGCAGACGATTTCTCGCTGGATCAGGTTCACTATCTAGCATGCTTATTCTATTGCAGGTTTGCTGTGTCCAAAATCTGTTAAAGCCCACTCTATTCGTAAGGTTGGTTCTTCCTGGGCGGCTGCCCGGGGTGTCTCAGCTTTGCAGCTTTGCCGAGCAGCTACTTGTTCGGGGTCGAACACATTTGCTAAGTTCTACACGTTCGATACTTTGGCCCCTGAGGACCTACAGTTTGGTCAGTCTGTTCTACAGGACTCCCTCCACACTCTCCCTCCCGTACTGGGAGCTTTGGTACATCCCCATGGTACTAATGTGGACCCCAGCATCCTCTAGGACGTAAGAGAAAATAGGATTTTAATTACTTACCGGTAAAACCTTTTCTCTTAGTCCGTAGAGGATGCTGGGCACCAGCCCAGTGCTCCGTTTTCCTCAGTTGTTCCTTGGTTCAGTACTGCCATGTTACTTGGTTTAGTACTGTGTTGTTACTTGTTTAAGTACTGTGTTCAGCTGTTGCTGAGATTGTTCAGGCTGTTGAGCCTGGTTTGCCTTGTTATGTGTGAGCTGGTATGAATCTCACCACTATCTGTGTATTTCTCTCTCTCGAAGTATGTCCGTCTCCTCGGGCACAGTTTCTAGACTGAGTCTGGTAGGAGAGGCATAGAGGGAGGAGCTAGCCCACACTATTATACTCTTAAAATACCCATGGCTCCTGGTGGACCTGTCTATACCCCATGGTACTAATGTGTTCCCCAGCATACTCTACGGACTACGAGAAAAGGATTTGCCAGTAGGTAATTAAAATTGTATTTTATGTTGTTATACTGTCTTTTTTTCCACAGAACAATTGCAGCATGCCATCCAGCTCCTGCTGGTGGTGGTCCACCTGTTAGTGGACCATTTTTTTTATTTTATTTTAAGAACTGTTTAATTTTTTTGTTTTTGATAAATACAATTTTTTGTTATACTCCATCATACAGTGTTTTTTTTTTAACTGCATGGTACAGTACCTTACTTACTATATGACAGAATCTCAGGTCATTTATAAACTAGGCATACTGTACCCCATACAATTATCTGGCAGATAATCTGCCAGATCTGGCTGTTTGTAATTAAATTCTGGTGATGGATGAGAGCAAATGACAGTCATCAATTACCAGATCTTTATTCCAACCAGCCAGTCAATTAATGTACAGATAGCAGCTGATTGATACAGTAGGCACACTTCTCCATCTTATCACTGTTTCATACTGGGAGGGCGGGGCAATACTTTTTTTGGTGGGGGGGTTTGTTTTTTGTATTTTGATTTTGGAACACTGGTGTATACGGACACCAGAATGAAGAACGGAAACAGACAACAGAATCCACTGGATGGACACAGCACAATGGACTCGGACGCTTTGAGATTGAAACACTTTATTTACAGCAGAGGGCGTGGGACAAAATCAGTAGGAACATGTAACATGACACATATTGTAATGAAAAATCCAATATCACACATACTGTACTGTACGGTACTTTAATCAAAAGGTAACATCACAAATACAGTAACAATATCAACTGTAAAGAAATAAAAAATTTTTTTGGAGGGGCAGGGTATTGGTATTGTATATTTTGTTTTTTGTATTATTTTTAGTTTTTGTATTTTGATTTTGGAACACTCGCGCATACGGATACCAGAACGGAGAACGGAAACAGACAATAGCAGTTCCATGTGGGACAAAATCCATAGGTACAGTACTGTACTGTCATGATTTTTTTTTGTATTTGTTTTTTTATTTTATTTTTGTATTTTTACTTTGGAACACTGGCGCATACAGACTTCAGCCCCTGGATAGACACAACGCACCTGCATGGACACAGCACAATGGACTCAGCCGCTACTGGATACAGCAGCACAAAAAAACAACTCATGCCAGGTGACAGGGGAATAAAAGGGGCAACTTGTACCAGGCCCTTACATTACCAGGGCCAGACACTCCCATCAGGAATGTGGTGAGCCAAGATCATGCACCCCCCTTGTTTGAGTAACCGTGCTGCTCCGAGTGGATTCAGCATGGTGCATGCAACCTCAGAAAATTTACTGTACAGCACAATACCTGTACTGTAGGTCATTCTCTGTATACTGTACAGTGACACATTTTTTTAACTCCAGCTTTGTCAAGATGATGTGCTGAAGCTAGGAGGATTGGTGGGTAATGATCTTGTTTCTTCAACATGGATCTTCCAAGGCATTCTCCTCGGCATACTCAGCACAGCATTTATGGTATCCCTTATCCTCTTCTTTCCAGGTTCACCAATCCTCACGTGCGGTTCACACCTTGCCATGATGTAATTTACCAGATTTTTGGGCAGCAGAATTTTCCCCTTGGTACCATCAAAGTTCACATGTTTGGTCCACATCAAGTATGTGCCGTATCTCACATGGTACTGGAAAAGAGAATGTGCATATTTGTGAATATGTCCTTGTGAAGCTCTGTACAGATTGTCATCCAGGGCAGTGGAGATAACTGCCAGGGGAATGTCAGTCAAAGTGCCGCCGAATGTATCATGAAAGTGGCCTGTGAGCAGGTGTGCCTGTCATCATTGGTGTTCCTGGCAACAGCACATTTGAATTGCTGACCAATGCTGGACCTACAACTGTCAAGTTCGGCACTGGAAGTATTGTTGTATGGACATTCAAATTATCTTGATGGCGATCCAGGTCTTCATGTCCATCCAGTCATCCAGGCCTCCGCGTCCATCTCCACTGAGGAGATGGACGCTGATAATCTGCCAGATCTGGCTGTTTGGAATTAAATTCTGGTGATGGATGAGAGCAAATGACAGTCATCAATTACCAGATCTTTATTCCAACCAGCCAGTCAATTAATGTACAGATAGCAGCTGATTGATACAGTAGGCACACTTCTCCATCTTATCACTGTTTCATACTGGGAGGGCGGGGCAATACTTTTTTTGGTGGGGGGGTTTGTTTTTTGTATTTTGATTTTGGAACACTGGTGTATACGGACACCAGAATGAAGAACGGAAACAGACAACAGAATCCACTGGATGGACACAGCACAATGGACTCGGACGCTTGGAGATTGAAACACTTTATTTACAGCAGAGGGCGTGGGACAAAATCAGTAGGAACATGTAACATGACACATATTGTAATGAAAAATCCAATATCACACATACTGTACGGTACTTTAATCAAAAGTTAACATCACAAATACAGTAACAATATCAACTGTAAAAAAAGAAAATTTTTTTTTGGAGGGGCAGGGTATTGGTATTGTATATTTTGTTTTGTTTTTTGTATTATTTTTAGTTTTTGTATTTTGATTTTGGAACACTCGCGCATACGGATACCAGAACGGAGAACGTAAACAGACAATTGCAGTTCCATGTGGGACAAAATCCATAGGTACAGTACTGTACTGTCATGATTTTTTTTTGTATTTGTTTTTTTATTTTATTTTTGTATTTTTACTTTGGAACACTGGCGCATACAGACTTCAGCCCCTGGATAGACACAACGCACCTGCATGGACACAGCACAATGGACTCAGCCGCTACTGGATACAGCAGCACAAAAAAACAACTCATGCCAGGTGACAGGGGAATAAAAGGGGCAACTTGTACCAGGCCCTTACATTACCAGGGCCTGACACTCCCATCAGGAATGTGGTGAGTCAAGATCATGCACCCCCCTTGTTTGAGTAACCGTGCTGCTCCGAGTGGATTCAGCATGGTGCATGCAACCTCAGAAAATTGACTGTACAGCACAATACCTGTACTGTAGGTCATTCTCTGTATACTGTACAGTGACACATTTTTTTAACTCCAGCTTTGTCAAGATGATGTGCTGAAGCTAGGAGGATTGATGGGTAATGATCTTGTTTCTTCAACATGGATCTTCCAAGGCATTCTCCTCGGCATACTCAGCACAGCATTTATGGTATCCCTTATCCTCTTCTTTCCAGGTTCACCAATCCTCACGTGCGGTTCACACCTTGCCATGATGTAATTTACCAGATTTTTGGGCTGCAGAATTTTCCCCTTGGCACCATCAAAGTTCACATGTTTGGTCCACATCAAGTATGTGCCGTATCTCACATGGTACTGGAAAAGAGAATGTGCATATTTGTGAATATGTCCTTGTGAAGCTCTGTACAGATTGTCATCCAGGGCAGTGGAGATGACTGCCAGGGGAATGTCAGTCAAAGTGCCGCCGAATGTATCATGAAGTGGCCTGTGAGCAGGTGTGCCTGTCATCATTGATGTTCAGGCAACAGCACATTTGAATTGCTGACCAATGCTGGACCTACAACTGTCAAGTTCGGCACTGGAAGTATTGTTGTATGGACATTCAAATTATCTTGATGGCGATCCAGGTCTTCATGTCCACCCATATCCATCCAGTCATCCAGGCCTCCGCGTCCATCTCCACTGACTTGAACCACTTGGTGGTTCATTGTAATCATGGTCTGGCCAACTCCATCTCGCCATTCTTCCCTTGTTTGTTGGATGGCTTTATTCATGGCTTCTATCATCTGATCCTTTATGCCTTCTTTAAGACCAGCAAATGGAAACAGACAACAGCAGCCCCTAGGTGGACACAGCACAAGGCCCCAGATGGACACAGCACAATGGACTCAGACGCTTGGGGATTGAAGCACTTTATTTACAGCAGAGGATGTGGGTCAAAATCAGTAGGAACATGTAACATGACACATATTGTAATAAAAAAGCCAACATCACACATACCGTACAGTACTTTAATCAAAAGGTAGCATCACAAATACAGAGACAATATCAACGGTAAAAAAATATATATCATATTTTCTTGGGGGGGGGGGGGCAGGGTAATGCACTTTTTCGGTTTCGTTTTTTGTATTATTTTTAGTTTCTGCTTTTGACTTTGGAACACTGACACATACAGATACCGAAACAGAGAATGGAAGCAGACAACAGCAGCCCCACGTGGGACAAAGTCCGTAGGTACAGTACTGTACTGTCATTACAAACACACAAATGCATCCCAGACGGAAATCTGCTGTACACAGCAGACAGCTTATGGTGACAGGATTCACTTACTGTATCTCCACTCATAGTCGTGGTGTATTTTAGATAGCGTAATGAGACTCTCCTGCAGCATTGCACTGATTCATGTAAAACCTGTGTACAAACGGTATCTCTATTTAATGTAAAGTACAGTAATGCTGCTTTCAGATCGCAAATGCCGGATCCTACCCGGTAAGAGAAACATGTCCTTACCGGGTGGGATCCGGCATTTGCTCTCCTCTGCTGGCTTTCCGACCCGGCAATATACTGGGTCGGTTGCCATAGCAGCGGGGGGCGCAGCAGGGGCGGGGGTGGTGATGGCGCTGGGAGATGAGCTCATCTCCTGCGCTACCTCTCCCTATGCTGTGAATGGGAGCCGTGTCGCATTGAAATGGCTCCCATTCACACTGCACCTGACCCGGTATTCAACCCGGTAATAACCCTTCTTTTTAACCGGGTTGAATTACCGGGTCAGGCGACCCGCTAAATCGGCAAAGGTGCTTTCACATTGCACACTAACCTGTTTCGACACGGCAATATGCCGTGTTGATACCGGGTTATTTGTGCGATGTGAAAGGGGTATTACAGTGTAGTACAGTATATTACAATAAAAAAAAAATAAGGTCAGGGAAAAAAAGCCTCATGACAGATACACAAGCTTATGTCTAAATTTACAGTAAGCAGTGAACCCTTGCCATTGGTTTTAGATTATGCCCTAATGGCTAGGGGACTTGGCCGCTTACGTACTGTACTGTATCCCTGACTTCAATGGACCATACTGTACTCTTGTTTAAACTCACTGTTTTCAGTCTGTATACACTATATTTGTTAATTGATCACTCTACAGGATCTTATTGCCCCTGTGTATTTTAGCTAGGGGATTGTGACGCTCCTTCAGCATTGCCCCGTAGCCTGCAAAACCTGTGCTGTCACTCGCTCCATAGCCGAGGGCCTTCACGGGGCAAGTGATAACTAGTGTCAGACATTTTGACAACTTGCTACAGTATGTGTTCGAGTCTTTGTGAATTGTAATGTGCATAGAGCTCACCTAGCCCTATCGCCCATGTGTATTTTAGATTGTGACGCTCCTTCAGCATTGCGCCGTAACTTGCAAAACCTATGCCGTCGCTCACTCCATAGCTGAGGGCTGCCATGAGGCAAGGAGTCACAGGTGGTAGCCATTTCAATCGAGTCTTCCCTGCTACAGCATTGTATGTGTACTGTATGGTGCATAGAACCTTATCCTCATAGCCGCTGTGTATTTTATAGTAGATACACTCATACAACTTTGCCCTGCTTTATGTAAAGCTTGTGTGCACACTTCTATTGAATGTAAAAGTGTAGTACAGTACACTAGATACAAAAATAAAAAAAATAAAAAAGTGCCTGGAAGAAACTAACATGCATTTGCACTTTAGAAATCAAACCCAGGACTCTAAGCATGGGAAGCGGAACACTTCATCACTCGGACACGTCACCGCCGACAGATGAATAAGCCCAGTAATAAAATATGTAATAATGAGCGCTTGTTTAATTTAGAATATATGTGTATTGCACAAAACCTGTAAGATAAAAAGGGTTAATTAAATGTTTACAGACCCTTTTGGATTTTTTTGAGGATTGGTGTCACGATCCGGGTATCTGGACGTCATTACTTGCCTTTCAGATGTCTCCTGAGGCTGGCTCAGCGTTCCAAGGCCGGATCTCATCTGTGTCCACATTCTGCATATCCCTCCTGTCACGCTGAGACGCTGTCACAGCGGCGCCATGTTTGAATCCTGCAGGGCGTCTCCTGTCCTCTGCGGCCGGCACCGCCATTACTGTTATGTTTCCACATGGTTTCCAAACCAGCTTTCCCTCCAAGTTCTAACATGGGCGCAGCCATGTTGGATTCAATCACATGTTTCAGTTCCTCCAATCCACTGCCTGGAAATCTGCATAATTGCCCAGCCAATACCTGCATTGCTGCAGGTATAAGTATCCTGTGCCTGGGCTAGCAAATGGTCAGTGCTTTGTTTGTCATACCTTGTTCCAGTCTCTCTCCTGTGGTTGTTTCTCCAGGTTCCTGCTCCTGTCTCCAGCATCCACTAAAGAGACCCGCACCTGCCTACCATCCTGTGGTGCAGCCTGACTCTGCAGTCCTCCGTGGCTGATCCAGTTTCCAGCTTCCAGCTATTGCATCTGCTTCCAGCAATATCCACTATCACCGGTAATCATCCTTCAACTCCTCTATTTCCACGCTCCCTAGCATCTTACTATATTCACTCCGTGTTTCATCACCTGGCTGGTTCCACCCAGCATTCATTCAGTGACTTTATCATCTGGCTGATCCCATTCCGCATCCACTCAGTGTCTTACCATCTGGCTGGTTCTATCCAGCAAGTACAACAGCTGATTCAAGTTACCAACTTCATCTGTTCCATCTACTGGCATGTTCCTCGGATATCTTCACTACTACAGCCAGGCCTGGTAAGGTTACTCCATCTAAGGACTTTAACAGCTGTTCTTAACCTACCAGTGTCCTGTGAAACCATTTCATGGTCAGAGTGCTCCAGGAATTATATTATTTATTATTGCCATTATTTAACCTTGAATGCTGTCTGTTTACACGGAGTCTGTGAATAAACTTTTATTTTGACTTTTACCTGGTTGTCATGGTCACACCTTCGGGATTCATTTAAACACTTACATGTCCAGGGGTCTGATTAAACCTCCCCGGTTTAAGTTCCTCTCAGCCCCTACAACTGAGGCTTTCTTCTGTCAGCCAAAAACCCTCAGTTGTGACAATCGGGTTCCAATTTAGCCAAACATGTGAGGATTATGATCTTTCAAATCCTAACTATCCCTGTCTGAAATACCTGACAGTCTGGTCAGAACCTCCACATTGATGATTAATGTGCGGCTGATCTTTCCTTTGCAGTGACTCGCGCACCTGTTGTTTAATCAGCGGTGTGGCGCCGGGTCTCCTCTGTAGTGTATAGGTAGTAGCTGGCAATGGAGGGTCTCCAATAGGAAATATAGCTGGCTTTCCTCTGCAATATGTTGCTGGCGGCTGGTTCCCTATCTGTGTCCGTTTGTACGGCAATTCGGCACACAGAGTGTTTCCCTCATTAACAACGTGCAATCCAGTGCGTTTCAGGCATAAGCCCTTTATCAAGGATGTTTAATGTACATTCCCAGTCCCTTCTTTATAGATAAAACTTTATTTAAAAAAACGGAAATTCATGGTTAAAAACGGTGGTTACCATGTGTCCCAGTTTATTCTCAGGGATGGATTTTTAGTAATAAAATTTTTTCTTTTAAACTTTCCTTAATTTCTTTGTGGTTGTGCGCAATCACAAATACAGTAACAATATCAACTGTAAAAAAAGAATTTTTTTTTTTGGAGGGGCAGGGTATTGGTATTGCATATTTTGTTTTGTTTTTTGTATTATTTTTAGTTTTTGTATTTTGATTTTGGAACACTCGCGCATACGGACTCCAGAACGGAGAACGGAAACAGACAACAGCAGTTCCATGTGGGACAAAATCCATAGGTACAGTACTGTACTGTCATGATTTTTTTTTGTATTTCTTTTATTATTTTATTTTTGTATTTTTACTTTGGAACACTGGCGCATACAGACTTCAGCCCCTGGATAGACACAACGCACCTGCATGGACACAGCACAATGGACTCAGCCGCTACTGGATACAGCAGCACAAAAAAACAACTCATGCCAGGTGACAGGGGAATAAAAGGGGCAACTTGTACCAGGCCCTTACATTACCAGGGCCAGACACTCCCATCAGGAATGTGGTGAGCCAAGATCATGCACCCCCCTTGTTTGAGTAACCGTGCTGCTCCGAGTGGATTCAGCATGGTGCATGCAACCTCAGAAAATTTACTGTACAGTACAATACCAGTACTGTAGGTCATTCTCTGCATACTGTACAGTGACACATTTTTTTAACTCCAGCTTTGTCAAGATGATGTGCTGAAGCTAGGAGGATTGGTGGGTAATGATCTTGTTTCTTCAACATGGATCTTCCAAGGCATTCTCCGCGGCATACTCGGCACAGCATTTATGGTATCCCTTATCCTCTTCTTTCCAGGTTCACCAATCCTCACGTGTGGTTCACACCTTGCCATGATGTAATTTACCAGATTTTTGGGCAGCAGAATTTTCCCCTTGGCACCATCAAAGTTCACATGTTCGGTCCACATCAAGTATGTGCCGTATCTCACATGGTACTGGAAAAGAGAATGTGCATATTTGTGAATATGTCCTTGTGAAGCTCTGTACAGATTGTCATCCAGGGCAGTGGCGATGACTGCCAGCGGAATGTCAGTCAAAGTGCTGCCGAATGTATCATGAAGTGGCCTGTGAGCAGGTGTGCCTGTCATCATTGGTGTTCCTGGCAACAGCACATTTGAATTGCTGACCAATGCTGGACCTACAACTGTCAAGTTCGGCACTGGAAGTATTGTTGTATGGACATTCAAATTATCTTGATGGCGATCCAGGTCTTCATGTCCACCCATATCTATCCAGTCATCCAGGCCTCCGCGTCCATCTCCACTGACTTGAACCACTTGGTGGTTCATTGTAATCATGGTCTGGCCAACTCCATCTTGCCATTCTTCCCTTGTTTGTTGGATGGCTTTATTCATGGCTTCTACCATCTGATCCTTTATGCCTTCTTTAAGACCAGCAAATGGAAACAGACAACAGCAGCCCCTAGATGGACACAGCACAAGGCCCCGGATGGACACAGCACAATGGACTCAGACGCTTGGGGATTGAAGCACTTTATTTACAGCAGAGGATGTGGGTCAAAATCAGTAGGAACATGTAACATGACACATATTGTAATAAAAAAGCCAACATCACACATACCGTACAGTACTTTAATCAAAAGGTAGCATCACAAATACAGAAACAATATCAATGGTAAAAAAAATATATCATATTTTCTTGGGGGGGGGGGGGGGGGGGGCAGGGTAATGCACTTTTTCGGTTTCGTTTTTTGTATTATATTTAGTTTTTGCTTTTGACTTTGGAACACTGACACATACAGATACCAAAACAGAGAATGGAAGCAGACAACAGCAGCCCCACGTGGGACAAAGTCCGTAGGTACAGTACTGTACTGTCATTACAAACACACAAATGCATCCCAGACGGAAATCTGCTGTACACAGCAGACAGCTTATGGTGACAGGATTCACTTACTGTATCTCCACTCATAGTCGTGGTGTATTTTAGATAGCGTAATGAGACGCTCCTGCAGCATTGCCCTGATTCATGTAAAACCTGTGTACAAACAGTATCTCTATTTAATGTAAAGTACAGTAATGCTGCTTTCAGATCGCAAATGCCGGATCCTACCCGGTAAGAGAAACATGTCCTTACCGGGTGGGATCCGGCATTTGCTCTCCTCTGCTGGCTTTCCGACCCGGCAATATACTGGGTCGGTTGCCATAACAGCGGGGGGCGCAGCAGCAGCAGGGGCGAGGGTGGAGACGGCGCTGGGAGATGAGCTCATCTCCTGCGCTGCCTCTCCCTATGCTGTGAATGGGGAGCCGTGTCGCATCGAAACGGCTCCGATTCACACTGCACCTGACCCGGTATTCAACCCGGTAATAACCCTTCTTTTTAACCGGGTTGAATTACCGGGTCAGGCGACCCGCTAAATCGGCAAAGGTGCTTTCACATTGCACACTGACCCGTTTCTACACGGCAATATGCCGTGTCGATACCGGGTTATTTGTGCGATGTGAAAGAGGTATAACAGTGCAGTACAGTATATTACAATAGAAAAAAAAATAGTGTCAGGGAAAAAAAGCCTCATTACAGATACACAAGCTTATGTCTAAATTTACAGTAAGCAGTGAACCCTTGCCATTGGTTTTAGATTATGCCCTAATGGCTAGGGGACTTGGCCACTTACGTACTGTACTGTATCCCTGACTTCAATGGACCATACTGTACTCTTGTTTAAACTCACTATTTTCAGTCTGTATACACTATATTTGTTAATTGATCACTCTACAGGATCTTATTGCCCCTGTGTATTTTAGCTAGGGGATTGTGACGCTCCTTCAGCATTGCCCCATAGCCTGCAAAACCTGTGCCGTCACTCGCTCCATAGCCGAGGGCTGCACGGGGCAAGTGATAACTGGTGTCAGACATTTTGACAACTTGCTACAGTATGTGTTCGAGTCTTTGTGAATCGTAATGTGCATAGAGCTCACCTAGCCCTATCGCCCATGTATATTTTAGATTGTGACGCTCCTTCAGCATTGCGCCGTAACTTGCAAAACCTATGCCGTCGCTCACTCCATAGCTGAGGGCTGCCATGAGGCAAGGAGTCACAGGTGGTAGCCATTTCAGTCGAGTCTGCCCTGCTACAGCATTGTATGTGTACTGTATGGTGCATAGAACCTTATCCTCATAGCCGCTGTGTATTTTATAGTAGATACACTCATACAACTTTGCCCTGCTTTATGTAAAGCTTGTGTGCACACTTCTATTGAATGTAAAAGTGTAGTACAGTACACTAGATACAAAAATAAAAAAAATAAAAAAGTGCCTGGAAGAAACTAACATGCATTTGCACTTTAGAAATCAAACCCAGGACTCTAAGCATGGGAAGCGGAACACTTCATCACTCGGACACGTCACCGCCGACAGATGAATAAGCCCAGTAATAAAATATGTAATAATGAGCGCTTGTTTAATTTAGAATATATGTGTATTGCACAAAACCTGTAAGATAAAAAGGGTTAATAAAATGTTTACAGCCCCTTTTGGATTTTTTTGAGGATCGGGTTCCAATATAGCTAAACATCTGAGGATTATGATCTTTCAAATCCTAACTATCCCTGTCTGAAATACCTGACAGTCTGGTCAGTAGTAGCTGGTATAGCACAGAACCTCCACAATGATGATTAACGTGCGGCTGATCTTTCCTTTGCAGTGACTCGCGCACCTGTTGTTTAATCAGCGGTGTGGCGCCGGGTCTCCTCTGTAGTGTATAGGTAACAGCTGGCAATGGAGGGTCTCCAATAGGAAATATAGCTGGCTTTCCTCTGCATTATGTTGCTGGCGGCTGGTTCCCTATCTGTGTCCGTTTGTACGGCAGTACGGCAATTCGGCACACAGAGTGTTTCCCTCATTAAGAACGTGCAGTCCAATGCGTTTCAGGCATAAGCCCTTCATCAAGGATGTTTAATGGACATTCCCAGTCCCTTCTTTATAGATAAAACTTTATTTAAAAAAAACGGAAATTCATTGTTAAAAACGGCGGTTGCCATGTGACCCAGTCTATTCTCAGGGATGGATTTTTAGCAATAAAAATGTTTCTTTTAAACTTTCCTTAATTTCTTTGTGGTTGTGCGCAATTCTGATAGTATTGTGTGTATAATAAAGTATGTTAATAATTATAAGAATGCATTCAATTCTATATCGATGTTTAACCCTTTAAGAGTCAGTGTATCCATAAGATAAATCCATTTTGTTTTAATTTCTGTGATATATCACCTCCTCTCCACTTATTTTCCACCTTTTGTACTCCCATAAATTTTAGTTTTGAAGCATCCTTTTTGTGATAATCTAAAAAATGCTTTGACACACTATGTGTTTCTAAACCTTTTTAAATATTTAATATGTGCTCAGATATACGTGTTTTTAATTTTCTCTTGGTCTGCTTAATATATTGATGTCCACATGGACATTCTAACATGTATATCACTTTTTTAGTATCACAGGTAATTCTACTTTTCACACTGTATTCTTTTTTGTTGTATTAGATTTAAACATTTGTTCAGAATGAGTTGATGTCTGTCCAGTCGTTCTACAAGCAATACATTTTAGGCAGTAATAGTTTCCATTATTTTCTTTCAGTTTCTCACTTTTCAGTAGTATAAAGCTTCTTACTAAATTTTGTTTCAAATGTTGTGCCTTCTTATATATTATTTGCGGTTTATCTTTAATAAAAGGTTTTAATTTGTTGTCAAGTTGTAAAATATGCCAAGATTTATTTATAATTGTTTCAAACGCATGATGTTGGCTATTGTATTGAGTAATTAATGCTGTCCCATAATTATCTTTCACATTCTAAGGTTTGTAGCATATTAAGTCCTTCCTATCTATATTACCCACTTTGGTGATTACTTGTTGTAGCCTATTCTCATTTTCTCCTTTTCCAGTATTTTTTTTTCTTTAGCTCTTCACTTTGTTCTAGAAATATGTCATATTTAGAAGAGTTTCTCCGAAGTCTCCTAAATTGACCCCCTGGAATGTCCTTGATCCAATTATTATGGTGATTACTATTACAGGTTGAGTATCCCTTATTCAAAATGCTTGGGACCAGAGGTATTTTGGATATCGGATTTTTCCATATTTTGGAATAATTGCATACCATAACGAGATATCATGGTGATGGGACCTAAATCTAAGCACAGAATGCATTTATGTTTCATATACACCTTAAACACACAGCCTGAAGGTAATTTTAGTCAATATTTTTTATAACTTTGTGCATTAAACAAAGTGTGTCTACATTCACACAATTCATTTATGTTTCATATACACCTTATACACACAGCCTGAAGGTCATTTAATACAATATTTTTAATAACTTTGTGTATTAAGCAAAGTTTGCGTACATTGACCATCAAAAAAACAAAGGTTTCACTATCTCACTCAAAAAAGTCTGTATTTCGGAATATTTGGATATGGGATACTCAACCTGTATAGGAAAGCATATTATTTCCACTTACTGTCTTAGTGTGTGTTCTTATGTGTATTTTATGTGCTTCAATAAATTTTTCCAAATCCAAATAAATGACCATTTCTCTGCTTGAGGGGAATGTAAATTCTAAACCATAATTATTTTCTCCTAGATATGAAAAAAATTCTCTTAAGGTGTGTTCTGGACCCTTCCATATAAAGATGAGATCATCTATATATCTTTTCCAAATTACTGTTTTAAGAAAGGGTTATTGTTCCAAATCGATTCTTCCTCCCATCTAGCCACAAAAAGATTAGAATAGCTAGGTGCGAAGGAAGAACCCATTGCTACCCCCTTCTTTTGATTGTAAAATGTCCCATCATTCCAAAAATAGTTGTGATGTAAAATATAATTAATACATTCCATAATGAAATTTACCTGTGCATTCGGTAAGTTTGTACTGTTTGATAAAAAGTGTCTAGTGGCTTCGCATCCAATATTATGCGCAATGCATGTATATGAGGATCGTACATCACATGTGCATAAAATATAATTATCCTCCCAAATGATGTTCTCCAATATTTGTAAAATGCTTATGGTATCTTTTAAATAACTCCTTTGACTTTGTACTATTTCTTGTAAATAGAAATCCACATATTTAGATAAATTTGAGGACAGGGAATTTATTCCTGACACTATTGGTTGTCCTGGCGGGTTCTGTAAGTTTTTATGAAGTTTAGGCAGCTGATAAAATGTTGGTATTATTGGGTAATTATTAAAAAGAAAATCATATTCTTTTTGTGTCAGGATGTTCAATTGTAATCCTTCCTGTAAAAGTTCTTCAAGTTCTTTTTTATATATATATCAGTGGGGTCTTTTTGTAGTATCTGATAGGTTTATGTATCTGAGAGTAGATTATTGATTTCTTTTTCATAATTTTCTTTGTCCATTATAACCAACCCTCCACCTTTATCGGCCGGTTTAAAAATAATTTTATCGTTCCCCTTTAAGTCTCTAAGTGCCTCTTTTTCTTCTTTAGAGAGATTATATTTTTTATTTTATTTACCCTTTATCAAATGTACTAATGTGTGGACCCTTATTATGAGATGGAAAGAAAGTTGATGAGGGTTTAAATTGACTATGTTTAAATTCACTAGAAATCGGGAGACTGGGAGTGTTATTGGTTTGAGTTGAAAAATGTTTCTTTATACACAATTTTTTGTATCAATTTTTGTGTGTCAATATATAATTCAAATGGACTTACATTTGATTGTGGTGAAAATGTTAAACCTTTTGATAATAAAGATATATGATGTGTAGTTAGTGTGATTTTGCTGAGATTATATATTCCTTCTTCTTCTGCAACCAGAACTGGGGAGTTTTTTATTGGTAATTTTTTCTTCTTACCACCCCTGACACCACTTCTCCTGGGGAAACTGGTATTTTCTTTTGTCGTTTGCGGACAACCTCTGTCCATTCTGGTGGTTTGTCCTTCTGCATAAGAAGATCTAAAAAATTGTTATTGTCTTCCTCATCTTCTGTAATTGTGAATGGATGTTTTTTTGTTGAATTTGTGTTTGTGTTCGTTGTTCCAATTTTTTCCATTAACTTATAATATTCCTCCTTTTCTTGTTTTTCTGCTGTTCTTTGTCCTTGTTCAAACGATTCCCGCTACAAATTCTTCTTGCGTCTGTGTCGTATTCGAAATTTCTGGAATTATATGATGCATAACATCTCCCTTGTGATGATGTTGGCGGTTGTCTCTTAATTAATGGCTCTTTGTAGTTTCTTGTATTGGATTGATTATATGTCTGTCCTTTATTATATCTTTGCTGATATGTTTGTTTATCGTTCCAATTTCATTTAACTGTATTCTGTTTGTTCTGTTGATTCAGTGGATTCCCCATTTTTCTTCTTTCATCCTTTGAAATGAGAACTTTTTCTTGATGAATAAGCCCATTGGTTTTGATTATGTCATAATGGCTACGGGATTAGGACGCTAACATACAATATCCCTAACATCAATAGACCACAATGTACCTGTAACACGTTCATTTGCGTCTGTGTACACTACTGGTTTTATTTGTTGAATTGTCTGCGGGACTTGGATGCTCACATATTCCTAACTTCAATGGACTTTACAGTGGCTTTATCACGTTCATTTGCATCTGTATATACTGTACTACTGTATTTTCGTCTGTACACTGTAATATACTGTACTGTATGACATACTGTACTGTAGCATATTGTAGCGTAATGAGAAGCACCAGTAAAGTAGTTCTTACTATGTATTTAGGTGTTGTATTTTTTAATGGAGACAACACACATGCGCAGTGGTGATTTTAAAAAGCGACATCTGGTGGATGATCGCAGATGTTACACTTAAAGGTAATGCTAAATGCTCTGTGCGCCTCCCTGCGACTAGGCACGCCTCCCTACAACTAGGCACACCTCCTTGCGCCCAGGCAGGCTCCATATGCCCGATCACGACTAACGCCTCAGCCAGCCAAGATAACGGAGGACCCATCTGTACCTTGTACTTTGTGAAAAAAATGTATCATCATTTCAGCTGAGCAGATTTATGTAGTGTGTGGCTGCAAGGGATTGGATGTGTGGCTGCACATTACTTAGAACTGTTCAATTGCAATGCTAATTATTTTTTTGCAAAGTACAAGTAGCTTCATATAGTTTTTAGGCAGGATCAAGTAGTTCAATGAGTAGGGTGAAATGTGTTCTTTAATAAGGGGTATTTTTTAACTGAATAACGAGCTCTCAAGTTGTGCATGAATGTGGTATAAAGAGGATTTGTGTCCAAATCAATTTTCTTGCAGTATACTTTAAATGCATGTGGAGAAACATTATAGGAGACACGTGTGTCCCGCCCCAAGGGGCCAAGAGCCCAAGGGGCCTGGTGCACCTAGTCTCCCATGCAGTCAAGTCCCAGTCAGGTTGGGCTAGGATTCAGTGCTACTGCAGCTGCAGTAGAGGCAGCATCTTGCAACAGCTCCTGCTACTGGAAAGCCCACCCACCAGGCAAGCAAGACTGACAGAAAGGGGTGCAATGGAGTGAGGATGACGGAGAAGTCTACAGCCAGCGCAGTGTAGAGGAGTGCTCAGCGCACTTACAAATGATGGAAAAGAAAGGCGAATTTCAGGAGGATGCAGAGCAGTGGCTGCCTATGAGTATCCCTCCACAAGCCCACCCTCCACAGCAGAAGCAGTGCTGACCACAGCATAGATAGGTTAGGGATGACAAATTTTGTAGCAAAGCAGCCACTGAGGATGTAGGTATGTATGTACAGTAATCAAACTGCATATGGTATCGCTAGGAAAGATAGCTGCCTTGTTGTACAATTAGAGAGTATGTTGCAAAGCAGACATTTACAATTAGGTATGAGATACTATGTGTATATAACACCCAGATTGTATGAGTTGCTGTGAATTGTGGTCCCAAAACGATGTGTGTACAGGGCCCCAAGATTTCTGTTGTTGACCCTGTTGCCACATATGCAGAGGTAACACCTAAGTACATTTATTGGAATGCGGTCAAAATACTGGTAGTCAGGAGACAGTCAGAGGGATCCCTATACCCAGAATCCCGACACATACCGGAGGCGAAGTACAGGAGTTGGGGTCAGGGTTAGGCTCTAAGGGAAAGTGTTAAGGGAGGTACACACAGAGAGATCCGTGTTTAAAATCTAAGCAATCTGACTAGATTGCTTAGATTTTAAGCATGGATCTGCCTTCTGTATGCCCCCCAGCGATAGCGATGAGCTATCACCGGTGCTAGATTGTGCCTGCATGCAGGCTCAATCTAGTGGGTTGCTCACTTCACCGTTGTGTGAAGTGAGCGCCACCCCTCGCTCAGCACATCGCGCTGTGCTGAGCGGGGGGAGAGGTGTGTGCTGGCGGTCTGTGTTAATATCGCTCAGCACACATCTCTCCTGTCAGTACCCCCCTTTAGGGTTGGTTTGGATGGAGGAGGGGGAGACAGGGGGACTTCGGGTTAGACTGTAGGATTAGGGGTAAGGAGAAAATACTTACCTGGATGTGTTCGGTTTCTGGCCGTCGGGATCCCACTGTGTGTCTCCTGGCTTTTGGGATCCAATTGCCGGTATTTCGTACCCAACCCCATTTATTTTCTTCAAACTGGTGCAGTTGAGACCACTGCAGACCTGGATGTACAAAGTAGCCAGCTCTACATCTGATCTAGCAATATTTCATGGTACTACCCTTGATCTGCATCAGAAAACAAACTAGCTAAAAATTCTATATAGAACCTTCACTATTGTTTAAATAATATACAGTTGTTAAAATTGTTGACAATTATGATAATACTACAATAACATGTTTAATTTGTATCAGTAATATAAATGTAACCATTTCTTTAGTTTCTATTAATATAGATATAATATAGATATATAGATAGATAGATAATATAGTAATTGTAAGTCAGTGGTTCCTCTTTCATTAATAATAACCCTTCAATATCTGAGCCTCGTGATAATATGCAGCCCCTCCTCTGACTGTAATATAAGCGTATTCCCCAGTCTTTCACCAGAATTAATTATTTCTTTAACAAAGCAAGCAGGCACAGTACAATGACATTCATTCACTCTCACACACACAAGGGGGAGTGTCTCACTGCTCAGTGCTCAACAAAAGCAAAGCACCATTAGCGTTGGAAGAGAAGGAGGCAGGAGGAGAGAGGAGACTGCAATACTAAACACACAATCCTGTGGATTTCGTGCTGCACAACAAGGATAACACAGGTAGATCTGCTTACAGGATATTTTGTGAGATGTTACAAAGGATTTAATTTACAAGTGGTGCCTCTTGGGGATTTATTCTTGCACTAAGGACAACAAAGCAATAGCTTGCCATGGACAGTATCTTCAGACGGATGCTTGGTTGTTGATTAACTCTTCCATATGAAGGTGAGATTGTTAAAGTGAATACTCATCATGTGAACAAAGGATAGTGTCAACATAAACCTTTGCTATGACAGTGTAATGAGGATGTCTCCGTTTAGGCATTTTGTTGGATTTGTTACGATTATAGAAAGAAGTATATGCAAACAAAAGATGTGACATTTATGAGGGGGCATTTATGAGGTTATTAGGCCATAAATAATAAGAATTGCCATTTTGCAGCAAATATAGCATAATATGAGGCTTAGTTCTCATCAGAATAGGCTTCCTAAGAATCTGCCAGTACACCCGGGAATATTTCTTCCATAGAAACACAGTATCATATCCCTCAGAGACTGCTTTCTGATCTGCATTACAATATATCAAAATGTGTCAGTATACACCTACTATTTCTCCTTATAATAATTGTTATGTGTATACTCATGCCAGTAAACGTGACTGCTTAATACTCCCCGTCTGACTCAACAACCAGCCTACAATATTGAAATATTAGCTGTAGTCATTTGTACATAGGATGCTTTCATGGGCTCCTTGGGAAGTACTGTATATTCTTACATAAATCTATATCTTTAAATAGGCCACCTTCTTCTCTGTAACTTATCATGACAGCAGTTGTATTTTCTACCAGATTTTCCCAAAAAATACAATGCCGCTTGTATTTTCAGTAACTTCAATGATTTGCATTGTCTTTTCACCCCCCCACCCCACTGTCTCCTGATCCCCTTCTGCCTGTTTAACTATTTATAGTCCTTGTTAGAGCTATCAAAACGGATTAAAAGGAAAGCAATTCTGCTAATCTCGGCTGCTAACAGTTTAAGCCACAGCTACTACTGTAATTCACCCTCATCGTGTGTCTCTGAGAGGTATCAAATATGGGAGAAAAAACATTTCCAAGGCTTATAATACTGTTTGCTCTGCATGTTTTCTGGGTGAAGGTCAGAGACCTCTATTTAAGCAAACGTCACTTGTCAGGGCATCACATAAAATACATGAGCAGTACGGATGGTGTAATGATTACGAGGCTGAAGTTAGCTTCTTATTCACTTCTTATTCAAGCTCTAGCTTCTTATTCACTTATTCGAGCTCCAGCTTCTTATTCAGATCATTCAGTTTTGCAAGGGTTAATGAGTAGGGTCCCTTGCATATGACCAACATGTACTTTGCCTTGCCCAATCCAGTTTTGGCCATGAAATACACTGGCAAACTGGGCACACACACAATATTTTACCATTTTGAATAAGTAGCTGTAGTTTTGCAAGGGTTAACTAGTCTTGGGCCACAAATTTGACACCTGAAATCAACATAGGGAACTCACTAGCATATGACCCACTTGTATTTTGCCTGGCCCAACACTGTTTTGGGCATGAAATACACTGGCAAAGTGGGCATAAAAACTATTTTATATATTGCCATTTTGAATAAGTAGCTATAGTTTTGCAAGGGTTAACTAGTCTTAGGCCACAAATTTGACACCTGAAATCAACATAGGGAACTCACTAGCATATGACCCACTTGTATTTTACCTGGCCCAATGCTGTTTTGGGCATGAAATACACTGGTAAAGTGGGCACACACACACACACACACACACCCACCATATTTTACCATCTTGAATAAGTAGCTGTAGTTTTGAAAGGGTTAATTAGTCTTGGGCCACAAATTTGACACCTGAAATCAACAGAGCGTGGTCACTTACATATAATTCACTTGTATTTTGCCTGGTCCAAAACTGTTTTGGGCATGAAATACAGTGGCAAAGTGGGTACACACACCATATTTCAATATTTTTAATAAGTAGCTATAGTTTTGCAAGGGTTAACTAGTCTTGGGCCACAAATGTGAGACTTGAAATCAATAGAGAGTGGTCACTTACATATCACCCACTTGTATTTTGCCTGGACCAACATCGGTTTGGGCTTGAAATACGCTGGCAAACACCATATTATAATTTACCATTTTGAATATGTAGCTTTAGCAAGGGTTAAGTAGTCTTGGGCGACATATTTGATACCAGAAATCAAGGGTTAGATTAGCTCCTTATCGCACAGGGGAGTCACAGAGAGCCTATGTTGAGGTAAAGTTGTCTGAAGTCAGCTCCTATCCTTGCTTGAAGGAGGCTATACTCAGCAGGATTGGGGTGACATGTCCCAGCAAAGCCCAAGAATATCATGAGTTGCAGCTGAACCTATCTGAGCCTCCAATGGTCAAACTGGCATAATTGACCTGACTGATTAAAACCTGGCTACAGACAGATAAAAACTCTGCTCAGCGGGTAGTGAAGGTGGTGGTTCTAGATCAGGCTATACAGGTATTAGCCATGGTGTAAAACACTGGGCCCTGCAGGCTGATCCCCAGACAATTGAGGAGTTAACAGTGGTGATTGAGAGGTACCTGACCCTGTGAAAATGTAATAAAGCTAAGCACCTAAGGCCAGTACCAGATCTTCATTGTTAAACCAAATAGCTCATCTCCAGTCATATGTTTTGAGTGCAGGGAGCCCAGTCATGCACAGTGGTACTGCCTAAAGCAGGGTGAGCTAGTGGATTGCAGCTCAGGGAAAACAGCATAACCTGTAGTCAGTATGGTGGCTGAAATTGTTTCCCCAGCTGAAACTACCCTGTTTTGTTTGATGGTACAGATTGAAGGCT
The DNA here is from genome assembly GCF_028390025.1 of Pseudophryne corroboree. Taxonomy (NCBI): domain Eukaryota; kingdom Metazoa; phylum Chordata; class Amphibia; order Anura; family Myobatrachidae; genus Pseudophryne; species Pseudophryne corroboree. The sequence continues at coordinate 188,819,768 of NC_086451.1, read as the reverse complement.
GGGATATCTGGGCCTTGGTTGATACTGGCAGTGAATCAGTGGCATGCGGTGAGGTCAGTTGCTGGTGAAGCACTGGCTGGTAACAGAGCCAGATTTACACATACATATAGTGTAGATCCAAAAGAAGTACCTTAACTCCACCATTCGATTGGCAGGTTGCCTAAGTACATACATTTTCCTGTATCTCAATAGGATTTACAGCACAGGAATACTAAAAAAGCAAACCATGTAGGGGTCCCCCTATTTAATGGACCAACACCGGGCCCTAGGAGCCAGCCTGTTTCTAAAAAATATAAGGGGGAAAAATGTTATAGGTCCCCCATATTTTTATAACCAGCACCAGGATCCACCAGCAAGGGAGGGTAATGCCACAGCCAAGGGAGACACTTTACGGCGTCCCGTGGCCAAAGCATCCAAGTCAGCCAAGGCCAGAGGTTCCTAGGGAAGTGGGGACCCCCCTCTCCAGGGTACCCCAGGCCTTTGCTGAAGCCCGGGGCTATCCCCCACACCCTTTGGCGGTGGGTGAAGGGTTGATAGTTTGTGAAAAAAGCAATATTGTCCTTTACAATGGGACTACAAGTCCCAGCAAGCCTGCCACTCATGCTGGTACTTGGAGGACCACAAGTACCAGCATGCAAGGCATTAAAGGCCCACTGGTACCTACAGTCCCCCTGTAATGGAAATATTAAAATAAAAACACAACACTGGATTTTTTTATATTTTATTTATCTGCAACTTCGCTTGGTGAGTCGGCGGCCATATAGCTCTTTTGCGTGGCCGCCAACCCACCAGGGCTTCCGCCGTCTTCGCCTGGGTGGCAGCAGACTGTAAGCTCTTTTTCATGGCTGCTGCCCTCCCCAGGGCTTCTGATGTCTTCTCTTCACCTAGTGGGTGGCAGCCTTTAAGCTCTTTTTTATGGCCACTGTCCACCAGGACTTCATTTCTCTTCTTTTTTTCTGGAGCTCTTCCCTGCTCCTACCCGGCCGATGAACTGACTGCCATGGCTCGTGCTGGCTTCTATAAGCCAGCCCTGGGGGGTGGGGTGATGACGCAGCGAGCCGTGATTGGCTTGTGGTGGCCATCTTGGACTTAAAAAATGGCTCTGAAGCGCAGCAACATTTTTGAAATTGGAAATGCCTTCAACTGTGGTGCCCTAATGGCTGCATGGACTGTATCCATGATCCAGTCCTGCAGCCAAAATGTCCACTGAGTCCGGCCACCGATACCTGCTGCCCGCCACCGCTAAAGTCCCACTTCCGCATATGTCCTGCTGCATAATTCCCGCCGCCGATGTCCCGCTGCCACCACCCGCTACAGCTGCCCACTAACGCCCACCGCCTCTGATGCCGGGTTCCACGCCGCAAAGTGCTTGCTCATCAAACGTGATGAGCAGGCACATGTAGTGAATTTTAGTCAATGGAAAAAAATAAAAATAAAGTTTGGAACTGGGGTGGGGAAGAACATTAATATAATATTGTTGTTCAGGGCTTCCATTAACTTAGTGTGGCGTTATTAAGTTACTAAAAGACCTGGACAACAATAAAGCACTGGTAGTGAGTGTGACAGTGACAGTGTGTGAGTGTGTAACTAAACACTTACATGCACTGACACTGCAGCAGACACTGGCTGGCCTTGCACTAGCAAGCACTGTACAGCAGCAGCACTGACAGTGACAACTGAATGCAGGTCACTGTCAGTGCTGAATCTGCCGCCCACTGTGCAATCACATTGGTGGTCATTCCGAGTTGTTCGCTCGCAAGCTGCTTTTAGCAGCTTTGCACACGCTAAGCTGCCGCCTACTGGGAGTGAATCTTAGCTTATCAAAATTGCGAACGAAAGATTCTCAAAATTGCGATTAGACACTTCTTAGCAGTTTCTAAGTAGCTCCAGACTTACTCGGCATCTGCGATCAGTTCAGTGCTTGTCGTTCCTGGTTTGACGTCACAAACACACCCAGCGTTCGCCCAGGCACTCCTCCGTTTCTTCAGCCACTCCCGCGTTTTTCCCAGAAACGGTAGCGTTTTTTCCCACACGCCCATAAAACGACCAGTTTCCGCCCAGAAACACCCACTTCCTGTCAATCACACTCCGATCACCAGAACGAAGAAAATACCTCGTAATGCCGTGAGTAAAATACCTAACTTCTTAGCAAATTTACTTGGCGCAGTCGCAGTGCGGACATTGCGCATGCGCACTAAGCGGAAAATCGCTGCGATGCGAAGAAATTTACCGAGCGAACAACTCGGAATGACCACCATTGTCAGCAGTGACAGGGGTGTGCTTTCATATGGGCTAAAAGCACGTCACTGCTGCACTGTGGCACTTGTGTAGATGCCACTTAGTGTGTTTTTTTAATGGGCTTTTACAGCCCTCTGCTTGGCACCGCCCCCTGCTTCCTACCATTTACAATGGGCAGCGCTCTCAGTGCCGCAGAAATCACTTTTTAAATACTGAAAATGATTAGATTAATATAAGAAGATATTTATTACAGAATATGTGTAATAAGTATCTTCTTTGTATTATTTTAATCCTTAATGACAAGGGAGGCACTCACCTCCCCTGACTGCATGTCCCTGCAGTGAATTGTCTTTCATCTCTGCTAACCAGGGGGCAGATGTATTAACCTGGAGAGGGCATAAGGAAGTGATAAACCAGTGATATGTGCAAGGTGATAAGGGCAGCAGCCAATCAGATCCTAACTGTTAATTTACATATTGTAGCTGATTGGCTGGTGCCTTTGTCACCTTGCACATATCACTGGTTTATCACTTCCTTATGCCCTCTCCAGGTTAATACATCTGCCCCCAGGTTCCTTCCGGGTCTGGTCAGGTAGTACTTCTGGTAAAGGGGCTATGTATACTTGGAGACATAGAAAAATGCCCACGAGTGCACCTGCCGGTAGTGATTAAAGTAAGACCAGTAAAACTGGTAGTCACAGTAGCTTCCAAATCTCCTTATCTACTAATCCTGGGCCAGGACTTCCCAGTTGCAGAAGTTTGTTACCTGGCATGACATTGGCAGAAAGACAGAGGTTGAGCTGTCCCAGGGGCCAAGATCTAGTGGAAGCTAAGGTTGTATGACTGTAAAGCCCTCTCCTGCCAGTGAGATTGAGACACACTAGTCCCTCATTCGTGAAAGAGTGTCTTTGCAGGACTTTAGGTGAGATCAACATAATGGGGGTCATTCCGAGTTGTTCGCTCGGTAAAAATCTTCGCATCGCAGCGATTTTCCGCTTAATGCGCATGCGCAATGTCCGCACTGCGACTGCGCCAAGTAAATTTGCCATGCACTTAGGAATTTTACTCACGGCATTTTCATCGTTCTGGCGATCGTAATGTGATTGACAGGAAATGGGTGTTACTGGGCGGAAACAGGCCGTTTTATGGGCGTGTGGGAAAAAACGCTACCGTTTCCGGAAAAAACGCGGGAGTGGCTGGAGAAACGGAGGAGTGTCTGGGCGAACGCTGGGTGTGTTTGTGACGTCAAACCAGGAACGACAAGCAGTGAAATGATCGCAGATGCCGAGTAAGTCTGAAGCTACTCAGAAACTGCTACGAGGTGTGTAATCGCAATATTGCGAATACATCGTTCGCAATTTTAAGATGCTAAGATTCACTCCCAGTAGGCGGCGGCTTAGCATGAGCAAATCTGCTAAAATTCACTTGCGAGCGAACAACTCGGAATGACCCCCCATGATGGCAACTTGTCCAATACTTTATAAAATGTGGTAGTAGTAAATGGTAAGGTAAACTCTGCTTTACCACCTGAAGGTGTACCTTACTTTATGTGAAAAATGATTTGTTTTACCTTGTAACCTATTTGCAAGGTAAAAGTTGCTGATTCCCCGAAAACACGAGCAGCTGGTATCGAGGGCAGCTCACATGCATTTATGGGGTGGACATTTAGGGGAGAGGAAAACTCTCCAGCGCATCCAGCTATGGTTCTCCTGGCCAGGCATTCATGCTGCAGTAAAAAAATATTGTCAGGAATACCCAGTGTACCAAAATAATGCACCCCAGACAGAATTTAGGGCACCCTTGGTTTTCCTGCCTATAATTTCTGTGCCTATTGAGCCAATTTTTATGGCCAGTAGAAAACTCGGATCATGCGTATCTATATATATTGGTGACGGTGGACTATGCCACCGGGTACCCGGAGGCCATACCACTACGTAACATGAAATCTAGCACTATTGGGGGTCGTTCGAGTTGATCGCTCGCTGTCGATTTTCGCAGTGCAGCGATCAGGTAAAAAAAATGGCAAAACTGCGCATGCGTATACGCCGCAATGCGCATGCAGGTCGTATGGGCACAAAGAGCATCGCTGCTGTGCACTGGATCTAACGAAGATTCCATTCGCACAGCAGATCGCAAGGAGATTGACAGGAAGAGAGCGTTTATGGGTGTCAACTGACCATTTTCTGGGAGTGTTTGGGAAAATGCAGGCGTGTCCAGGCATTTGCAGGGCGGGTGTCCGACGTCAATTCCGGGACCTTCGTCGCTGCAATGATCGCACAGAATAAGTAACTACAGGGCTGGTCTTGTTTTGCACAAACTGTTTTTGTACCACTCAGCTGCACAGGCGTTTGCACACTTGCAAAGTGAAAATACACTCCTCCGTGGGCTGTGACTATGCGTTTGCATGGCTGCTAAAAGTAGCTAGCGAGCGAACAACCCAGAATGAGGGCCACTGTCCGGGAGTTGTTGATGTTGTATACCCATCTAGGAATACCAAAAGAGGTCCTGACCGACTAAGGTACCCCTTTTGTGTCTAAATTAATGAAATTCCTGTGTCTCCTGTTAAAGGTGGATAGAATTACCACTTCGGTTTACCACCCGCAGACAGATGACTTGGTCAAATGCTTTAACAGAACCCTTATGCAGATGATAAAAAGGGCAATGTCACATGAGAAGCAAGATTGGGACCTACTCTTGCCTTAGCTAATGCTAATGTTTGCTGTTTGAGAGGTACCCCAAGCCTCTATGGGGTTTAGCCCCTTCAAACTCCTCTATGGTAGACAATGCAGAGAGATACTAGATCTATTAAAAGAAGGGTGGGAGCAGCAATTGTCCCAAGAGCCTAACATCATTCAGTTTGTGTCCCAATTGTATGGCTGTCTAAGACAAATTGCGCCACTTCTGACCAAGCATATGGTAAGGGCTCAACAGCATAAAAAACGCAGTCATGACGTTAGTGCTGTCAACCGGACCTTTAATAGAGGTGACAAGCTATTGATATTTGTGTCTAGGTATGGCAGGAAGTTAGAAGGAAAGAAGTACAAGTCTACCATGTGAATTTGTTGAAGCCTTGGAAAGAAAGTGCCAGTCAGCCCTCTTTAGTGGCCGTGAAAACCCCAGAATGTCAGGTGCTGAGTCCTAGCCAAAAACAAAAAGTGGTAAACTTATATCCCTTTTCCACTTGTAGCATGGGTCACAGCTGGGAGCCTGACATGGCTGCGACCCGTGCTACAGCCCCCTTCTACACTAGCTCCACCAATCCGGTATATTGCCGGGTTGGTGACGCGGCAGGGGCAGCGTTGGGAGATCACATGATCTTCCAGCGCCGCTTTTCCATACACTGTGAATGGGAGCCGTGTCGCATCAACACGGCTTCCGTTTACACTTCACAGCTTAACTGGTTGAACACACGTTCAACCTGGCAAGCTACCCGGGTAGGATTCCCGGATCACTTGATCTGGGAATTTGCAGGGGGGGGGGGGGGGGGGCGTTTCCACTAGGAAAAAAATGGGTAAATGCACCCCGTGCATTTACCCGTGTTTTTAGAGCTAGTGGAAAAGGGGTATTAGTAGCACAGTACCAGGTTGTGTTCTCTGCCCTCCCGGGGAAAACTCAAATCATACAGCATGACTATGTTAATCCACCTGGGGTGGTGATAAAACATAGGCCCTATTGTATATATGAGGCCCAACAGCAGCAGTAAAATGGGAACTGGAAGAGATGTGGCGCTTTGGGGTCATAGAGGAGTCAAACAGTGAATGAAATAATCCCATTGTTTTAGAAATGAAAGCCTTTTGGAGCTTTGAGATTCTGTAATGGCTTAAGAAAGTTAAATAAAGATCCTCAGTTTGATTGATTACTATCCTCTGCCCCAGGTTGATGAATTGGTAGAAAACTTTGCAATAAGCCAGTATCTCACCATGCTACATTTATTGAAAGGGGTACTGGCAAATTCCTCTGATGGAAGCTGCCAAAGCAACGACAGCCTTCTCTACCCCAGTGGGTTTGTTCCAGTATAAAGTCGCACCTTCCAAAGATGGATACAGTGTTACAGTCTCTACAGACACAAGGGTTCACAGCTAACCTGGAGAAGTGTGCCATCACAATTGTGGAGGCAAAGTATCTGGGGTTTATTGTATGGCAAGGGCAAGTTAAACCTCAACCCAGCAAGGTGAAAGCAGTCCTCACATGGCCTAAGCTAAAATATAAGTCGCAACTCAGGACATTCTTTGGTGCAATGCACCAGGGCCCTGCAACCATAAAGGGGCCTGCAGCTGGAGGCCCTACAATGAGTCAGAGTGACTCATTACATGCCACCCGCTGGCACGCTGCAAGCCACCGGTTCCCCTTAACAGAATGAGGCTGACCTGGTGTGCAGAGCTGCGGTCTGGCCAGAGGGGAGGAGGATGCAGTGGAGGAGTCTGGAGAAGGAGAAGGGGCCATCTTCCCCCTCATTCACAGGCATCCCAGCTGTTTCTTTTGGCTACTGGCGCTGGAGCATCATGTGACCATGCGGCTAAACTATAGAGTAGCTGAGGTAGTGCAGCAGCATTCGTTGTAAGGCGATCAGGCAATTGTGTGTTTATTTAGTTTTGTTTTATTATACATTTTTCTAATTGTACATTTCATCCTGCAAACTCAGAATCACTAACCTCGAAGAGGCGGAGCCTATATTGAGGGGGCAGAGATTGGGAGGTGGTGGGCGTGGTTGTTACAGTAAGCTGGGCTCTCTGCAAACAGTAATGGTGACTGCAGTGACATATAACATACAGCACAGCATAGAGTGACCCCACTGAGGCAGCCAGGCCTCAAATCATGTATTGTCACCCAGGGTGTATGTACTGCTGCTGGCTGCATAATGTATAGTGTGGGTATCTGTCTCCATGGGCCTTGTGTATCCTTGTACAAAGGAATTGTCCCATCTTTATACAGTGAGAAGCCTCCTGAGTTCTTTTGGGAGTTGGATACAATTGGCCGACAGTTATCATATTGACATTCATTATGTCGACATGAAGAACTATCAACAAACAGTCCCTTGTGATCTAGCAGTTTCTTACTTTGTACCATGGCAGAAGAGCCTTTTCGGAAAACCCAAACAGAGGAAAACGTCATCATCCCGCTGTCGGATTCTCGCGAGATTCAGATTCCATATAAAGAGCCGCGCATTGCCGCTATTTTAACTCGTGCATTATAGATTGAGCGGAGAGGACGTGGCTACGTTCTCTGAGTGGAAAGCTCAATATCAGCTCAATATCTGAGCTCAGTATCAGTGCTGCATTGTGGTGACCAGTATACTACAGTACAATAGTCCAGTGCTGTTCTCGCTGCCAAGTGTCAGTTCTAGTATCCTCATCAGTGCTCAAAATCACTACTCATTGTCTTACTGCTGCATTGTGGTGCCCAGTATACTACAGTAAAATAGTCCAGTGCTGTTCTTGCTGCCCAGTGTCAGTTCTAGTATCCTCATCAGTGCTCAGTATCACTACTCATCGTTTTGCTGCTGCATTGTGGTGACCAGTATACTACAGTACATTACTAAAAGTCCAGTGTCTTGTGCTGCATCTTGCTGCTGTAGGGTGCTGTGGTAGTGTCCTGTTACTGTGCATAGGTCATCATCATTCCAGTCACAGTGGTATCTGGTATCTATCTAGTGGTATCTAATTCCAGACATTACTGCTGTCTAATACCAGACATACTACTGGCATATAATTCCACACATTAAAAAATGGAGAACAAAAATTTGGAGGGTAAAATAGGGAAAGATCAAGATCCACTTCCACCTAGTGCTGAAGCTGCTGCCACTAGTCATGGCAGAGACGATGAAATGCCATCAACGTCGTCTGCCAAGGCCGATGCCCAATATCATAATAGATAATAGAGAGCATGTAAAATCCAAAAAACAAAACTTCAGTAAAATGACCCAAAAATGTAAATTAAAATCGTCTGAGGTGAAGCGTAAACTTGTCAATATGCCATTTACGACACGGAGTCGCAAGGAACGGCTAAGGCGCTCTCCTATGTTCCTCATGACTAGTGCTTCAGCTTCACATGATGATGGAAGCACTCATCCTCCTGCTAGAAAAATAAAGAGTTAAGCTGGCAAAAGCACAGCTAAGAACTGTGCATTCTAAATCACAAATCCCCAAGGAGAGTCCAATTGTATTGGTTGTGATGCCTGACCTTCCCAACACTAGATGGGAAGAGGTGGCTCCTTCAACCATTTGCACGGCCCCTGCTAGTGCTGGAAGGAGCACCCACAGTCCAGTTCCTGATATTCAAATTGAAGATGTCACTGTTGAAGTACACCAGGATGAGGATATGGGTGTTGCTGGCGCTGAGGAGGAAATTGGCGAGGAGGATTCTGATGGTGAGGTGGTTTATTTAAGTCAGGCACCCGGGATGACACCTGTTGTCCGTGGGATGAATAAGGCCATTGACATGCCTGGTCAAAATACAAAAAAAAATCACCTCTTCGGTGTGGAATTATTTCAACAGAAATACGGACAACAGGTGTCAAGCCGTGTGTTGCCTTTGTCAAGCTGTAATAATAAGTAGGGGTAAGGACGTTAACCACCTAGGAACATCCTCCCTTATACATCACCTGGAGCGCATTCATCAGAAGTCATTGACAAGTTCAAAAACTTTGGGTGACAGCGGAAGCAGTCCACTGACAACTAAATCCCTTCTTCCTCTTGTACCCAAGCTCCTGCAAACCACCCCACCAACTCCTGCAATGTCATTTTCCTCCTTAGACAGGAATGCCAATAGTCCTGCAGGCCATGTCACTGGCAAGTCTGACGAGTCCTCTCCTAACTGGGATTCCTCCGATAAATCCTTGAGTGTAACGCCTACTGCTGCTGGCGCTGCTGTTGTTGCTGCTGGGAGTCGATCGTCATTCCAGGGGGGAAGTCAGAAGACCACTTGTACTACTTCCAATAAGCAATTGACTGTCCAACAGTCCTTTGAGAGGAAGATGAAATATCACAGTAGTCATCCTGTTGCAAAGCGGATAACTCAGGCCTTGACAACTATGTTGGTCTTAGACGTGCGTCCGGTATCCACCGTTAGTTCACAGGGACTTAGAGAATTGCTTGAGGTAGTGTGTCCCAGTACCAAATACCATCTAGGTTCCACTTCTCTAGGCAGGTGTTACCGAGAATGTACACAGACATATAGTGGCGTAAGTCCGTCCCAGTCGCCCGGAGGCATGATAAATGTTGGTGCCCCCCTACATATACACAAACATACCATATGTAACTATCCGGCAATCAGGGTGAACAGTAGTAGCATGCTCAGGTACCTTTCCCAATAGTAATATAGATACACATAAAAAGTGGACGCACTCCAAGTCAGTCATTACAATAAAAACAGATACCAGCATACCATTATAGTACACCTACAGTGCTCCCTCACACGCCAGCAGGTCTCAATGGAGATGCTTTGGCGCAGCGGTGTGCCGATATATATAAAAAACACACAAACACCTCATTCACTTAAAAGCACACACACCTGTTTCACTTAAACATACACACACGCCGCTTTCACTTAAACACACACATGCATCTTTCACTTAAAAACACACACATGCCTCTCACACATGCCTCTTTCACACACACACACACACACACACACACACACACACACACACACACACACACAAACACACACAAACACACACACATGCCTCCTTCACTTAAACACAAACATGCCTCTCACTTACACACGCCTCTCACTTACACACACACACCTCTCTCTCTCACACACACACACACACACACACACACACACACACACACACACACACACACACGCATTCAGAAATGGACACCCCTCCATATATTTGTATGGCAGTGTGTACCCAGACCAGGTTTGTGCTCTGTTCATATGTGGTCATTCCGAGTTGATCACAACCAGCAACTTTTAGCTGCTGCTGCGATCAATAGTCCACGCCTATGGGGGAGTGTATTTTAGTGTAGCAGGGATGCGATCGCATGTGCAGCCCTGCTAAGCTAAAAAAATTCAAGCAGAAGTATACCAGCCCTGGACATACTTACCCTGTGCGTTGGATCCAGCGATGATGGGCCCGGCTTTGACGTCACTCCTCCACCCTCCGTTGTCCTGGACACACCTGCGTTTTACTCACCACTCCCCGAAAACGGTCTCCAACGGTCCGGATCCGCCCTGCCATGCCTCCTTCTTGTCAATCTTCTTAGCGGTCGCCTCTGCGACCGTTTCCGTCGGTAGGTGCGGCATAACCCAGCGACCTCTGTCGCCGGGCAACGTCGCACACGCGCTCAGCGTCCACCGAGCATGCGCATTGCACACCCGTTCGCACCGCAGCGAGAAACCGCTGCGTGCGAATGGGTCGGAATGACCCCCATAGTCCTGTAGAAATGCTCAAATGCCTCCTTTAATCCTTGCCTCTCACACACGTGCCTCTCACTTACATATACACATGCCTCTCACTTACACACACATGCCTCACACACACACATGCCTCTCACACAAACTCATGCCTCTCACTTATACACACACGCCTCTCACACACACACCACACTTACACACACACACCTCTCACTTACACACACATACACACATGCCTCTCACACACACACCTCTCACTTACACACATGCCTCTCACACACGCCTCTCACTTACACACACACACACACACACACACACACACACACACACACACACACACACACACACACACACACAGGCTTCTCACTTACACATGCCTCTAACACACACACACACACACATGCCTCTCACACATGCCTTTCACTTACACACACACACATGCCTCTTTTACTGAACACACAACTTTCCTTAAAAACATACAAACACACACACACTTCACTTAAAACATGCACACACAAAACACAGTGCTTCCAACATTTATCAAAGCCCCCCCCAGCATCCCCAACTACACCTCCCCCCTCCCCACAGTGCAGCTTGAGGCCAGTGCTGCCAGTGCCTACCTTTGGCTGTCATCAGCCTGAAGGAGGAACAGAGCTTCATTCGGCTGGCTTGCTTAACTGGAAGGGCCCGGGAGGAGCTGCGCTCTGGAGCTCCCCCTAGTGCAGCCAGTGCCAGCTCTGTATATACAGGAGGCAGCTTCCGTGTCACGGACACAGCTCCTCCGTCTGCAAGAATCATTAAAAAAAAGTAGCAGCTAGCGATCGTCAGCGGGAGACAGTGGAGAAGTGCCCCCTTGAGGTCAGGAGCCCGGCGGCAGCCGACTCCACTGCCTCCCACAGTTCCGCCCCTGCACAGACATCAGAAAAAGAGTCACTAGTGTCCTAAAACATGCAGTTGTACCCACTGTCCACTTAACCACGGACATGTGGACAAGTGGAGCAGGGCAGACTCAGGACTATATGACTGTGACAGCCCACTGGGTAGATGTGTTGCCTCCCGCAGCAACAACAGCAGCTTCAGCACCAGTAGCAGCATGTCGCAATCGCCAACTCATTGCGAGGCAGGCTATGCTTTGTATCACCGCTTTCCATAAGAGGCACATAGCTGACAACCTCTTATGGAAACTGGGGAACATCATCACAGAATGGCTTACCCCAACTGGACTCTCCTGGGGATTTGTGACATTGGACAATGCCACCAATATTGTGTGTGCATTACATGTGGTCAAAGTCCAGCACGTCTCATGTTTTGCACATACAATGAATTTGGTGGTGCAGAATTTTTTTTAAAAATGACAGGGGCATGCAGGAGATGCTGTCGGTGGCCCAAAGAATTGCGGCATTCAGTCACCGGGTGCCGAAGACTGGAGCACCAGCAAACACTCCTGAACATGCCATGCCATCAGCTGAAGCAAGAGGTGGTAACGAGGTGGAATTAAACCCTCTATATGCTTCAGAGGATGGAGGAGCAGCAAAAGGCCATTCAAGCTTATTCATCTGCCTACGATATAGGAAAAGGAGGGGGAATGCACCTGACTCAAGCTCAGTGGAGAATGATTTCAACGTTGTGCAAGGTTCTTCAACCCTTTGAACTTGCCACACAGGAAGTCAGTTCAAACACTGCCAGCCTAAGTTAGGTCATTCCCCCCATCAGGCATTTGCAGAAGCAGCTGGAGAGATTGAAGGAGGATCTAAAATGGAGCGATTCCGCTAGGCATGTGGGACTTGTGGCTGGATCCCTTCATTCGCTTAACCAGGATTCACGGGTGGTCAATCTGTTGAAATCAGAGCACTACATATTGGCCACCATGCTCGATCCTAGGTTTAAATCCTACGTTGTATCTCTCTTTCCGGCAGACACAAGTCTGCAGATGTTCAAAGACCTGCTGGTGAGACAATTGTCAAGTCAAACGGAACGTGACCCACCAACAGCTCCTCCTTCATTTTCTCCCACAACTGGAGCTGCCAGGAAATGGATAAAATTTCCAAAACCACCCGCTGGTGGTGATGCAGGGCAGTCAGGAGCGATAGTTGACATCTGGTCCGGACTGAAGGACCTGCCAACGATTACTGACATGTCATCTACTGTCACTGCATATGCTTCTGTCACCATTGAAAGAATGGTGGAGGATTAAATGAGTGACAGCATCAAAGTAGGCATGTCATACAGTACGTACGTATACTGGCAGGAAAAAGAGGCAATTTGAAGGCCCTTGCACAAACTGGCTTTATTTTACCTAAGTTGCCCCCCTCCAGTGTGTACTCTGAAAGAGTGTTCAGTGAAGGCGGTAACCTTGTCAGCGATCGGCATAGGAGGTTACTTCCAGAAAATGTGGAGAAGATGATGTTCATCAAAATGAGTTAAAATCAATTCCTCCGTGGAGACATTTACCAGCAATTGCCTCCAGAAAGTACACAGGAACCTGTGATGGTGGATTCCAGTGGGGACAAATTAATACTCTGTGAGGAGGGTGATGTACACAGTGAAAGGGGTGAGGAATTGAACGATAAGGAGGAAGTGGACATCTTGCCTCTGTAGAGCCAGTTTGTGCAAGGAGAGATTGATTGTTTCTATTTTGGTGGGGGCTCAAACCAACCAGTCATTTCAGCCACAGTCGTGTAGCAGACCCTGTTGCTGAAATGATGAGATTGTTAAAGTGTGCATGTCCTGTTTATACAACATAAGGGTGGGTGGGAGGGCCCAGGGCATAAGGACAATTCCATCTTGCACCTCTTTTTTTAATTTATGTTTTCATCATGTGCTGTTTAGGGACTATTCTTTTAAGTGTTATCCTGTATGACACTGCAGTGCCACTCCTAGATGGGCCAGCTGTTTGTGCCGTCTACTTGGGTCACTTAGCTTAGTCATCCAGTGACCTCGGTGCAAATTTTAGCACTAAAAATAATAGTGTGAGGTGTTCAGAATAGATTGGAAATTAGTTGAAATTATGGTTATTGAGGTCAGTAATACTATAGGATCAAAATTACCCCCAAATTCTATGATTTAAGCTGTTTTATGGGGGGGTTTGAAAAAAAAAAACCACCTGAATCCAAAACACACCCGAATCCGACAAAATTTCTTAAAGGAGGTTTTGCCAAAACGCGTCCGAATCTAAAACACGGCCGCAGAACCGAATCCAAAACCAAAACCCGAAAAATGCCCGCTGCACATCTCTAGTTGTAATGTGTATAAGGAACTCTACTGTGTGGCGTAACATGTATAAGGAGCAGTACTGTGTGGCGTAACATGTATAAGGAGCAGTACTGTGTGGCGTAACATGTATCAGGAGCACATCTATGATCATTTACTCTGACATGTGGGGGGATGCCCAGCACAGGGTTAGTCCGCTCCGCATGACTGGCCCTAGCCCCACCCTTAGCAGAGGTACAAAACCATTACACAGTGGTGGTGATTTTGTATCTGATGAGTAGCTCCCTGCCAGGCCTCCGTTGTTCCGGCCACGGTTTTTACGCCATTGGCACGCCCCATGACATCCTCTGCCTAACAATCAGTCAGAGGTGATCGTAGCCCTGAGATGCTGATAGCATCTCACTGGGCTCCCAGGGCGTGCACGTACGCCCTGTACGTGCACGCCCTGGGAGCCCAGTGAGATGCTATCAGCATCTCAGGGCTACGATCACCTCTGACTGATTGTTAGGCAGAGGCGGTCATGGGGCGTGCCAATGGCGTAAAAACGTAAAAACTCCATAAAGTGATTCAGACTGCAATCGCTGCAGTGATGAAGGCTGAATTACCCCCTAGGCCCGCAGAGACTGCTTTGCAGAATTTAATAAAAGCTTTGTGCGCAGAGCCTGTATTGCAAGCTCCTGATTTCAGGGGTCAAATTTGTGACCCAAGACTAGTTAACCCTTGCAAAACTACAGCTACTTATTCAAAATGGTAAAATATGGTGTGTGTGTGTCCACTTTGCCAGTGTATTTCATGCCCAAAACAGCATTGGGCCAGGCAATATACAAGTGGGTCATATGCAAGTGACCATGCTCTGTTGATTTCAGGGGTCAAATTTGTGGCCCAAGACTAGTTAACCCTTGCAAAACTAAATTTTCTGAATAAGAAGCTGGAGCTCGAATAGTAAGTGAATAAGAAGTTGGCCAAGTAACTTCAGCCTTGTGTAATGATTAGCATTACTGTCTCACAGAACTGAGGTCATGGGTTCGATTCCCACCATGGCCCTAACTGTGTGGAGTTTATATATTCTCCCTGTACTTGTGTGAGTTTCCTCCCACAATCCAAAAATATACTGGTAGGTTAATTGGTTCCCAACAAAATTAACCCTAGCGTGTGTATGTGTGAACATGTGGTAGGAAATATAGGGCCTAATTCAGAGTTGATCGCAGGAAATTTGTTAGCAGTTGGGTAAAACCATGGCCCTCATTCCGAGTTGTTCGCTCGCTAGCTGCTTTTAGCAGCATTGCACACGCTAGACCGCCACCCTCTGGGAGTGTATCTTAGAATAGCAGGATTGCTACTAAATAATTCTTAGCAGTTTCTGAGTAGCTCCGGACCTACTCACAGATTGCGATCAGCTCAGTCCTGGATTGAAGTCACAAACACGCCCTACGTTCGGCCAGCCACTCCCCCGTTTCTCCAGACACTCCCGCATTTTTCCCTGACATGCCTGCGTTTTTTTGCAAATGCCGGGAAAACGCTGAGTTGCCACCCAGAAACGCCCCTTTCCTGTCAGTCATTTACCAAACACCAGTGAGACTGAAAAGCGCCGCAGAAGCCACAGCAAAACAGCTAAGTTTTGTGTTAAATAACTAAGCGCATGCGCCCTGCGTGCCTTGCGCATGCGCAATTTGCAACTAATAGCAGCATAGCGAAATTGGCAACGAGCGAACAACTCGGAATGACCCCCCATGTGCACTGCAGGCGGAACAGATCAGAGGCGGGCTGGCCCAGGGGGCAGGGTGCCATGTTCCCCCCTGGGCCACACTACTGCCAAGGGTCACAGGCCGGCCTCCACCTTCCACTACACCAGTGGTGGCCAACCCACGGCTCTCGAGCCGTATGGTGCTCTTTCTGTCTCTGCATGCAGCTCGTAAGCTCCCGCTAATCAGAGCTTGCGGACTGGCAGCCTAATTAGGAGTCTTAGCTGCCGATCCACGGACTCTGATTGGCTCACAAGAGTGGATACTGTGGGGCAGGAGAGGCGCACGCTGCGTTCTCCTCCCCTCACAAGCAGCAGACTAAGCAGAGCAGCAGCTGTGAGCAGCCCTCGGGGGGGGGGGGGGGGGGGGGCGCAGTGTGGGGACATGTGTATCTTACACTGGGGCCATATCTGGCACTGGGGGGATATGTATCTGGCACTGGGGGCATATCTGGCACTGGGCAGACATGTGTTTCTGGCACTGGTGGCATATCTAGTACTGGGGGATGTGTATCTGGCACTGGGGAGACGTGTAGCTGGCAGTGGGGGCATATCTGGCACTGCGGAGATGTGTAGCTGACAGTGGGGGCATATTTGGCACTGGGCAGAGGTGTAACTAGGGTTTTCGGACCCCAGGGCAAGATGGAAAATGGCCCACAGTGCCAGTTACATTGCCCCACAGTGCCAGATGCAATGCCCCACAGTGCCGGATACATGACCCACAGTGCCGGTTACATGCCACACAGTGCCAGATACATTGCCCCACAGTGCCAGATACATTGCCCCACAGTGCCAGTTACATTGCCCCACAGTGCCAGATACATGACCCACAGTGCCAGATACATGCCCCACAGTGCCAGATACATGACCCACAGTGCCAGATACATGCCCCACAGTGACAGATACATGCCCCATAGTGCCAGATACATGCCCCGCTGTGCCAGTTACATGCCCCACTGTGCCAGTTACATGCCCCACTGTGCTCTCTCCCCCCCTCTGTCACTCAACGCTTGTGGCTCCACTGGCTCTCCTCTGATATGTGAGGGGAGGAGAGCACAGCGCAGCGCCTCTCCTTCCTCTCACCGCTCCAGGTCTCCGGCGGCTGTGTGGCGCCGGTTCGCTAGCCAATCAGAGCTCGCGGACCGGCAGCCAATCAGAAGCCGGTCCGCAAGCTCTGATTGGCTAACGCCGCCGGAGACCGAACACACGCAGCACTGCTGGCAGCGCTGCTAGTGCTGGCAGCGGCGGTGAGGGGAGGGAGAGATGCGCTCTCCTCCTCTCACATTTCATCGTGACGGGGGTGAGTAGGGCATGATGCCCTGGCCGCCGGCGGCGCCCTCCTCTCCTGGGCCTGCCAAGGCACCCAGGGCATGTGCCCCACTTGCCCTACCCTAGTTACGCCTCTGGCACTGGGGGCATATCTGGCACTGGGGGGACATGTGTATCTGGCTGTGGAGGATGTGTATCTGGCTGTGGGGGCATACTTGGCACTGGGGGCATATCTGGCACTGGGGAGACGTGTAGCTAGTGGGGGCATATCTGGCACTGGGGGCATATTTGGCACTTGGGGCATATCTGGCACTGGGGGGACATGTGTATTTGGCACTGTGGGTATATCAGGCACTGGGGGACATGTGTATCTGACACTGGGGGCATATCTGGCACTTTGGGGACATGTGTATCTTACACTGGGGGCATATCTGGCACTGGGGGCATATCTGGCACTGGGGAGATGTGTATCTGGCAGTGGGGGCATATCTGGCACTATAAGGACGGACATATATGTATCTGGCACTGTGGGGGCATATATGTATCTGGCACTGTGGAGGAATATATGTATCTGGCACTGTGGAGACATATATGTAGCTGGCATTATGTGGGGCATATATGTATTTGGCACTGTGGAGGCACCCATTTTTTGGTGTTTTTATATGTATGTGGCACTGTACAGGGGCTTTATATGTATGTGGCACTGTACAACATGACTAAAAATGGGGTTATGACACAAGGTCATACTCCTACAAACGTCAAACCCAGTGGCGTCACAAGGGGGGTGTGGGGGGTGCGGCCCGCTCCCGGGTGTCACCCGCCGAGGGGTGACACCAAAATGCCGGCTCCAGCAGAGTGACAGAAGCCGAGTGCTGCACTGTTATATTATGTGCAGCACTCGGCTCCTGTCACTTTGTAGGAGCCAGCACTGCAGGGACAGCACCTCCCGAGAGTCAGCCCTCACCTCCCACACCCCCCAGTGGAAAAAAAAAACGGTTGTCGGGACGCGAAGCCCCGCCCATCCGCAAAGCCCCGCCCCCTTTGCGTGCCTGCAATGGTTTAAAAACGGGTTCCGTCCGCGAAGCCCCGCCCCTCTATTTAAGCCCCGCCCATTCCCACGAAGCCCCACCCATTTATCCTCGCTGCTGCACCGGGTGTCACAAAGGTGAGTGACGCCTCTGGTCAAACCGAAAGATGTGAGCATAAAAATGGGGCGTGGCTTTGTGACAACTATGCCACGCCCCCATTTTTGCTTGTGCGCCTTCGGCGCACATTATATTGTTCTTGTCCTTGACTACAGATGTTTTCTGGCTCTTTGCCACTGACTTGTTGGCCACTCCTGCACTACACAGCTCTGCTGGAGCCGTAGCCACACAGACAAATTTATAATAAAGTATCTTTAGAATAATTTACACCAGGCCTAATTTTTTTTTTATTAACAAATATTTTTTAAACAAAAAACCCTCATTTTAAGATGGCGCCATTACTTATGGGCCAGTGCTCTTCTCTTGCCCCCCAGGCTAAAAGTTGCCAGCAAGCTCCTGGAGCAGATATAACGTGCAGAGAGAGTTAAATTTGGGTGGGATGTGTTTAAACTGAAATTTAAATTGCAGTGTAAAAATAAAGCAGCCAATATTTACCCTGCACAGAAACAAAAGAACCCACTTAAATCTAACTCTCTCTGCAAATGTTATATCTGCCACACCTGCAGTGCACATGGGGGTAATTCCAAGTGGATCGCAGCAGGAATTTTGTTAGCAATTGGGCAAAACCATGTGCACTGCAGGGGAGGCAGATTTAACATGTGCAGAGAGAGTTAGATTTGGGTGGGGTGTGTTCAATCTGCAATATAATTTGCAGTGTAAAAATAAAGCAGCTAGGATTTACCCTGCACAGAAATAAAATAACCCACCCAAATCTCTTTCTGCTCATGTTATATCTGCCTCCCCTGCAGTGCACATGGTTTTGCCCAACTGCTAGCAAATTTGCTGCTGTGATCAACTCTGAATTACCCCACACTGGGGCAGGGACTGATGTGAATGGCCAAATATTCTCTGTAAAGCGCTGCGGAATATATGTGCACTATATAAATAACTGTTAATAAATAACTGAAAATTATGTCCATTTAGTATGTGCAGCGCCGGTTCTAGACCTTGTGGCGCCCAGGGCAAAAGTTTCCTGTGGCGCCCCCCCCAGGTAAAATACAGTTGGTGCGCGCTCCCCAAAACAGGGGCATGGCTTCTTCATAGGGAAGGGATGTGGCTTCTTCATAGGGAAGGGGCATCCCACAGTTATCCCCCGGTACTTATGCCCCCCTGTAGCTGTGCCCCCAGTTGATGTGCCTCCAGTAGCTGTATCTCCAGTTAATTTTCCCCAGAAGCTGTTCCCCCTGTAGCAGTGCCCCCTTTACTAGAGCCCCCTGTAGTTGTGCCACTTGTAGCTGTGCCCCTTGTAGCTGTCCCCCAGTTGATTTGCACCCTGTAGCAGTGCCCCTGTAGTAGTGCGCCCAGTAGTTGTGCCCCCTGTAGATTTGCCCCCTGTAGTTGTGCCACTAGTAGTTGTGCCCCCTGTAGCTGTGCCCCTTGTACCAGTGCCCCCTGTACCAGTGCCCCCTGTAGCAGTGCCCCTTGTAGCTGTGCCCCCAGTTGATTTGCCCCCAGTAGCAGTGCCCCCTGTAGTAGTGCCCCCAGTATGTGCCCCCTGTAGATTTACCACCGGTAGCTGTGCCCCCTGCAGTAATGCCTCCTGTAGTAATGCCCCCAGTAGCAGTGCCCCCAGTAGCAGTGCCCCCTGCAGCTGTGACCCAAGTACATGCCCCCTGTAGCTGTGACCCCAGTATGTGCCCCCTGTAGCATCGCCACTTTGAAACCCTAAATAAAAAAAAAACAATACTTACCAGCCTCGCTCCTGCTTCTGGACCGCTGCTATTGCTGGCTCCGGGCGCTGGCTCCTCTCTATGGGAGAAACGTTGTGGCGTCTTTTCCATAGCAGCGCTGCACTTACACTAGGGGTCAATTTTGACCTCTAGTGTCAGTCAGCGACGCCGGCTGCAGCGGGCGCATACAGCGCTCGCTGTAGCCGGGGAGCGGAGAGAGAAGGTGGATTAGAAGCTGCTCTTGCCACGGCGGCAGCGGCGCCCTCGGGATAGCGGCGCCCCGGGCTAAAAGCCTGCTTGTCCATGGCAAGAGCCGCTACTGAGTATGTGAGATGACAGCTAAGGCCAATAATTATTTTATTAGGCTTCACGTTGGTGATACAATAGCTGTAATCAGCAGGCATATTTGGTGAGGTAGGATGTCTTCAAGTAAAATAGATATAAATATGCCTTCCAGGTACTGAATGCACTAATAAATCCTTCTGATAAATCACCACAGAAGGCTGCTGAAAACAAAGCAGGGAAACTAGACTGTTTGCTGCAGATTGTACGAAATGGTATAAGCGTAGTCATTTTGGAAGAAAATGGTTTCAAAAGTTTTACTATTTTAGGTTTAAGTGTCCTACGGTGGTTTTCTATCCTTTTGTCATATGTTGATGTAGTTTCAGGTCTTTATTTGCTTAGATTTATTTAAAGGGTAATGCTTCTAAAATTTACATCACAAGCACATAATAGAGCTCACTCATAGTCAGCAATATGGCCGAGCTGTGCTGTTAGTCCCGGGGGTAATTCCAAGTTGATCGCAGCAGGATTTTTAATAGCAATTGGGCAAAACCATGTGCACTGCAGGGGAGGCAGATATAACATGTGCAGAAAGCGTTAGATTTGGGTGGCTTATTTTATTTCTGTGCAGGGTAAATACTGGCTGCTTTATTTGTACACTGCAAATTAGATTGCAGATTGAACACACCCCACCCAAATCTAACTCTCTCTGCACGTTATATCTGTCTCCCCTGCAGTGCACATGGGGGGTCATTCCGAGTTGTTCGCTCGTTATTTTTTTCTTGCAACGGAGCGATTAGTCGCTAATGCGCATGCGCAATGTCCGCAGTGCGACTGCGCCAAGTAAATTTGCTATGCAGTTAGGTATTTTACTCACGGCACTACGAGGTTTTTTTCTTCGTTCTGGTGATCGTAATGTGATTGACAGGAAGTGGGTGTTTCTGGGCGGAAACTGGCCGTTTTATGGGTGTGTGCGAAAAAACGCTGCCGTTTCTGGGAAAAACGCAGGAGTGGCTGGAGAAACGGAGGAGTGTCTGGCCGAACGCTGGGTGTGTTTGTGACGTCAAACCAGGAACGAAACTGACTGAACTGATCGCAGTTGCCGAGTAAGTGTGGAGCTACTCAGAAACTGCTAAGAAGTGTCTATTCGCAATTTTGCTAATCTTTCGTTCGCAATTTTACTATGCTAAGATTCACTCCCAGTAGGCGGCAGCTTAGCGAGTGCAAAACTGCTAAAAGCAGCTTGCGAGCGAACAACTCGGAATGACCACCTTGGTTTTACCCAATTGCTAAAAAAATTCCTGCTGCGATCAACTTGGAATTACCCCTCCCTTTTGGTCATTTGGTTTGTACTGCTGTGTGTAGATTTCTGCTAAAGTGCAATGGTCTACAGAGAGAAATAGCACCAATTTGCACAGACTGAAGGAATTGGTGCACTGGTGCTCCTACTGTACTTTGCAGAGGAAAAATATGTTTTGTTTTGTGAAACAAGATTATTAAAGTACAGGGATGGAGAGAGGATATTTTTAGAGGTTTCCCTGCTTTTCGCATGGGTTCATAGCAATTCCAACTCTACAAAAGGATTTTAATTTAATGCCAGCTCTGAGCTGGTACAAATGTTGACTCAGCCAATGCATATAATAAGGTGGTCTTTGTATCTAACAGTTACAGTTCAGTGTAGAAACACATTTCTATATTAATTTTTTCTGCAGCGGGGAACACTGGTATTCCACAGGGAATAACATCGGGGTGTAGACTTGGATCTTGATCCGAGGCCCCATCAGGCTAAAGCTTTGACTGTTCCCAGGATGCACTGCACCGCCTCCTCTGTAGCCCGCCTCCAGGCATTGGAGCTCGGTTTGGAAGTTGGTGCCTACAGTGCAGGCAGCTAACCGGTGGGGCTGCCCTAGGCAGCCCTGATAAGAGTTTTTTATGAAGAAAGAAGACTTCAAGGGCCACAGTACAGGCACTGGATGCTGTTTACATTGTGTGCTGCGGCTCCATCACCTCCCCCAGTGGTGCTGCATACTCCCACGCCCTGGTTGTTGTGTACTTGCAGCGGAGACACTCTGGTCATCAGGCACACATCATCGCTGCTGTTCTCCTGTATCACGTGGCCGCACTTCAGGTAGGAGGTAAGAAGGTCCCCCAGGTGGGACCTGCTGAAATCGCGATCCGGTCGCTGTCCCAGGAGACGAATCGCACCGCTGGCGTGTACACTGTGGCCGGGCAGGGACCCCACTATGTCTACCAGGGCAGGGAGCACAGGTCGGATTTACTTAAATCCATTTGTCATAGGCTCCCGGTGGTGAAGTCCAGCAGAGGGGATAAGGTGCTGACCTGTAGCCCCTCCCCCAGCTCCAGTCACCATCTACAGCAGGTTTTCCCGCCCTGGAGCAGCATCTCTCTCTCCCTGTCAGCGTTTGGGTGCCATTTCACAGAGCTGCGCTAATCCTGGGACTGCTGGGCACTGTCTCCTCTGTAAAGCCACCTGTCTCATCAGCGTTGTGCATTTACAGGACACTTAAGTATTCTACATGTTGGTTAGACAGTGTTAGTTAAGAAAAAGTGCATTAATATATGGATATTTAGTACAAGTATTCTCTGATATATATCCAGTATTTACTGTGCATTGTTATGTCTGTATACTTACATATCTATATGTAGTATTACTAGTCCAGTGCAGTTTTATTTTTTATATGAAATAATTTCTGTATTGTACCTGTGACTGTGTGCCTATATCTGCTGTGTGCATTCTATTCTGTGTATCACACATATTGCTATCACTATATTCTGTACCCAGGGCGGGCTAAATGCATCAGGGTCACATATACCATTTAGTGTCCCACAGGATATACTGTTTTGTATTTTTCACTGTGTGTTTCAGTCACCTCACACCGCTTAAATCCTCTGCTTGTGTTCTGCATTTGCGTTCATAACATAGGGGGTTATTCACCGGTAGTGTGTTTGTCTGATACGCTCTAAGGCTACATTCCCAGTAATGTCTGCTACACAGGGCAGGAAGGCCGCGGACGCTCCTGCATCATGCAGTGCTGCCGTCACGGTTTTACATGAGGAAAAGATTTCAGCTGAGGGTTCAGTTACAGGGTGCTCTGCACCTTTCAGTCAGCCCACAGCACCTGTGGCAAATCAAGACCCACCTTGGGCTGTTTTTTCAAATATGCTGACTATGCTTTGAACACGACTTGCGCCCCGTGTGGGACCTCCTGTGCCATTACCGCCACATATTGTCCCTGTAGTTAATCCAACATGGGCGGATACTTTGTCAACTCAGGTACAGCAACTGAATCATTCCTTGGTTAAACAGAAACCTAACCCTCGCCCTACTGGGACCAAGGGGTCATCTAAGCGGGCCATTTCTTCCTCACAATCCACTAATATTTCGGATGATTCTTCAGATGAGAATGGGGAATATACTGATCCATCAGACGCTGATACAGCTGCTTCTGATGAGGAATCTACAACACAGGTTGATGTTCCTGACCTTGTGGAGGCTATCAAGCTGATTCTTCAGACTGATGATGAAATTGATCCTCCTGATACTTCTAAGAAACCTGATAAGTTCAAACGTCTGAAAGTTGCTAAAGTTGTTTTACCACATTCTGACCTTTTAATTGACATACGTCAGGAACCCTGGTCGTCTCCAGGAAATAAATTTTCCTTGTCTAAAAAGATGCTAGATCGTTATCCTATCACTGTGGAGTTAAGTAACAAGTGGGAAACCCCACCACCGGTGGACTCTCATGTAGCCCATCTTGTGGTGTCATCTACTCTGCCTGTGACCACCGTCACCTCTCTGAAGGAACCGACGAATAAGCATGTGGAGGGTTGCTTGAAGTCTGTTTACACTCTTACAGGTGCTGTTCATAGACCCACTATGGCAGCCTCCTGGGTTGCTGCATGAATTGAAGCATGGGTTCAAGCAATCGAGGAAGAGCTACCTCTGAATTTTTCCGACACTGCCAGACAATATCTGTCGTATATTACCACAGCCTCCCACTATATTCAGGAGGCGTCCTCTGATGCAGGTGTTATGGCAGCCAAGGCATCTGCCTGCCATCTCACCCCCTGCTCCTCTCATCATCCGTCTACCGTCTCAGCCCCTGCTTCGCTCATCATCATCCTGCCGTCTCCCCCCTGCTCCTCTCATCATCCGTCTGCCGTCTCAACCCCTGCTCCTCTCATCATCCGCCTGCCGTCTCACCCCCTGCTTCTCTCATCATCCGCCTGCCGTCTCACCCCCTGCTTCTCTCATCCCCCTGCTTCTCTCATCATCCGCTTGCTGTCTCACCCCCTGCTCCTCTCATCATTCCCCTGCCGTCTCACCCCCTGCTTCCCTCATCATTGCCCCCACCATCTCACCACCTGCATCTCTCATCATTGCAATATGCCGGGTTGCAGTTAGCGGCGGCGGGTAGCCTGAGGTGGATCGCATGCTTTGAGCTTCCGTGTCAGGCTCCAGGGTGCGACCTGCCTCAGGCGGTCTTGAAAGGGGTGTTACTCTCCCACCTCACCCCATGCTTCTCTCACCACCCTCACACCAATCTCACCCCCTGCTCCTCTCTCTTCCCCATCCCAAACTCACCCCCTGCTTCTCTCATGATTCTCCCACCTATCTCACTCCCTGCTTCTCTCATCATCCGCTTGCCATCTCGCCCCCTGCTCCTCTCATCATCCGCCTGCCATCTCACCCCCTGCTTCTCTCACCATACCCCTGCCGTCATAACCCCTGCTCCTCTCATCATCCACCTGCCATCTCACCCCCTGCTCCTCTTATCATCCGCCTACTGTCTCACACCCTGCTGCTCTCATCATCCCCCTGCTGTCTCACCGCCTGCTCTTCTCATAATCGCCCTGCCATCTCACCCCCTGCTTCTCTCATCATCCGCCTGCTGTCTCACCCCCTGCTTCTCTCATAATTTCCCTGCTTCTCTCATCATCCACCTGCTGTCTCACCCACTACTTCTCTTATCATCCGTCTGCATTCTCACCCCCTGCTTCTCTCATCATCCGCCTGCCGTCTCACCCCTGCTCCTCTCATCATCCCCCTGCCCTTTCACCCCCTTCTCCTCTCATCATTCGTCTGCCGTCTCACCCCCTGCTCCTCTCATCATCCGCTTGCCATCTCACCCCCCTGCTCCTCTCATCATCCCCCTTCCGTTTCTCCCCCTGCTTCCCTCATCATTGTCCTCCCACTATCTCACCCCCTGCATCTCTCATCATTGCAAAGTGGCGGGTTGCAGTCAGTGGCGGCGGGGCGCCTGAGGTGGGTCGCACGCTGGGAGCTTCCGTGTCAGGCTCCAGAGAGCGACCTGCCTTAGGCGGTCTGAATGGGGGGTTACTCTCCCATCTCACCCCATACTTCTCTCACCACCCTCACACCAATCTCACCCCCTGCTCCTCTCTCGACCCCATCCCAATCTCACCCCCGGCTTCTCTCATCAGCCCCTGCAGTCTCACCCCCTGCTGCTCTCATCATCCACTCGTCGTATCACCCCCTGCTTCTCTCATCATGCCCCTGCCGTCTCACGACCTGCTTCTCTCATCATCCGCATGCCTTCTCACCCCCTACTCCTGTCATCATCCGCCTGCCGTCTCACCCCCTGCTCCTCTTATCATCTGCCTGCCGTCTCACCCCCTGCTCCTCTCATCATCCCCATGCCGTCTCACCCCCTGCTCCTCTCATCATCCACCAGCCGTCTCACCCCCTGCTCTTCTCATCATCTGCCTGCCGTCTCACCCCCTGCTCCTCTCATCATCCCCCTGCTCCTCTCATCATCGCCCTGCCATCTCACCCCCTGCTTCTCTCATCATCCGCCTGCCTTCTCACCCCCTGCTCCTCTCATCATCCGCCTGCCGTCTCACCCCCTGCTCCTCTCATCATCTGCCTGCCGTCTCACCCCCTGCTCCTCTCATCATCCCCATGCCTTCTCACCCCCTGCTCCTCTCATCATCCGCTTGCCTTCTCACCCCCTGCCCCTCTCATCATCCGCCTGCCGTATCACCCCCTGCTCCTCTTATCATCCGCTTGCCTTCTCACCCCCTGCTTCTCTCATCATCCGCATGCCTTCTCACCCCCTGCTCCTCTCATCATCCGCCTGCCGTCTCACCCCCTGCTCCTCTCATCATTTGCCTGCCGTCTCACCCCCTGCTCCTCTCATCATCCCCATCCCGTCTCACCCCCTGCTCCTCTTATCATCTGCTTGCCTTCTCACCCCCTGCTCCTCTCATCATCCGCTTGCCTTCTCACCCCCTGCTCCTCTCATCATCCGCCTGCCGTCTCACCCCCTGCTCTTCTCATCATCTGCCTGCCGTTTCACCCCGTTTCTCTCATCATCTGCCTGCCATCTCACCCCCTGCTTCTCTCATCATCCGCCTGCCATCTCACCCCCTGCTTCTCTCATCATCCCCCTGCTGTCTTACCCCCTGCTCCTCTCATCATCCGCCTGCCATCTCACCCCCTGCTTCTCTTATTATCCGCCTGCTGTCTCACACCCTGCTCCTCTTATCCGCCTACTGTCTCATCCCCTGCTCTTCTCATCATCGCCCTGCCATCTCATCCCCTGCTTCTCTCATCATCCGCTTGCCTTCTCACCCCCTGCTCCTCTCATCATCCGCCTGCCGTCTCACCCCCTGCTCTTCTCATCATCTGCCTGCCGTCTCACCCCCTGCTCCTCTCATCATCCCTCTGCTCCTCTCATCATCGCCCTGCCATCTCACCCCCTGCTTCTCTCATCATCCACTTGCCGTCTCACCCCCTGCTCCTCTCATCATCCGTCTGCAGTCTCACCCCCTGCTTCTTTCATCATCCTCCTGCCGTCTCACTCGCTGCTTCGCTGACCACCCTCACACCAATCTCACCCCCTGCTCCTCTCTCTACCCCATTCCAATCTCACCCCCGGTTCTCTCATCATTCCCCCACCTAGCTCACTCCCTGCTTCTCTCATCATCCCCTGCCGTCTCTCCCCCTGCTCCTCTCATCGTACACTTTTCGTTTCACCCCCTGCTTCTCTCATCATCCCCCTGCCGTCTCACCCCCTGCTCCTCTCATCATCGCCCTGCCATCTCACCCCCTGCTTCTCTCATCATCTGCCTGCCGTCTCACCCCCTGATCCTCTCATCATCCGACTGCTGTCTCACCCCCTGCTTCTCTCATCATCCCCCTGCTGTCTTACCCCCTGCTCTTCTCATCATCCACCTGCCATCTCACCCCCTGCTTCTCTCATCATTCCCCTGCTGTCTTACCCCCTGCTCTTCTCATCATCCACCTGCCATCTCACCCCCTGCTTCTCTCATCATTCCCCTGCTGTCTTACCCCCTGCTCCTCTCATCATCCGCCTGCCATCTCACCCCCTGCTTCTCTTATCATCCAAAGAAACCAAAGGAAATAAAATAGCAGCGCTGATTGAAATATTGTGTAACAATTCTAATACGAAGGATTGAGTGAAAAATTCTTCAATTTAATAAAACATAAATTAAGGCCTCAATAAAAATTGGATGCAAAATCCATACAAACAATTTTAAAACAATAAAAATAACATATATGGGTCAATTAATTATAGCTGCCTATCACATTAGTATCCGTTCCTATTATTGAACTCATTCCTTCGTATTAGAATTGTTACACAATATTTCAATCAGCGCTGCTATTTTATTTCCTTTGGTTTCTTTGGATGTATGGTTGGGGTGTGACTACCCCCAAGACGTTATAGCAGCAGCATTAGAGACACAGCACCTGAAAGCGCCCGATCTTCCATTTGTTTGGTAGATTTCTTTGCTTTCTCTTATCATCCGCCTGCTGTCTCACACCCTGCTCCTCTTATCATCCGCCTACTGTCTCATCCCCTGCTCTTCTCATCATCGCCCTGCCATCTCACCCCCTGCTTCTCTCATCATCCGCTTGCCTTCTCACCCCCTGCTCCTCTCATCATCCGCCTGCCGTCTCACCCCTTGCTCTTCTCATCATCTGCCTGCCGTCTCACCCCCTGCTCCTCTCATCATCCCTCTGCTCCTCTCATCATCGCCCTGCCATCTCACCCCCTGCTTCTCTCATCATCCACCTGCCGTCTCACCCCCTGCTCCTCTCATCATCCGTCTGCAGTCTCACCCCCTGCTTCTTTCATCATCCGCCTGCCGTCTCACCTGCTGCTTTGCTGACCACCCTCACACCAATCTCACCCCCTGCTCCTCTCTCTACCCCATCCCAATCTTACCCCCGGCTTCTCTCATCATTCCCCCACCTAGCTCACTCCCTGCTTCTCTCATCATCCCCTGCCGTCTCACCCCCTGCTCCTCTCATTGTACACTTTTCGTTTCACCCCCTGCTTCTCTCATCATCCCCCTGCCGTCTCACCCCCTGCTCTTCTCATCATCCCCCTGCTTCTCTCATCATCTGCCTGCCGTCTCACCCCCTGATCCTCTCATCATCCGCCTGCCGCCTCACCCCCTGCTCCTCTCATCATCGCCCTGCCATCTCACCCCCTGCTTCTCATCATCCGCCTGCCGTCTCACTCCCTGCTCCTCTCATCATCCGTCTGCAGTCTCACCCCCTGCTCCTCTCATCATCGCCTTCCGTCTCCCCCTGCTTCTTTCATCATCCGCCTGCTGTCTCACCTCCTGCTTCACTGACCACCCTCACACCAATATCACCCCCTGCTCCTCTCTCTACCCCATTCCAATCTCACCCACGGTTCTCTCATCATTCCCCCACCTAGCTCACTCCCTGTTTCTCTCATCATCCCCTGCCGTCTCTCCCCCTGCTCCTCTCATCATCGACCTGCCATCTCACCCCCTGCTTCTCTCATCATCCCCCTGCCGTCTCACCCCCTGCTCCTCTCATCATCGCCCTGCCATCTCACCCCCTGCTTCTCTCATCATCTGCCTGCCATCTCACCCCCTGCTTCTCTCATCATCCGCCTGCCGTCTCACCCCCTGCTCCTCTCATCATCCGTCTGCAGTCTCACCCCCTGCTCCTCTCATCATCGCTATCCGTCTCACCCCCTGCTCCTCTCATCATCCGCCTGCTGTCTCACCCCTGCTTCTTTCATCATCCGCCTACCGTCTCACCCCCAGCTTCTCTCATCATCCCCTTGCTTCTCTCATCATACGCCTGCCGTCTCACCCCACTATCTCACCGCCTGCATCTCTCATCCTTGCAATATGCGGGTTGCAGTCAGCTGCGGAGGGGCGCCTGAGGTGGGTCGCACGCTGGGAACTTCCGTGTCAGGCTCCAGGGTGCGACCTGCCTTAGGCGGTCTGATCGGGGTGTTACTCTCCCATCTTACCCCATGCTTCTCTCACCAATCTCACCCCCTGCTCCTCTCTCTACTCCATTCCATTCTCACCCCTTGCTTCTCTCATCATTCCCCCACCTATCTCACTCCCTGCTTCTCTTATCATCCGCCTGCCGTCTCACCCCCTGCTTCTCTCATCCCCCTGCTTCTCTCTTCATCCGCCTGCCGTCTCATCCCCTGCTCCTCTCATCATTCCCCTGCCGTCTCACCCCTTGCTTACCTCATCATTGCCCGCCACTATCTCACCACCTGCATCTCTCATCATTGCAATATGCCGGGTTGCAGTCAGCAGCGGCGGGGAGCTTCCGTGTCAGGCTCCAGGGTGCGACCTGCCTCAGACGGTCTGAATGTGGTGTTACTCTCCCATCTCACCCCATGCTTCTCTCACCACCCTCACACCAATCTCACCCCCTGCTCCTCCCTCTACCCCATCCCAAACTCACCACCTGCTTCTCTCATGATTCTCCCACCTACTCACCCCCTGCTCCTCTCATCATCCGCTTGCCGTTTCACCCCGTTTCTCTCATCATCTGCCTGCCATCTCACCCCCTGCTTCTCTCATCATCCCCCTGCTGTCTCACCCCCTGCTCCTCTTATCATCCGCCTGCTGTCTCACACCCTGCTCCTCTTATCATCCGCCTACTGTCTCACTCCCTGCTCCTCTCATCATCCCCTTGCCGTCTCATGCCCTGCTCTTCTCATCATCGCCCTGCCATCTCACCCCCTGCTCTCTCATCATCCGCCTGCCGTCTCACCCCCTGCTCCTCTCATCATCCGTCTGCAGTCTTACCCCCTGCTCCTCTCATCATCCGCCTGCTGTCTCACCCCCTGCTTCTCTCATAATTTCCCTGCTTCTCTCATCATCCACCTGCTGTCTCACCCACTACTTCTCTCATCATCCGTCTGCAGTCTCAACCCCTGTTCCTCTCATCATCTGCCTGCTGTCTCACCCCCTGCTTCTCTCATCATCTGCCTGCTGTCTCACCCACTACTTCTCTCATCATCCGTCTGCAGTCTCACCCCCTGCTTCTCTCATCATCCGCCTGCTGTCTCACCCCTGCTCCTCTCATCATCCCTCTGCCCTCTCACCCCCTTCTCCTCTCATCATCCGTCAGCCGTCTCACCCCCTGCTCCTCTCATCATCCGTTTGCCATCTCACCCCCTGCTCCTCTCATCATCCCCCTGCCGTCTCTCCCCCTGCTTCCCTCATCATTGTCCCCCCACTATCTCACCCCCTGCATCTCTCATCATTGCAAAATGGCGGGTTGCATTCAGCGGCGGCGGGGCGCCTGAGGTTGGTCGCACGCTGGGAGCGTCCATGTCAGGCTCCAGAGTGCGACCTGCCTTAGGCGGTCTGAATGGGTGGTTACTCTCCCATCTCACCCCATGCTTCTCTCACCACCCTCACACCAATCTCACCCCCTGCTCCTCTCTCGATCCCATCCCAATCTCACCCCCGGCTTCTCTCATCATTCCCCCACCTATCTCACTCACTGCTTCTCTCATCACCCCCTGCTGCTCTCATCATCCACTTGTCGTTTCACCCCCTGCTTCTCTCATCATGCCCCTGCCGTCTCACCCCCTGCTACTCTCATCATCCACATGCCTTCTCACCCCCTGCTCCTGTCATCATCCACCTGCCGTCTCACCCCCTGCTCCTCTCATCATCCCCCTGCCGTCTCACCACCTGCTCTTCTCATCATCCGCCTGCCGTCTCACCCCCTGCTCCTCTCATCAAGCCCCTGCTCCTCTCATCATCCGCCTGCAGTCCCACCCCCTGCTTCGCTGACCACCCTCACACCAATCTCACCCCCTGCTCCTCTCTCTACCCCATCCCAATCTCACCCCCGGCTTCTCTCATCATCCCCTGCCGTCTCACCCCCTGCTCCTCTCATTGTACACTTTTCGTTTCACCCCCTGCTTCTCTCATCATCCCCCTGCCGTCTCAACCCCTGCTCCTCTCATTATCCCCCCTGCCGTCTCACCCCCTGCTCCTCTCATCATCCCCCTGCCGTCTCACCCCCTGCTTCTCTCTTCATTCGCCTGCCATCTCACCCCAGATCCTCTCATCATCCGACTGCTGTCTCACCCCCTGCTCCTCTCATTATCCGCCTGCCATCTCACCCCCTGCTCCTCTCATCATGCCCCTGCTTGTCACGATCCGGGTATCTGTACGCCATTACTTGCCTTTCAGATGTCTCCTGAGGCTGGCTCAGCGTTCCAAGGCCGGATCTCATCTGTGTCCACATTCTGCATATCCCTCTTGTCACACTGAGACGCTGTCACAGCAGCGTCATGTTTGAATCCTGCATGGCGTCTCCCGTCCTCCGCGGCCTCCGCCGTCATCCACGTGTCTCAGCATGCATTTGTCAGTCTGGCGTCTCCTGTCCTCTGCGGCCGGCGCCGCCATTACAGTTACGTTTCCACATGGTTTTCCAAACCAGCTTTCCCTCCAAGTTCTAACATGGGCGCAGCCATGTTGGATCCAATCACATGCTTCAGTTCCTCCAATCCACTGCCTCTGGAAATCTGCATAATTGCCCAGCCAATGCCTGCCTTGCTGCAGGTATAAGTATCATGTGCCTGGGCCAGGAAATGGTCAGTGCTTTGTTTGTCATACCTTGTTCCAGTCTCTCTCTCCTGTGGTTGTTTCTCCAGGTTCCAGCTCCTGTCTCCAGCATCCACTAAGAGACCCGCACCTGCCTACCATCCTGCGGTGCAGCCTGACTCTGCAGTCCTCCGTGGCTGTTCCAGCTATTAACCCATCTGCTTCCAGCAGCCTGCTACCAGCAGATTCCAGTATCCTTAAAGTGCCGGTGTTGTTCCAGCGGATTCCTACTTACCAGCAGTATCCACTACCACCGGTAACCATCCTTCAACTCCTCTGTTTCCACGCTCCCTAGCATCTTACAGTATCCACTCCGTGTTCCATCACCTGGCTGGTTTCATCCAGCATTCACTCTGTGACTTTATCACCTGGCTGATCCCATTTCAGCATCCACTCCGTGTCTTACCACCTGGCTGGTTCCATCCAGCAATTACAACAGCTTATTCAAGTTACCAGCTTCATCTGTTACATCTACTGGCATGTTCCTTGGCTATCTCCACTACTGCAGCCAGGCCTGGTAAGGTTATTCCATCAAAGGACTTTAACAGCTGTACTTTAACCTACCAGTGCTCTGTGATACCTTTTATGGTCAAAGTGTTCCAGGAACTATATTATTTACCATTGCCATTATTTTCTGTTTGTTATTACACGGAGTCTGTCAATAAACTTTTATTTTTACTTTTACCTGGTTGTCATGGTCACACCTTCGGGTTTCCTTTAACACTTACATGTCCAGGGGTCTGATTAAACCTCCCCGGTTTAAGTTCCTTTCAGCCCCTACAACTGAGGCTTCCTGCTGTCAGCCAAAACCCTCAGTTGTGACAGTAAGCACTGACCATATGAATCTAGCCGGAGACCAGGATCAAGCGGCCAGGCCGATGCAAGAACTGGCAGCCAGACTCGAACATCAGGAGGCTGCACAAGGCCACATCATTCGCTGTCTCCAGGATCTCTCTACTCGGCTGGATGGGATTCAGACGACCCTCCGTGGACCTGGCACGTCCGGTGCGTCCACGACAGTGACACCAGCTGTAACCCCACCCACCTTACCCATTTCCATTCCACGTCTTCATCTTCCAACGCCAGCAAAATTTGATGGATCTCCAAGATTCTGCAGGGGATTTCTCAACCAATGTGAAATCCATTTTGAGCTTCAACCTGGCAATTTCCCCAGTGACCGTACTAAAATTGCCTATATCATCTCCCTTCTCAGTGGCTCAGCTCTTGACTGGGCATCACCTTTATGGGAGAAGTCTGATCCCCTGCTGTCCTCCTATACTGACTTTGTAGCTACATTCAGGTGAATCTTCGACGAGCCAGGCCGGGTAACTTCTGCTTCATCTGATATTCTCCGTTTACGCCAGGGAACACGTACTGTGGGACAGTCTCTTATACAGTTCAAAATCCTGGCATCCGAACTGGCATGGAACGACGAGGTCCTGTATGCTGCATTCTGGCATGGCTTATCTGAACGCATCAAGGATGAGTTAGCTACCAGAGACTTGCCCTCTATGTTGGATGAGCTAATTTCATTATGCACGAAAGTTGATCTACGCTTCAGAGAAAGGGCAGCCGCGTGAGGAAGATCATCTATTCCTAAATCTTCTGCTCCTCCTCCTCGTCAACCGTCTCCATCTGAAGATGAGCCCATGCAAATTGGTCGTTCCCGTCTATCCCCTGCTGAGCGCCGAAGACGTCTTTCCGAGCATCTTTGTCTCTACTGTGCAGCTCCGTCTCACGCAATCAATGTCTGTCCCAAACGTCCGGGACTTCAAGTCCTAGCTCGCCAGGGAGAGGGCCGGCTAGGAGTAATGCTCTCCCCTCCATCTCCTCATGATTGTAATCTCCCAGTCTCGCTCCAAATTGCTCAACGTTACAGGAACGTCATTGCCCTCCTTGATTCCGGAGCAGCTGGGAATTTCATAACCGAAGCTTATGTTAAACGGTGGTCCCTACCCACCGAGAGACTTTCCTCGTCCATCTCCTTGACTGTCGTGGATGGCAGCAAGATTTTCGACGCAGTTATTTCTCTAAGGACTCTACCAGTTCGTCTGAGAGTGGGAGTTCTTCATGCAGAATTTATTTCCTTTCTAGTGATTCCAAGAGCCACACATCCAGTGGTTTTAGGCCTTCCATGGCTCCGTCTCCACAATCCATCAATTGACTAGACGACTACGCAGATACTAGCATGGGGTCCCTCCTGTGCTGAGACCTGTTTGTCCAAAGTGCTTCCTGTTTGTTCTTCTCTCCCCAGGTCGTCTGATGTTCCACCTCCTCCATATCAAGACTACACGGACGTGTTCAGTAAAGCTTCTGCTGATATCCTTCCTCCTCAAAGAGAATGGGACTGCCCAATTGATCTCCTTCCAGGGAAGGTTCCACCTCGAGGCCGAACTTATCCTTTGTCTCTGCCTGAGATGCACTCCATGGAGGAGTACATCAAGGAGAACCTAGCGAAGGGTTTTATCCGACCTTCTTCTTCTCCAGCTGGCACAGGCTTCTTCTTCGTTAAGAAGAAAGACTGTGGTCTGCGGCCATGCATCGAATACCGAGGTCTGAACGACATTACCGTCAAGAACCGATATCCTTTACCCTTGATCACAGAGCTCTTCGATAGAGTCAGCGGAGCAACCATCTTTACAAAGTTGGATTTGAGGGGTGCCTACAATCTCATCCGGATCCGTGAGGGTGACGAGTGGAAGACCGCCTTTAACACCCGTGATGGACATTATGAGTACCTCGTTATGCCCTTCGGATTGAGTAACGCTCCAGCTGTTTTCCAGCATTTCGTGAATGAGATCTTCAGAGACATCCTATACCGCCATGTCGTGGTTTATCTAGATGATATCCTCATCTTTGCCAATAATCTAGAGGAACATCGTTTCTGGGTAAAGGAGGTTCTGTCCCATCTCCGTGTCAATCATCTCTATTGCAAATTGGAGAAATGTGTCTTTGAAGTTAAATCCATTCCGTTTCTAGGTTACATTGTGTCCGGTTCCTGACTAGAGATGGATCCTGAGAAACTACAAGCAATCCAGAATTGGCCGATACCCTTAACCCTCAAAGGGGTCCAGAGGTTCTTAGGGTTCGCCAATTATTACAGAAAGTTTATACGAGACTTTTCCACCATTGTGGCGCCTATCACTGCATTAACCAAGAAGGGTCCTAACCCGTCCAAGTGGTCTGAAGAAGCTACGCAAGCTTTTCATCTTCTAAAGCAACGTTTCATCTCTGCACCAGTTCTGAAACAGCCCGACATCGACTCTCCTTTCATCTTAGAGGTGGATGCCTCCTCCGTTGGAGTAGGAGCGGTGTTATCCCAGAGGGCTAGAGATGGCCATCTACATCCTTGCAGTTTCTTCTCCCGGAAGTTCTCCCCAGCTGAGCGCAACTATGCCATTGGCGACCAGGAGTTGCTAGCCATCAAGCTCGCTCTAGAGGAGTGGAGATATCTGTTGGAGGGAGCTTCTCATTCAATCACTATACTTACCGACCACAATAATTTTTTATACCTGAAAAGCGCACAATGTCTTAACCCTTGTCAGTCCAGATAAGCACTTTTCTTTTCCAGGTTCGACTTTAAACTCCAGTTCTGTCCGGGTTCTCAGAATCGCAGGGCCGATGCCCTTTCCCGCTCATGGGAGCAAGAAAATGAGTCGGAGTCTGCGGACAAGCATCCTATTATTAATCCGTTGACATTCTCCACGGTAGGGATGGACTCTACGCCTCCACCAGGGAAAAGTTTTGTGAAGCCGGTGTTAAGGAAGAAGCTCATGTATTGGGCCCATGCTTTCCTTTTTTTCCGGTCATACAGGCATTCAGAAAACCCTTGAGTTTATCTCTAGGTCCTACTGGTGGCCAACTCTGAAGAAGGACATCATGGAGTTTATTGCTTCTTGCCCAAAGTGTGCCCAACACAAATTCTCCCGCCAGTCGCCTGCGGGGCAACTGGTTCCATTATCCATTCCCCGTCGACCATGGACCCATTTGTCGATGGACTTTGTTACAGACCTGCCTATGTGCAACAAGTTTAATACCATCTGGGTGGTAGTTGACCGGTTCACCAAGATGGCACATTTCATACCCCTCACCGGTCTTCCGTCAGCTTCCAAGTTGGCTCAAGTGTTTATCCAAGAGATCTTCCAACTTCACGGTCTTCCTGAAGAGATCATCTCCGATCGTGGAGTACAATTTGTAGCCAAATTTTGGCGAAGTTTGTGTCACGTCCTCCAAGTCAAGTTAAAGTTTTCTACAGCTTACCATCCTCAGACCAATGGTCAGACCGAGAGGTTGAATCAGGACTTGGAGGCCTTCCTCCGCATTTATGTGTCTTCCTCCCAAGATGACTGGGTTCAACTCCTTCCGTGGGCTGAGTTTAGCCACAACAATCAATACCATTCCTCATCTTCTTCAACACCATTCTTCATCAATTATGGATTCCACCCTAAAGTTCCAGAATTCCAACCGCTTCCAGCAACTTCTGTTCCAGCAGTGGATGTCACCTTGCGTCAGTTTTCAAATAACTGGAAGAATGTCCGCGCGGCACTGCTTAAAGCCTCATTCAGGTACAAGAAGTTTGCCGATAGGAAGCGTAGAGCAGTTCCTGCTCTCAAGGTGGGTGATCGTGTATGGTTGACCACGAAGAATTTGAGGTTGAGAGTTCCCAGCATGAAATTTGCACCCCGTTACATCGGTCCTTTTAAAATTGAACAAGTCATCAATCCCGTTGCTTACAGACTCCAGTTACCTCCCTTCTTGAAAATACCCAGGACATTCCATGTTTCCCTGTTGAAACCGCTGATCCTGAATCGGTTTCATTCTGCACTTCCTCCAGCTCCTGAAGTTCAGACTCAACGGGGAGTCGAGTATGAGGTGGCCAAGATTCTGGACTCACGTTTCCGTTATGGTCAGTTGCAGTATCTTATTGACTGGAAGGGCTGTGGTCCTGAAGAACGCTCTTGGACCAATGCCTCAGATGTCCATGCTCATGTCTTGGTCCGGAATTTCCACTCGAAGTTTCCTCTAAAGCCTAAGCAGTGTCCTGGGGCCACTCCTAAAGGGGGGGGGGGGTGCTGTCACGATCCGGGTATCTGGACGCCATTACTTGCCTTTCAGATGTCTCCTGAGGCTGGCTCAGCGTTCCAAGGCCGTATCTCATCTGTGTCCACATTCTGCATATCCCTCCTGTCACGCTGAGACGCTGTCACAGCAGCGCCATGTTTGAATCCTGCATGGCGTCTCCCGTCCTCCGCCGTCATCCACGTGTCTCAGCATGCATTTGTCAGTCTGGCGTCTCCTGTCCTCTGCGGCCGGCGCCGCCATTACAGTTATGTTTCCACATGGTTTTCAAAACCAGATTTCCCTCCAAGTTCTAACATGGGCGCAGCCATGTTGGATCCAATCACATGCTTCAGTTCCTCCAATCCACTGCCTCTGGAAATCTGCATAATTGCCCAGCCAATGCCTGCCTTGCTGCAGGTATAAGTATCCTGTGCCTGGGCCAGGAAATATTCAGTGCTTTGTTTGTCATACCTTGTTCCAGTCTCTCTCTCCTGTGGTTGTTTCTCCAGGTTCCAGCTCCTGTCTCCAGCATCCACTAAGAGACCCGCACCTGCCTACCATCCTGCGGTGCAGCCTGACTCTGCAGTCCTCCGTGGCTGTTCCAGCTTCCAGCTATTAACCCATCTGCTTCCAGCAGCCTGCTACCAGCAGATTCCAGTATCCTTAAAGTGCCGGTGTTGTTCCAGCGGATTCCTACTTACCAGCAGTATCCACTACCACCGGTAACCATCCTTCAACTCCTCTGTTTCCACGCTCCCTAGCATCTTACAGTATCCACTCCGTGTTTCATCACCTGGCTGGTTTCATCCAGCATTAACTCTGTGACTTTATCACCTGGCTGATCCCATTTCAGCATCCACTCCGTGTCTTACCACCTGGCTGGTTCCATCCAGAAATTACAACAGCTTATTCAAGTTACCAGCTTCATCTGTTACATCTACTGGCATGTTCATTGGCTATCTCCACTACTGCAGCCAGGCCTGGTAAGGTTATTCCATCAAAGGACTTTAACAGCTGTTCTTTAACCTACCAGTGCTCTGTGATACCTTTTATGGTCAAAGTGTTCCAGGAACTATATTATGTACCATTGCCATTATTTGCTGTTTGTTATTACACGGAGTCTGTCAATAAACTTTTATTTTTACTTTTACCTGGTTGTCATGGTCACACCTTCGGGTTTCCTTTAACACTTACATGTCCAGGGGTCTGATTAAACCTCCCGGTTTAAGTTCCTTTCAGCCCCTACAACTGAGGCTTCCTCCTGTCAGCCAAAACCCTCAGTTGTGACACTGCTCCTCTCATCATCGCCCTGCCATCTCACCCCCTGCTTCTCTCATCATCCGCCTGCCGTCTCACCCCCTGCTCCTCTCATCATCGCCTTCCGTCTCACCCCCTGCTCCTCTCATCATCCGCCTGCCGTCTCACCCCTGCTTCTTTCATCATCCACCTGCCGTCTCACCCCCATCTTCTCTCATCATCCGCCTGCCGTCTCACCCCACTCTCTCACCGCCTGCATCTCTCATCATTGCAATATGCCGGGTTGCAGTCAGCGGCGGCGGGGAGCCTGAGGTGGGTCGCACGCTGGGAACTTCCGTGTCAGGCTCCAGGGTGCAACCTGCCTCAGACGGTCTGAATGTGGTGTTACTCTCCCAGCTCACCCCATGCTTCTCTCACCACCCTCACACCAATCTCACCCCCTGCTCCTCCCTCTACCCCATCCCAATCTCACCACCTGCTTCTCTCATGATTCTCCCACCTATCTCACTCCCTGCTTCTCTCATCATCCCCTGCCGTCTCACCCCCTGCTCTTCTCATCATCCGCTTGCCGTTTCACCCCCTGTTTCTCTCATCATCTGCCTGCCATCTCACCCCCTGCTTCTCTCATCATCCCCCTGCTGTCTTAACCCCTGCTCCTCTCATCATCCGCCTGCCATCTCACCCCCTGCTCCTCTTATCATCCGCCTGCTGTCGTACCCCCTGCTCCTCTCATCATCCGCCTGCCATCTCACCCCCTGCTCCTCTTATCATCCGCCTGCTGTCTCACTCCGTTCTCCTCTTATCATCCCCTTGCTGTCTCATCCCCTGCTCTTCTCATCATCCCCTTCCTGTCTCATCCCCTGCTCTTCTCATCATCGCCCTGCCATCTCACCCCCTGCTTCTCTCATTTCCCTGCCTCTCTCATCATCCGCCTGCCGTCTCACCCCCTGCTTCTCTCATCATCCGTCTGCAGTCTCACCCCCTGCTACTCCAATCATCCGACTGCCTTCTCACCCCTGCTTCTCTCATCATCCCCCTGCCGTCTCACCCCCTGCTCCTCTCATCATCCATCTGCTGTCTCACCCCCTGCTCCTCTCATCATTCGCCTGCCATCTCACCACCTGCTCCTCTCATCATCCGCCTGCCCTCTCACCCCCTGCTCCTCTCATCATCCGCCTGCTATCTCACCCCCTGCTACTCTCATCATCCCCCTGCTGTCTCACCCCCTGCTCCTCTCATCATCCACCTGCCTTCTCAACCCCTGCTCCTGTGATACCCCACTCCAAGTGAGAACAGTTACGGTTTCTTTGTAAATACTGCCATTATATACATGCAGCCAGAGCATCATTGGTGACAGTGGACTAGAGCTACAGAGCTAGCACATGGTGAATGAGAACTCTTACCCACACGCTGGCTACCAGGGTGTCACATGCTGCTTCAGGGGGAGGCTGGCTCATGACACTACTGTGACTGTTGGAGGTCACATGAAACTCCAGAGATAGGCTGGCTCATGCTGGCTGGTGTGACAGTTGGTGGTCATTGAGCATCCATATTGAGAGGAGTGGCTAGCAGTGAGCAGAAGTGCTGCACTATTTACATGGTCCCGACTACTGTTCCCGGTGACCAGAGAGGGAGAACTAGAGACGGAGGGCAGCTGTGAGTCTTTCCCCAGTGAGCAGCAAGTGGAGAGTCTGCAGCCGGAGAGGCGGCACGGAAGGTGGCCCCAGCTTTACATGAACATTAACACCAGTGTTTCTCTAAAGGAATAGAGCCTTAAAACTGACATTAGCAGGCAGAATGAGCACACTGAGCTTTGGGATTAAACAGTGATTACCTAGAAGGAAATAGACCCGCATTGACAGACTATTGCGAGACAGTATTGTTGCTTGCAAAGAAGAGAACTTATAAACTCCAGATAGGACCTATTGAGCTCCATGTTTTAAACCTTCAGTTGCGGCATCCACCACATACTCAATAGCTGCTTCCAAGAGATAGTATTTCAGGTTTAGTGCACTTAAAAAAATCACTCAGCTAGCTAAGAAGGACAAAAGGTTCATTGGGGCCCCAATTGTTTTAATATTGTAATTGTATACATATTTTGAAAGTGATTGTTTATGTTATGCAAGTTAGTGAGATAATCGTTTAAAATCCTTTACAGCGGAGAAAGATTCACTAAAGCATCCCAGGGAAATAAAATATCTTCCGCTGAATTGTGTCATTAATGTCTGTATGTATTTTAATATCATTTGCATTGTATGGTAAGGAACAGTGAAGACTTAGTGTTGCAGGCACCTGTTATACCGTGGTTCGGTGGGTGTCACACGTGGTGTCACGAACAGGATTCGGACAAAAGCTAGGGTTGTACCCCATTGGTTAGAGCAAGATTTCTCAAGGGGATGACCAGGCCCAGGCAGGTTCAAGGGAGATCCCCGACAGGGAGGGCCTGCTATGTCCACGTCTGCACCTATTACTATGCCATACTATTTTGGCGCACCGTGGCTTCTTACCTATTCGGGGGATGTTCTTTCCATGATATCTAAGGAATTTAGGGACTTTAAAGACCAGATCGAAGCCATGTTCCGCTTATACCCACTGAATGAGTCTCAAAAGATAGAGATAATAATTGGGCAGTTGAAAGGCTTTACCCGGCAGGAAGTGAAGTCGTGGCCCATCAGTCAGAGGAAAACCACAAAGGAAATATTGGAGAAACTAGCCAGTATATACGACACCAAGACTTTGTTGAAACTGAAGACGCATTTATATGCTAGGAAACAGCAACCCCAAGAGGGTTTACGTGAGTTTGCTATCGAATTACAAGAGGCAGAAGCTGTTAAGCTGTGCGAACCAACGGAGATAATGCAAGAGGACGATACCCCCATAAACCAGTTAATAGATGGAATCTATAGTGATCACACCAAAGGCCAACTTAAAATGTTACATCGACAATAAACGGCTTGCAGCTTTCAGGAATTTAAGGCGTTAGCGATAAAAATTCTAGGGGATATGGATACTACTATGCAGGGGCAAACCGCAGTAGTCTCGGAAGCGGCATTACAAAGGAGTCAGTCAACGGCTGCAGTAGATCCACAGGATTTGATGAAAGGGCAGATTGCCGATCTTACTCGAGGAATGACCGACCTGTGTCGAGATCTCAAAGCCTTGAAAGAGACATCTAATTTGCAGGAACAATGTTGGCAGGGGGAAAGAAGGCTTCGTTATGGCAATAGAGGAGATGCGCTCTGGACTTCCCGCCATCGACCCACGGATCAATTTGATGAACAAGGCAGGCCAATATGCCGGCGCTGTCAGAAGAGTGGTCATATAGAGCGCAATTGCCGACAACTCAAGCATTTAAACGCTGACATCCTGAGGTCAGGGACCACCCCTCGGGAGAGCTCTCATCAATAGGTCCCTCGACTCGAGAATGGTGGCATCAATATGTGGGCCAATGCCCCTCTTTTGAGATCGAGAACAACGGGGTCACCATGCCAGCTCTATTAGATACAGGATCTCAAGCAGTGGCGTGCGGTGAGGTCAGAGGCTGGTGAGGCACTACAGCCATAATGTCCGCCAAATCCTGCTGATGACCCCTACCGCTGCCGAGCCATTGCCAACTACTGCCACTTAGCCGATGCCTGCTGCCACCGCCAATGGCTTACAAACTAGCCCACCATCAACTGACCCAGCCCTCCGCCACTAATTTGCACCTCAGTCCGATGCCGCCAATGCCCGCTGCGTGCCTGCTCATCATACTTGTGATATATTGTACATTTTTATAGAAAAAAATAAAAATTAGTGTTTGGGAAGGGAGTGGGAGGAGGACATGAATGCAATTTTGTTGTCCAGGGCTTCCATTAACTTAATGGAGAAGGATCTGAATGGGTTAAAAAATGTAAAAAAAAAATGCGTGAGGTCCCCCTTCCTAAGTATAACCAGCCTCGGGCTCTTTGAGCCGGTCCTGGTTGTTTAAATACTGGGAAAAAAATTGGACAGGGGTTCCCCGTATTTAGACAACCAGCACCGGGCTCTTAGACCGGTCCTGGTTCCAAAAATACGGGGGACAAAAGATGTAGGGGTCCCCCGTATTTTTAAAACCAGCACCGGACTCCACTAGCCAGGGACATAATGCCACAGCCGGGGGACACATTTATGTAGGTCCCTGCGGCCGTGGCATTACCCCCCCAACTAGTCACCCCTGGCCGGGGTTCCCTGGAGGAGTGGGGACCCCTTAAATCAAGAGGTCCCCCCCTCCAGGCACCCAAGGGCCAGGGGTGAAGCCCGAGGCTGTCCCCAGCACCCCTGGGCGGTGGGTGCCGGGCTGATAGCCATAAGTGTGTATTGTCACAACTGAGGGCCTGAGCTGACGGGAGGCAGCCTCAGTTGTAGGGGCTGAGATGTACCGGAACCTGGGAGGTTGTATCAGACCCCTGGACATGTAAGTAACATGAATAATAACTGCCCGAAGGCGTGACCACGACAACTTGGATAAAAGTCAATGATGTTTATTATGACAATTCCGCAACACAGCAGCAGTAAAAGAAAACGTAAAAGTCAGCAAATAATAAATACAGTTCCTGGGTACTACAGGATGGCAGGAGCCACAGGGCACTGGTAGTGTGAGATAGTTCTTATGATCTTCTAGATGGAAAGTCCTTACCAGGCCCGACTGTAGCAATGGAGATAACCCAGGATTGTGCCAGCTGGTGTTCCAGGAAAAGCTGGGTTGCTGAAGGTAAAACAGCTGCTGTGGATACTGGCTGGAACCAGACTGTTGTTAGCACGGAGTGGATACTGGCTGGAACCAGTTAAATAATAAATGAACTTGGGAGCGATGAAATATGAACTGAAATGTAGAACTTGAGAGCGGAGAAATAATAATACCGGTGGAGAGTGGTAAAGTGTAGAAAGGACACCGGCCCTTTAAGGGAAGCTGTACTCTGCTGGAAGCTGAGCTGGAAGCAGGTAATGTTGTAGCTGGAAACAGATGAATCCACAATGGATTGGAGAGTCAGGCTACACCGCAGGTGGAATGCTGGTGTGGGTCTCTATGGTGGAAGTCTTGAGACAGGAGCTGGAACCTGGAAGACAATCACAGGAGAGAGACAAACAGGAACTAGGTTTGACAACCAAAGCACTGACGCCTTCCTTGCTCAGGCACAGTGTATTTATACCTGCAGCAAGGAAGGGATTGGCTAGGCAATTATGCAGATTAACAATACTGACAACAGATTGGAGGAAATGATCAGCTGACAGAATCCAAGATGGCTGCGCCCATGCAGACACTTGGAGCGAAGTTTGGTTTGTAATCCATGTGGTAATGAAAACAGTAATGGCGGCGCCGGCCACTGGAGACAGGAGACGCCAGGCTGACAAGTGCACATCCAACCACGCGGACACAGCGGAGGCCGCGGCTGACGTAATCGCCACTCTGACACTCTGCATGCAGAAGCTCAGGGACGGCGGCGGAGGCCGCGGGAGACGCCATGCCAGATGTAATAAGGCGTTACTGTGACAGCGTCTCAGAGAGACAGGAGAGGATGCAGGAATGTGAACATTAGGATAACAGATGGGATCCGGTCCTGGAGCGCTGAGCCAGCCTTAGGAGGCATCTGATGGGTAAGAAATGGCGTCCAGATACCCGGATCGTGACAGCACCCCCCCTTTAGGAGTGGCCCCAGGACACTTCTTTGGCTTTTGAGGAAACTTGGAATGGAATCTCCGGACCAAGGCAGGAGCATGGACATCAGAAGCATTGGTCCATGAACGTTCCTCAGGACCATAACCCTTCCAGTCAATAAGATATTGTAGTTGACCGTAACGGTGACGTGAGTCCAGGATCTTGGCCACTTCATACTCAACGCCTCGTTGAGTTTGGACTTTCGGAGTTGGAGGAAGTGAGGAATGAAACCGATTCAAGATCAGCGGTTTCAACAGGGAAACATGGAATGTCCTGGGTATTTTTAAGAAGGGAGGCAACTGGAGTCTGTAAGCAACAGGATTGATGACTTGTTCAATCTTGAAAGGACCGATATAGCGAGGTGCAAACTTCATACTGGGAACTCTTAACCTCAAATTCTTCGTGGATAACCATACCCGATCACCCACCTTGAGAGAAGGAACTGCTCGACGCTTCTTATCCGCAAACTTCTTGTACCTGAACGATGCCTTGAGCAGAGCTGATCGTACGCTCTTCCAGATATTGGCAAACTGATGCAAGGTGATATCCACTGCGGGAACAGAAGTTGCTGGAAGCGGTTGGAACTCAGGAACTTTAGGGTGGAATCCAAAGTTAGTGAAGAATGGTGTTGAAGCAGATGAAGAATGATACTGGTTGTTATGACAGA
Source organism: Pseudophryne corroboree (assembly GCF_028390025.1). Taxonomy (NCBI): domain Eukaryota; kingdom Metazoa; phylum Chordata; class Amphibia; order Anura; family Myobatrachidae; genus Pseudophryne; species Pseudophryne corroboree. Next base: position 188,775,206 of record NC_086451.1, on the reverse strand, counting down.
ACTCGGCCCAGGGAAGTAATTGAACCCAGTCATCTTGAGAGGAGGACACATAGATGCGGAGGAAGGCCTCCAAGTCCTGATTCACCCTCTCGGTTTGACCATTGGTCTGAGGATGGTAAGCCGTGGAAAACTTTAGCTTGACTTGGAGGACTTGACATAAACTTCGCCAGAATTTGGCTGTGAATTGAACTCCTCGATCTGAGATAATTTCTTCAGGAAGACCGTGGAGTCGGAAGATCTCTTGTATGAATACTTGAGCCAACTTGGAAGCTGACGGAAGACCGGTGAGAGGAATGAAGTGTGCCATCTTGGTGAACCGGTCAACTACCACCCAGATGGTATTGAACTTGTTGCACATGGGTAAGTCTGTAATGAAATCCATCGACAAGTGGGTCCATGGTCGACGGGGAACGGATAGTGGAACCAGTTGCCCCGCAGGCGACTGGCGGGATACTTTATGTTGGGCACACTTTGGGCAAGATGCAATAAACTCCAAGACGTCCTTTTTCAGAGTTGGCCACCAATAGGACCTAGAGATAAACTCCAGGGTTTTTTGGATACCTGTATGTCCGGCAAAACGGGAAGCATGGGCCCAATGCATGAGCTTCTTCCTTAGCATCGGCTTCACAAAACTTTTCCCTGATGGGGGCGTAGAGTCCATCCCTACCGTGGAGAATGCCAACGGATTTATAATAGGATGCTTGTCTGAAGACTCTGACTCATTTTCTTGCTCCCATGAGCGGGAAAGGGCATCGGCCTTGCGATTCTGAGAGCCCGGACAGAACTGGAGTTTAAAGTCGAACCTGGAAAAGAAAAGTGCCCATCTGGCCTGACGAGGGTTGAGACATTGTGCGCCCTTCAGGTATAAAAGGTTCTTGTGGTCTGTAAGTATGGTGATTGAATGAGAAGCTCCCTCCAACAGATACCTCCACTCTTCTAGAGCGAGCTTGATGGCTAGCAACTCCTGGTCGCCAATGGCATAGTTGCGCTCAGCTGGGGAGAACTTCCGGGAGAAGAAACTGCAAGGGTGTAAATGGCCATCTTTAGCCCTCTGAGATAACACCGCTCCTACTCCAACGGAGGAGGCATCCACCTCTAGGATGAAAGGAGAGTCGATGTCAGGCTGTTTCAGGACAGGCGCAGAGATGAACCTCTGTTTTAAAAGATGAAAAGCTTGCATGGCTTCTTCAGACCACTTGGACGGGTTAGCACCCTTCTTGGTGAAAGCAGTAATAGGCGCCACAATGGTGGAAAAGTCTCGTATAAACTTTCGGTAATAATTGGCGAACCCTAAGAACCTCTGGACCCCTTTGAGGGTTAAGGGTACCTGCCAATTCTGAATTGCTTGTAGTTTCTCAGGATCCATCTCTAGTCCGGAACCGGACACAATGTACCCTAGAAACGGAATGGACTTGACTTCAAAGACGCATTTTTCTAATTTGCAATAGAGATGATTGACACGGAGACGGGACAGAACCTCTTTAACCCAAAAACGATGTTCCTCTAAATCGTTGGCAAAAATGAGGATATCGTCTAGATAGACCACGACATGACGGTATAGAATGTCTCTGAAAATCTCATTGACAAAATGCTGGAAGACAGCTGGAGCATTGCTCAATCCGAAGGGCATGACGAGGTACTCATAATGTCCGTCACGGGTGTTAAAGGCGGTCTTCCACTCGTCACCCTCACGGATCCGGATGAGATTGTATGCACCTCGCAAGTCCAGCTTTGCAAAGATGGTAGCTCCGCTAACTCTGTCAAAGAGCTCAGTAATCAGGGGTAAAGGATAACGGTTCTTGATGGTAATGTCGTTCAAACCTCTGTAGTCGATGCACGGCCGCAGACCACCATCTTTCTTTTTTACAAAAAAGAAGCCTGCGCCGGCTGGGGAAGAAGAAGGTCGAATGAACCCCTTTGCTAGGTTCTCTTTAATGTATTCCTCCATAGAATGCGTCTCAGGCAGAGACAACGGATAAGTTCGGCCTCGAGGTGGAACCTTCCCTGGAACGAGATCAATCGGGCAGTCCCATTCTCTATGAGGAGGAAGGATATCAGCAGAAGCTTTACTGAACACATCCGTGAAATCTTGATATGGAGGAGGTGGAACATCAGACGACCTGGGGGAGGAAGAACAGACAGGCAATACTTTAAACAAACATGTCTCTGCACAGGAGGAACCCCATGCCAGGATTTGCGTAGTCGTCCAATCAATTGTAGGATTGTGAAGACGGAGCCATGGAAAGCCCAGGACCACAGGATGTGTGGCTCTTGGAATCACTAAAAGTGAAATAAGTTCGGAATGAAGAACTCCCACTCTCAGACGAACTGGTAGAGTCCTTAGAGAAATAACAGTATCAAAAATTTTACTGCCATCCACGGCAGTTAAGGAAAAGGAGGAAGGAAGTCTCTCGGTGGGTAGGGACCACCGTTTAACATAGGCTTCAGTAATAAAGTTCCCAGCTGCTCCGGAATCAAGGAGAGCAATGACGTTCCGATAACGTTGAGCAACTTGAAGCGAGACTGGGAGATTACAATCATGAGGAGATGGAGAGGAGATCATTCCTCCTAGCCGGCCCTCTCCTGGGCGAGCTAGGGTTTGGAGTTTTCCCGGACGTTCGGGACAGGCATTGATGGTGTGAGACGGAGCTGCACAGTAAAGACAAAGAGACTCAGAGAGACGTCTTCGGCGCTCAGCAGGAGTTAAACGGGAACGGCCAATTTGCATGGGCTCATCTTTAGATGGTGACAGTTGACGAGGAGGAGGAGCAGAAGATTTTGGAGCAGATGATCTTCCACGCTCAGTTGCTCTCTCTCTGAAACGTAAATCAACTTTCGTGCAGAGTGAGATTAGCTCATCTAACTTAGAAGGTAAGTCTCTGGTAGCTAACTCATCTTTAATAAGCTCAGATAAGCCATGCCAGAATGCAGCATACAGGGCCTCGTCGTTCCATGCCAGTTCGGATGCCAGGATCTGGAACTGTATCAGATATTGTCCTACAGTACGTGACCCCTGGCGTAAACGGAGAATCTCGGATGAAGCTGAGGTTACCCGGCCTTGCTCGTCGAAGATGCGCCTGAATGTTGACACGAAGGCAGTGTAAGAAGATAGCAGGGTGTCGGACCTCTCCCATAACGGTGATGCCCAGTCAAGGGCGGAGCCACTGAGAAGAGAGATGATGTAGGCAATTTTTGTATGGTCACTGGGAAAATTGCCAGGTTGTAGCTCAAACTGAATCTCACACTGGTTGAGAAATCCCCTGCAGAATCTTGGAGATCCGTCAAATTTTGCTGGCGTTGGAAGATGAAGACGTGGAGCAGAAATGGGTAAGGTGGGTGGGGTTATAGCTGGAGTCACTGTGGTTGACGCACCAGATGCGCCTGATCCACGGAGAGTTGTCTGAATCCCATCCAGCCGAGTAGAGAGATCCTGGAGACAGCGGATGATGTGGCCCTGTGCAGCCTCCTGATGTTCTAGTCGGGCTGCCAGTTCTTGCATCGGCCTGGCCGCTTGATCCTGGTCTCCGGCTGGATTCATTAGGTCAGTGCTTACTGTCACAACTGAGGGCCTGAGCTGACGGGAGGCAGCCTCAGTTGTAGGGGCTGAGATGTACCGGAACCTGGGAGGTTGTATCAGACCCCTGGACATGTAAGTAACATGAATAATAACTGCCCGAAGGCGTGACCACGACAACTTGGATAAAAGTCAATGATGTTTATTATGACAACTCCGCAACACAGCAGCAGTAAAAGAAAACGTAAAAGTCAGCAAATAATAAATACAGTTCCTGGGTACTACAGGATGGCAGGAGCCACAGGGCACTGGTAGTGTGAGATAGTTCTTATGATCTTCTAGATGGAAAGTCCTTACCAGGCCCGACTGTAGCAATGGAGATAACCCAGGATTGGGCCAGCTGGTGTTCCAGGAAAAGCTGGGTTGCTGAAGGTAAAACAGCTGCTGTGGATACTGGCTGGAACCAGACTGTTGTTAGCACGGAGTGGATACTGGCTGGAACCAGTTAAATAATAAATGAACTTGGGAGCGATGAAATATGAACTGAAATGTAGAACTTGAGAGCGGAGAAATAATAATACCGGTGGAGAGTGGTAAAGTGTAGAAAGGACACCGGCCCTTTAAGGGAAGCTGTACTCTGCTGGAAGCTGAGCTGGAAGCAGGTAATGTTGTAGCTGGAAACAGATGAATCCACAATGGATTGGAGAGTCAGGCTACACCGCAGGTGGAATGCTGGTGCGGGTCTCTATGGTGGAAGTCTTGAGACAGGAGCTGGAACCTGGAAGACAATCACAGGAGAGAGACAAACAGGAACTAGGTTTGACAACCAAAGCACTGATGCCTTCCTTGCTCAGGCACAGTGTATTTATACCTGCAGCAAGGAAGGGATTGGCTAGGCAATTATGCAGATTAACAATATTGACAACAGATTGGAGGAAATGATCAGCTGACAGAATCCAAGATGGCTGCGCCCATGCAGACACTTGGAGGGAAGTTTGGTTTGTAATCCATGTGGTAATGAAAACAGTAATGGCGGCGCCGGCCACTGGAGACAGGAGACGCCAGGCTGACAAGTGCACATCCAACCACGCGGACACAGCGGAGGCCGCGGCTGACGTAATCGCCACTCTGACACTCTGCATGCAGAAGCTCAGGGACGGCGGCGGAGGCCGCGGGAGACGCCATGCCAGATGTAATAAGGCGTTACTGTGACAGCGTCTCAGAGAGACAGGAGAGGATGCAGGAATGTGAACATTAGGATAACAGATGGGATCCGGTCCTGGAGCGCTGAGCCAGCCTTAGGAGGCATCTGATGGGTAAGAAATGGCGTCCAGATACCCGGATCGTGACATGTATAAAAAAGAATATTGTTTTTTGTTGTGGAACTACAATGCCCAGCAAGCCTCCCCCGCTTGCTGGTACTTGGAGAACCTCAAGTGCCAGCATGCGGGGAAATAACGGGCCCGCTGGTACCTGTAGTTCTACAACAACAAAAAATACCCAAATAAAAACACAACACACACACCGTGAAAGTAAAAATTTATTAAAACACACTTACACACTCACACATACTTACCTACATCCCACGCCGGTCACGTCCACTTATCCAGTAGAATCCAAAAGGGGTACCTGTAAAAATGAAAATTATACTTCCTAACAAAGTAATCCACAGGAGGAGAGAGAGAGAGAGAGAGAGAGAGAGAGAGAGAGAGAGAGAGAGAAAAATTAATGAATATTATGCCCTCGCTGACGCGGGAAGACGTTAGCACAGACAGGGGAGAGTGCTGCTGCTAACTGGGATGATGGAGCAGGCTCCCCCAATAGTTGTGAGCCTAGTAGCTGTACCCCTAGTAGCTTTGCCCCCTGTAGCAGTGCCCCCAGTAGCAGTGCCCCGAGTTGTTGTGACCCCTGTATTTGTGCACCCAGTCGCTGTGCCCCTTGTAGCTGTGCCCCCTGTAGCTTTGCCCCTTGTGGCTGTGCCCCCCAGTTGCTGTGCCCCCTGTACTTGTGCCCCTTATAGCTGTGCCCCTTGTTGTTGTGCCCCTGTTGCTGTGCCCCTTGTTGTTGTGCCCCCCAGTTGCTGTGCCCCTTGTTTATGTGCCCCCCAGTTGCTGTGCCCCTGTTGCTGTGCCCCTTGTTGTTGTGCCCCCCAGTTGCTGTGCCCCTGTTGCTGTGCCCCTTGTTGTTGTGCCCCCCAGTTGCTGTGCCCCTGTTGCTGTGCCCCTTGTAGTTGTGCCCCCAGTCGCTGTGCCCCCAGTCGCTGTGCCCCTTGTAGCTTTGCCCCTAGCTGTGCCCGAAGTAGTTGTGCCCCCTGTCGCTGTGCCCCCAGTCGCTTTGCCCCCAGTAGCTGTGACCCCTGTAATTGTGCCCCCAGTTGCTGTGCCCCTTGTAGTTGAGTCCCCCAATTGCTGTGCCCCTTGTAGTTGTGCCCCCCAGTTGCTGTGCCCCCAGTTGCTGTGCCCCTTGTAATTGTGCCCCCCAGTTGCTGTGCCCCTTGTACTTGTGCCCCTTATAGCTGTGCCCCTTAGTTGCTGTGCCCCTGTTGCTGTGCCCCTTGTTGTTGTGCCCCCCAGTTGCTGTGCCCCTGTTGCTGTGCCCCTTGTTGTTGTGCCCCCCAGTTGCTGTGCCCCTGTTGCTGTGCCCCTTGTTGATGCGCCCCCCAGTTGCTGTGCCCCCCAGTTGCTGTGCCCCTTGTTGTGCCCCCCAGTTGCTGTGCCCCCCAGTTGCTGTGTCCCTCTTGCTGTGCCCCTTGTTGTGCCCCCCCAGTTGCTGTGCCCCTGTTGCTGTGCCCTCCAGTTGTGCCCCCCCAGTTGCTGTGCCCCTTGTTGTTGTGCCCCCCAGTTGCCCCTGTTGCTGTGCCCCTCTTGCTGTGCCAGTTGCTGTGCCCCCCAGTTGCTGTGCCCCCCAGTTGTTGTGCCCCTCTTGCTGTGCCCCAACACAAACACATAAAAAAAAAGCAACACACACACACATACTTACCGCTTCTGCAGCGCTGTCCTCCGTCCGTCCGCCGCCGGCTCGTCTCTTCTGTACTATGGGAGAGACGTCATGACTCATGACGTCTCTCCCATAGTAGCGGCGCTGGCTGCAGCGGGCGCCCACACAGCCCACGGCGCCTGCTGCAGCCGGGAAGGGGGTGATTGGACAGCGGATCCAGCACTGGATCCGCTGGGCCAATCACATCTGGACACTGACAGGGGCGTGCATTCATCGCACGCCCCTGTCATTGCGGCACCAGTATAGGTGCCGCTTGTCCATTAATTTTCAATGGGCTTTCACAGCCCATTGCTGCGCCCCGCCCACTGCCCGCCCCCCGCTGCCCGGAGTTTTAATGTTAGCAGCGGGAGGCACCTCTCCCGCTGCCTCCCACCCTCACAAGCAGCCACAGGGGGGGAATTATTAAAATAAGGAAAAAAGATATTGATAACAGACTCTGTTATAAATATCTTCTTTTTATTATTTTAATCATTATGACAGGGGAGGCACTGCCTCCCCTGCCTCCCCTGACTGCACATCCCTGATCTCAAGTTACGACAGTCCAGTGGGCGGAGTTTGCACGACACTGGACAGAGGAAGAAATGAGTTCACCACCACCAGCCTGGTTTCACCACCACCAGCGGGTCTCTATGGTGGAAGTCTTGAGACAGGAGCTGGAACCTGGAAGACAATCACAGGAGAGAGACAAACAGGAACTAGGTTTGACCACCAAAGCACTGATGCCTTCCTTGCTCAGGCACAGTGTATTTATACCTGCAGCAAGGAAGGGATTGGCTAGGCAATTATGCAGATTAACAATACTGACAACAGATTGGAGGAAATGATCAGCTGACAGAATCCAAGATGGCTGCGCCCATGCAGACACTTGGAGGGAAGTTTGGTTTGTAATCCATGTGGTAATGAAAACAGTAATGGCGGCGCCGGCCACTGGAGACAGGAGACGCCAGGCTGACAAGTGCACATCCAACCACGCGGACACAGCGGAGGCCGCTGCTGACGTAATCGCCACTCTGACACTCTGCATGCAGAAGCTCAGGGACGGCGGCGGAGGCCGCGGGAGACGCCATGCCAGATGTAATAAGGCGTTACTGTGACAGCGTCTCAGAGAGACAGGAGAGGATGCAGGAATGTGAACATTAGGATAACAGATGGGATCCGGTCCTGGAGCGCTGAGCCAGCCTTAGGAGGCATCTGATGGGTAAGAAATGGCGTCCAGATACCCGGATCGTGACATGTATAAAAAAGAATATTGTTTTTTGTTGTGGAACTACAATGCCCAGCAAGCCTCCCCCGCTTGCTGGTACTTGGAGAACCTCAAGTGCCAGCATGCGGGGAAATAACGGGCCCGCTGGTACCTGTAGTTCTACAACAACAAAAAATACCCAAATAAAAACACAACACACACACCGTGAAAGTAAAAATTTATTAAAACACACTTACACACTCACACATACTTACCTACATCCTACGCCGGTCACGTCCACTTATCCAGTAGAATCCAAAAGGGGTACCTGTAAAAATGAAAATTATACTTCCTAACAAAGTAATCCACAGGAGGAGAGAGAGAGAGAGAGAGAGAGAGAGAGAGAGAGAGAGAAAAATTAATGAATATTATGCCCTCGCTGACGCGGGAAGACGTTAGCACAGACAGGGGAGAGTGCTGCTGCTAACTGGGATGATGGAGCAGGCTCCCCCAATAGTTGTGAGCCTAGTAGCTGTACCCCTAGTAGCTTTGCCCCCTGTAGCAGTGCCCCCAGTAGCAGTGCCCCGAGTTGTTGTGACCCCTGTATTTGTGCACCCAGTCGCTGTGCCCCTTGTAGCTGTGCCCCCTGTAGCTTTGCCCCTTGTGGCTGTGCCCCCCAGTTGCTGTGCCCCCTGTACTTGTGCCCCTTATAGCTGTGCCCCTTGTTGTTGTGCCCCTGTTGCTGTGCCCCTTGTTGTTGTGCCCCCCAGTTGCTGTGCCCCTTGTTTATGTGCCCCCCAGTTGCTGTGCCCCTGTTGCTGTGCCCCTTGTTGTTGTGCCCCCCAGTTGCTGTGCCCCTGTTGCTGTGCCCCTTGTTGTTGTGCCCCCCAGTTGCTGTGCCCCTGTTGCTGTGCCCCTTGTAGTTGTGCCCCCAGTCGCTGTGCCCCTTGTAGCTTTGCCCCTAGCTGTGCCCGAAGTAGTTGTGCCCCCTGTCGCTGTGCCCCCAGTCGCTTTGCCCCCAGTAGCTGTGACCCCTGTAATTGTGCCCCCAGTTGCTGTGCCCCTTGTAGTTGAGCCCCCCAATTGCTGTGCCCCTTGTAGTTGTGCCCCCCAGTTGCTGTGCCCCCAGTTGCTGTGCCCCTTGTAATTGTGCCCCCCAGTTGCTGTGCCCCTTGTACTTGTGCCCCTTATAGCTGTGCCCCTTGTTGTGCCCCCCAGTTGCTGTGCCCCTGTTGCTGTGCCCCTTGTTGTTGTGCCCCCCAGTTGCTGTGCCCCTGTTGCTGTGCCCCTTGTTGTTGTGCCCCCCAGTTGCTGTGCCCCTGTTGCTGTGCCCCTTGTTGATGCGCCCCCCAGTTGCTGTGCCCCCCAGTTGCTGTGCCCCTTGTTGTTGTGCCCCCCAGTTGCTGTGCCCCCCAGTTGCTGTGTCCCTCTTGCTGTGCCCCTTGTTGTGCCCCCCAGTTGCTGTGCCCCTGTTGCTGTGCCCTCCAGTTGTAGTGCCCCCCAGTTGCTGTGCCCCTTGTTGTTGTGCCCCCCAGTTGCCCCTGTTGCTGTGCCCCTCTTGCTGTGCCAGTTGCTGTGCCCCCCAGTTGCTGTGCCCCCCAGTTGTTGTGCCCCTCTTGCTGTGCCCCAACACAAACACATAAAAAAACAACAACACACACACACATACTTACAGCTTCTGCAGCGCTGTCCTCCGTCCGTCCGCCGCCGGCTCGTCTCTTCTGTACTATGGGAGAGACGTCATGACTCATGACGTCTCTCCCATAGTAGCGGCGCTGGCTGCAGCGGGCGCCCACACAGCCCACGGCGCCTGCTGCAGCCGGGAAGGGGGTGATTGGACAGCGGATCCAGCACTGGATCCGCTGGGCCAATCACATCTGGACACTGACAGGGGCGTGCATTCATCGCACGCCCCTGTCATTGCGGCACCAGTATAGGTGCCGCTTGTCCATTAATTTTCAATGGGCTTTCACAGCCCATTGCTGCGCCCCGCCCACTGCCCGCCCCCCGCTGCCCGGAGTTTTAATGTTAGCAGCGGGAGGCACCTCTCCCGCTGCCTCCCACCCTCACAAGCAGCCACAGGGGGGGAATTATTAAAATAAGGAAAAAAGATATTGATAACAGACTCTGTTATAAATATCTTCTTTTTATTATTTTAATCATTATGACAGGGGAGGCACTGCCTCCCCTGCCTCCCCTGACTGCACATCCCTGATCTCAAGTTACGACAGTCCAGTGGGCGGAGTTTGCACGACACTAGACAGAGGAAGAAATGAGTTCACCACCACCAGCCTGGTTGAATTTGCTAGCAAGTAATGGTCGAGGCATAGAGTGTCGAGGCTACTGGGAAGCTGAGATAAGGATAGGCCAAGCCTGATTGTTTAAACAAGGTTGCCTCATCACCAATCTTGAAAACCGAGGTTTGCCACCTGTAATAGTTGGAATGAATGTCTTAAGAAGTTGTCCCGAGGAGTTAATCGCAGTGCTAAAGCAGGAATTGCGCACCAGCACATACTCCGAGAGGCGAGCATTGCAACAGACCATCAGCCACCTTCAAAGTCAACAGTGCTTCACTGGCCACAGTGGGAAAGTAGGAACAGCTAGGATAGTGGAACAACGAACCATTACGTTACCCCCAAATTCCGAAAACGTAGTTTGGTGTAAAACTAGAATAGGACCCCATGGGCAAGACTATGAAGCCATTGTTGAAAGGAGTGACGAGGTCCAAACGGGTGTCTTCACTGTAGCAAGGACTCTAGCCATGGTAAAGCGAGGGAGAATACCGGTTCGAATCCTGAATCCCCACAACAATCCAATTAAGCTATATGGAGATCAACCAATTGCCAAGATCTTCCAGGTCAATTTTCAAGATATAGTGGGCACAGCAGGAGTGGCGGCCCAACAGGTATTAACGGCAGAAGACCCTCCCGCGGAACTAGGGAAAACCCCTTGGTGGAGTGAGATAAACATTGGGGATGAAAGTACCCCAAAGGAGGAGGTAGAAGGGGCCCTCCAAGTAGTTCAAAGGAATGAGAAGACATTCAGCAAGAATCCGTCTGATTTTGGACATGGCCAAGGAATCATATACCCATCATACAGTATACCCACTGGGACTGCTAGCCCTATACGGGAACGTCATCATCCTATCCCCCAGCATTGTACCAGCCAGTAAAGAAGATGCTGGAAGAAATGAGAGCATCAGGGGTAGTGAGGGATAGCCACAGTCCGTGGGCAGCTCCACTCATTCTGGTTAGGAAAAAGGATGGGAGTTTACGCTTTTGCATAGATTATCAAAAATTGAATGCAGTTACACACATCCCAATGCCCCGGATAGAAGAGTCATTGGCTGCTTTGAGATCTGCAGCATATTTCTCCACGTTGGACCTAACTAGCGGGTATTGGCAAATTCCCGTGGCCCCAACGGACAGAGAAAAAAATGCTTTTACCACCCCAATGGGGTTATTTGAGTTTGATAGGATGCCATTTGGATTGTGCAATGCACCCGCTACTTTCCAATGTGTGATGGAGCATTGCCTGGGTCACCACAACTTTGATATGCTCCTCCTGTATTTAGACAACATCATAGTCTTTTCCAAAAACTATCTATCTGCAACATCTGGAGGAAGTTTTTGCACGGCTTAACGTCTACGGATTCAAGCTAAAGCCGTCCAAGTGTCACCTACTTAAGTCGAGTGTACAGTATCTGGTCCATATTGTTGATTCCAAGGGGGTGGAGCCTGACCCCAAAAAGGTGAGAGCAGTAAGGGACTGGCCTACTCCGGTGACCGTCCGGGATGTAAGGCGTTTCCTTGGATTTGTGGGCTATTACAGATGATTAATAGTCAATTTTGCAAAGATCGCAACCCCACTGCATGAACTGTTACGAGGTGGGCCAGAGCATGAACTACAGAGAAACGTGAGGCATTCAAGAAATTGAAAGAGCTGCTGATCGAAGCTCCATTGTTGGCTTATCCTAATTATGAGCTCCCCTTTAAGGTGTACACGGATGCAAGTAATCAAGGGTTAGGAGCTGTACTAGCCCAGGACCAAGAAGAAAAAGAGCAGGTAATCGCCAACGCAAGTAGGGGCCTGTGAAAGACCGAAAGGAATGATGATAATTACAGCACCTTTAAGCTCGAGCTACTCGCAATGATTTGGGCTGTTACAGAGAAATTTAAGGTGCAGTTACTAAGGCACAGGGACCGGATTAGCTTCACACAAGGAATCATGGTTCGCAGCAGCATAGACTCAAGTACCCACTATGCCATCAGTCAAATCATAGTGCCACGTCAGAGGAAAAACTTAATTCTCCAGGCCTATCAATATCGATCAGGGCACTTTGGAGTGATACAGATGGAAACGGCTATCAGGAAGAGATTCTTTTGGGTTGGTTTGCGAGCTGATGTTGAAGAATGGGTGGAAGAGTGTCCTTTGTGTACGGTAAAGAGGAACATCCAACCGGGGCAGAAAGTGCCATTGCACCCCATCCAGAGGCAGCGCCCACTGGACATTGTGGCTCTGGATCACGTCAAGTTAGGGAATAGTTATGCTGGATATCAATACGCATTGACGATCGTCAACCACTATTCCAAAATTGTAGTAGCCGTGTCAGTCCGAGATATAACAGCTAAAACTACAGCTGAGGTGTTCCTGAAAAATTTTGTTCAACATTATGGATATCCGGTGCAGGTACTAACCGATCAAGGCCCTGCTTTTGAGTCCCTGTTGGTTGCTGAGTTGTGCCAAACATACGGGTGTAAAAAGCTTCGGACAACCCTGTATCACCCCTAGGGCAATGGCTTATGTGAACGGGCAAACCAAACTTTGATAGAAATGCTTCATGCCATTCCGATGCCACAACGGTTGAATTGGCCTCGGTTATTACCAGAACTCACCTACCTTTACAATAATATGGAGCAGGGGTCCACCAGATATACTCCATATTTTCTCTTGTTCGGAAGGTTAGGTAAACTTCCTGCGGATTTGGAACTAAACTCGATTCCACATGATACAATAACTCCACAAACTGGCTGGGTCACGGAGCACCGACGCAGAATTGAGGAGGCTAGTAAAGTAGTGGAACAAAGAATGTAAAGAGTGCACCAGAGGCAAGAGAGTTTCTATAATAAAGATGCTTATGCGAACCCTTGGAAATTGGGGATCAAGTCTGGAAAAAGAATAATCAGAGCTGTAACAAACTAGACCATAAATGGGAACTTGTGCCCTACATAGTAACCCACCTGCCAACTCCAGGCACCGTCGTCTATGGAATAACCAAAGAAGGGGAGATGGGAGCTGCTCCGATAATGGTGCACCGGAACCAGCTCAAGCTATGTGTATCCCAGATAGAACAGGAGACTGCTCCAAATGAAGTGACCCCCATTGCCGAAGCATGGGAGGGTTTTACCAATTGCCCCTTACGTGACCCGTTGGACCTTCTGCTATTTATGGGTGGGACCGTTACACCCACCTCTGGGGTTGGAGGGGCTCCTCCAGCACACTGTAAACCCTTATCAGGGGATGAAGTAGGGCCTAAGGTAGTGGGTGACCAGGCTGTTGAAACCAGTCCAGGGACAGGGATAAGAAGGCATGTTAGAAGTACCCGGGGAATCAAACCCATCCGATTTAGACAATTATAGAATGTTTGCTACAATGCACACAACTGTATGTGGTACGTGACTACATTTTAGGAGTTTAAGAAATAGAAAAGAATGTAATTGCTGTGACAATGTTTATTTACATAAGATATATTCTGTTGTTAGCAACGTTATATTTGATATTGCCTGAGGACATGCAATATTTCAGCGGCCAGGAATGTGATACCCCACTCCAAGTGAGAACAGTTACGGTTTCTTTATAAATACTGCCATTATATATATGCAGTCAGAGTATCATTGGTGACAGTGGACTAGAGCTTCAGAGCTAGCGCATGGTGAATGAGAACTCTCACCCACACGCTGGCTACCAGGGTGTCACATGCTGCTTCAGGGAGAGGCTGGCTCATGACACTACTTTGACTGTTGGAGGTCACATAAAACTCCAGAGATAGGCTGGCTCATGCTGGCTGGTGTGTGATGGAGGGCAGCTGTGAGTCTTTTTCCAGTGAGCAGCAAGTGGAGAGTCTGCAGCCGGAGAGGCGGCACGGAAGGTGGCCTCAGCTTGGAGTGGCAGCCGAAGAGGGGTGAGCCAGCTGCAGCACTGTTCAGGCTGTAAATCCCTAATTACTGCAATACTGACATCTCCGGGGGAATTAGAACAGAGCTTCCCCAAAAGCTAGTTCATGACACCCCAGCAGCTTCATCATACCTGTAAGTCACTTGATTACTACACGTATAGTAACGGCAGCATATCGACTATTGGAGATTGGGACACGTTAGCATGTTGCAAAGCAGCCAGTACACCTAGAGACAGGCAACCTCTTTTACTGATGGAGAGTCACAATATATAGTGCACTGGTGCAAGAGGAAACAGGACTATGTAATACAGTTTTACAAGGCTACTATCCAGGAAACAAGTGGAAGTCAGTGACAGCATCACTAAAGGGAAGCAGGCATGGAGCAACTCTTCCGTCAGTACTAGAGACACTACAGCTCCCTAAAAGTACTCTCTTCTAGTTACATCATTCAGAGGCATAATGTACACGTACATTGTTAATGGATGGCTACTACTGATCTACTGGTGTAAAAGTAGGCGAGTTCAACAAAAGCAATCTGTTAGGAGCATTACATGAACATTAAAACCAGTGTTTCTCTAAAGTAATAGAGCCTTAAAACTGACATTAGCAGGCAGAATGAGCACACTGAGCTTTGGGATTAAACAGTGATTACCTAGAAGGAAATAGACCCGCATTGACAGACTATTGCGAGACAGTATTGTTGCTTGCAAAGAAGAGAACTTATAAACTCCAGATAGGACCTATTGAGCTCCATGTTTTAAACCTTCAGTTGCGGCATCCACCACATACTCAATAGCTGCTTCCAGGAGATAGTATTTCAGGTTTAGTGCACTTAAAAAAATTACTCAGCTAGCTAAGAAGGACAAAAGGTTCATTGGGGCCCCAATTGTTTTAATATTGTAATTGTATACATATTTTGAAAGTGATTGTTTATGTTATGCAAGTTAGTGAGATAATCGTTTAAAATCCTTTACAGCGGAGAATCACTAAAGCATCCCAGCGAAATAAAACATCTTCCGCTGAATTGTGTCATTAATGTCTGTATGTATTTTAATATAATTTGCATTGTATTGTAAGGAACAGTGAAGACTTAGTGTTGCAGGCACCTGTTATACCGTGGTTCGGTGGGTGTCACACTCCTCTCATCATCTGCCTGCCGTCTCACCCCCTGCTCCTCTCATCATCCGCCTGCCATCTCACTCCCTGCTCCTCTCATCATCACCCTGCCGCCTCACCCCCTGCTCCTCTCATCATCCGCCTGCCGTCTCACCCCTGCTCCTCTCATCATCCGCCTGCCGTCTCACCCCCTGCTCCTCTCATCATCCATCTGCCGTCTCACCCCCTGCTCCTCCCATCATCCGCCTGCCGTCTCACCCCCTGCTCCTCTCATCATCTGCCTGCCGTCTCACCCCCTGCTTCTCTCATCCGCCTGCCGTCTCACCCCCTGCTTCTCTCATCATCCCCCTGCTTCTCTCATCATCCGCCTGCCGTCTCACCCTCTGCTCCTCTCATCATCCCCCTGCCATCTCACCCCCTGCTTCGCTCATCATTGCCCCCACTATCTCACCCCCTGCATCTTTCATCATTGCAATATGCCGGGTTGCAGTCAGCGTCGACGGGGCGCCTGAGGTGTGTCACATGCTGGGAGCTTCCGTGTAAGGCTCCAGGGTACGATCTGCTTTAAGCGGTCTGAATGGGGTGTTACTCTCCCATCTCACCCCATGCTTCTCTCACCACCCTCACACCAATCTCACCACCTGCTCCTCTCTCTACCCCATCCCAATGTCACCCTCTGCTTCTCTCATCATTCCCCCTCCTATCTCACTTCCTGCTTCTCTCATCATCCCCTACCGTCTCTCCCCTGCTCCTCTCATCATCCCCTGCCATCTCACCCCCTGCTCCTCTCATCATCCGCCTGCCGGCTCACCTCCTGCTTCTTTCATCATCCGCCTGCCATCTCAACCCCTGCTTCTCTCATCATTCCCCTGCTTCTCTAATCATCCACCTGCCATCACACCCCCTGCTCCTCTCATCATCCGTCTGCAGTCTCACTACCTGCTCCTCAAATCATCCACCTGCCTTCTCACTCCTGCTCCTCTCATCATCCGTCTGCCATCTCACCCCCTGCTCCTCTCATCATCTGCCTGCCGTCTCACCCCCTGCTTCTTTCATCATCCCCCTGCTTCTCTCATCATTTGCCTGCCGTCTCACCCCACTATCTCATCCCCTGCATCTCTCATTATTACCCCCCACTATTTCACCCCCTGCATCTCTCATCATTGCCCCCCACTAACTTACCCTTGCATCTCTCATCATCCCCCGCCATCTCACCCCCTGCTGCTCATTCCCCACATGATCACATCCACCTTCCACGTCCGACGAGCATCAGGTCGCGGCTGTTAGCGGCCGCCATACAGTTCCTGTGTTTCTGATTGGCTGCCTGGTAGTGCCGCCGCCACTGCCTGCTATAAAGAAGGGGACGCTCATTTGAAGCAATCACGGATCGCGGGCCGTCAGCTAATGAAAAGCTGCCACTTGGCTGCTTCTCGTTGGTGATCCATGAGCCATGATTGGCTCTGACACCGGTCTAGTGAGCAGAGATTGGCTGGCAGTTGCTTTTGCTGCTTCCAACTCCTGCTTCCATCAGTGGAGCTGGGACCTGAAGCATTTACTTGTTGGTGGGCGGGCGGAGGCGGAACTGTTTCCGCCTTAAATTAGAAGTGATGGAACGCAGTTCCGCCCCGTTCCGGCCCACTTTATCCCCTGGTGCACCATATAGTGGACTGGAGTAGTTCAAATACTGTATGTGCATTAGATTAAAATTAAATCTATTTACACATCCTACACACATCACATATCTTCTACAGTATTGTGGTAAATCTGTGGCTGCACATGTTCCTAAGGAGCATACTGTATATTTCTTTTAAATTGCAGTAGCATTCTGCAGTAGCATTCTGTTTTAAGGCTCCAATTGGTGATTTTCAGGCATTACTATTTTCCTCAAGTATCAGGGTTTAGAGGGTTATTTAGTACAGATTTAAAATACTGCTAAAAAGCAGAATTTGTAATCCGTTCTTTCACATGCTGGGGACTGCCTACCACAGGGCAAGGTCACCTAGCATGCTAAATGGCCTGCCCAGTGGCTGCGACCACAATTTAACTGTGGACGACCCCCTGCAGCTGCAGCTAGGCTGCGCATGCAGGCGGTCCGCCACCATTTTCTTGATCAGAGTGGCTGCATTTTGGTGTCATGCATCCCCCCTGAAAATGCCGCCGCCCTGCCACCATTTGACACGCAGGCTCCGCAATGCTCCGTTACCTGTCATTCAGGCAGAGGAGTTCGCAGCCAATGTGATCGGATCACATTGGCTGCTAGTGCACGTGCAGAACTGGTCCTGAGCGTGTGAACTAGCACCGCCTACAGGGTTTTTGACCTCCAATTGAATTGACCCCAATGGGGCTGATTATGAGTCACACTCACACATACGGTAACAGACGCAGACGTGTCTGTCTTTATGCGAATGCCACAGACAATTTCAGTAATACTGAGATGCCCACTTGCAGTACAGTTCAGTCTTGGTGCATTTTTAGGTGCACAATGGCAGGTGCAGTTTCTCCATCTGAGTATGGCCTCCAGTGTAAAGGGCCCCATATACTAGAACAATGTATCAATTGGTGAAATCATATACAATTTCCCTTGAACACTCCCGGGAGCTTTCTGGGAGTATTTACATATGATTCCTAAGGATTTGGTACAATTTGACTTTTTTGAGCATGCTATACAATTGCATACGATATGTCAAGCTCCGACATATCGCATGTGATATATAGCATGGATTCACAGGTACCATCAGATACATCTGATAGGCTGGATTGAGGGCTACAGTGGCTGGGAGTGTCCTGGAGAATGTCAGTCAAACTTGTGTGATACATCGCATGTGATATATCGCGAGCACAAAAAGCACACTTTTTTCCGTACGATTCCATTTGATTCCGACATATCACGAGTGCAGCACTAATGACCTGGAGGATACGATCCGACGCTCATGGGGCCGCGCATCAGATTGGATCGTAGACACACCAAAAATGCATGATTCCCCACAATATATCATCCTGAATGACCGAATTGAGCTGAAATTGGACAAAATTGTTCTAGTGTATGGGGCCCTTAAGCGATTGTGCGTCTTTGGATGTAGTTGCGACTCGCTTATAGCAACATGCCTGTATCTGTTTCTCAACTCACCTGTTATTTCCTGGGAATGCCTACTGAATTCCAAAGACCATGCGTCTGATTCTGTTCTGCGTCTCTGCGCAATAACAATCAGAGAGATGTGCTGTGTGACTAGGAACCATGTGCAGAATTGAAACATCGATCAATTGCATGCGGCAGGACTCAGAATCAGGCCCAATATGTGCAAATTGTATTCATTTCTATAACTTTTTGCTGGCTGGTTTGTTTGTATCTCTTTTTTCCGGTTTACATAGAGTAATTATAAAATATTTCTAGGACAGTCCGTTAAATACACATTTATGTTAGATGATTAAAATATGTTGTTTGTTAAAAAAAAAAATTTCATAAGCAAATTATGTTTTCTTTTTCTGTTAAAATAGGTCACATAAAATAAAGATGGCCCTTCCTGACAACTTCAGCTGTATCAGACAAGTAGATGACATTTTACCATTTCCAGATATTATAGAGCTAAATGTTGGTGGCCAAGTCTACATAACCCGTTATCTCACTTTGGTCAGTGTTCCTGGGTCTCTCCTTTGGGAAATGTTTTCACAAAAGAATGCTCATCTATTGGCCAGGGACAATAAAGGTCGCTACTTTTTAGATCGTGATGGATTTCTCTTCCGATATGTCTTGGACTACATGAGGGACCAACAACTGGTGCTTCCTGAACACTTTCCTGAGAGAAGCAGGCTTCAGAGAGAGGCTGAGCATTTCAAACTCCCAGAGTTAGTCAAAATTCTGGCACCAAGAGTTAGTAAGCAGAACTCTATTGTAGATGATGCATTCCAAAGTGACTCTGAGGAACAGTCACCCAATACTGAGGTTGCCAGGAATCTAGCATCTGTCAGTGCTGCTCTGGCTGCTGCTGGGAACCAGATAATCATACCAGACCTCTATCAGTCTGGTTTCATTACTATTGGTTACCGTGGCTCATATACATTGGGCAGAGACAGCCAAACAGATGCCAAATTCAGAAGGGTGGCAAGAATAATGGTCTGTGGCAAGATCTCACTAGCTAAAGAAGTTTTTGGTGACACACTTAATGAGAGTCGTGATCCAGATCGACCCCCTGAAAAGTATACATCCAGGTACTACCTGAAATTCAACTTTCTGGAACAAGCATTTGATAGGCTGGCTGATGCTGGATTTCATATGGTTGCCTGTAACTCCACAGGAACATGTGCCTTTGCTCATGATCAAACAGATGACAAGATCTGGACATCTTACACTGAATACGTTTTCTACCGTGAGTGACCCAAACCAAATGAAAAAAGTAGACCATTCTCCTACCCACCTTTTCCTTTCCTGTTTCCTGCTGATTCACAAATAGAAATAGACTTCATACAAGCCTACGTAGTTCACAGCTCCTGCCATTGCTATCGTTCAAATTTCCACCTGTTACTTTCATTTAGATTTAGATTGTTTCTCCAGAAGAATATTGTCCTTGACTGGGAGAATTTTGACAAACCTCATCCTCCTACTCACTTACCCCTTCCTTTACTACATTGACTAAGTGTAATTGTTACATGTTTATTTCAACGTTTTTGTTTCAAGGGGATTCTGTTTGTTTTGAGAACAGTTTGTAAAGAAAGCAACTCATGATTTGCCAGCCAGGCTTGAATCAAATACAGTTCATCTAATACATCTCACTGTGTCCACTGCAACTGCTGCAGAAAATGTCCAATATCAATTCAAATGTTCATGACAAAATTCATTATGAATCACTCAATATTTTCTAAAATTTCTACTTTAACAATATGGATGCTTTTAAAATTATATATTTTTTTTATATAACAATACCACCTTCACCAAAAAATGTCTACTGCACATCAAAAGCAATACTTACCATATAACCTACATATAGGGGGAAATTTACTAAGCTCCCGATTTTGACCGAGATGCCGTTTTTTCATCAAAGTGTCATCTCGGTAATTTACTAAGCACTAATCACGGCAGTGATGAGGGCATTCGTAATTTTTTGCAAGTTCAGGTAAAAAATTACGAATGAATACACCATCGGTCAAAACGCGGCTGTTTAAGTATGAATCTCGGTCATTTACTAAGAAGTGCAAAGCAAAAAACAAACAAACACTGCCGTGAAAAATTACAACTCGTAAAAAAGTGCTAAAAAAAACCAGACCTTTTTTTTTTATTCGTGATTGGATAGGCATGCACGGATCCATGAGATCCGTGCATGTATATCAGTGGGAAGGGGTGGGTAAGTGCTTATTTGTTCAAAAAAAATTGCGTGGGGTCCCCCCTCCTAAGTATAACCAGCCTCGGGCTCTTTGAGCCGATCCTGGTTACAAAAATATGGAGAAAAAAATGACAGGGGTTCCCCCATATTTAAGCAACCAGCATCGGGCTCTGCGCCTGGTCCTGGTCCCAAAAATACGGGGGACAAAAAGAGTAGGGGTCCCCCGTATTTTTAAAACCAGCACCGGGCTCCACTAGCTGGACAGATAATGCCACAGCCGGGGGTCACTTTTATATAGTGCCCTGCGGCCGTGGCATCAAAAATCCAACTAGTCACTCCTGGCCGGGGTACCCTGGGGGAGTGGGGACCCCTTCAATCAAGTGGTCCCCCCCCCCCAGCCACCCAAGGGCCAGGGGTGAAGCCCGAGGCTGTCCCCCCCCCATCCAATGGGCTGCGGATGGGGAGGCTGATAGCCTTTGTTGTAAAAGAAAAGATATTGTTTTTAGTAGCAGTACTACAAGGCCCAGCAAGCCTCCCCCGCATGCTGGTACTTGGAGAACCACAAGTACCAGCATGCGACGGAAAAACGGGCCCGCTGGTACCTGTAGTACTACTACTAAAAAAATACCCAAAAAAAGACAAGACACACACACCGTGAAAGTATAATTTTATTACATACATACACACATACATACATACTTACCTTAAGTTCCCACGCAGGTCGGTCCTCTTCTCCAGTAGAATCCAAGGGGTACCTGTTGAAGAAATTATACTCACGAGATCCAGGGGTCCAGGCTCCTCGGGAAATCCAGGGGTAATCCACGTACTTGACAAAAAAAACAAAACGGTGTCCCGACCACGAACTGAAAGGGGACCCATGTTTGCACATGGGTCACCTTTCCACGAATGCCAGAAACCCACTTTGACTTCTGTCTAAGTGGGTTTCTTCAGCCAATCAGGGAGCGCCACGTTGTAGCACTCTCCTGATCAGCTGTGTGGTCCTGTCCTCACTGACAGGCAGCACACGGCAGTGTTACAATGTAGCGCCTATGCGCTACATTGTAACCAATGATGGGAACTTTCTGCCCTGCGGTTGACCTAAAGTGACGTCACCGCTGAGCAGAAAGTTCCCATCATTGGTTACAATGTAGCGCATAGGCGCTACATTGTAACACTGCCGTGTGCTGCCTGTCAGTGAGGACAGGACCACACAGCTGATCAGGAGAGTGCTACAACGTGGCGCTCCCTGATTGGCTGAAGAAACCCACTTAGACAGAAGTCAAAGTGGGTTTCTGGCATTCGTGGAAAGGTGACCCATGTGCAAACATGGGTCCCCTTTCAGTTCGTGGTCGGGACACCGTTTTGTTTTTTTTGTCAAGTACGTGGATTACCCCTGGATTTCCCGAGGAGCCTGGACCCCTGGATCTCGTGAGTATAATTTCTTCAACAGGTACCCCTTGGATTCTACTGGAGAAGAGGACCGACCTGCGTGGGAACTTAAGGTAAGTATGTATGTATGTGTGTATGTATGTAATAAAATTATACTTTCACGGTGTGTGTGTCTTGTCTTTTTTTGGGTATTTTTTTAGTAGTAGTACTACAGGTACCAGCGGGCCCGTTTTTCCGTCGCATGCTGGTACTTGTGGTTCTCCAAGTACCAGCATGCGGGGGAGGCTTGCTGGGCCTTGTAGTACTGCTACTAAAAACAATATCTTTTCTTTTACAACAAAGGCTATCAGCCTCCCCATCCGCAGCCCATTGGATGGGGGGGGGGACAGCCTCGGGCTTCACCCCTGGCCCTTGGGTGGCTGGGGGGGGGGGACCCCTTGATTGAAGGGGTCCCCACTCCCCCAGGGTACCCCGGCCAGGAGTGACTAGTTGGATTTTTGATGCCACGGCCGCAGGGCACTATATAAAAGTGACCCCCGGCTGTGGCATTATCTGTCCAGCTAGTGGAGCCCGGTGCTAGTTTTAAAAATACGGGGGACCCCTACTCTTTTTGTCCCCCGTATTTTTGGGACCAGGACCAGGCGCAGAGCCCGATGCTGGTTGCTTAAATATGGGGGAACCCCTGTCATTTTTTCCCCCATATTTTTGCAACCAGGATCGGCTCAAAGAGCCTGAGGCTGGTTATGCTTAGGAGGGGGGACCCCACGCATTTTTTTTAATTATTTTACAGTGTTTAATTAAAAAAAAAAAAAAAATAAACCCCAGCACGGATCACACAGATCCGGCCGAGATTGATTGTAAAAAAAGTCGGCAGTGTTTTGCTAATCACTGCCGTAAAAATAGGTAAAAAACCACGAATGACATCGACATCGGAACAAAAGAAAAACCCGAATACGACAGCTTAGTAAATCCATCGTAATCAATTCAAAAAGTTGCAATTTTACACTGTCGATGTCATTCGTGATTGAACTTGGACATGAATTTGGAAAATACGAATCTTAGTAAATGTACCCCATAGTTTAATTTTGTTTTCATATATAGATAACTAAACATAAGATACTGACACCTCCATCATTATTATAAATTACAGTGTCCACGTCATTGATTATAACATGATTTGCAACAGATTAATAATTTCTCAAGGTATAGTGAGCGACATGAGACATAACGTGACATCACCTTGCAACAAAGTGATAGAATTTTGTTTTACAAACATAGAGGGCCTGATGAGGCTCTTAAAACATCAGTGTGCTCATTCACAGAAATGACACACATGCTCCTATGCAGCCTTGCATGATTCTGCCACTTACTACTGGGTGTACCTTGAGAAATGGAATGGGGGATGCAAGGGGAGTACAGTTTACGGCATGTTTGACCAAATGCATCTCATACAGATTTTCAGAAACACGCATATATATGCCTGTTGAGCAGGTGCAGACATACAGATGATAATGACTTGCCATAAACCAGGCAAATGTTGAGACTGACTCATTGTGCGATTTGCTGAATTAAGCAGCTTGTTTTATAGCAAAGTACATATTCATATTTTGCCAACACTCTGCATCAGATAGTCAACCAAGGAATTTATACTAATTTGGGAGGTTTGAAACTTTTTGCTGTAGCTTTGTTAAAAAGTAAATTGTCATAAAGTCTTTACAATGCAAGAAAACACATTGTAGAACCTGAAATTAGCAATTAAAATTATTTATGAACTGATCAAAAAGCTCTTACAGCAAAACAAAACATCACTTGTTTTACTCATGTGTTTGAATCCACGATTTTCTATAAAATGGTGCCACATTGCAGATAATATTATTTAGTCCTTATAAAGTTTATGGCTTCTCTATACTGTCAGTTTACTTTTTCATCCAAGAGTGACAGAAGAAGATAGAGACACTTTGGTAACAATCTGTTTCAAACTTTCTATAGGATTTAAGCAAAATGTTAGTCAGTGTTATCTAGCCACCTTTCAAAACACGTGCAGTTCCTCTTTCCTGCCTGGGGTGTTGTTCTCTGCTCTGGTGCTTCTCACTACAGTCTGGTCTGTATTTTAGTGGTGAGATACAGAGCAGTGTTCTCGACACCCCAGGCAGGAAAGAGGAACTGCACGTGTTTTGAAAGGCGCAGGGTGCTAGAATGAACACTGTAATAGATGGTTTCTTTATTTGGAGACACCAGATAACGTATCTATTTATAATGTTGTTCCTACAGTCATTATTTTTCTATTTACTATTAAATGAACTGTACTATTTTAGTACTACTATCATTTATCACACTCTAACAATTTCTGGTAACACCAGCAGTTACAGTATATAAGAAAATATGAAGGTATGAGGAAGGAAGACAAAGTGGCGCTCTGTGGACTTACTGAGGTGTAGTACCATCTGTTATGAAGTTCCATTCAAATTTCAAATAGAGATGGTCAAATGCCAAAAAGGGCATGCCATGTTGAGGCAAATGTGACATGCTTCAGCATGAAGTGCTTATAGCAGGTAGCACAACCCTTTCTCCTGTATTTCTACATTGTAACGTTATATTGTCACCTAGGAAAATATTTTACTAAGTTGTCTCATCGCCCTAGCCAGAGCCCGGGATTATACCATGCAGTTATTTTGTACTTTTTTGGCCAGGGCTGTGATTTAAAAGGATGATCCTTGAGAAAAAAGTACAGCACTACTACCATTCCTAGTTGATAACGCAGTTGTAAGTCTTTCCTACTATTGCAGTAGTGGAGAAATGTCCCTGGAGCCTGCTGTAGTATAAAGATTTATGAGCTTTTTAGATCTCTCCTATTAAAACAGAGACTGGGCCTATGAAAACTAATTAGGGTGAGATGACCTTCAAAGGAAACCTAATAAATACTTACTTAGCTACCGTATAATACTTTCTAGCCTTCACCTTTCCACTATGTGCTTTGTAGGGAGATGGACCTTGATCTACAAAGCTTAACATTGAGATGTCTATAAATGTGCTGTGCTTACGGCTGCTTGCTCAAATCTATGATTACATAAACTATAAATGAACAGTTGTTAGAGCATGTGTGCCCAAGTAGTGTAAAGTCTATGCCAAAGCAATAAAGTGCTTCTGTCCAACAAGTATAGGATATATATTTAGGGCTCTAAAGGTAAGTCCTGGAAACCTAACTAAACTGAGTGACTTTCTAGTTTGCAGATATTCCCTGAGCAGCTAACAATGGAAATTGTAAGTTGGTTAGGATGGCGCTTTTGGCATCAATTATTCTGCGTGAGTATGCCTCACCATTGTCATCATATGTGTGCCCATATAAGGAGCAAATTAAATAACCAGAATGAATGTGCCCTTTTTATAAGCTGTGACACAATTTGGTCAGTCACTATAGCCAGGATAATAATGTTTGTTAGCATACCTCTTTCCTAAAAATAGTTAATGTGTCCATTAAAGCTCAGTTGTGCACATGTCTTGTACACATAGACATGTACCAGTATAGCTAACCAGCTGCCAACAAAGGGGGTCATTCCAACCCGTTCGCATGGGGCGGTTCACAGCAGCGGTGCGAACGGGTCGGGACTGCACTTGCGCAGTGCCTGCAATGCGCACGTGCATCATTGCCCAGTGACAGCTGTCACCGGGCAACAACCAGAAGAAAAAAGAAAGTGATCGATAGTTCGATCGCAAGTAGATTGACAGCGGGGTGGTGTTCCGGGGCGGATACTCACTGTTTTCTGGGTGTGGTGATCTGAACGCAGGCGTGTCCAGGTGTTATTATAGGTGTTATAATATTATATTTGCATTGACATACTGAGCATCTTTAGCACACATAGACCAGCGCAATTAGCAGCAAGGTAACACAATAGCCTTACAATTTATGTTTCTGCATGATGTTTTGGTTAAAGGTCTGCAGCAAACATTTCTGGTGAAAGCAGAAATACATAAGTGCTGTTTTCATTACCACCAATAGATGCTATAGAAGGAATTCAATTGCCAGCGAAGTTTGTGAATTGCCACTGCTGAGGCGTTTAAACAATGAAAATAGCACCCCATCTTGCACCCTTCGCCCAGCTGGCCGAATGCCAGATTTGCACAAAAATGCTCATTACCCATTGGGACAGCGAACACTTTTGTGCGAGATCGGGATGCTGAACAGCGCGGGTATTGTTGTACTGATTTGGTTGTGTGAAGAAATTCGCAGGCAATTGAATCACCCCCTTTGTGTGTCTAAATAAAATGTGCAAAACTATTAAGGAACTACATTTGAATTGCATCCTTAAGGGCCCTACACACTGGCAGATCTCACTGCATAATATGAACGTTCTCGTTCATTAATGAATGAGAACTCACATGTAGGCACTCATGTGTAGGCACCAACGATAACGATGTGTGGCCCCGCACTCATTAATCATTAGTGCCCCATCGCTTATGCATGCAGGCCAATATGGACAATCTCGCCCATATTAGCATGCACTGCTATAGATGACTCCCCCGGGTGATGGGGGGCGTGAAGAAACTTCACGGAAGTTTGGAGAGTCAAAAATCAGTACAGACCATAAAAAAGGTACTGTACCTGCCAAAAAGGTACAGTTGGAGAGTATGCATTAGTACTGTGGAGGAGAGGGTAGCGGCATAGCTCCCTACTGAGTGGAGAGGAGCCCTCCCTGACCTGGGAGCCATAGCGGGAGGAATAGCCGGAGCTGCGCCGCAGAAGAAAGTCAAGCAGCAGGAGGAGGAGACATCTGGCACAGCGCTGAGTAAGGTGTAATACCCTGCTAAGTCCCTGCGTACGTGCGTTATACATGCTATAATTTATAGATATGGTGCTATTAAAAGTGCTTATATGAATATTCAAATGCCCTCACAGAAGGGATAATGGAGTGCTACTATAATTGGAGAGAAATCCCCCGAATCAATATGGAGGGGAGTTGACATTGGCCCCACCACCGGGACTGTAGCTAATAAGTGCCCGGGCTCATGTCAGATGGCTGCATGCAGCTGAAAAAAAAGGACTTACAGACGCCAGCTTTCCGGAGCAGGCTTGCAGACTGGCAGTGTGCATGAGGAGGAGACCTGGTGAACCGCTCGTGATGGAGGCGGATGAAGTCCCGTGGTGATGGCTGGGAGAGGTATGAGAGCTGCTGTGTAGGGAGTGCGAGCAGGGTCCGGAGCGGCGGAGAGGAAGGACGCAGGCGGTCGGTGAAGGGCTGCAGCTGTGATCTCTGGTGTGCGGTGCATCGCAGCAGATCAGGAGCATTGCGGAGGCGCTGGTGATGTCAGCGGGAGGCGTGATCGACCCTCCCGGTAGACGGTATCCGGACTCCAGGTCGACAGCACAAAGGTCGACACACTTTAGGTCGACGCCAATTGGTCGACACACATTAGGTCGACAGGGTCAAAAGGTCGACAGGGTCAAAAGGTCGACAGGAACAAGGTCGACATGGAAAAAGGTCGACAAGAGTTTTTCACGATTTTTTTCTTTTTTTGAACCTTTTCATACTTAACGATCCACGTGGACTACGATTGGAACGGTAAAGTGTGCCGAGCGGAGCGGAGCGAAGGCACCATGCCCGAAGCATGGCGAGCGAAGCGAGCCATGCGAGGGGACGCGGTGCACTAATTCGGGTTCCCGGTCACTCTACGAAGAAAACGACACCAAAAAAACATAAAAAACTCATGTCGACCTTTTTCCATGTCGACCTTGTTGTTGTCGACCTTTTGACCCTGTCGACCTTTTGACCCTGTCGACCTAATGTGTGTCGACCAATTGGCGTCGACCTAAAGTGTGTCGACCTTTGTGCTGTCGACCCTGAGTCCCAGACCCCCGGTAGACGGGGATAGGTGGCGCTTCCCTTTCAGAGAAGCTGCTGAAAATAAAGTAATAGTGTATTAAGTTCTTACTTAATTTAGTTACAGAGAGATTAGTGAAGCAATGCCGCATCTGTAGCTGATTGTTACAATTTTTTTGACATCCATAAGCAGGATGCTTACACGAAATGTCAGCTCCACAGACCCCCACATCAACATCAGGCTGGAGACTTCTGCCTGCGTCTCCAAGAAGGGAAGGCTCGACTACCATGACAGTAAGAATGCCAAATTGCTTTCTCACAAATATTTAAAATGCCCGCTCTAATATATATTGCAGACGCCAGGCGCATCTTTTTACCATATACGATAAAAGTGCGCTGTACATCGCAAAACACTGTATCCCATAACAGAAAACAATACACCCACACATTATCTGAGTTCCAAAGCTCATTGATGTATATATTTGTTATTAAAAAGGATATGGATTCAATATATATTACAAAGTACAATTATATACCTATAGTTACATGGTTACACTCACACAGTAAGCAGTTAAAACATACAATTACATACAGTTACATACAGTTACATGCCATTACATTACAGTTTCAGTTACAGGGCAGCAATACAATTACCATTCCCTCCAATGTATCTTATGTCTCTCTCTCTCTCTCTGTAAATAAATACAGGAACTGAACTGGCAGCAAGTCCATCATCCTCTGAGACCAAAAAGCCACTGAGCTCCTGTGTGATCAGCAATGTGTTATCTAGTTTGGGGGAGGGGTCTCTCTCTCATTCATGATGAGTCACTAGTTTCTTTGTATATGCTGAACAGGTTCAGCCTTGGGGACGTCCAAAGGGGCTGGTCTGAGCTTCCTGTCCACTGTCCTAATAAGAGTGATTTTTAGCTTTCATACATGTAATCATAATTATCCACTGCAATGTCCCACAACTTCACAACAAGCATCAAATTAATCTACACATCAATCTGGTTGCTTCAATAGTAAACATGACAGGTCTATCTGGTTTCATTCAAATAATACACATACATGACACCAATCCATCATATGCAATTCTAAATCATCATGATGTCTGGCTCTTGATATTATTATAATTATGTACTGTATGAAATAAGTGTCAAATCCATCTCTGTGGCATGTCCGTGTAAATGCGTGTGTTACCATATATTGCTGTGCTCGCTGCGTATATTTGCAAGTATAGCGACTTATATGTGTGTATTTTGTATGTTCTCTTTATGTAATATTTTTCTGACTTCGACAGTCCACCCTTTGGCAGTAAACAATAACTGCCATCAATTATTAACATAAGAAAAAAATATTTCATACCATAATCGGTGACCTAGACACAAGTATGTATGCATTTCGCAAAACAGACACTTGACTATATTTGGGGAAGACAGGGAGGACGAGACATCCTCTATATGCACTCGGCGGTCACGGGACCACTGGTTGGGTGTGGGACAACATTCAACCTATAGAGTATGCTGGGACAGTGCTTTGGCCTATAATGTCTGATTTGCGACGAACATTTCACACATACATGTACCTACATCTTTGTACACTGATGTTTGGATTCAATTGAGGTTCTGCTGGGTAGGTGAAGAAGACACACACAAATCGTGACAGTGACATATAAAATTTTTATGATCTACATATTCCTATCATTTTCTGAACATTGTTTCCATTTCTGGAACGTATGCTAGGTCTGTTTAATCATTGAACAAGGGTTATAAGTAGTGTCCTTCCTAAATAAAATAAACCTTTGGAGTTCGGGGAGAGCCACTCATAAACCTTTCTTCCACATATATTAATGAGCTCTTTATCTGCAATGTGTGAATAGCCATTGTCTGATTGTCCCTGATTACCTCTGAACTCCATAACTACTAGACCTTTGATTTTTCTCTGATTTTAACAAACTGATCGGCTAATCCTAGGATCCTATAAGGAAATCACTCCTTCCTAGAGAACCAGTTCCAGTCCCACACTCGACTCCTCATAAAAAAACCTAGCAAAAATAGAATATCCTGAAAGAAAATGTTTGTCAGCTGGAAAGAGAGAAAAGAGAAATAGAACAAAACAACTCTTGTTCATAACAAATCAATTACGATGACTGGTCTTTCTGCAATCCTTTAGTACGCTCAAGTAGTGTTCAACAGTGCCGCTCTCAGTCTTCACGGAACAGAGTCTCTGGTGATACTTTTGCGATCTCTTTGCCTTGCTCTTTGAACACACAGTTCACTTGGAACACACAGTTCACTTTGCTCTCCACCTTGCTCTTTGAACACACAGTTCACTTCGAACACACAGTTCACAAACTCGATGAATGTGAGCAATAAACTACATTGTCACGAGTTCTCTCCGGGTCAGCGACCTTCTTGCAGTGGGATGAGTGGACCCAAGTCTCTCTTTTTGCGACCTTTAGTGCTGTCAACAAATCTTGGTATGGTCCTTCCCACCTGTCTATTAGGCAACCTGAGCGTAAGAACAATCACACAGTCTCTTGGTTCACAATCAAGACAGTTAGCATTTGGCATACCAGCAATCAACAGTTTCAATTTTTTTATGTCAAGTTCTCAAATGCTGGCTCATCTCAACAAGGTACTGTACTGTCACCTCATTGGTGTATTTCTGATCATTGTGCGGATCAATCATGACATGAGGTTGTCTTCCAAAAACAACCCAAAAAAAACAACAAATACCAAAACAACAAATTTCGAAGAGGGTGATTCGTTGAGTGAAGATCTGGGAGTGGTTCCGAAGCTACATAATACTAGTGGCAGTATCTATGATCACAATAGTACAATTTCAGGCATTGCTCCTACTTCTAGGGGTACTATTATCTACACACAAACTTCTGCGCAATTTTTCTTTGCGGTAAACACAGCAGCATCCGTGGCGGCAGGAAATGCCTCTACCCAGTATGAGAAAACATCAGTGCACACCAATACATAACAATAATTCCTAAAGGGTGTTAACTGTACAAAGTCGATTTGTATTTCCTGAAAAGATCCGTCTGCAGGAGGGATATGGGATGGCTCTGTTGGTATTGCTTTACCAATATTCTTCCTCAAGCAAGTAAGACAGGTCATTGCTCTCTTACCTGCATGAGAATAGAATCCTGGCGCACACCAGTAGACTCTCATCAGCCTGCACCTACCCTCTTTGCCTAGATGAGTCAGACCGTGTGCCACCTCAGCTAGACTTGGAAGGTATGCTCTGGGGGCTACTGGCTTACCGTGTCCACCTGCCCACAGTCCTGAGGACTCCTGGCCATACCCCTTTGTCCTCCAGACTGCCTTTTCCTGTAAAGGAACACAATTTTTTTGTATCTTAATTTAACTATAGTGTTTGCAGTGTAAAGTACCATGAGCATAACTCAAAAAAAAAAAAAAAAAAAAAAAAGAAACATCTCTAGAGGAGAGAAAGAAGAAGAAAATGAAAAAGAAAATGTCAGGTTTGCCATTCACCAACAGGCATATCAGTGTCTATACAAAATTTCCCATCACCAGTATTCCCATTCTCCACCCTTTGTGCATGACAAGGCACACTGCAGTAATACTGGTGTCATCGTGCTGTTGAGATATACTGGGTTTGGGCAGTACTCTGAAGGACCTAGGCATGTGGAGTTTGAACTGTACTTGGGTCCATGTATTGTACCACCCTGTATGAACGCAAAAGATGAAGAGGAAACTATAGATTTATTTATTTATTATTTATTAGCAGTTTCTTATATAGCGCAGCATATTCCGTTGCGCTTTACAATTAGAACAACAATTATAGAACAAAACTGGGCAAAGACAGACAGACAGACAGAGGTAGGAAGGCCCTGCTCGCAAGCTTGCAATCTATAGGGAAATAGGCATTGATACACAAGGATAGATGCTACATGTCACATAATGGTTCCCCAGGTTGCTAGGTTCTTAATGGGTTGTATATGATATGATCACCCAGCAATGTTGGAAGACAAAATGTGAGTTTATGTGGACTGTACAGAGGGGATGTAACTTGATAGGGAAGCTGTGAAGGTTATGTGTGTGGGTCTGAAATTTGGTAGGCTTGTCTGAAGAGATGAGTTTTCAGAGAACGTTTAAAGGTTTGGAGACTAGAGGAGAGTCTTATTGTGCGTGGGAGTGCATTCCACAGAGTGGGTGAAGCCCGGGTAAAGTCCTGTAATTTTGAGTGGAGAGCGGAGTGGTCTGGTAGGGAGATATTTTGAGATGAGTGAGGAGATGTATGATGGTGCAGTTTGGTTAATAGCCTTGTATGTAAGTAAAATTATTTTATATTTGACACGGTAGAATACCGGTAACCAATGGAGGGACTGACAGAGCGGATCAGCAGATGAAGAACGTCTGGCGAGGAAGATTAGGCTTGCAGCTGCATTTAAAATGGATTGAATTGGTGATAGCCTATGTTTGGGAAGACCAGTAAGGAGACTATTACAATAATTAATGCGGGAGATGATGAGTGCATGGATTAGAGTTTTTGCAGTGTCTTGTGTAAGATAAGGGCGTATTTTGGATATGTTTTTAAGGTGCATGTAACATGATTTAGAGACAGATTGAATGTGTGGAACAAAGGACAGTTCAGAGTCAAGGGTGACACCTAGGCAACGAGCTTGTGGGGTGGGGAAACAGAATAGAGGTTGGTGACAGAAGAGTTTGTAGAGGTGGAGAAGATTTTATAAAAATTTGACAACTGGATTGGGCACTATGGGGAAGTGATTCTCTACTTGGTCTACTCCCCTTAAAAAACTTTTCTCTGTGTCTTATCTCTACTGGGACTATCCCAGTGTTAGGGTCTCCTGCCCTGTGCTGCCACGTCGTCATGGCAACCGGGAGACAAGTGCTAGCGGAGTGGCCTGAGCGCAGCTGATACTCCGGTTCGGGTCTTTTGCTGTGCTGTGGTTACAGGCTTTGTGCACGGCAGGGGATCCGGTGCTGGTTTTTGTGCTCACAGTCTGTGAGGTCTGAGTGGGGCGTGGACAGCACCTGCTATATAAGGCCTCTTCTCAGGTTAAGCAGATGCTGCTGAATCTTTGTTGGTTAGTCAGTTCCTGAAAGTTAGCCAGTACTGTGTAGCTTTGTATTTGTTGTTGCTTACTGCAAATAGGCCTTGGGGTTTGGTACTACACTCTGCCAATCCAGACCAAGCAGTAAAACTGGAGTCAGTCGTTTAACTTGCTGAGGTTCTTTTGCTACTCTGTGAACTTAGCAAGTTTGCGGCTGTATTCTCAGACTTGCCTGCCTAAATCCTTTCTCACTGTGCAATGTGTTCAGGTGTCAGTTTAGTGGCAGTAAGCTGAACCTGTGCACTGCAAGTGAGTATTAGGATTGTGGAGACTCTCCTTGTGTCTATCATTCCATCTCTGACCAAGGAGTTTACTGCCACACCCGTTGGTAACCCTTTAGGGTTTAGCTGTTGCCCTTAGCAACAGCATTTCGGGTTCTCTACGTATTAAAACACAACATCTTGCTTTTTCCATCTGAGCATTCCTAATACTAGGGAGACACCCAGTTTCTTAGCCTCTGGGCTTCTCTGTTCACTTTGTGTTTATTTTGTTACCCTATTACCTTCTGTGTATGTAATGTCATATTCCCCAGTCTGTCTGTGAGTTCATTTGTTTTGCATCCCTATCCGTTCAGACACCAGTACATTCCTACAGGCACTGGTGTGCATAACAGTTCAGACACCAGTACATTCCTGCAGGCACTGGTGTGCATAACAGTTCAGACACCAGTACATTCCTGCAGGCACTGGTGTGCATAACATATTCAGCAGCCCAATACTCCTGTTGAAATTTTGTGGGAATATGGAGCATACCCCTCAAAATACGTTGCAACAGGTGGTCGATCAGGTGCAGGTCCTGACTCGACAATTTAATGATTTATCCATTAAAATG
The DNA here is from genome assembly GCF_028390025.1 of Pseudophryne corroboree. Taxonomy (NCBI): domain Eukaryota; kingdom Metazoa; phylum Chordata; class Amphibia; order Anura; family Myobatrachidae; genus Pseudophryne; species Pseudophryne corroboree. Next base: position 188,741,760 of record NC_086451.1, on the reverse strand, counting down.
CACACCTCCCAGGCCGCTGGCGGAGCTCCCGCAGCAGCAGCACCTTCAGGGGTTAAGGAGCCGAAAGTAAATCTCCCGGATCGTTTTTATGGAGATCGCTCGCAGTTCTTTTGTTTCAAGGAGAGCTGCAAGCTATACTTCCGGCTTAGGCCTCAGTCTTCTGGGTCGGAGATTCAGCGGGTGGGCATAGTGATTTCCTTGCTACAAGGAGACCCACAGGTCTGGGCATATGGGTTGCAGCCTGACTGTCCGTCGCTTAAAAGTGTTGATTTTTTTTTACGGCACTGGGCATGTTGTATGATGACCCTGACAAGACGGCCTCAGCCGAGGCTCAGATTTCGATCCTTAAGCAAGGGCGAAGGCCAGTTGAGGTTTACTGTACGGAGTTTCGGAGGTTGGCCCATGATACCCAGTGGAATGACCCAGCCCTGAGACACCAGTACCGAAGAAGTCTTTCTAACCAGATAAAAGACCAACTGGTACAATATCCCTTGCCTGATAGCTTGGATTAGCTCATGCAGTTATCCATCCGGGTGGATAGACGGCTGAGAGAGCGTAGGCTTGAAAGGGAGACCGAGGTTTCCTTCTTTCCCAAGGGAACCTCAGACTCTGAGGAATTTTCCGTGGAGCCTATGCAGATTGGGGCTACCCGCCTCTCCTCGCGTGAGAAGACGCGGAGGAGACAGCAGGGGTTGTGTTTGTACTGTGGGAATAAAGGTCATGTGGTAGTATCATGCCCAGAAAAGCCGGAAAACTTCAGGGCCTGAGGGTGATGGGAAATATCCTGTCAGGCCAGAAGTCAGAATTTCCCAAGAAGACTTTTATCATTCCGGTGACCTTGAAGATCCTCGGTCAAACTGTCAAGACTGAGGCCTTTGTGGACAGTGGGGCCGACGGGGTTTTTATGGACCGCCAATTCGCCCTGAAACACTCTGTTCCCTTAGTACCCTTGGCATTGGAAATTGAGATTTGTGGGTTAAACGGGGAACCATTATCCCAAGGTAAAATTACCTCTTGCACTAGCCAGATTTCTTTGTTTATTGGAGCCACACACTCTGAAAAATTGTCCTTTTATGTGACTGTCTGTACTTTTTCCCCATTGGTGTTGGGCAGTGGCGTGCGGTGAGGTCAGTGGCTGGTGAGGCACTGCAGCCATAATGTCCGCCGAGCCTTGTTGATGAAACCTACCGCCGCCGAGCCAATGCCCGCTACCACCACTGTCCTTGCGTGCGTCAAAGGCACACATGCTCCTGGAAAAGTGGATGTAGTCTTGCAATGAGGGTGTGGCCTCACAACAAGGGGCATGGCCTCAATGGGAATGCTGTATCCATGTGATCAGGACAGGGTGATGCCTGATCAGGACAGGGTGATGCCTTGGAAAGGCGGTGGGTGTGACAGTAGAGAGATGGTGATGGGGAGACAGTGATGCAGAGGAGATGCAGTGGGTGACAGGGAGAGGATGATGGAGAGAGGGTGACAGGTAAAGGGTGACAGAGAGAGGCAGTGGGTGACAGGGAGAGGGTGACACCAGGGAGAGGATGACAGGAAGAGGGTAACACCAGGGAGAGTTTTACAGCAGTAGGTAAAAGGGAGAGGGTGATACCATGGAGCTGGTGACAGGAAGAGGTTGATGCCAGGGAGATGGTGACAGGAAGAGGGCGAAGTCAGTTAAAGGATGACAGCAGTAGGTGACAAGGATAGGGTGATGCCACGGAGCTGGTGACAGGAAGAGGGTGACATGGAGAGGGTGCCAGCTGTAGGTGACAGGAAGAGGGTGACACCAGAGAGAGGGTGACAGGAAGAGGGTGATGCCAGGGAGAGGGTGACGCCAGGGAAAGGGTGACAGGAAGAGGGTGATGCCAGGGAAAGGGTGACAGGAAGAGGGTGATGCCAGGTAGAGGGTGACAGCAGTGGGTGACAGTAGAGGGTGAAAGGGAGACGGTGATACTAAGGAGAGCATGTTGGCAGTACAGCATAGAACATAAGCAGTACAGACCGGTTCCCGATGAGCTTAGCCCATGTCAAAGTAAAGTACCTGCCACTCTCCCCTGCAAATCCTAGCCAGCCCCCGCCGCCACCGGTAACAGAGAGGAAACAACAAACCTGGTCCCTGTGGCAGGGCTGCTCATCCTTCAGTACTTCCTAGCTCCCCCTGTACAGGGCCACAGGCAGCTGGAATTACTACTCTGTCATTAGGGCTCCAGGTGTGGCTGGGAGCAGGGCCGGTGCCCGGTGGCACTGCGCTCTAGGCTACATTTTAGCCTCCCTCAAAAACCTGCACAATTGACTTTTGGGAAAAGCTGGTGAGTAGACTGTAGGGCAGCACCAGAGTCTACTCACTTGCACCACCGCCTAGAGAGAAGGGGGCCTGGATGGAGATGGCACACAGGCCCCCTCCTTGCTGAATACACCTTTGTGTGGGATCGGTAAGGGATTCCGTTGCATGGGATGCCGAATGTCAGTAGCCAGAATGCCGGCAGAGGGGGGGCAAGCACAACAAAGCTCCCTGCACTCACCACGCTGTGGGCTCAGTGTTGAGTCTCAATCGCCACAGGTTCTATTCCCCCTCTATGGATGTCATGGACACACACAGAGGGGGAATCACCTCGCCGGTATTTCAGTGGCGGTATAGTACCCCTGTTGGGATCCCGGTGTCTGTATTGTACATAGACAACAATAATACATCCACTTCCTCAACTTTCACAAAACATTACTCCCCCCACACCAGTGGCGGAACTAGCGAGCGGTGGGCCCAGGTGCGACAAAATGCTTTGGGCCCCCCCCACACACACACATCCCATCCAAGTCCACCCCCTCACCCCTGGAGAGTATCTGGTGAGGGGGACCTGCTCAGGACCAGAGAAATGGATACCTAGCAACAGTGCCGTAACTAGACATTTTAGCACTGTGTGCAAGAAATGGCATTAGAGCCCCACCCCTGCATGCAAAACGGGCAGTGCGCGCCGTAGGCGCTCGCAAAAATACATAGTGGCGTGGCTTCGTGGGGAAGGGGTGTGGCCACAAAATAATACCAATTCATAAAACGGTGCACAGTAGTCTCCATTATTCAAATTACGCCGCACAGTAGCACCACTACACCAGGTAGAGACCCTTTTACACCTTACAGCGGACAGATTCCTCTTTTTACACATTACGGCAGACAGCGTCCCCTTTTTATACACATTACGGCAGACAGCGTCCCCCTTTTTACACATTACGGCAGACAGCGTGCACTTTTTACACATAGCGGCAGACAGCGTCCCCTTTTTACACATAACGGCAGACAGTGTCCCCTTGTTACACATAGCGGCAGACAGCGTACACTTTTTACACATAACGGCAGACTGCGTCCCCCTTGTTACACATAGTGGCAGACAGCGTGCACTTTTTACACATAACGGCAGACAGCGTGCCCTTGTTACACATAGCGGCAGACAGCGTACACTTTTTACACATAACGGCAGACAGCGTGCCCTTGTTAAACATAGCAGCAGACAGCGTACACTTTTTACACATAACGGCAGACTGCGTGCCCCTTTTTACACATTACGGCAGACAGCGTCCCCTTTTTACACATAACGGCAGACAGCGTCCCCCTTTTTACACATAACGGCAGACAGCGTACACTTCTTACACATAACGGCAGACTGCGTCCCCCTTGTTACACATAGCGGCAGACAGCGTCCCCTTTTTACACATTACGGCAGACAGCGTCCCCTATTTACACATTACGGCAGACAGCGTCCCCCTTTTTACACATTACGGCAGGCAGATTCCCCCTTTTTACACATAGCGGCAGGCAGATTCCCCATTTTTACACATAGCGGCAGGCAGTCCCCCCTTTTTACACATTGCGGCAGGCAGATTCCCCCTTTTTACACATTGCGGCAGGCAGATTCCCCCTTTCTACACATTGCGGCAGGCAGTCCCCCGTTTTTACACATTGCGGCAGGTAGTCCACAGTTTTTACACATTGCGGCAGGCAGTCACCCATTTTTCAGACGATTCCCGGGCTGGAGAGACGGAGGAGGAGGGAGCCACAGCAGCGCTGTGTCATTGGTGGAGGCGCTGCTGCTGCTGCCCCTCTGCTTCACTATAGGCTGTTCTCGGAAGACAGCCTATAGTGAAGCAGAGGGGCAGCAGCAGCAGCGCCTCCACCAGTAGTAAAGCACAGCTGCGGCTCCCTCCTTCGGCTCCCTCCTCCTCCTTCTCCCCCGTACTGCTGCTCCTCTCCTCTCTGTTCGGGTGGCTGTGCGCTGCGGGCAGCGGTTGCCCGCAGCGCACAGCGGCATGTAAAGAGTCAGTTTGACTCATTACATGCTTTGGGCCCCTGGACAGAGGCGGGCCCCAGTGCAACTCACTGGTTGCACTGGCAGTAGTTCCGCCTCTGCCCCACACACACACACACACACACACACACACACACACACACTTTACACCATCTTCAAGTAACTTCAGCATACTATAATACAAGATAGTACACAATCCCATGACAGTGATACAATCCCCACCCCACACAATACTATTTACCAACCCACTCCCTTAGATAATACTAACACAACACTCCTAGATAATATTAATATATACACCAGCCCCCATGTATAAAAAAACCCACACCCATCCCCCACAAATACTTACTTTTGACTGTGGGAAGTTGCAGTCACTCTCTATACTGTATTGCCTGGTTCACCCCATGGAGCTGGCTGGGAAGGAATCAGATCTTCCCAACAAGAGCAGGAAAGGGGCGTGGCCTCTGCCGTGAGGGGGCGGGGCCTCAGGAGGGTATTGAGCAGGTACATACAGATGCAGGAGACTGTTGCTGGTCCCGGGGAAGCTAGCAGCCATACAAATAGGGAAGGGACGGGCATCGGGCACTGCTGCTGCTGGCTGTGCTGCAGCAGACATGTCAGACTATGACATGTCTGCATTCCCGGCCAGAGTGACAGCAGCTGAAAGGGGTGGGTGCAGCAGCTACAGCTTACAGCATCTATCGCTGCTGCACATAGTAAAATAAGGGAGGGGAGGGGCGGGGGGCGGGCATATGTAAATAATAATAATTTGCCTTCGCTCCCTCGATGCCAGAGAAGCCAATGCCCAACTGGATCTGCATGTGAGAGGGGCGTGCTGAAAGCGGCACTTCCCTTAGGTGCCGCTTCAGCTGCTTTTTTTAATGGGATTTCATTGCCCCCCGCTTGGCCCCGCCCCCCGCTTCCTGACATTTACACTGACAGCGGGAGGCACTGTGAGTGGTGCCTCCTAAACACATTTAACTCAGTTTTAAAACCGAAAAACATTATTAAAATAATACAAAGGTTAAAGCAGATACTTATATGGCACAGAATATGTGTCATAAGTATCTTCTTTGTATTATTTTAATCAGTAATGACAGGGGAGGCACTGCCTCCCCTGCCTCCCCTGACTGCACGTCCCTGGTGTTGGGGTTACCCTGGTTAAGGGCCCACAATCCTCAATTTGACTGGGTCTCTGGGGAGATTCTTAGTTGGGGTACTGATTGTTTCAGGAGTTGCTTGAGCCTTCCAGTCAGGCTCTCGTAGCTAAGTTTGCCAGGATTGCCAGGGTGTTATGTAGATTTTGCGGACGTGTTCTCCAAAAAAGTTGCAGAGGTACTACCTCCCCATCGCCCCTATGACTGTGCCATTGATTTGTTGCCGAATGCTAAGCTTCCCAAGAGCAGGTTGTACTCCCTGTCACGTCCTGAGACTCAGGCTATGGCAGAGTACATTCAGGAGAACTTGGCTAAGGGATTTATCAGACCTTCAGTCTCCAGTTGGGTCGGGGTTCTTCTTCGTGGGTAAAAAGGACGGTTCGTTGCGACCCTGCATCGACTTCAGGGAATTGAACTGTATCACGATTAAAAACTCATACCCACTGCCTCTCATTTCGGTCTTGTTTGACCAGCTTCGTACTGCCACCATTTTTTCTAAGATTGACCTACGCGGGGCGTACAATCTAATCCGAATAAGAGAGGGGGATGAATGGAAGACTGCCTTTAATACCCACTCAGGGCATTATGAATATTTGGTGATGCCTTTTGGGCTCTGTAATGCCCCGGCAGTCTTCCAGGATTTCATGAACGATGTACTCAGGGAATATTTGGATAGATTCTTAGTTGTTTACTTAGATGACATCCTAATCTTCTCCCATTCCCTGGAGGAACATCGGAAGCATGTACGCTTAGTCCTCCAGGAATGGAGACACTGGCTTGAGGGGGCTAAGTTTGTGGTCTCAATTCTCACCGACCATAAGAATCTGGCATATTTAGAGTCAGCGAAGCGTCTCAATGCCAGGCAGGCACGATGGGCTTTGTTTTTTGCTCGCTTTAATTTTTTGATAACATATCGCCCTGGGTCAAAAAACATCAAGGCTGATGCGCTCTCGCAGAGTTTTGCTCCAATCCAGGAGACCACCGAGGAGCCGTTGCCCATTGTGTCCCCATCATGTATTAAAGTGGGCATTACCCAGGACCTCTTGTCATTAGTCCTTAGAGCACAGGAGCAGGCTCCTCCAGACCTTCCGGTAGGTCTTTTGTTTGTGCCTCCTAGGTTAAGACAGCGAGTGTTCCTGGAATTCCATGCCAAGAAGTCGGCAGGTCACCCGGGTATTGCCAGAACTCGGGAGTTGCTATCTAGGGCGGTGTGGTGGCCCTCGGTGGCTAAGGATGTGGATCAGTGGGTTCGGGCATGTGACATCTGTGCCCGAAATAAGACTCCTAGAGGGGTTCCTGTTGGCCCATTACATCCACTCTCTATTCCATCTAAGCCATGGACCCACATTTCAATGGGTTTTGTGGTGGACTTGCCCAAATCCTCGCGGATGACAGCCATCTGGGTTGTCGTTGACAGGTTTTCGAAGATGGCGCACTTCGTTCCACTGGTTGGGCTGCCATCGGCCAGACGCCTGTCTGAATTATTTATGCTGCATGTTGTGCGTCTCCACGGGTTGCCACTTGATGTGGTCTCTGACCGCGGATCCCAGTTTGTGGCCAAATTCTGGAGGGCATTTTGTTCCGATCTCCAGATTTCTGTCAGCTTGTCGTCAGGCTACCATCCGCAGTCTAATGGGCAGACTGAAAGGGTGAACCAGTCCTTGGAGCAGTTCCTCAGGTGTTATGTCTCCAAGTGTCAGACTGACTGGGTTGCTCATCTGTCCATGGCGGAGTTTGCCTATAACAACGCGGCTCACTCTGCTACAGGGATCTCTCCCTTCCTTTGTGTGTATGGGCATCATCCTAAGGCCAATTCTTTTGACCCCCTGGACTCCACGCCTGGTGGTTCCTCTGTGGTTTCGGTCCTTAGAGGTATTTGGAGGAAAGTGAAGAAAGCCCTTGTGTCTGTGTCATTAGTGACCAAAAGGGTTTTTGATAAGCGGAAAAGACCCTGCAGCTTCAAATTAGGAGACTTCGTCTGGTTGTCTACCAAGAATTTGAAGTTGAGACAGCCATCTCATAAGTTAGGCCCCCGGTTTATCGGCCCTTATAAGATCACCAGGGTTATCAATCCGGTGGCATTTCAGTTAGATCTGCCCCGTTCTTTGGGTATCAATAAAACATTTCATTGTTCCCTTTTAAAAGGGGCGATTAGTAATCCTTCTTCCAGTGGAAGACCTTCCCCTCTTCTGATACGTGGCCAGAGGGAGTTTGTTGTTGAAAGGATTCTTGACTCCAAGATGGTTCGGGGTCGGCTGTCATTTTTGGTGCACTGGAAGGGTTATGGCCCGGTGGAGCGGTCGTGGGTGCGCAGTTGTGATCTTCATGCCCCCAGACTGATACGCTCTTTCTTCTCGCAGTTCCCCGATAAACCCGGTGGTAGGGGTTCTTTGACCCCTCGTCAGAGGGGGGGGGTACTGTTAGGGTCTCCTGCCCTGTGCTGCCACGTCGTCATGGCAACCGGGAGACAAGTGCTAGCGGAGTGGCCTGAGCGCAGCTGATACTCCGGTTCGGGTCTTTTGCTGTGCAGTGGTTACAGGCTTTGTGCACGGCAGGGGATCCGGTGCTGGTTTTTGTGCTCACAGTCTGTGAGGTCTGAGTGGGGCGTGGACAGCACCTGCTATATAAGGCCTCTTCTCAGGTTAAGCAGATGCTGCTGAATCTTTGTTGGTTAGTCAGTTCCAGAAAGTTAGCCAGTACTGTGTAGCTTTGTATTTGTTGTTGCTTACTGCAAATAGGCCTTGGGGTTTGGTACTACACTCTGCCAATCCAGACCTAGCAGTAAAACTGGAGTCAGTCGTTTAACTTGCTGAGGTTCTTTTGCTACTCTGTGAACTTAGCAAGTTTGCGGCTGTATTCTCAGACTTGCCTGCCTAAATCCTTTCTCACTGTGCAATGTGTTCAGGTGTCAGTTTAGTGGCAGTAAGCTGAACCTGTGCACTGCAAGTGAGGATTAGGATTGTGGAGACTCTCCTTGTGTCTATCATTCCATCTCTGACCAAGGAGTTTACTGCCACACCCGTTGGTAACCCTTTAGGGTTTTGCTGTTGCCCTTAGCAACAGCATTTCAGGTTCTCTACGTATTAAAACACAACATCTTGCTTTTTCCATCTGAGCATTCCTAATACTAGGGAGACACCCAGTTTCTTAGCCTCTGGGCTTCTCTGTTCACTTTGTGTTTATTTTGTTACCCTATCACCTTCTGTGTATGTAATGTCATATTCCCCAGTGTGTCTGTGAGTTCATTTGTTTTGCATCCCTATCCGTTCAGACACCAGTACATTCCTACAGGCACTGGTGTGCATAACAGTTCAGACACCAGTACATTCCTGCAGGCACTGGTGTGCATAACAGTTCAGACACCAGTACATTCCTGCAGGCACTGGTGTGCATAACATATTCAGCAGCCCAATACTCCTGTTGAAATTTTGTGGGAATATGGAGCATACCCCTCAAAATACGTTGCAACAGGTGGTCGATCAGGTGCAGGTCCTGACTCGACAATTTAATGATTTATCCATTAAAATGCACACCTCCCAGGCCGCTGGCGGAGCTCCCGCAGCAGCAGCACCTTCAGGGGTTAAGGAGCCGAAAGTAAATCTCCCGGATCGTTTTTATGGAGATCGCTCGCAGTTCTTTTGTTTCAAGGAGAGCTGCAAGCTATACTTCCGGCTTAGGCCTCAGTCTTCTGGGTCGGAGATTCAGCGGGTGGGCATAGTGATTTCCTTGCTACAAGGAGACCCACAGGTCTGGGCATATGGGTTGCAGCCTGACTGTCCGTCGCTTAAAAGTGTTGATTTTTTTTTACGGCACTGGGCATGTTGTATGATGACCCTGACAAGACGGCCTCAGCCGAGGCTCAGATTTCGATCCTTAAGCAAGGGCGAAGGCCAGTTGAGGTTTACTGTACGGAGTTTCGGAGGTTGGCCCATGATACCCAGTGGAATGACCCAGCCCTGAGACACCAGTACCGAAGAGGTCTTTCTAACCAGATAAAAGACCAACTGGTACAATATCCCTTGCCTGATAGCTTGGATTAGCTCATGCAGTTATCCATCCGGGTGGATAGACGGCTGAGAGAGCGTAGGCTTGAAAGGGAGACCGAGGTTTCCTTCTTTCCCAAGGGAACCTCAGACTCTGAGGAATTTTCCGTGGAGCCTATGCAGATTGGGGCTACCCGCCTCTCCTCGCGTGAGAAGACGCGGAGGAGACAGCAGGGGTTGTGTTTGTACTGTGGGAATAAAGGTCATGTGGTAGTATCATGCCCAGAAAAGCCGGAAAACTTCAGGGCCTGAGGGTGATGGGAAATATCCTGTCAGGCCAGAAGTCAGAATTTCCCAAGAAGACTTTTATCATTCCGGTGACCTTGAAGATCCTCGGTCAAACTGTCAAGACTGAGGCCTTTGTGGACAGTGGGGCCGACGGGGTTTTTATGGACCGCCAATTCGCCCTGAAACACTCTGTTCCCTTAGTACCCTTGGCATTGGAAATTGAGATTTGTGGGTTAAACGGGGAACCATTATCCCAAGGTAAAATTACCTCTTGCACTAGCCAGATTTCTTTGTTTATTGGAGCCACACACTCTGAAAAATTGTCCTTTTATGTGACTGTCTGTACTTTTTCCCCATTGGTGTTGGGCAGTGGCGTGCGGTGAGGTCAGTGGCTGGTGAGGCACTGCAGCCATAATGTCCGCCGAGCCTTGTTGATGAAACCTACCGCCGCCGAGCCAATGCCCGCTACCACCACTGTCCTTGCGTGCGTCAAAGGCACACATGCTCCTGGAAAAGTGGATGTAGTCTTGCAATGAGGGTGTGGCCTCACAACAAGGGGCATGGCCTCAATGGGAATGCTGTATCCATGTGATCAGGACAGGGTGATGCCTGATCAGGACAGGGTGATGCCTTGGAAAGGCGGTGGGTGTGACAGTAGAGAGATGGTGATGGGGAGACAGTGATGCAGAGGAGATGCAGTGGGTGACAGGGAGAGGATGATGGAGAGAGGGTGACAGGTAAAGGGTGACAGAGAGAGGCAGTGGGTGACAGGGAGAGGGTGACACCAGGGAGAGGATGACAGGAAGAGGGTAACACCAGGGAGAGTTTTACAGCAGTAGGTAAAAGGGAGAGGGTGATACCATGGAGCTGGTGACAGGAAGAGGGTGATGCCAGGGAGATGGTGACAGGAAGAGGGCGAAGTCAGTTAAAGGATGACAGCAGTAGGTGACAAGGATAGGGTGATGCCACGGAGCTGGTGACAGGAAGAGGGTGACATGGAGAGGGTGCCAGCTGTAGGTGACAGGAAGAGGGTGACACCAGAGAGAGGGTGACAGGAAGAGGGTGATGCCAGGGAGAGGGTGACGCCAGGGAAAGGGTGACAGGAAGAGGGTGATGCCAGGGAAAGGGTGACAGGAAGAGGGTGATGCCAGGTAGAGGGTGACAGCAGTGGGTGACAGTAGAGGGTGAAAGGGAGACGGTGATACTAAGGAGAGCATGTTGGCAGTACAGCATAGAACATAAGCAGTACAGACCGGTTCCCGATGAGCTTAGCCCATGTCAAAGTAAAGTACCTGCCACTCTCCCCTGCAAATCCTAGCCAGCCCCCGCCGCCACCGGTAACAGAGAGGAAACAACAAACCTGGTCCCTGTGGCAGGGCTGCTCATCCTTCAGTACTTCCTAGCTCCCCCTGTACAGGGCCACAGGCAGCTGGAATTACTACTCTGTCATTAGGGCTCCTGGTGTGGCTGGGAGCAGGGCCGGTGCCCGGTGGCACTGCGCTCTAGGCTACATTTTAGCCTCCCTCAAAAACCTGCACAATTGACTTTTGGGAAAAGCTGGTGAGTAGACTGTAGGGCAGCACCAGAGTCTACTCACTTGCACCACCGCCTAGAGAGAAGGGGGCCTGGATGGAGATGGCACACAGGCCCCCTCCTTGCTGAATACACCTTTGTGTGGGATCGGTAAGGGATTCCGTTGCATGGGATGCCGAATGTCAGTAGCCAGAATGCCGGCAGAGGGGGGGCAAGCACAACAAAGCTCCCTGCACTCACCACGCTGTGGGCTCAGTGTTGAGTCTCAATCGCCACAGGTTCTATTCCCCCTCTATGGATGTCATGGACACACACAGAGGGGGAATCACCTCGCCGGTATTTCAGTGGCGGTATAGTACCCCTGTTGGGATCCCGGTGTCTGTATTGTACATAGACAACAATAATACATCCACTTCCTCAACTTTCACAAAACATTACTCCCCCCACACCAGTGGCGGAACTAGCGAGCGGTGGGCCCAGGTGCGACAAAATGCTTTGGGCCCCCCCACACACACACATCCCATCCAAGTCCACCCCCTCACCCCTGGAGAGTATCTGGTGAGGGGGACCTGCTCAGGACCAGAGAAATGGATACCTAGCAACAGTGCCGTAACTAGACATTTTAGCACTGTGTGCAAGAAACGGCATTAGAGCCCCACCCCTGCATGCAAAACGGGCAGTGCGCGCCGTAGGCGCGCGCAAAAATACATAGTGGCGTGGCTTCGTGGGGAAGGGGTGTGGCCACAAAATAATACCAATTCATAAAACGGTGCACAGTAGTCTCCATTATTCAAATTACGCCGCACAGTAGCACCACTACACCAGGTAGAGACCCTTTTACACCTTACAGCGGACAGATTCCTCTTTTTACACATTACGGCAGACAGCGTCCCCTTTTTATACACATTACGGCAGACAGCGTCCCCCTTTTTACACATTACGGCAGACAGCGTGCACTTTTTACACATAGCGGCAGACAGCGTCCCCTTTTTACACATAACGGCAGACAGTGTCCCCTTGTTACACATAGCGGCAGACAGCGTACACTTTTTACACATAACGGCAGACTGCGTCCCCCTTGTTACACATAGTGGCAGACAGCGTGCACTTTTTACACATAACGGCAGACAGCGTGCCCTTGTTACACATAGCGGCAGACAGCGTACACTTTTTACACATAACGGCAGACAGCGTGCCCTTGTTAAACATAGCGGCAGACAGCGTACACTTTTTACACATAACGGCAGACTGCGTGCCCCTTTTTACACATTACGGCAGACAGCGTCCCCTTTTTACACATAACGGCAGACAGCGTCCCCCTTTTTACACATAACGGCAGACAGCGTACACTTCTTACACATAACGGCAGACTGCGTCCCCCTTGTTACACATAGCGGCAGACAGCGTCCCCTTTTTACACATTACGGCAGACAGCGTCCCCTATTTACACATTACGGCAGACAGCGTCCCCCTTTTTACACATTACGGCAGGCAGATTCCCCCTTTTTACACATAGCGGCAGGCAGATTCCCCATTTTTACACATAGCGGCAGGCAGTCCCCCCTTTTTACACATTGCGGCAGGCAGATTCCCCCTTTTTACACATTGCGGCAGGCAGATTCCCCCTTTCTACACATTGCGGCAGGCAGTCCCCCGTTTTTACACATTGCGGCAGGTAGTCCACAGTTTTTACACATTGCGGCAGGCAGTCACCCATTTTTCAGACGATTCCCGGGCTGGAGAGACGGAGGAGGAGGGAGCCACAGCAGCGCTGTGTCATTGGTGGAGGCGCTGCTGCTGCTGCCCCTCTGCTTCACTATAGGCTGTTCTCGGAAGACAGCCTATAGTGAAGCAGAGGGGCAGCAGCAGCAGCGCCTCCACCAGTAGTAAAGCACAGCTGCGGCTCCCTCCTTCGGCTCCCTCCTCCTCCTTCTCCCCCGTACTGCTGCTCCTCTCCTCTCTGTTCGGGTGGCTGTGCGCTGCGGGCAGCGGTTGCCCGCAGCGCACAGCGGCATGTAAAGAGTCAGTTTGACTCATTACATGCTTTGGGCCCCTGGACAGAGGCGGGCCCCAGTGCAACTCACTGGTTGCACTGGCAGTAGTTCCGCCTCTGCCCCACACACACACACACACACACACACACACACACTTTACACCATCTTCAAGTAACTTCAGCATACTATAATACAAGATAGTACACAATCCCATGACAGTGATACAATCCCCACCCCACACAATACTATTTACCAACCCACTCCCTTAGATAATACTAACACAACACTCCTAGATAATATTAATATATACACCAGCCCCCATGTATAAAAAAACCCACACCCATCCCCCACAAATACTTACTTTTGACTGTGGGAAGTTGCAGTCACTCTCTATACTGTATTGCCTGGTTCACCCCATGGAGCTGGCTGGGAAGGAATCAGATCTTCCCAACAAGAGCAGGAAAGGGGCGTGGCCTCTGCCGTGAGGGGGCGGGGCCTCAGGAGGGTATTGAGCAGGTACATACAGATGCAGGAGACTGTTGCTGGTCCCGGGGAAGCTAGCAGCCATACAAATAGGGAAGGGACGGGCATCGGGCACTGCTGCTGCTGGCTGTGCTGCAGCAGACATGTCAGACTATGACATGTCTGCATTCCCGGCCAGAGTGACAGCAGCTGAAAGGGGTGGGTGCAGCAGCTACAGCTTACAGCATCTATCGCTGCTGCACATAGTAAAATAAGGGAGGGGAGGGGCGGGGGGCGGGCATATGTAAATAATAATAATTTGCCTTCGCTCCCTCGATGCCAGAGAAGCCAATGCCCAACTGGATCTGCATGTGAGAGGGGCGTGCTGAAAGCGGCACTTCCCTTAGGTGCCGCTTCAGCTGCTTTTTTTAATGGGATTTCATTGCCCCCCGCTTGGCCCCGCCCCCCGCTTCCTGACATTTACACTGACAGCGGGAGGCACTGTGAGTGGTGCCTCCTAAACACATTTAACTCAGTTTTAAAACCGAAAAACATTATTAAAATAATACAAAGGTTAAAGCAGATACTTATATGGCACAGAATATGTGTCATAAGTATCTTCTTTGTATTATTTTAATCAGTAATGACAGGGGAGGCACTGCCTCCCCTGCCTCCCCTGACTGCACGTCCCTGGTGTTGGGGTTACCCTGGTTAAGGGCCCACAATCCTCAATTTGACTGGGTCTCTGGGGAGATTCTTAGTTGGGGTACTGATTGTTTCAGGAGTTGCTTGAGCCTTCCAGTCAGGCTCTCGTAGCTAAGTTTGCCAGGATTGCCAGGGTGTTATGTAGATTTTGCGGACGTGTTCTCCAAAAAAGTTGCAGAGGTACTACCTCCCCATCGCCCCTATGACTGTGCCATTGATTTGTTGCCGAATGCTAAGCTTCCCAAGAGCAGGTTGTACTCCCTGTCACGTCCTGAGACTCAGGCTATGGCAGAGTACATTCAGGAGAACTTGGCTAAGGGATTTATCAGACCTTCAGTCTCCAGTTGGGTCGGGGTTCTTCTTCGTGGGTAAAAAGGACGGTTCGTTGCGACCCTGCATCGACTTCAGGGAATTGAACTGTATCACGATTAAAAACTCATACCCACTGCCTCTCATTTCGGTCTTGTTTGACCAGCTTCGTACTGCCACCATTTTTTCTAAGATTGACCTACGCGGGGCGTACAATCTAATCCGAATAAGAGAGGGGGATGAATGGAAGACTGCCTTTAATACCCACTCAGGGCATTATGAATATTTGGTGATGCCTTTTGGGCTCTGTAATGCCCCGGCAGTCTTCCAGGATTTCATGAACGATGTACTCAGGGAATATTTGGATAGATTCTTAGTTGTTTACTTAGATGACATCCTAATCTTCTCCCATTCCCTGGAGGAACATCGGAAGCATGTACGCTTAGTCCTCCAGAAACTCAGAGACCACCGGCTTGGGGCGAAGCTGGAGAAGTGCGAATTTGAAGTTCAGCAAATCGCATTTCTAGGATATATTATCTCCCCAGAAGGTTTCCAAATGGAGGGTTCCAAGGTACAGGCAGTCCTGGATTGGGTGCAGCCCACTAGTTTGAAGGCGCTTCAGCGTTTCCTGGGCTTTGCAAATTTTTATAGACGATTTATCGCTGGATTTTCGTCTATAGTGGCGCCCTTGGTGGCACTCACTAAGAAAGGGGCGGATGTTGCTCACTGGTCTTGTGAGGCTAAAGCGGCTTTTGCCCGTCTCAAAAGGGCATTTGTCTCGGCCAAGGTGCTGCGACACCCAGATCCAGAGCGTCCTTTTGTGGTGGAGGTGGATGCCTCTGAGATGGGTATTGGGGCAGTGCTCTCTCAGATGGGAGTGTCTGATAATCGCCTTCATCCCTGTGCTTACTTTTCCCGTAAATTTTCGCCTGCCGAGATGAATTATGACGTGGGTAACCGGGAATTGTTGGCTATTAAGGATGCACTCGAGGAATGGAGACACTGGCTTGAGGGGGCTAAGTTTGTGGTCTCAATTCTCACCGACCATAAGAATCTGGCATATTTAGAGTCAGCGAAGCATCTCAATGCCAGGCAGGCACGATGGGCTTTGTTTTTTGCTCGCTTTAATTTTTTGATAACATATCGCCCTGGGTCAAAAAACATCAAGGCTGATGCGCTCTCGCAGAGTTTTGCTCCAATCCAGGAGACCACCGAGGAGCCGTTGCCCATTGTGTCCCCATCATGTATTAAAGTGGGCATTACCCAGGACCTCTTGTCATTAGTCCTTAGAGCACAGGAGCAGGCTCCTCCAGACCTTCCGGTAGGTCTTTTGTTTGTGCCTCCTAGGTTAAGACAGCGAGTGTTCCTGGAATTCCATGCCAAGAAGTCGGCAGGTCACCCGGGTATTGCCAGAACTCGGGAGTTGCTATCTAGGGCGGTGTGGTGGCCCTCGGTGGCTAAGGATGTGGATCAGTGGGTTCGGGCATGTGACATCTGTGCCCGAAATAAGACTCCTAGAGGGGTTCCTGTTGGCCCATTACATCCACTCTCTATTCCATCTAAGCCATCGACCCACATTTCAATGGATTTTGTGGTGGACTTGCCCAAATCCTCGTGGATGACAGCCATCTGGGTTGTCGTTGACAGGTTTTTTTCGAAGATGGCGCACTTCGTTCCACTGGTTGGGCTGCCATCGGCCAGACGCCTGTCTGAATTATTTATGCTGCATGTTGTGCGTCTCCACGGGTTGCCACTTGATGTGGTCTCTGACCGCGGATCCCAGTTTGTGGCCAAATTCTGGAGGGCATTTTGTTCCGATCTCCAGATTTCTGTCAGCTTGTCGTCAGGCTACCATCCGCAGTCTAATGGGCAGACTGAAAGGGTGAACCAGTCCTTGGAGCAGTTCCTCAGGTGTTATGTCTCCAAGTGTCAGACTGACTGGGTTGCTCATCTGTCCATGGCGGAGTTTGCCTATAACAACGCGGCTCACTCTGCTACAGGGATCTCTCCCTTCCTTTGTGTGTATGGGCATCATCCTAAGGCGAATTCTTTTGACCCCCTGGACTCCACGCCTGGTGGTTCCTCTGTGGTTTCGGTCCTTAGAGGTATTTGGAGGAAAGTGAAGAAAGCCCTTGTGTCTGTGTCATTAGTGACCAAAAGGGTTTTTGATAAGCGGAAAAGACCCTGCAGCTTCAAATTAGGAGACTTCGTCTGGTTGTCCACCAAGAATTTGAAGTTGAGACAGCCATCTCATAAGTTAGGCCCCCGGTTCATCGGCCCTTATAAGATCACCAGGGTTATCAATCCGGTGGCATTTCAGTTAGATCTGCCCCGTTCTTTGGGTATCAATAAAACATTTCATTGTTCCCTTTTAAAAGGGGCGATTAGTAATCCTTCTTCCAGTGGAAGACCTTCCCCTCTTCTGATACGTGGCCAGAGGGAGTTTGTTGTTGAAAGGATTCTTGACTCCAAGATGGTTCGGGGTCGGCTGTCATTTTTGGTGCACTGGAAGGGTTATGGCCCGGAGGAGCGGTCGTGGGTGCGCAGTTGTGATCTTCATGCCCCCAGACTGATACGCTCTTTCTTCTCGCAGTTCCCCGATAAACCCGGTGGTAGGGGTTCTTTGACCCCTCGTCAGAGGGGGGGGTACTGTTAGGGTCTCCTGCCCTGTGCTGCCACGTCGTCATGGCAACCGGGAGACAAGTGCTAGCGGAGTGGCCTGAGCGCAGTTGATACTCCGGTTCGGGTCTTTTGCTGTGCAGTGGTTACAGGCTTTGTGCACGGCAGGGGATCCGGTGCTGGTTTTTGTGCTCACAGTCTGTGAGGTCTGAGTGGGGCGTGGACAGCACCTGCTATATAAGGCCTCTTCTCAGGTTAAGCAGATGCTGCTGAATCTTTGTTGGTTAGTCAGTTCCTGAAAGTTAGCCAGTACTGTGTAGCTTTGTATTTGTTGTTGCTTACTGCAAATAGGCCTTGGGGTTTGGTACTACACTCTGCCAATCCAGACCTAGCAGTAAAACTGGAGTCAGTCGTTTAACTTGCTGAGGTTCTTTTGCTACTCTGTGAACTTAGCAAGTTTGCGGCTGTATTCTCAGACTTGCCAGCCTAAATCCTTTCTCACTGTGCAATGTGTTCAGGTGTCAGTTTAGTGGCAGTAAGCTGAACCTGTGCACTGCAAGTGAGGATTAGGATTGTGGAGACTCTCCTTGTGTCTATCATTCCATCTCTGACCAAGGAGTTTACTGCCACACCCGTTGGTAACCCTTTAGGGTTTTGCTGTTGCCCTTAGCAACAGCATTTCGGGTTCTCTACGTATTAAAACACAACATCTTGCTTTTTCCATCTGAGCATTCCTAATACTAGGGAGACACCCAGTTTCTTAGCCTCTGGGCTTCTCTGTTCACTTTGTGTTTATTTTGTTACCCTATCACCTTCTGTGTATGTAATGTCATATTCCCCAGTGTGTCTGTGAGTTCATTTGTTTTGCATCCCTATCCGTTCAGACACCAGTACATTCCTGCAGGCACTGGTGTGCATAACAGTTCAGACACCAGTACATTCCTGCAGGCACTGGTGTGCATAACAGTTCAGACACCAGTACATTCCTGCAGGCACTGGTGTGCATAACACCCAGCCATCAATCCAGTGTCATGTCCATCCTAAATTCATAGGGAACCCGGTATCTGTGAGATAATTTTCTCTACCTGTGATGGACATGCATCTAGAACAGTGAAATGTAACATTAGTAAGTTGCATTTATTCTGTTCTTCGAATTAGCCTAATCTGTGTTTTCTATATGGCTTATGATTCCTTACTATATGTCCCTTGGTCCCGTCTATGTGTTTAATAATGTGGCTTGTGTTTTCTGTCTAGGGGATATATATTGACTATGTGTCCTACTACACCTACAATCTCTGGCAAAATGCCCTTCCTTCCTACAAGTGTAACATATTATTGACCATTAGGGATCTGGGGTTTGGACTGATGGGTCTTTCCTGTATGTGCCAGTATACTTACCATCCTCAACCTCTCCACCTGTTGTTCTCTGCGCCTAACACTATTCTTGTGATGTTCAATAGCACACTATCTAAGGTTAGCTACTGTGACCTTTCCAATTTTGCAAAGAAGTCTGCACCATGACACTCAATGCCTTATTGAGCCCGTCCATTAGCACAGAGACAGCCACCTCCCATTTGCCGAATTAGTGTTTACCAGTGGTCTTATCCAGATGGAGAGTTTTCTATTTCTGCAAGAGACAAAGAAAAAAGTTTAACAAGCTTCTAGGTCATGCAAAGTATTTCATTCAATTCTTCTGATCCCGTATTAAGGGTCTGTATGTGGTCCACCAAACATTTCCAAGCTCATCTTTACTAGGGGCATTACTAGGAATGAATACTTCTTATATGGTAACTGAAAGAAATACCCTGGGTTTACCTTGTCTCTGTCCGCTTTCCTACTGGCAAATACTAATGTGCGGACAGGTTTTTTCTCCATTTCTGACGTTACTTTCTTGATTTTTTTAGTTTTATTTTTTTTATTTTTTTACTATATATGTACACGAATGATACCATACTTACCTGTTCCACTGGTCTCAGCCACTTCCCCCACAGGCTACTGCTCTTCTTTTACCGGTTGGATACTCATCTGGGTGCATGAGAAATGGCTGAAAACGATCAGGTCACCTTCTCCTCCTAAATAAAACTTCAACATTCATTAGTACATATATAGGTTACAGTCATATTTTTCATATTTTTATTATTTTCTATAGTTTGTATGCTGGGCGTAACTGCTTCCACATCTACATATGGTGGTGTACTTGCATTCTCTTTTTTTTCCTTCCTACTTATTTATTGTTGCTACAAGTTCAAACAATTCTTATATTTCCATTCTTGTCTTATATGACTTTGGTTAAACATACCACATGCAATACCTTAGGATCAAACTCACCAACCCCTCTTGGTGCCACAGGTTTAAACACTTTGTATGTCTGACCCTTTGTTTACGGGATTTTAACAGACATATTCTTATCCTTAAGTTCTGCAATACCTCTGGTTCAAAGCTGCCCACCCTAGGGAATGGTACCCTATCTTGTCAGTCATACGTACCCATTCAGACAAAAAGTCTTCCGTGTGTGATCCATATTTACCACACATAACAAACCTCGCTGACCTCTTGGGCCGCGGCTCTTCAACCTGAACCCTGGCTGCAAAATGTCCACCGCTTGTGCAATTGGATCCCATCGCGGACTTTTTCCTTTTTACGCAATCCCCAATGCACAATGCGAATAGACGGTGAAAGTTCTTAGAGCGCTTTCAACCACTCCTTCTCCACCGAGTACCACGACTCACTCCAATAGTGACCACCGCGAACCCAGTGAGGCCCCTATCTGGTTTCTATTCACTGGAAGTGTTTAGGAGTAACTTACCTATTCCAGTGAATATACACTGAGAGAGACCAGCAAAAACTCCCTATACACGTATACACAAATCACACTTGCGCATGCTCTACACAGCACCACTGATACCGCGATTCTACGCAAAAGCTCGTAAAAGGGGTATCAAGTTGCACTGTATATATCGCACCCACAAACGCGCAGTCCAATTGCACAGCATATAGGTACTTGTTACCTATCTGCCGTACAACCACGGGTCAATGTACAAACTGTGACCCTCAGCCCAGAGCGTAATACAAAAACCTTTTTACTTCAATACTTCGCAATACTTATGCACTATCATGCTCCTTTGCAAATCGCCTCACGATTTGCGTATTAAACCTTATACTAACGTGAGTCAGCCACTTCACGCCACCAAGCCTCCTCTTACTTGATGTACCACACGACGGGATCCCGATTTCCCGGGGTTCAAATATCCACTCACTCTTACATTCGCTCACTCAAATACACTTTGTTTTTCTGTTTAGAAAATTTGGATTCATTCAGGTTGGCAGCTTTACCCCAGAGGCAATTTAAAAAAATGTTTTTATACTAAATTTTTTTTTATATTAATCTGCTTTAGAAACCGGGCAGTTTTGTGCTATTGTAGCGTGGCTACTGTCCCACCTTTAAACTAAACAAACTATTGTGTGGTTTTATTATGTGCAAACAACCCTACGCAAGCTTGCGTAATTACGCAACCGTGCGTACCTCGATGCCATGTGTGCGGTCTTACGCCACGTGCAAGTTTTTGTACGCTGTCCTCGCGTTTCGTACCACGTGTACCAATGTACGTACGCAATAAAACAACTCACACAACTTTGATAAATGTGAGCAATAAAAACTACTATTGCCCACTAAACACAACACACACTTGTTCCGTTTAACTCTATTACGACTGGGCCAGAACTGCGTTTTGTGTCTTTATACTTACTTCCTTAAACATTTATTTTAGTTTTAACTATATAGCAACAAATGTATCCTATTTCACACAGATCTATAATGACTGCAATAATCAATAATTTAAATGATATGATTCAGATTGGATAGCTATCCTGCAGAACATACACTGATATAAATATACACATAATTATAATAATATTATATATATGTACCATTCACTGGTCTCCTATGAGACTCATTTACCCATTCAGTGCTTCTAATTTGCATATCAAAGCTATGTGCTTTTGCCTGCCTGTAAAAGTGGTTTTTCACTGCTAAGAAAAAGCAGTTACACAGGTTAATTAACATTTCAATGGCTATCCTAAACTAGCAAGCAGATTTAACTAAATCCTGGAGGAAAAAGAAAAAAACTTTGTTCATCTCTGTGTGTAATTCTTACATCAAGTATTCATCTATTAACTCTCACTAGGCCCAGCTGAAACTATTTGTAATTGACTATGGCATGGGTTAAATAAATGCATTGGTAACTCATAAATGGTGTTTGATGTGACCAAGGAAAGCTGATTATTCTGAGCAGTGAAAATCAGCCATTTAGAAATGACCTTCCCAAAATGGCCGCTGCTCCTCCCCCTTCCACATCCATGAGGGTTACACAAAATGGTGGACAGGCCATGTGGTTAGTCCAAAATGGAGGACAGACCATGCGGCTTCCTTTGTCACAAAGAAATCACACGTCATACAAGCACCAGAAGTAATTTTAGGCCTGAGTTTAAAAAAAAACCTATATCAAGGCTATGCAGCAACTTTTAAAATTACTTTTAAACCTACTTAAACAGATAAACAATCCAATCTGAATCAAACACAATATGACTTATTTGAACCTTGGTTTGCAACAATAAAAATACATTTTAGATTCTTAAATATTATGAGAAACGCAATGTCCCTTGAATTTCATATCAGCATCTTACTAATAACACAGCAATACACACGGATATGATTTTCCCAGCTTTTACGATGCGTCCATCACAAGTTGATCGACCACAGCGTCACATTTATAATGTACAGTGCATCATTAAGAACGTGATATCACAGACCAGCCCCCATCTAAGAAAGCCAAATTGCTTTCTCACAAATATTTAAAATGCCCGCTCTAATATATATTGCAGACGCCAGGCGCATCTTATTACCATATACGATAAAAGTGCGCTGTACATCGCAAAACACTGTATCCCATAAGAGAAAACAATACACCCACACATTATCTGAGTTCCAAAGCTCATTGATGTATATATTTGTTATTAAAAAGAATATGGATTCAATATATATTACAAAGTACAGTATACCTATAGTTACATGGTTACACTCACACAGTAAGCAGTTAAAACATACAATTACATACAGTTACATGCCATTACATACAGTTTCAGTTACAGGCCAGCGATACAATTACCATTCCCTCCAATGCATCTTATGTCTCTCTCTCTCTGTAAATAAATACAGGAACTGAACTGGCAGCAAGTCCATCATCCTCTGAGACCAAAAAGCCACTGAGCTCCTGTGTGATCAGCAATTTGTTATCTAGTTTGGGGGAGGGGACTCTCTCATTCATGATGAGTCACTAGTTTCTTTGTATATGCTGAACAGGTTCAGCCTTGGGGACGTCCAAAGGGGCTGGTCTGAGCTTCCTGTCCACTGTCCTAATAAGAGTGATTTTTAGCTTTCATACATGTAATCATAATTATCTGCTGCAATGTCCCACAACTTCACAACAAGCATCAAATTAATCTACACATCAATCTGGTTGCTTCAATAGTAAACATGACAGGTCTATCTGGTTTCGTTCAAATAATACACATACATGACACCACTCCATCATATACAATTCTAAATCATCATGATGTCTGGCGCTTAATATTATTATAATTATGTACTGTATGAAATAAGTGTTTAATCCATCTCTGTGGCATGTCTGTGTAAATGCGTGTGTTACCATATATTGCTGTGCTTGCTGCGCGTATTTGCTAGTATAGCGACTTATATGTGTGTATTTTGTAAGTTCTCTTTATGTAATATTTTTTTGACTTCGACAACAGCATCGCCTATAATCATGCCGTACTATTTTGGGGCCCCATGGTTACCTACTTATCCAGGAAACATACAAGTTTTTGGCTCAAGCACACTTAAGGAATTTAAGAACAAGATGTATTCTATGTTCCGTTTATATCATCTTAGTGAGAAACAACGAGTACAGATCGTAATGGGGCAACTGAAAGGTTCTGCATTGCGTGAGGTGAAGGCCTGGGAATATAATGAAAGAGACTGTAGAGGATATTTTCAAAAAATAAACAAACATTTTTATTCTAAAACAGTGGCGGAGATTGACTAGGTCGATGAGACATTAATTAACCTTTTTATAGAAGGGGCACTGGTAACAGCAGTTCAATCTCAATTGCGGATGTGGAGACAGCAGCAGCCAAATTGCTCATTCTCAGAATTTAAGGAGGCCATCCTTCAAATCCTCAGCCTAAATCAAAGCGACAATGTGGTGAGTGATGCATTATCTGAAAAGGGTGATGAGGAAAGTTCCCAGGAAGTCAAATTGTGTACAAAACTGGAAACCATGGTACAGAGGGGATCCGTTTCCCATCAGGCCCAAGCTCCATCTGGGACTGATCCCATAAGCATGCTTGGTAGTAAACTTACGGAACTCACACTAAATGTGGCTCGTATGGACCAGAGGCTAGATAAGCTGAGACACGAACAAAGTGATAATCAACGTAGGGAATGGCACTAAGGGCGCAGTAGTAGGAGTCGACCCCGCTGGGACATACCCAGAGAATCGGGCGAAGGCCCACTGATTAATTTGACCCCCAAGGGAGGCCAATTTGTAGAGGTTGCCAGCAAGGTGGACACATTGAGCGGAACTGTCCTAATGCCAATTTAAACAGAGAGACCCTGAGGCAAGGGACCGACCCTCGGAAGGAGGCTCATTAACCGGTCCGTCGTCGCAGGAGTAGTATCCCAGGTATGTCAGCAAGTGTCCACATTTGAAAATCTGGATCAATGGGATCGATGTAACAGCTCTCTTGGACACGGGTTCTCAGGTGTCAACCTGTTGGCTCACGGAATTCCTTCGGCATTGGTATGAGACCGACATCGTAACGCCACCAACTACCTGGCTCCATTTACTGGCCAGCAACGGACAGCCAATCATTTATCAAGATTATTGGGAACCATATATGAAGATAGGTAGAGCTAAGCTATACAGACATGGGTGCACTAGTTACCACCACGCCTAGTGCACATTTATCTCCGGTTATCCTGGGCATGAACATCCTAAAAAACTGCCCCAATGAGTTGGTGGAAGCTCTTTGTGGTGAGATGAGGATCGCAGCTCCTAAGGAAAGGAGGGCCTTACAGCAGACGGTACGTTTGCTTGAGAAACAGAAGAGATTTGCTAATGTTCAGGGGGAGGTTGGAAAGGCCCGGATTACAGACCAGCAGCCAGTCTTGTTAAGGCCCAAGTCCGAGCATGTCGTGTGGTGTAAGACCAGGATTTGCCCCCTGGGTCGAGATTATGTAGACCTGATAGAATCCTGCAAACATACTGGACAACAACCTTTCACTGTGGCAAGGATATTGGCCAAATTAGAACACGGTAGAGTATCTGTGCGTATACTGAATCCACACAACTGCCCTATATGGCTTTACAGGTACTATCCAGTGGCAGGGGTGATCCAGGTAGACTTCCAGGATGTTGTGTGACAGAACACGATTATGGTTCCACAGGAAGCAACTCCAAAGGAATCATCAGGGGATAATAGTGAGATGTCATGGTGGGCCAAAATCTAGATTGGCAATGAGGACACCTCGGATGACCAGAGGGAGCTTGTTCTTCGGGTAGTGCGACAGCATGCCGGAGTTTTCAGTCAATACCCTTCTGATTTTGGAAAGGCAGAAAAAGTGTTTCATCATATTCCCATGGGAACAACTCCTGCGATCAAAGAACGACATCGACCTTTACCCCCCGCCATGTACCAACCTGTGCGGATTACAGAAATGAAGGAGGCTGGCTTTATTTGGGAGAGCAACAGTCCATGGGTGGCCCTGGTGGTGATTGTAAAGAAAAAAGATGGTAGCCTGCGCATCTGTGTAGACTATCGCAAACTAAATGCCGTAACCCACAAAGATGCATACCCTCTCCTGCGAATTGGGGAGTCCTTGATGGCCTTAAAGACAGCAGCCTATTTCTTAACGTTGGATCTCACCAGTGGGTACTAGCAAATCCAAATGGCTCCTGAAGATAGAGAGAAGACAGCCTTCACAACCCCAATGGGTTTGTTCGAATTTGACAGGATGCCGGGCAGGATTGGGCTTTGCAATGCCCCAGCCACATTCCAACGTGTCATGGAACACTGCCTCGGTGATCACAATTTTGAGACAGTTTCATTATACCTTGATGATGTCATCATCTTCTCAAAAAGCTATGAAGAACAGTTACGGCATCTGGAGGAAGTATTTAAGTTACTGGCCAGGGCCGGACTGAAACTCATCCTCCAAAATGTCACTTGCTCAAACCAAAAGTGCGGTACCTTGGTCATGTCATCAGTGCTGAAGGGGTAATGCCTGATCCGGAAAAAAATCAACATCGTTCAGGGTTGGCCGGTACCCAAAACAGTTAGAGACGTTCAAAGTTTTCTGGGATTCGTCGGCTAATACCGATGTTTCATTGAAAATTTCACCAAAGTGGCAGCTCCATTGCATGAGCTTTTATGGGGCAAATCAGGCATCGAAAGATGAGGCTCATCTTTCGTTGATTGGAGATAGGAGCATCAACAGGCCTTTGGTCAGCTGAAGTCTGCATTGACAGAAGCATCATTACTTGCCTTACCAAACTATGACCACCCCTTTGAAGTGTATACTGATGCCAGTCACAGTGGGTTAGGAGCTGTATTGTTTCAGAGACAAGATGGTTGGGAGAGTGTCATTGCCTATGCAAGTAAGGGTCTTTGCAAAATGGAGTGCAATAGTGAAAACTATAGTACTTTTAAGCTGGAATTGTTCACCCTTGTCTGGGCTATCACGGAAAAGTTCAAAGATTACTTGGCCACCACACCGTTTATTATCATGATGGATAACAACCCCTTAGCTCATCTATCCACTGCTCGACTCGGAGCCCTTGAGCAGAGATGGGTATCCCACCTTGCCAACTTTAGTTTCACCGTATCCTACCGAAGCGGAAAATCCAATGGCAATGCTGACGCCCTGTCCCGTCTACCCACTGTGGATGTTGCAGAAGAATTTAAGGATGTAGATGTCGAGACTCCCGTATTCAAATCCTTGGGAACGGGAAAGATGGTCACTTTGGCCCCGTTGTTTGCCTCAGCTAATCCACAGTTTGAGGGGCATCCATGCGATTCACCCACCATTAACTGGGCAGGGATTCAACAGCAAAGCCCCATATTGAGGGAACTCACGGCAATAATACAACAACTTTGGTTGAACAAAGCTCAGCGAGCTAAAGCCGATCCAGAGCTGGTGACGTTATTGAGACACCGTGATTGTATTCACTGCAAACAGGGTCTTCTAGTACCTACTAGCCTCAACCCCGGCACACATCAGACAGTCACTCAAATCATCATTCCAAGAGATCGGGACATTATCCTGCTAGAAGCCTATCACGATAAATCTGGGCACTTTGCCACACAAAAGACGGAGGCTATATTGAGGAGACAATACTTTTGTGTCGGCATGAGAAAGGACATTGAGGGGTGGTGCCGAGGCTGTGTGCCATGCAACCTTAAGAGACACCCCGATGTTAATCAGAGGGACAGCCATCAAGAGTTATCATCCGCTGCAGATTGTTGCTCTGGACCATGAGAAACTCGAACCCAGCAACAGCGGGTATCAATATGCCTTGACTATGACTGACCATTATAGTAAATTCCTGGTGGTAGTACCAGCTAAAGACATCACCGCAAAGACCACCCATGAGCTTTTTCTAAAATACTTCGCCAGATCCTATGGATATCCAGATTGCATTCTGACGGATCAAGGCCCTGCCTTTGAGTCACAACTTTTCCATGAGTTTTGCTCTTATTTTGGCTGCCGAAAGGCGAGAACAACTGTTTACCACCCACAGGGGAACGGGCTATATGAGCGAGCTAATCAGACGATTATTGGAATGCTAAGAAGTCTGTCAAGGGAGGATCTGGCCAAGTGGATGACTCTTTTACCCGAGCTCACATACCTATATAATAATACAGAACATTGTTTCACAGTATTTACCCCTTATTACCTCATGTTCAGCTGTCAGGGTAGATTAACCCAAGACCTGGAACAGTCGCATACAGTGGATTATACTGACCATCCTAAAACTGACTGGGTCCGTGAACACCAACGGAGGATCAAAGCAGCCCAAGCCATTGTGGAGAAGAGAGTGGAAATGGTACACCAGCGTCAGGAGAAGAATTATAATGCACATAACCAGACTGCAAATCTAAAAGTGGGAGATATAGTCTGGAGGAGGGGTAACCATTGCTGCAGTAAATTGGATCCTATGTGGGAAATCCGCTCTTATGTTGTAGTCCGAGTGCCGGAAGGTGAACGACATACTTATGAGATTCGCCAGTCTCAGGATCAAATCAAATATTGTACTGTAAAATTATCGTAGGAAAAGCAAGACTTATCTGTAGCATATGAGCAGGGAACCTCTGGGGGTGTACCTCTACATGATCCCATTGAACTCTTACTTTTTATGGGTGACTCAGTGCCTCATACATTAGTCAAGCGTAAACCCCCAGAGGCCAATGTATCTAACCTGTTGGTGATACAGTATGTGATATGAAAAAGAAAAAATGCTACACCCCTTAGTTGTTAATGTTAGTGTGGTACTGAATGTATAGCTGAGGTCACCCCACATGTTATGTAGCTGAGTTCAAACTAGGTACCCTCGATCAACTGATAAATTTGATCTGAAATTTGTTATGGGAAAGGTAAAGAAATGCGTGAGGAGACGCATATTTCCAGTAGGGAGGTATGTAATGCCCTGCTAAGTCCCTGCGTGCGTGATACACGCTATAATTTATAGTTATGGTGCTATTAAAAGTGCTTATATGAATATTCAAATGCCCTCACAGAAGGGATACTGGAGTGCTACTATAATTGGAGAGAAATCCCACTAATCAATATGGAGGGGAGTTGACATTGGCCCCACCACAGGACTGTAGCTAACAAGTGCCCGGGTGCATGGCATACGGCTGCATGCAGCTGAAAAAAAAGGACTTACAGAAGGCAGCTTTCCAGAGCAGGGCTTGCAGGCTGGCAGTGTGCGCGAGAAGGAGATGGAGAACCGCTCGTGATGGAGGCGGTTGAAGTCCCGCGGTGATGGCTGGGAGAGGTCTGAGAGCTGCTGCGTAGGGAGCATGAGCAGGGTCCGGAGTGGTGGAGAGAAAAGACTCAGGTGGTCGGTGAAGTGCTGCAGCTGTGGTCTCCGGTGTGTGGTGTGTCCCGACAGAGCAGGAGCATTGTGCATGTGCCGGGGACATCAGCAGGAGGTGTGATCGACCCTCCCGATAGGTGGGGATAGGCAGCGCTTCTCCTTCAGAGAATCAGCAGAGAAGGCATGGCTTGGAGCAGTGACAGCGAGAGGCGGGCCTGACCACAGCTCCCATAAGCAGGTGGAGGCAGTGAATTACAGCAGGGCGAGCCCCAGGAGGTGGTGATAGCAGCAAGAGTGACAGCGGGAGGTGTGGCCGGGGCTCCTTGAGAGGTATAACCTGTAGAACTATAGCAGCCACCATCAGGAGAAGGTAGTGAGGCATTCGCTTTATAGTGCTAACCCCAAGCTGCAGAATCTTCTCAAGTCTAGCTACTGCGTTCTTAAACTCTATGTATTCCTCTCAGAAATAGTTATCAACAGTACAAGACAGGAATCTATTAATTATTGCTGCCAGTCAAGAAACTACTAATTGCGCCACTGCCAGCTAGGAAATTACGCATTATAATTTTCCTTTCAGCTCCATCAGAGGACAGATAGTACCAGAGCAGGATTATGAAGTACTAGACTGCTACAATAGCCCAATACTGTTACAGAGTTCTACATAAGGACAGTGATTCTGGATCAAATCCAACTGATACTTTTTAGCATCTCTAGAGACTAGTGACTGAGGCTGCATCAGAAGGACACAACAAGCCCGTAACTAGGATTTGTGCCTGCTTTGGTACCCACTTAGTGAGACTAACCCCATTCCACTGGGACTCAAACCTGATAGTATATCATTACCAGCGTATAACTCTAATGTGCACCAATGAAAGGTAAAGAGTACTCTGGAAAACTGGGACACTATAGAGGAGGTAGAGTGTTTACCTATACTGTTGGCAACAGCCATATTGATTTATCCGGTTCACAGGGGAAGTGTTGTACTTTGAGGTTTGTTGAGAGAATATTGTATAGTTAATGTCGTGAAAATTAACCTAACCCTTTGCATTTAGGTGACCTAGTACGATGGAGGATAGAGACAAACGCAGACAAGGATTCCAGTGCAATAAATATTATTTTAATGGTCTGGATCGTTATCACAATTTAAGGTTGACTTGTTGTGGTTCTACTACAGAATGCCTGTGAGCATCTTAGAATTTATGTAAGGAACAATAGTCATAAAAAGCATTGCATAGAAAACTCTTTCATCATTGCTCAGTGTGGAATTCTTGCTCGCCCCTCTGTGAAGAACCAAAGGATGGGGCACCTGCTGAAAATAAAGTAATAGTGTATTAAGTTCGTACTTATCGTATTTACGGAAAGATTAGTGCAGCGAAGCAGCACCTGCAGCTGCGTGATCTAAACCTAATCTGAGTGTTACAAGGTACTGACTGACAGCGCTTCCTTACTGAATGGTGAGGTCCCCTTACCTGAAGTGGGAGCCGCAGCAGTAGGCAATAGCCTGTGCTGCGCCACATGGAGGAAGACAAGCAGCAGCAAGAGGAGACACCCGGATCAGCAGACTGAGATGGTTTTGGCGCCAGGAGGATCAGTGGTCCTATACCTGACACACAGCACTGCATTGGCAGCAGCACGGCCTCAGCACAGTAAAGGGGGGCGGGGAGATGAGAACAGCAGTGGTATCAGCAGGGTCAGTGCACACGGGCTCTATGCTGACAGTGTATAGCACACCCGAGTGACAAGACAAGAGGGTGCATGTGAAATGGATTCTGCCCTGTGCCCCTCAGACTGGGTCTCATCACAGTTCCCGGCACACAGCCCTGATGCTTACATTCAGTTAGTGGCGTAACTACCATAGGTGCAGGGGATGCGGCTGCTATGGGGCTCTGGCTGACATAGTGCAGGGGAAGTGGCAGGCACCTAAGTCACGCTGCAGTAGTACAAGGGACTTCTCTCTCGGCCTCTACCTCCAATGAGGGAGCAAAGAGCCGGATGCCATCATAGTACTAGTTATACCTCAGTCACCCCAGCAGTGCGGTATGTTAGTGGCCGATTAAGGTTATAGGGCCCTCCTCCACTTGTCATCCAGCCCGCCCACACACATTAGTAACTTGTGTGTATAGTGTGCCTGGGCCGCTGTCATCAGTAATCTTTCCATAGTGCAGGGCTGGACTCGCCATCTAACCAAGAAGCAGATACTCCTCTAAGCTGTCTTCTCAATGGGCGGTATTTCTTTAAGATGCTGCTGCTCATGACTTATTGTTACGCAGCCGTGTACTATGTTTTGAAAGTGTGTCACTGGCTCGAGGAGCCAATATCGAGGAGGATGTGTGGGCAGTATTGTTACTGTCCCACCGCAGGCATCATCAGCTCTGGTGTTGGTAAGTATTATATTCTTATGCATTTACTGCATCACTGGTTTCTTTCTTCCTCCTCCTCGGCTCTCACATCTGTACTTCTTCGGACTCTCCCTTGATCACCCTCACTGTGACCCTTCCCCTGAGTGCCTCTTAATTTTCTCCATCCTTCGTAATTCCTATCCCTTGCACCTTTCCTGTACCCTCGGGATCCCCCAGTTTCTCTGTGTCCCATTCTTTTAATGCATTCCGCCTTTCCTGTTCTTTCCTACACTGTTCGCCTCATGCTCCACATACTAGTAGCAGTGGTCCGTGACTCCTCTTCCTTAACTTCAGTCAGAAAAATAAGTGTGTGAATTCTAGCCTCTGAACGTTTGAACACTAAAAGGCAATACCCCTCGGAAGAAGAACTGAGGTAGACATGCTGTAGTTATCACCAGGGAATGAGTGAGCTTCCAGATCAATCTTGCTGATCTTCCAGACACTTGTCTACCTGAGGAAGGGGATATAGGTGGTGAGAAGGACAGTTCTACTGTGCTCTAGAAGAGCAGAATGACTGACCAGCGTAGAACACACAGTGCGGCTTGTTGTATGTTCTACCAGCAGGTCTAAAAATATTCCATTTCCCTTTTTTTAAAGCTTAGAACAATTACGGTAGATGGCTATAGTTCTGACATCTCCTGCCCAACTCTGGATGGTGATTTCAATCCCAGATCTAGCTTGATCATAGTCTTCGGAAAGGTATGATTGGAAGTGAAGGGAATATATACATACATGCACACACAGAAAAAGCCCCCCTTCCCCAACGCACACACAAACTGCTATACCCCCAATTATAGCTAGCCCTTCCTCACACAGACCCAATACACACAGCTCACCCAACACAGACCTAACACACACCCTT
Source organism: Pseudophryne corroboree (assembly GCF_028390025.1). Taxonomy (NCBI): domain Eukaryota; kingdom Metazoa; phylum Chordata; class Amphibia; order Anura; family Myobatrachidae; genus Pseudophryne; species Pseudophryne corroboree. The sequence continues at coordinate 188,710,004 of NC_086451.1, read as the reverse complement.
TACTCGGCTCCCCTGAAACACACAAACAGCACTCCAGCCTCACACAATGGCAATACCCCATCAGAAAGCTGTCTCTTCCTTACACAGTCTGCTCCCCTTATACCCCCCTCCCCCCGTAACTGCACTGTTCCTCCCTACTAAGTTTCCTCCTCCTCTCCCTGTGTCCCCCTCCTTCCCAACACCCGACACCTCCTTTTCTCATTTTATTTACAGCACTGTCTACCTCATACTGCACTGCTCCACATTGCACAGAACAGAAGAATACGGTTTATAACGTATTGGTCACACAGTCCTCAATATATTGAAGATCTACAGCAGGGCGTAATAGCTCAGAATAAAAGAACCACAGGTTACAGCATAGTGTATGTAAGATCTGAAATTAACTTTAGGACCCTAATCATAAAGAAACCACACGAGGGAGTTGCTGGTTTGTCTTTTATTAATTATTGAACACACCTTATGATATGGCAGAGAGACTACACTTTTATTTATTTGTGAGGATTCAGAGAAAGATGAGAATGTTAATTGACTTGACCATGCAGTAACTAAAGATGACTCACAATTACAATGCCAAATAGCTGAGTATACTGCATGAGGATGGTTACAGCTACGAGTATAACAGCAACATTGTGTCAGTGAAAATTGGTAAGCTGTTACATAATACATTACTGAACACAACCTGTTCTGTCTCCACTTCTAAATTCAGCATACAGTTGTATCATAGCAGGATTTCCAGGAGAGCTTGAAACAGCTTAAGATGAGAAAAGGCTAGCCATTTACCAAAGTGGACATTATCCCAGTGCATGTAAAAATACATTCTGATACACCCCTATACCCTTTACTGCATTATTGAGCTTAGTGCCCACACTAAGAAGATGAAGGCATCATTCCCTTTATTTGGGATGTCCATTTTTTTTAACTGACAACAATAACTGTACACACATCACACATTACACCACTCTGGTTTTATAATTCACATTAATGATTTAAATAATTGCTTAATAGAGTGCCCTATTTTAGAATACTATTCCACTTTTCTGCGTTATGTTACTGCATTCTAGGGTGCAGCTCCATTAGAATTGACAACCTAGGTCAATTAAATTTAAACAAGGGTACAATGAACAATTGATTGTTCTGCTCTTGTCAAGATAGAGCTTCCTGCTCCACATTGCTCCAGTACACTCTCCTGCATCTGATCCCCAAGAGGTTGCTTCTCTCCTGGCACCTACCGGACACCCCCTGCCATCCCTCATCCTTCCAACACCCCTCTCAAGCAGTGCAGCCCTCCACTCCCTCAGTCAGCACATCACACACCAGCCCTTCTCAGCTACCCCTACTTCACCCCTACAGTACCCATCTTCATCCATTTGGCCCTGCCACCCTCCTACTCTACGCTTTCTTCCACTCATTCTACCACCTTCTTTTCTTATCCTTTAACCTCTGCCTCTACCATCTCCATCTCTACCTACAGGTTTTATAATTTTTCATTCTACTATTTCTAGGGACATCCCTCATGGGATCCAGTCTCTTGGTCGACAGTAACTAGGTCGACACTATATAGGTCGACAGTAACTAGGTCGACAGGGTTTCCAGGTCGACATGTTCTAGGTCGGCATGTCAGAAGGTCGACATGAGGTTTTTACGATTTTTTCTTTTTTTGAACCTTTTCATACTTAACGATCCACGTGGGACTATGATTGGAACGGTAATCGCTCTGCACCTTGCCCAAAGCATGGCGAGTGAAGTGAGCCATGCGAGGAGACATGGTGCACTAATTATAATAATAATAATAATTTTATTTATATAGCGATCTTTCTCCAATAGGACTCAAGGCGCTTAACAAATACATAGCATAATATAGTACAGAAAATAATGAAGTCCATTTTCATAAAATACAGAAGCATGAAGATACTAAAAGGGACATTATGGAAATGCTTGAGAAAACAGGAAAGTCTTGAGTCTACTTTTGAAGGATTCTATAGTTGGGGCCTCTCACACTGTGCGGGGAAGTGAGTTCCATAGAGTCGGAGCCGCATGACTAAAATCTCGACCCCCAGATGAATTACGGTAGATTCTAGGTACTGCTAAAAGTCCTTCATCTACAGATTGCAGTGATCGAGTGGGGCAGTATGGGGTCAGAAGCTGTTTCAGGTATCTTGGGTCTTGGTCAATTCTTTTGCTGGTAGACCAAGGTAGAGGGCATTACAGTAGTCTAATCGAGATGTTACAAATGCATGTATGACTTTTGGCATATCATCTGAGGGAATTAAGTGCTTGATTCTGACTATGTTCCTCAGGTGAAAGAATGAGGATTTGATTGTGGCTGATATCTGATGTTTAAGTGTCAAGCCACCATCCAGGACAACGCCAAGATTCTGCACACGATCCCTGGTCTGTAATTCTGAATCCCCGAGTGTAAGTCCAGTAGGTTGGCTATGCTGCAGTCTTGTCCTTTGATGTTGCGGTCGTATCATAAGGACCTCTGTTTTATCCGGGTTCAGTCGCAGCCAACTGGCGCTCATCCACTCCTGTAGTTCAGCTAGACAGCCATTTAGGGTTGCTATTAGGTTATCAGTGCCCGGAGCAAAGGACAAGTACAGTTGTGTATCATCTGCATAGCAGTGGTAGACCAGGCCATGGTGCCTGATTATTTCGCCCAATGAGAGCATGTATACTGCAAAAAGCATGGGGGATAGTATAGAACCTTGTGGGACACCACATGGCAATGGCACTGGTGGTGATGAGTATAATCCAGACAATACTCTCTGTGACCTGCCTGTGAGAAATTTTGAACCAGCTTAGGACTGTGCCATCCAGACCACAGAAATGTATCAGTCGCTCAATCGGAAGCCCATGGTCCACGGTATCAAATGCTGCAGAGAGATCCAGAAGGCTTAATATTGAACAGTCACCTCTGTCTCTTGCCATCAGAAGATCATTTAACACACACCAGGGCTGTTTCAGTGCTATGTCTTCTCCTGAATCCTGATTGAAATGGATCATAAATATCATGGGTTGTCAGGCGGGTTTCCAGTTGATTTGCAACCACTTTCTCAATAACCTTTCCTAGGAAAGGAAGGTTTGATAACGGTCTGTAGTTGGTCATGCAGTTGGGATCTAAATTAGGTTTTTTAAGAAGCGGTCTAACAATTGCTTCCTTTAGGGGTCCAGGAAAATTGCCCGTCTGCAAAGAGCATTGAACAATTTTTGTAAAGACAGGACCAATTATATCCATTCAACCTATTAGAAGCTTGGTTGAGGCTGGGTCCAGATCACAGGTGGTGGGACGCAAAATCCAAGCAATTTCAGCAGTGTCCTTTACATCCCACTGGGTCAAAGCTGGTCCATGAAGGCAGGTAGCTTATATTGGCAGGCTTTGTAGTTTGGCACTCCTTTGATGGCACTGTGGAGATTCCAGCCCGGATGGTGGACATTTTATCTGCAAAGAAGTTTGCAAACTCGTTGCATCTTGCCTGGGAGAGGGTCTCATCAGTCTGCAGGCATGCTGGCTTGCAAAGCATCTCCACTGTGCGGAAAAGTTGAGCTGGCCTATTGTTTGCTGCTGTGATCTCATTTGACAGGAACTGTGATTTCTTACGAGTGATTGTTGATTGATATTCTTCGTTATGCTTTATTGGTTTTATTTTGTCATCCACTAGGTTAGTCTTCCTCCATCGTCTTTCCAGTCTACGCCCCCTTTCTTGAGCTCACCAACACTGTTGTCGAACCATGGAGCTTGACGTTGTGGTTTACGAGGTCTTATACGCACAGGGGCGATAATATCAATTGCAGCCATAACATCCCTATTATAATAACGGACTAGGGAACAGGAATCTTCACAGGCACCCAGTATAGCAGAGAGATCCAGATTTGCTGCAAGAGCCTGGGGAGTCATACCCCTCCTTGGACGATGCCTGATCAACTCCACGGGCAGAGATCTTATTTGAGGGGTTGCAAATGAGAACCAGAGGGAGTAGTGGTCTGACCAGATGACTGGGGTTATTTTTAGGTCAGTGACTTCTAATCCAATCTGAAAGACAAGATCGAGAGTGTGACCACTTTTATGTGTGGCAGAGGGAATGACCTGTGTGAAGCCCAGACCATTCATTGTGCACAGGAGGTCTTGGCCAAGGCATGAGAGCTCATCATCCACCCATGCATTGAAATCCCCGAGGATGAGCCATCTTTGATGTTCCAGAAACAGGCCAGCAACAGTGTCTGCAATTTTTTGTAGAAATATCTTTCCGTCTCCAGGTGGCCGGTAAATGAGAAGTACTCTGAAACCTAATCCTCTTAAACTCCGGGCAGCAATGCACTCAAATGAGCGAGTAATTTCAGTAGGATGGACCCTAAGTTTAAGTTCTTTTTTGAAGCAGATAGCCACCCCGCCACCCCTGCGGTCCAGTCTTGGGTTGTGGATGACAGAGTAGTTTGTTGGTACTGCAGCCTCCAATATAGGTGCTGCATTTTCATCTAGCCAGGTCTCTGTAATACAGGCTAGATCTGCAGATTCAATAAGGTCAGCAATTGTTGCAGTCTTGTTTCTTATAGATCTAGCATTACAAAGGACTGACCTGTTTGGGCATACCAGAGGGCCTTCAGTTTCCTTTATGTTAAGTGCAGGAGCTCTGGGTATGGGGGTCATAAAGCGAGAGTTGACAGTTCTGTCCTTCCAAACACAGGGCCGTCTTTTGGGTATCACTTCTATTTGATTGTTCTTTTAATATGGGGGTGAGCAGGTGGGCAAAGGACTTAGATGGTTACCGGGGGAAATACATTTCCGGCCTGCTCGCTTCCCACGAATGCGCCTGTGTTTTCTTTTTAAAATGCCAAGGGATTGGAGAATAGAAGCCTGTGATGGTGTGATAGGAACTGCAGAACGTGGTGGGCGGAGTGAAAGAATGAAGCTGGAGCAATACGTATACATTTGGTCATCAATGACAGATTACTATAAATTTGAGCTGCATATGATGATGAGAGAGGGAGAGAAAGCAGTGTTTTGTTTTTGTTTATGTTTTTTCCTTTTTGTGTTTTATTTCCCCCCAATTCGGTATGTGATCCAAAATTATAATGGGTTTATGAACAAAGTTATTGCTATAACCTATTGGGTATATTTGAAGCAAGTGATAAATAAAATAACTGCTGATTTAGTCAATTATCCTAGGATAGGCAGTCTTTTGGAAAGGTGTTAGAAGTCAATTCCTACTGTGTAGGTGTGAAAAGTCTCAGTGTGAGAGGCCATTGAAGTAGATTTCTTGTGGGGGTAGTGATAACGTGTCCTGGAAATGGATCCTGATTTGAAACAATGAGCCTTCAGCAATTAAGAGCCTGAATATACTGATATTAGTAGATTAATGCAATAAGTCAGTTATTTGTTGCTCAGAGAACAGAGGTGGATGATGTCTAAGTGAGGGGCTGGATGTAGCCAAAGATAGGTTGTAATCCACAGTACTTTATCTGGGTAATGTCCAATGCAGAGTACAGCAGCTGCTAAACTGAAGGATTTCTCAGTGGAGGTATGCAGAGGATTCAATACAGGATTCAATCCAGTGTGTATCTCAGCACAGGATTGCAATCCGTTGGTTTTGATGAAATGTCCGCGTAGAGTAGTACAAGATAAAGGTAAGTCCTTGGATATTTATGATGATTCATAGGTCAGTTGTGGTGAATTTAAGCTGTTTTATGGAGATGATCAGGAGCATACAAAAGGTGAGGCAGCCATCTTGGGTGCCATTCTAGACCAATTAGGGTTCCCGGTCACTCTGCGAAGAAAACGACACCAAAAAACCCATAAAAAACTCATGTCGACCTTTTGACCTGTCGACCTAGAGACCCTGTTGACCAATAGTGGTCGACCTAGACACTGTCGACCTAGTTACTATCTTCCTTCCACACAACACCCATCCCTCATACCTTTTAAAAAAAATTAACCATTTTATCTATATTTTTTGAAATTCCATTTTGATGTTTAGTAATATTTTTATTAGTATTTTTATTCATTCATTTTATTAATTTGCATACATTTTTAGTTTAATTTTATCTACATTCAATTTTATATTTGTATATCTACATTTTTATCAGTTCTAACATTATCATTAACACCACAACAGCCTTACCACTAGTGCACCTATTTATTTGAATCAAGTCCTTAGACCTCATCTTTGTAGGTGGGTGCTTTTCTAGGCAAACCATTATGTATTTTACAGTTTTGTTCTCTTATTTTCCTTCATACCTTGTTTGGATGGGGTGTTTTTATTTTTGGAAAATGTTAAATAAAGAAATTACAAGAAGAGTCATTTGCATAACCTCTGACTATTTGATCATGTTTAGCTATAACCTGCTGATCTTGGAAGTGTAATTGTACTGGAGGTTCCTTCTACAGTGTCTAGTGTTTAGGTGTGCATATTTCACATACTCTATGGACTATTCTGCTGATGTCAGGAGGTGCCAGACTAAAAGGATTAGTGTGTATGTGATGTGAGTCTATGCCCCTTTTTTTAGGCATACGCCTTTGCTGCTCACTTTTTATATACAAAGTATCAAGAGGGGCACCAGTGCTATTTATGTAAACATTAAGAGGGAGGAGAAGTCAGGAATAGTAAGGGGAGGAGTCTATGCCAGGAGCCAGATGCTGACACGGAGGTGGGCCTGTTTGTTTTTAATTCCAGGGCCTATTTTTAGTCCCAGTCCAGTCCTGCTGCAGTGGGACCTTGCAGTGTACTGCCTGCCATTGTTATCGGCTCCACTCCACAGATTCCTTTGGTGCAGCCATGTACAAGTACAGTACCACAGAGGTAAGGGGGGCTATCAGCCATAACTACCTGATGATGGGGAGCAGGGCCGCCATCAAGCGGGTGGTGGGGGCACAACTGCCCCTGCCCAGCCTCTCTGACAGCGAGAGGAGGGCCTGGGCAGCATGCCACTCGCTAGCGGCGCATTGGGCCGGATTCTTGCTGGGTAGGACACCTTCCTCATTAGCAGCCGCAGCCTGTTCTCAGACAGTGACATCACCGCAGCCGCACTTTACATGCACTGATCGGCCAAGGCTGAGCTGTGTGCCTTTGAGGCCATGTGTGTTAGTGGCAACGAGGTGAGGTCTGGCTGGGTGACTGTTCAGCAAGTGAGATCCGCGCTGTGCTGCCGCTCTTGCTGAACAATCACCCGCCCGGACCTCACCTTCATTGCTGCTTACACACATGGCCTCAAAGGCACACAGAGTGTCATTTGGGATCCTGTGCTGTGTTTCAGGTACCAGCAGTTTATCTGTGCATTTTGGCAGGGTCCTGAATAATGTACAGGCAGCAAAGTGCCCTGGCCGGGGTTTGCTGGCATGTATGTTACACACCTCCATGCCTGGGGCACAGTGGGTGGTAAATTATATATACACACAAACTTCACTTATTCACTGTTGTGTGTCCTGACGGGAACCCCATGTCTCGAAGCATTGATTTAATACACTACAGTTTCTCTTACGTCCTAGAGGATGCTGGGGTCCATTTAGTACCATGGGGTATAGACAGGTCCCTTGGGAGCCACTAGCACTTTAAGAGTTTAATAGTGTAGGCTGGCTCCTCCCTCTAAGCCCCTCCTACCAGACTCCATTTAGAAAATGTGCCCGGGGCAGCCGGTCACAGCTAGGGGAGCTCCTAGGAGTTTTTCTAGTTTTATTATTTTCTGAGTTAGTTAGGTTACAGGAAGGCTTCTGGCAAAAGCCTCCCTGCTTTGTGGGACTTGGGGGAGTAGGAACCAACTCTTGAAGTTATTGGTTCTCTGCTGACAGGACACTGAGCTCCTGAGGGTGCTGATCGTAAGCCTACGAGGCGACTGCTCACTCCCGCAGCACGGCCGCCACCCCCTAACAGAGCCAGAAGAAAGAAGAGTGGTGAGTACAGCGCTGGCGTCCTGGTTAGCGGGTCATTGGTGAGTATGGCAGCACAAGGGTGGGGGCACAGCTCTGACAGGCTGCGCTGCGGAAAGCTTAGCAACACTGTGTGTAAGCGCTTTGAGGGGCGTCCTGAGCATTCACAAGTCACCCTAAACTGGTCACTCAGCTACCAGGGGCTAATCCCGCTGTTAGCAACAAACACCTCAGGCCAGTATAAACAATAAGTGCGGGGAGCCGCGCGTCATTGCAAGGGGCGGGGCTTCCTCTCAGAGTGGATCCAGCACTCACCAGTGCCATTTTCTCCCTGCAGATACATAGGAAAGAATGCTGACAGGGAGCGCTGCCCTCCACATAACTCCAGCATACCTCTGTGGTGCCAGAGTGTTATAGACAGGGGGGAAGTGTGATACTAGTACTAATTACCCTATTAAGGGTAGTTAGTCAGCAAAAAAATTCCAAATTCCTAAAAGAATTCTCATTGCTTTCCCTTTCCCTGAGGAGGATAGGAAGAAGTGGGAAAACCCACCTATAGTATACTTTTCTGTATCTAGGTTGTCTAAAAAGGTGGTTTTACCTGTCCCTGATTCAACCGCATTAAAGGAGCCGGCTGACCGTAAGATTGAGACTACGCTCAAATCACTATACACGGCTACAGGCGTGGCCTTAAGGCCCACTATTGCTTGTGCGTGGATTTCTAAAGCCATAGTAGAATAGTCAGGCACTTTACTAGAGGACTTCGATACTATGGATAGGTGTGACATTGACTTGTTTTTGCGTCACATACATTAAGGACATTGGCTTGCTTAATGCGAGGGTTAAATCCATGGCAGTATCGGGACACAGAGAACTCTGGCTACGCCAATGGACTGCGGATGCAGAATCCAAGAAAAGTGTGGAGAACCTAACCTTCACAAGTCAGGCACTATTTGGGGACCCTTGGATGCGTGGATTTCCATGGCGACTTCGGGTACGTCGACATTTCTTCCCTCCGCAGCAGCACTGGCAAGGAAATCTTATCCTACGCCTACACTGCAGTCCTTTCGGACTGCAACATTTAAAAAATCCAAACCTCCCCCCACTTTCTTTAGCGGAGGTAGGGGAAAATCCAGAAAACCTGCACCACCAGGTTCCCAGGAACAGAAACCAGGATCTGCTTCCTACAAATTTTCAGCATGACGGTGGACCTCCCAGCCTGGAGATCGGGCAGGTGGGAACGATACTAACAGATTTCAGTCACGGCTGGGCGTCATCATGCCTGGACCCCTGGGTGACAGATATTGTTGTCCAGGGGTACAGACTGGAGTTTCAGGAACTCCCACCTCACAGATTCTTCAAATCAGGCTTACCAGTTTCGCTGACAGAAAGTGCTGGAAGCTAATCATAAATTGGTACGAACAAATGTTATTGTTCCAGTTCCACCTCACCTAAAAACCAAGAGTTATTGCTCAAACCTGTTTGTGGTACAGAAGCCAGATAGTTCGGTAAGGCCTATATTGAACCTGAAGTCATTCAAACTTGAGGGTTTTCCAATTCAAGATGGAGTCTTTGAGAGCGGTGATCTCAGGTCTGGAGGAGGGGGAATTCCTAGCATCACTGGATATCAAATATGCGTACCTTCACATTCCGATCTGGCCACCTCACCAGGCCTATCTATGGTTTGCACTACAGGACTGTTACTATCAGTTCCAAACATTGCCATTTGGCCTCTCCACAGCACCAAGGCTGTTCACCGAGATCATGGTGGAGATGATGTTTCTCCTCCGCAAGCAGGGAGTGAACATAATTCCATATCTGGACGATTTGCTGATAAAGGCATCTTCCAGGGAGAGGCTGTTGCAGAGTATTGCTCTCTCAGTTCAGCTGTTCCAGGATCATGGGTGGATCCTGAACCTTCTAAAGTCGCATTTGGAACCGACAAGGAGACTGCCCTTCCTGGGGATGATACTCGACACGGATATGCAGAAGGTGTTCCTACCACTGGAGAAAGCGTTGGTGATTCAATTCATGGTCCGGGATGTCTTCAAGCCAGCCCGGGTATCGGTTCATTAGTGCATTCACCTTCTGAGAAAGATGGTAGCCTCCTACGAGGCTCTACAGTACAGAAGATTCCATGCACGGTTCTTCCAGCTGGATCTCTTGGACAAGTGGTCAGGATCACATCTTTACATGCACCAACGAATACGCCTGTCGCTGAGAGCCAGAATTTCGCTCCTCTGGTGGCTGCAAACTTCTCACCTTCTTGAAGGCCGCAGGTTCGGGATTCAGAATTGGATTCTTCTAACCACGGATGCAAGTCTCAGAGGTTGGGGAGCAGTCACCCAAGGGGAAAATTTCCAAGGAAGGTGGTCAAGTCAGGAAGCTGTCCTTCCGATAAACATTCTGAAGCTAAGGGCAGTATACAACAGCCTTCTACAAGCAGCACATCTTCAAGATGAACCCATTCAGGTTCAGTCGGACAACGTCACAGCGGTGTCCAACATAAACAGGCATAGCAGAACTAAGAACAGGGCTGCAATGTCAAAGGTAACAAAAATCCTCCTCTGGGCAGAAAGACACAAGCTGGCACTGTCGGCGATCTTCATTCCAGGAGTGGACTACTGGAAATCAGACTTCCGCAGCAGACACGATCTCCATCCAGGAGAATGGGGCCTCCACCCGGAGGTATTCGCAGAGGTCTACCTCAGATAGACGTGATGGCTTCTCGCCTCAACAAGAAGCTTTGGAGATACTGTTCCAGGTCTCGAGACACACAGGCAGTGGCAGTAGACGCCCTGGTGACTCCGTGGGTGTTCCAGTTGGTGTATGTGTTCCCTCCACTTCCACTCATCCCAAGGATTCTCAAACTAATAAAAAGATCAAGAGTTCCAGCAATACTCATTGCTCCGAACTGGCCAAGAAGGGCTTGGTTCGCGGATCTTCTGGCATTGCTGCTGGAGGATCCGAGGCCTCTTCCACTTCGCGAGGACCTTCTACAACAGGGGCCATTCGCCTATCAAGACTTACCGTGGCTATGTTTGACGGAATGGAGGTTGAACACCAGATCTTAGCATTCCGAACAAGGTTATTCCTATCTGATCCAAACTAGGAAGGGGGTAACGTCTAAACCAGTGGTTTTCAACCACTGTGCCGCGGCACACTGGTGTGCTGCCAGTGGCTTTCAGATGTGCCGCCAGAGATGCGCTGCCCATCATCATGCCGGTGAACTTTGGCAACGCAGCATGACAAGACACATCGCCTGCCCCCTGCAAGCCTGGCTGCCCGCAATTAATGGGGGGGGACAATATGTGTAATTACTGTGGGGGGGAGGGATGTGTGTAATTGATGTGGGGGGGACAATATGTGCAATTACTGTGGGGAGCCAAAGTGTTTTATTACTGTGGGAGCCAGAGCATTTGTTTAATTACTGTGGGGACCAATGTGTGTTTTAATTCCCCATGTGGGCCAAAGTGTGTGTTTTGTTGTTTTTTTTTGTTTGTGGGGTACTGATGGTGTGCCTTGGCAATTTTATAATTTTGTTTAGTGTGCCCCGAATTGAAAAAAGTTGAAAATCACTGGTCTAAACATTACCATTGGATTTGGAAAAATATCTGTCTTGGTGTGAATCCAAGAAGTTTCCTACGGTGGAGTTTCAACTGGGACATTTTCTCCTCTTTCTGCAAACTGGGGTGGATGTGGTCTACGCTTGGGCTTCATCACGGTCCAAATTTTGGCCTTGTCCATTTTCTTCCAGAAACAATTGGCTGCTATCCCCTAGTAGAGAGGGGCGTTCACTACTTGGATTCCGGTGCCCGGAGCTCTTTCACCAACGGATCCCATTACCGCACGCAGCACAGTGGAAACCTGACCGGGGATAAAGCAACAGCAGGACCGAGTGCAAAATGGTCTGCACCCCTAGGGAAGCCGCGGCGGCTGTGAGTATCCCTTCAAAAGACGTGCTGCGGCTGGGACGTAGGGGTCGTAGCATACCGCTGTGCATCCATTCATCACACAGCGCTCTCCCCCTACTGCTATCTATTAAGGAGCCTTCCAGTGACTGATACATTTTTGCTGGATACAAATAATAAGAAGGTTGTCCTGTTTAAAAACCAATTTATTATCAAGACAGCATGGTTACAATTGGACACAATTAATGCGTACTAGCGGAGACTGTATGGATCTATCTGTGTGAATAGACAATTACTAATTCGAGCTCAGGGCATGGGACTAAATAAAGAGTGCACTATATTGTTTTAATATCCGGATATTATCCTTGATTTTAATTGCTGTTTATATGTGGATTGTAATAAATATGTGATTTAAACGGACCCTGTTCTTAGCGCTCCCTTGTTTAAATATATTTTGTGTTTCTTGGTAATTGGTGGAACAGTACCACCGGTGGGAGCAGTAGAGATTAGGTGTTTTTAATTATTGGTAGTAATTAACAGATTTTGTGGTGGTATTATCATAGAGCGCTGTGTATTTTAGAAATATTTAGATTATTAGTACCATGGAGTCCATTTAGTGGTACTACCCAGCATCCTCTACGGACTAAGAGAAAAGGATTTACTGGTAGGTAGTTAAAATCCTATTTTTACACTGATTCAAGTCTCCAGAATGCCGCCTTATTTCTATGAACTATATATGTGTGTGTGTGTGTGTGTGTGTGTGTGTGTGCGAGTACTGTATATGTTTAAGACGCCGCCCCCTCCGAAGAGCCAACCCACATTTAGGGATGCTCCCAGAAATTTCCCAGGCTGGTTTTCCATTCCCGTCTGCCCCTGAAGCCCGCCGCCCGCTGCTGACCGCTACTGAGTGAAAATGTCCGTCTCATTTTAGGATTTTTTTTATTTTGTGTGTGTGTGGGGGGGGAGGGATCTGCCTATTTTGTCAGTCCCGGGCCCCACGATTACTGATGGCAGCCTTGATGGGGAGAGATAAAGAGAGGCAGGCAGGCTGTGCTTCCTTCACCCAGACCACAGCTCTAGCTCTTTCCAGCCCAAAGTGTGCTGCACAGGCATACATGATCCTGTACTGTAGATAGATTGACAGGGATGTGCAGTGAGGTAAATAAATTCAGAGCCAGATTTACACACAATATATAATCCAAAAGGTTCATGTGGGCATTATGCACAAGTGCAGCAGGGTATACTGCTGGAAATCTGGTGAGATTTGATCAGAGATGTGCATGGCGAGAGGGGGCACTGCCTCACCTGCCATAGACTTTTTACTCCAGAGTTTTGACTATAAAAATGATTAGAATAATACAAAGAAGGTATTTATTATATATTCTATGAATGTTTCATATACTTTATACAGTCAATACTCTGGCATATATGTTAGTATGACAGGAAAGGCTCTGCCTCACCCCACCGCATATATATATATATCTGACACCTCAGTGTTCATCATGTAAGGTCCTGTCCTCTCTTTCAGACCCCTCCCTTCTCTTCTGACCCTAAGATCTCACTTATTCCTTGAGGAGTACTGGGGGGGGGGCACTTTCAAAATTTTGCTATGGAGCCCACAAAGGTCTAGTTATGACCCCTGCATTCAGGTCCTAGTCTAACTATGACACCAGGAAGTTTCCTAGCATGGAATTGCCTCCCCTGGGGTCTCAGTGCCTGTCAGTACCCTTATTACACTTCATCAATAAAAAGACAGGTGACATATGCAGAGAGAAAAGATGCTGCAAAGCAGTAGTGTCATGTGTCTTAATTGTGTTTTATGTTGTTCTTGTAATGCTAAAATAGGATTTGTGTGAAGTAGCACTATATAATAATAACCTCAAGGGAAAGCACCTGCTCTCGTGGAAATTGCCTAGTACTGTACTCCAAAGTAGAGTGCACATTTTGCAAAACACTTTTATAGTATGTTACTTTTTTTGAACAGTCCATTATCCTGCTTGCTTAGACTACGTCTAGTTTTATTCGGAACCAGCTTGAGCAGAGTAGTATTTGAAACGTGGTGGAGCTAAATAGAGTAACATGCACGACTACCGCAATTACTTACGCACTGTCCATGAAACTAAATGCTAATATTTGCTGTATTCCAAGTAGCACGCATTTATGCCCTTATCCATTCACTTGGGTAAATAGCAGTCATCATTATTATAGTGCACTTGCTCCACAAGAGATCAGTCTAAAATCAGATTTAGAGATGTGTTTGTAGGCTCAAGTTCAGAACATGGGACCCCCTGGGCTAGCATAACTGCTACAGAACACCATCCATTTTATGATATTCTGAGGCAGTGTAATTATACTAACCCAAGGGGTCCCATGTTCTCAATTTGAACCGTGTTCGCATAATTCAGTATAGACATCATTAAACTTAGATTAGGTACGAATTAAGTGTTGCCTCCCTGTTACTCCCATACAGTATGTTTAGATGCAAGAAAAAATTATTTCAGGCACTTGTGAGTGGAGTGTCTAGCAGAGTGTCATGCTGAGATATGACCTAAAACGTGCACTACTAGGAAATGCTCAAAGTTGTGTTTGGATGGCTGGGGATGTGACAGAACAGAGTTGCTTCCTCGGGAATTACAGTTAGGCATCTAAGGAAAACTTTCCATAGGTAATAGTGGGTTTTTAAGGGGGGGGGGGGGGATGTGTCGAGCCTTGGAGACAAAGTGGAGAAGCTGCTCAAGGCAACAAATCAATCAGCTTCTGTCATTTTGCAGACTGCTTGAAAAATGACAGAAGCTAATTGGTTGCTTTGGGCAACTTCTCCACTTTATAACTCTCCAAGGTTTGATACATCTCCCCCATAATGAGTGCTGTAGCAGTACTGTTTGTGTGTACATGGGTATGGATATAATGTGTTTGTGTATATTATAAGGGAATTCTCCCATAGGTAACTTCTCAGATGAGGCATGGTGTTTGAGGGGCTACATCTCAAAAGTGATTGGATGTACTGAGCTGAAATTTGGCATGGACACGTAGAATCGTCATGCCAAATTTCAGGGAACCATAATTAAGAATGAGTAATTGAGATATAATCTAAAGTTTAAACTGTCAGGTTTTTTTCCTGCCACTTCCTGTATGGCTAATTTGACAGTTTTATAATGTAGTCTATGGGGGGATTTTTGGGAAGGCATAAGTCAGGGTAGAGTAGGAATTAAGACTTGAGGTTTGTTTTGATAGGTAGAGTATGTCACAGTGTAGTGCCTTTTGGGGTTATGGTTTTACAGAAACCTATTTTTTTTTCAATTTAGTAAAATATGCCCCATTTTAAAGATAGGACATTTCAATTTGTTGCGCCTGTGCAGTGGCCGTCAGCAGGGAGTGTACTCAGAGTAGCTTCACTTGGGTGCACTAACATGGCCGACTTTACCCACAAAATTTGTATTTTGTTCAGTGGAGGTGAATTACGTATGTCTCAGTTATACAGTGAGGCAGAGTTTGTTTTGGGGCTAGTGGGGCACAATGTGATAGTAATTAGCCTTGGCACCGCTCACATTACTGAGTTTTCATCGTCTGGTTCGAGCAGTGCCAGAGGCTGCTGTTAGACCACGTAATCAAGGCACAGCCAGTAACTCATCATGCTGCTGCTGCTGTACATCCCCCCCCTCCCCCTCTCCCTCGGTAGTCTGCTTCTGTGCTGTCAGAAGCCTTGGACAGCTCCCTCTCTATCCATACCGGCATCAGCCACAGTGACTTCCTTTCCCCCCTCCCTGCATCAGATGCCATCGGCCTTCTATCCGCCGCACCCAGCACCAGGAACACAGGGTGTCTTTCCCCCACCTCCGGATAGTGTCCAGATAGCGGTCACAGCCTGCTGTCGCCTCCCCCCTCCTGCATCAGTCGCTGGCTTTCTCTCCTCCGCTCCCAGCACACTGGCTGTCTTTCTCCAGCCTTAGTCACTGGCTACTGCCAATTCCCCCCTCCCTTCATCAGCCACCGCTGGATTTCTTTCTTTCACTCCCAGCACCAGGCCCACTGACAGTTCTCCTTCTCCGGCATCAGTCAAAGGCTACTGCCGCCTTCCCCTTCCCTCCATCAGCCGGTGCTGGATGTCTTTCTTCCACTCCCAGCACCAGGCCCACTGACAGTTCTCCTTCTCCGGCATCAGTCAAAGGCTACTGCCGTCTTCCCCTTCCCTCCATCAGCCGGCGCTGGATGTCTTTCTTCCACTCCCAGCACCAGGCCCACTGACAGTTCTCCTTCTCCGGCATCAGTCAAAGGCTACTGCCGCCTTCCCCTTCCCTCCATCAGCCGGCGCTGGATGTCTTTCTTCCACTCCCAGCACCAGGCACACTGGCGGTCTTTCACCCTCTTCCAGCTTCAGTCACAGGCTGCTGCTGCTACCTACCCCCTCCCTGCATCAGCCGCAAAGGCAGCAAAGTATTTTGACCAAAGTTAAAAGTAAAAACAATTCTGTTTAGTAAATAAAATAATTTTTGCATTCTGCACAGAACAGTGATGTTATATGAACATTTTCATTAAACAGTTTAAAAAATCAAATGTTTATTCTTACAGTGAAATATATTTCTGAATAAAAAATAAATTGAAAAAAAGCTATGAAATTCCATGGACAAAAAACCTTACGGTTTCACATGTCCCATTAAGGCTTCTTACACATGATCTGGCATTTCAGAAACCTGTTGTAACTCTTCCACTCAAACTCCAAAAAGCAATGAAATTCTGATCATTAAGGCTAACGCCTTAATGGACGTGTTCCTTGTGCAATACAGATGTGGTATGCCATCACAGCCTGTGGGTAAGTGCAGATTCAGCACTCTCACAGAGTGAGATTGCTGTCACTCACACAATGGTGGAGCTGCTAATTCACATATTTGTGTACTCATTGGAATACACACATGCAGTCTATGCAACTGAAGATCGGAGCAGAAGATAAAGCTGCTCGGATGAGGCAAGAGTGGTGTTGATTGGAGGGAGAAGACTGTGCAGTGTGGATGGGGGGACAGAAATGCGTGGATAGGGGTAAGACTAAGCAGCACTGATGGGGGGGGACAAAACAACACAGATGGGTGGAAATCAGTGGTGCAGACGGAGGGAGGTAAGACAGAGTGATGCAGTTCGGGGGGAGACAGTACAACAGATGGGGAAAGAGAGTGGTGTAGATGGGGAAAGACAGAGGCACAGATGTTGGGGAGACAGAGCTGTGTGGATCGGTGAACAGTGCCGCGTTGATGAGGGGGACAGAGCAGCTCAGATAGAGAGGGGTGAGTGCAGTACAGATGGAAAAAGTGGCAAGAATGAGGAGGGCAGAACAGCATGGATGAGGGTAATACAGTCCCAAAATCGGATGGGGTAAGTATTTTACTCTTGGGGGGTGGCAGCAAGGCCTAACCCTCAGGGGCGGGGGGTGCATAGGGCTAACTCCCACCCCTGGGCCATAACCCTAACTGTACTTACCTTTGTGATGTCAACTAAATGAATGGTGTAAGAGTGGTGTGGATAGGGGGGAGATTAAGCAGCACATATGGGAAGGGAGTCAGAGTGGTGCAGATGGGGGTAACGATGCAGATGGGTTGAAACCACTGGCATGAATGAGTAGAAAACTGGTGCAGATGGGAGAGAAGACAGTGTGGCATGTATGGGAGGAGGCCGAGTGACGTTGAAGAGGGAAACACTGAGCAGCACAGAGAGAAGGAAACGGTGGTACAGACAAGGCATAGATGGGAAGAGAATGATGGTGCAGATAAGTGAATACAGACTAGCACAGATGGGAAAACACAGCAGTAGGGATTGGGGAATACAGAGCAGCATGGAGACATATAGAGGAAGTGTAGATGCATATACCACAGATGTGGTATTATAGCAATTAACCAAGTTTTTTGAGGGTATACTAAATTAGATGGATGTATGGAGTGAGAAGGATGTTGGAACATGGTGGGATTGTTGTGGTGACTGAATGGGATGGTTGTGGGCACTGAGTGGGATGGGAGCACCACACAGCGGCTCAGACCTTCAGTTGCATAGACTTCATGTGTGTATTCCAATGAGCACACAAATCTGTGAATTAGCAGCTCCACCATTGTGTGAGTGACAGCAATCTCACTCTGTGAGAGTGCTGAATCTGCACTTACCCACAGGCTGTGATGGCATACCATATCTGTATTGCGCAAGGAACACGTCCATTAAGGCGTCAGCCTTAATGATTGGAATTTCATTGCTTTTTGGAGTTTGTCTGGAAGAGTTACAACAGGTTTCTGAATTGCCAGATCATGTGTAAGAAGCCTTAATGGGACATGTGAAACCGTAAGGTTTTTTTGTCTATGGAATTATTATCTAATTCAGCTGATTCACACACTCCTTATGGGAGCAGGACTTGTCTATTTTACTATTCCAGGTGTAAAACAGGGCTTTTTACTGAGTATAGGCGTTAACAACTGGATTTATGCCTGTGTGTTCTATATCAATTTTAATGACATAACTATTCATATTAAACCCTTAATTATATTCCGTCTCTCTTGGTAATTATTAAGTGTTTAGAATTGTTACCTTTCTGTCCCACAAGAGCTGCTATTTATCCTCTCTTGCTAAAAATAAAGCAGCCAGGATTTACCCTGCACAGAAACAATATAACCCACCCAACTCTCTCTGCACATGTTATATCTGCCCCCCTCCCCACCCTGCAGTGCACATGGGCTCTCATTTTGAGTTGATCACTCGCTAGCTACTTTTAGCAGTCATGCAAACGCATTGTCGCCGCCCACGGGGGAGTGTATTTTCGCTTTGCAAGTGTGCGATCGAATGTGCAGCCGAGTGGTACAAAAACATTTTGTGCAAAACAAGACCAGCCCTGTAGTTACTTATCCTGTGTGATGATTCTAGCGACGGAGGTCCCGGAATTGACGTCAGATACCCGCCCTGCAAACATCTGGTCACTCCTGCGTTTTCCCTACCACTCCCTGAAAACGGTCAGTTGACACCCATAACTGCCCTCTTCCTGTCAATCTCCTTGCGATCGGCTGTGCGAATGGATTCGTCGCTAGAAGCATTGCACAACAACAGTGCACTTTGTACCTGTACGATGCGCGTGCGCATTGCGGTGCATACGCAGTTTTACCATTTTTTTAGCTGATCGATGTGCTGCGAAAATCAGCAGCGAGCGATCAACTCGGAATGACCCCCATGGTTTTGCCCATTAACTAACAAATTTGCTGCTGCGATAAGTTCATAATTAGGCCCCAAGATCTGGCTCCAGAGTGACCCGCACTGGGACTCGGGTTGACTCAAAACATTAAAGTTTGTGTGTGTTCAGTATTCAATAAAACCGAACCACTCATCTCTATATTTTATAATATAATTTTTGGGTTGTACTTTAGTAATCAGAATAAACTGTGCACACAATTCTTTATGTCATACTAGCGCACTAAACATTTTTTTTTTTAGCACACTAACTATATATTTCTGCTGCAGTACAGCAGAATCATTTGCTTTGGAAAATGCGAAGTCTTCTTACTGTCTTCGATGAATACAAGTCACTACATGACTTGTATGATTAAGTATACTTTTCACGATCCAAACATTTTATTAAATATGAAACATGTTATACTGTTCTTTTTCACTGGAATTACTAAATATTTGTCCCTAGAGGATTTTTAGGATTAATGGGCTCTAAGCCTTTATAATCAGCACTGCCCTTCAGCAATTTTATTTATATATAAGTTAACGGAAAAAAAGAAAATAAAAAAGCATTTAATATGTCTGCAGTGAGAAAAGTGCAAGTGTTACAATACATACATTACAGAAAGCGTTAGAAAACCAAGGGGTTGGGGGGAAGGGGGGGGGGGTCTCAGATCTCCCATATCCTGATTTTAATAAAGGCTCTTTTGCCGTCATTTCATGAGGTAGGTTGTCTAGTTTTCAGAATTACTGTATAGACCAGTGATGGCTAACCTTGACACTCCAGCTGTTGTTGAACTACACATACCAGCATGCCTTGCTACAGTTTTGCTATTTGGCCATGCTAAAACTTTTGCAGGGCATGCTGGGATGTGTAGTTCAACAACAGCTGGAGTGTCAAGGTTAGCCATCACTGGTATAGACCAAGCTGGGCATTTTATTCCTACACATTTGTTTCATTCAGACCAGCAGAAATTGTTGCATTGTCAATTTCAAGTGCAGATTTTGTTATGAAATAACTTACAGTATGTGTAGAATCCTGCTTTTTGCTGATCGGGAAAAACATTCCGCACACATTTTCATGCAACATTGTGTTGCATGTGACACACACAACCTTTTATAGAGAGACCTGAATTTTCCTGGCCTTCTTGAAAGGCGCCAACCTACTTTTTAAGAGATTAAAGGCTTGATTCAGAGTTCACATAATTCAGCGGTTATTTGCAAGATGGCAGGAAGTGTGGTGGAAAAATTATTGCCTTTCCGGGTGGTGACTGGGAGGTGGCTAGTAATTCACGCAAAAAAAAGGTACTCTCATTGGGCATATTATTGGAGTGTTCCGGGGGTATCAATGTAAGTGGCTGTGTTCCCAGACTCACAGCAGCAAGCACAGAAGGCCTTGGTCAGACAAAGAAACTGCACCTGCCATAGGCCTGAGGCAATGTTTGTATAAGGTTGCACCTATCGGTATTACACCTTGCATTGGTGCTGAAAGTAGGCAGATCAGTTCTTTAACATTCGGCGCCATTGATGTACACAAGGGAAGGAGTTTGTATGCCATATGCAGAAACTCGCAGATGGACCACATTCAAAAAACACTGCTGCATACTTTTCTGTATCAGGCCCTAAATATCTACTTCAACTTACTTTCAAAGTTATCACCTTTGAGATTACTCTCTATAGTGGCCACATTATTTATCGAGATTATTCTCTATAGTGGCCACATGATTTATCAAGGTGCATGCTCTCTTATCAGTCCTTGGTGTTGCTTATAAAAATGTGCATGGTGGAAATATTTAAATGTCACTTCAGAGACTTCCCATTCATTTGTGTAAGCTTTTCAGATTTCAACATACATGTCAGGTTCTTTGTGGACAGTGAGAGATGAGCAGTAGACTGTGGGGTACCAACATGGACAATTAGCACTTCTACTGCAGATTCCATATTCCTGGGAGGCACCTGGCAGTTTTCTGAATTATGCAATCTTGGGTGTACCAGGGTTTATGGCATGGGAGAGGAGGGGGTTGCACATGCCCTGAGTGGTGTAGAGAAAGGGACACCAGCTGGGGCAGCTGCAGTGCCACGATTAGATTTAAAGAATGATGAGGATCACCTTGAAATATGCTGCACTGCACAGGCTCAGGCGGCAGAGGGCTAGAAGAAGCAGAGACGGGTTGAGAACACAGATAGGTCGGAAAAATGGAGATGGGTGGGGAAGAGGAGGTAAGCAGGTTGGAGGAGGGGTAGGTGGTTCAAAGAGGGTACACACGGGCCGGAAAGAGAAGGTAGGTGGGATGGGAAGTAGGAGTAGACAGGTCAGAAGAGGGTGAGGTGGAGCTGAGGGGAGGACACAGGTAGGCCAGGAAGCGTAAGCAGGCAGGTAAGAGGAAGAGAAAGGAGTCAGGATGTGCAGTGAATTTGTAATTATCATTCATGTATTTTACTGATATG
This sequence comes from Pseudophryne corroboree, assembly GCF_028390025.1. Taxonomy (NCBI): domain Eukaryota; kingdom Metazoa; phylum Chordata; class Amphibia; order Anura; family Myobatrachidae; genus Pseudophryne; species Pseudophryne corroboree. The sequence continues at coordinate 188,688,602 of NC_086451.1, read as the reverse complement.
TGATATATGTCATTTAAGGGACTCGAGTTAAAATCTTTCCCTCTCACCCAAAGTAAGATGTTGGTGTGACACTATTTTGAGGTGGCATCTATTTCAGGTGGGCTAAAATCTTGCCTAGGGCACCAAATTGGTTAGAGCCATCCCTGGGAACAGTAGAGTGGGAAGGGGGGGGGGGGGGCGGGGGTTAACAAAAATATAAATAAATAAATGGAGGTAGCAAATGTTTTGGAAATAACTCTAGGAATGTACACCAAAACATGGATGGCTTATATCACTCCCCAAAAATGTAACTGGCTTTACGTATGTACTGGACAGAGTTAGGGGGCCAGGATATTACAGTAGCTGCTGAGGTTTTTTTGTGTGTTTTTTTACATGAAATATGTTATGGGTATATTGTTGTGCACAGTCCACATGCCATAGTCTTTATGGTAGGAGTACATTAAATGGGGCTGGTATTGTGCAGAGGATTGCTTCCCTTTTTAAGGGTTTGGACAACCTACATTCCTTGCAACATTTATAATTTTTATATGAATACATGAAAATTAAGAAATAATGGGTGGAAGTGTAAAGGGAGATAAGGTCAGAGGTGTAAATGGGAGAGGAGTGGGTGAGGACTTTGTAAATGAGTGTGAGTAGCTTGAATTTGATTCTGAATGGAAGGGAAGCCAGTGAATGGCTTGTAGGAAAGAGAAGGTGGACGTAGTATATTTGGCGAGAAAGATGAGCTGGGCTGCAGCACTGAGGATAGATTGAGGTGGACAGAGGCTCTTGTCAGGGGATGCCAGATAGGAGGAGATTATAGTAGTCAAGTCTGGAGATGACGAGTAAGTGGAGAAGGGTCTTAGTAGCATCCTAGGTGAGAAAGTTTCGGAGTCTGAGTCGGAGTCGGAGTAGAAGAAGAAGAAGAAGAAGAAGAAGAAGAAGGGCATTACATCATAGTCTTTGCAAGGGTTGCATATGGCTGCTAAAAAGTCTAGGCAAAGTCAAGTTTGTAGCTATGAAATCGTAATCTTCATACTTAGAATCTTCACACTTTGAATTCTGCAAACTTGCTATTATCAGTCTGCAGCTTAATCGGCATCTTATCCCCTAATAAATAAATCTATAAACAACTGTTTGATTGTTCACTGCTTGAGACCGCAGCCCAATGCCCCACACCTACTAAGAAAGCGAGCAATAACAAACTAAGACAAACAAGTGGTGAGAGGTTAATGTACCATAACAGATTCACCAAAAAATACTTTCATAATTAAATTTTAAATCTGCTTATAAAAGGTAATTGCACATTACCTAAGAATGCAATAAGCTAGTCAAAGCAGTGCTTATTGAGACAAATGCATTCGTATCTGATGGGAGCAGTTGTTCCACATTACCTAAAAATGCAGAAAAAGAAGAAGATAGGTGTTACATCATAGTCTTTGCTAGAGATGAGCGGGTTCGGTTTCTCTGAATCCGAACCCGCCAGAACTTCATGTTTTTTTTCACGGGTCCGAGCGACTCGGATCTTCCCGCCTTGCTCGGTTAACCCGAGCGCGCCCGAACGTCATCATGACGCTGTCGGATTCTCGCGAGGCTCGGATTCTATCGCGAGACTCGGATTCTATATAAGGAGCCGCGCGTCGCCGCCATTTTCACACGTGCATTGAGATTGATAGGGAGAGGACGTGGCTGGCGTCCTCTCCGTTTAGAATAGATTAGAGAGACACTTGATTTACTAATTTTGGGGAGCATTAGGAGTACTCAGTACAGTGCAGAGTTTTGCTGATAGTGACCACCAGTTTTATTTATAATCCGTTCTCTGCCTGAAAAAAGCGATACACAGCACACAGTGACTCAGTCACATACCATATCTGTGTGCACTGCTCAGGCTCAGGCCAGTGTGCTGCATCATCTATTATCATAATATCTATATATAATATTATATATATCTGTCTGACTGCTCAGCTCACACAGCTTATAATTGTGGGGGAGACTGGGGAGCACTACTGCAGTGCCAGTTATAGGTTATAGCAGGAGCCAGGAGTACATAATATATTATATAGTGAGTGACCACCAGACACACAGTGCAGTTTATTTAATATATCCGTTCTCTGCCTGAAAAAAGCGATACACACAGTGACTCAGTCAGTCACATACCATATCTGTGTGCACTGCTCAGGCTCAGGCCAGTGTGCTGCATCATCTATATATATTATATATCTGTCTGACTGCTCAGCTCACACAGCTTATAATTGTGGGGGAGACTGGGGAGCACTACTGCAGTGCCAGTTATAGGTTATAGCAGGAGCCAGGAGTACATAATATTATATTAAAATTAAACAGTGCACACTTTTGCTGCAGGAGTGCCACTGCCAGTGTGACTAGTGACCAGTGACCTGACCACCAGTATATATAATATTAGTAGTATACTATCTCTTTATCAACCAGTCTATATTAGCAGCAGACACAGTACAGTGCGGTAGTTCACGGCTGTGGCTACCTCTGTGTCGGCACTCGGCAGCCCGTCCATAATTGTATATACCACCTAACCGTGGTTTTTTTTTCTTTCTTTATACATACATACTAGTTACGAGTATACTATCTCTTTATCAACCAGTCTATATTAGCAGCAGACACAGTACAGTGCGGTAGTTCACGGCTGTGGCTACCTCTGTGTCGGCACTCGGCAGCCCGTCCATAATTGTATATACCACCTAACCGTGGTTTTTTTTTCTTTCTTTATACATACATACTAGTTACGAGTATACTATCTCTTTATCAACCAGTCTATATATTAGCAGCAGACACAGTACAGTGCGGTAGTTCACGGCTGTGGCTACCTCTGTGTCGGCACTCGGCAGCCCGTCCATAATTGTATATACCACCTAACCGTGGTTTTTTTTTCTTTCTTTATACATACATACTAGTTACGAGTATACTATCTCTTTATCAACCAGTCTATATTAGCAGCAGACACAGTACAGTGCGGTAGTTCACGGCTGTGGCTACCTCTGTGTCGGCACTCGGCAGCCCGTCCATAATTGTATATACCACCTAACCGTGGTTTTTTTTTCTTTCTTTATACATACATACTAGTTACGAGTATACTATCTCTTTATCAACCAGTCTATATATTAGCAGCAGACACAGTACAGTGCGGTAGTTCACGGCTGTGGCTACCTCTGTGTCGGCACTCGGCAGCCCGTCCATAATTGTATATACCACCTAACCGTGGTTTTTTTTTCTTTCTTTATACATACATACTAGTTACGAGTATACTATCTCTTTATCAACCAGTCTATATTAGCAGCAGACACAGTACAGTGCGGTAGTTCACGGCTGTGGCTACCTCTGTGTCGGCACTCGGCAGCCCGTCCATAATTGTATATACCACCTAACCGTGGTTTTTTTTTCTTTCTTTATACATACATACTAGTTACGAGTATACTATCTCTTTATCAACCAGTCTATATATTAGCAGCAGACACAGTACAGTGCGGTAGTTCACGGCTGTGGCTACCTCTGTGTCGGCACTCGGCAGCCCGTCCATAATTGTATATACCACCTAACCGTGGTTTTTTTTTCTTTCTTTATACATACATACTAGTTACGAGTATACTATCTCTTTATCAACCAGTCTATATTAGCAGCAGACACAGTACAGTGCGGTAGTTCACGGCTGTGGCTACCTCTGTGTCGGCACTCGGCAGCCCGTCCATAATTGTATATACCACCTAACCGTGGTTTTTTTTTCTTTCTTTATACATACATACTAGTTACGAGTATACTATCTCTTTATCAACCAGTCTATATATTAGCAGCAGACACAGTACAGTGCGGTAGTTCACGGCTGTGGCTACCTCTGTGTCGGCACTCGGCAGCCCGTCCATAATTGTATACTAGTATCCAATCCATCCATCTCCATTGTTTACCTGAGGTGCCTTTTAGTTGTGCCTATTAAAATATGGAGAACAAAAATGTTGAGGTTCCAAAATTAGGGAAAGATCAAGATCCACTTCCACCTCGTGCTGAAGCTGCTGCCACTAGTCATGGCCGAGACGATGAAATGCCAGCAACGTCGTCTGCCAAGGCCGATGCCCAATGTCATAGTACAGAGCATGTCAAATCCAAAACACCAAATATCAGTAAAAAAAGGACTCCAAAACCTAAAATAAAATTGTCGGAGGAGAAGCGTAAACTTGCCAATATGCCATTTACCACACGGAGTGGCAAGGAACGGCTGAGGCCCTGGCCTATGTTCATGGCTAGTGGTTCAGCTTCACATGAGGATGGAAGCACTCAGCCTCTCGCTAGAAAAATGAAAAGACTCAAGCTGGCAAAAGCAGCACAGCAAAGAACTGTGCATTCTTCGAAATCCCAAATCCACAAGGAGAGTCCAATTGTGTCGGTTGCGATGCCTGACCTTCCCAACACTGGACGTGAAGAGCATGCGCCTTCCACCATTTGCACGCCCCCTGCAAGTGCTGGAAGGAGCACCCGCAGTCCAGTTCCTGATAGTCAGATTGAAGATGTCAGTGTTGAAGTACACCAGGATGAGGAGGATATGGGTGTTGCTGGCGCTGGGGAGGAAATTGACCAGGAGGATTCTGATGGTGAGGTGGTTTGTTTAAGTCAGGCACCCGGGGAGACACCTGTTGTCCGTGGGAGGAATATGGCCGTTGACATGCCAGGTGAAAATACCAAAAAAATCAGCTCTTCGGTGTGGAGGTATTTCACCAGAAATGCGGACAACAGGTGTCAAGCCGTGTGTTCCCTTTGTCAAGCTGTAATAAGTAGGGGTAAGGACGTTAACCACCTCGGAACATCCTCCCTTATACGTCACCTGCAGCGCATTCATAATAAGTCAGTGACAAGTTCAAAAACTTTGGGTGACAGCGGAAGCAGTCCACTGACCAGTAAATCCCTTCCTCTTGTAACCAAGCTCACGCAAACCACCCCACCAACTCCCTCAGTGTCAATTTCCTCCTTCCCCAGGAATGCCAATAGTCCTGCAGGCCATGTCACTGGCAATTCTGACGAGTCCTCTCCTGCCTGGGATTCCTCCGATGCATCCTTGCGTGTAACGCCTACTGCTGCTGGCGCTGCTGTTGTTGCCGCTGGGAGTCGATGGTCATCCCAGAGGGGAAGTCGTAAGCCCACTTGTACTACTTCCAGTAAGCAATTGACTGTTCAACAGTCCTTTGCGAGGAAGATGAAATATCACAGCAGTCATCCTACTGCAAAGCGGATAACTGAGGCCTTGACAACTATGTTGGTGTTAGACGTGCGTCCGGTATCCGCCGTTAGTTCACAGGGAACTAGACAATTTATTGAGGCAGTGTGCCCCCGTTACCAAATACCATCTAGGTTCCACTTCTCTAGGCAGGCGATACCGAGAATGTACACGGACGTCAGAAAAAGACTCACCAGTGTCCTAAAAAATGCAGTTGTACCCAATGTCCACTTAACCACGGACATGTGGACAAGTGGAGCAGGGCAGGGTCAGGACTATATGACTGTGACAGCCCACTGGGTAGATGTATGGACTCCCGCCGCAAGAACAGCAGCGGCGGCACCAGTAGCAGCATCTCGCAAACGCCAACTCTTTCCTAGGCAGGCTACGCTTTGTATCACCGCACACAGCTGAAAACCTCTTACGGCAACTGAGGAAGATCATCGCGGAATGGCTTACCCCAATTGGACTCTCCTGTGGATTTGTGGCATCGGACAACGCCAGCAATATTGTGTGTGCATTAAATATGGGCAAATTCCAGCACGTCCCATGTTTTGCACATACCTTGAATTTGGTGGTGCAGAATTTTTTAAAAAACGACAGGGGCGTGCAAGAGATGCTGTCGGTGGCCAGAAAAATTGCGGGACACTTTCGGCGTACAGGCACCACGTACAGAAGACTGGAGCACCACCAAAAACTACTGAACCTGCCCTGCCATCATCTGAAGCAAGAAGTGGTAACGAGGTGGAATTCAACCCTCTATATGCTTCAGAGGATGGAGGAGCAGCAAAAGGCCATTCAAGCCTGTACAATTGAGCACGATATAGGAGGTGGAATGCACCTGTCTCAAGTGCAGTGGAGAATGATTTCAACGTTGTGCAAGGTTCTGATGCCCTTTGAACTTGCCACACGTGAAGTCAGTTCAGACACTGCCAGCCTGAGTCAGGTCATTCCCCTCATCAGGCTTTTGCAGAAGAAGCTGGAGGCATTGAAGAAGGAGCTAAAAGGGAGCGATTCCGCTAGGCATGTGGGACTTGTGGATGCAGCCCTTAATTCGCTTAACAAGGATTCACGGGTGGTCAATCTGTTGAAATCAGAGCACTACATTTTGGCCACCGTGCTCGATCCTAGATTTAAAGCCTACCTTGGATCTCTCTTTCCGGCAGACACAGGTCTGCTGGGGTTGAAAGACCTGCTGGTGACAAAATTGTCAAGTCAAGCGGAACGCGACCTGTCAACATCTCCTCCTTCACATTCTCCCGCAACTGGGGGTGCGAGGAAAAGGCTCAGAATTCCGAGCCCACCCGCTGGCGGTGATGCAGGGCAGTCTGGAGCGACTGCTGATGCTGACATCTGGTCCGGACTGAAGGACCTGACAACGATTACGGACATGTCGTCTACTGTCACTGCATATGATTCTCTCAACATTGATAGAATGGTGGAGGATTATATGAGTGACCGCATCCAAGTAGGCACGTCACACAGTCCGTACTTATACTGGCAGGAAAAAGAGGCAATTTGGAGGCCCTTGCACAAACTGGCTTTATTCTACCTAAGTTGCCCTCCCACAAGTGTGTACTCCGAAAGAGTGTTTAGTGCCGCCGCTCACCTTGTCAGCAATCGGCGTACGAGGTTACATCCAGAAAATGTGGAGAAGATGATGTTCATTAAAATGAATTATAATCAATTCCTCCGCGGAGACATTGACCAGCAGCAATTGCCTCCACAAAGTACACAGGGAGCTGAGATGGTGGATTCCAGTGGGGACGAATTGATAATCTGTGAGGAGGGGGATGTACACGGTGATATATCGGAGGGTGAAGATGAGGTGGACATCTTGCCTCTGTAGAGCCAGTTTGTGCAAGGAGAGATTAATTGCTTCTTTTTTGGGGGGGGTCCAAACCAACCCGTCATATCAGTCACAGTCTTGTGGCAGACCCTGTCACTGAAATGATGGGTTGGTTAAAGTGTGCATGTCCTGTTTTGTTTATACAACATAAGGGTGGGTGGGAGGGCCCAAGGACAATTCCATCTTGCACCTCTTTTTTCTTTTCTTTTTCTTTGCATCATGAGCTGATTGGGGAGGGTTTTTTGGAAGGGACATCCTGCGTGACACTGCAGTGCCACTCCTAGATGGGCCCGGTGTTTGTGTCGGCCACTAGGGTCGCTAATCTTACTCACACAGCTACCTCATTGCGCCTCTTTTTTTCTTTGCGTCATGTGCTGTTTGGGGAGGGTTTTTTGGAAGGGACATCCTGCGTGACACTGCAGTGCCACTCCTAGATGGGCCCGGTGTTTGTGTCGGCCACTAGGGTCGCTAATCTTACTCACACAGCTACCTCATTGCGCCTCTTTTTTTCTTTGCATCATGTGCTGTTTGGGGAGGGTTTTTTGGAAGGGCCATCCTGCGTGACACTGCAGTGCCACTCCTAGATGGGCCCGGTGTTTGTGTCGGCCACTAGGGTCGCTAATCTTACTCACACAGCTACCTCATTGCGCCTCTTTTTTTCTTTGCGTCATGTGCTGTTTGGGGAGGGTTTTTTGGAAGGGACATCCTGCGTGACACTGCAGTGCCACTCCTAGATGGGCCCGGTGTTTGTGTCGGCCACTAGGGTCGCTTATCTTACTCACACAGCGACCTCGGTGCAAATTTTAGGACTAAAAATAATATTGTGAGGTGTGAGGTATTCAGAATAGACTGAAAATGAGTGTAAATTATGGTTTTTGAGGTTAATAATACTTTGGGATCAAAATGACCCCCAAATTCTATGATTTAAGCTGTTTTTTAGTGTTTTTTGAAAAAAACACCCGAATCCAAAACACACCCGAATCCGACAAAAAAAATTCGGTGAGGTTTTGCCAAAACGCGTTCGAACCCAAAACACGGCCGCGGAACCGAACCCAAAACCAAAACACAAAACCCGAAAAATTTCAGGCGCTCATCTCTAGTCTTTGCAAGAGTTCTATATGGCTGATAAAAAGTCCAGGCTAAGTCCAAGCTACAACTATGACATGATTAGGAAATAAAGCAGCTCCTGGGCACACTACTGAAAATGAGTGTTGCCAGTGATAAACAGGTTCTAGTTAGTGATTGAAATCAACATGTAAGCCATTGATGGCTTATGCCATCATCGATGGCGATGATGGCATAAGCCATCGGTAGCAAATAACCATTCTGTAATGTACCATTGATGATTTTACCATTGGTGATTTCACGCATGTGCAGCAAAACACTGTGTTAGTCGGGCACTGTGCAGGACACAGCAGCTCTGTGCAGCAGCCCTCATCAATCAGTAGGAAAAAAATACCATCAGGTCCACGGCTTGGTGGTGTAAACCATCTGGTTCACCACCATTGATAGCAAAAGTATTCAACATCAGTTATATATCATTGATGGATAAGAAACATGGATGGTTATCCCTAGTTTTAGCCTGGTGGGAATGAGTAAAGAGAATACCAAGAGTTCAGTGCATTCTATTGTATGTTCTACTGTGCTAAAGACCAACACAACAGGAGGTACAGTAGATAAACTTTCGGTAGCAAGCTAAAGCTTTACATAGCTAAGTGCTATTAATCTACAATAAAAGCACATACAGTATATACACAGAAACAGAGCCGGCCCTAACCAATATGATGCCCTAGGCAAGATTTTAGCTGGTGCCCCCCTAGCACCACTGCTGGTTCCGTCTCTGACCTTGCACCTCTTTCCCAGCACCATCACCCCTCACCCATAGCAGTCCTTATTTTGGTGTTTGTACGCCCTATATTTTAAATAGGAACAGTTTGCACATTTGGCACACAGCCCAAAAAGGGATGTGTTTTTGCTGGCAAGGGGCATGGCCACACAATAATATCCCCAATTCCAATTACGCCACACAGTAGTGAAACTTTATTCACATTTGATCATGCGATAGTGTCCATAATTCATATTACATCCCACAGTAGTATCACTTTACCTTATAAACGTTACTCCTCACAGTAGAGCTCCTTATTCACATTACATCACACTGAATTGCTCCTTATTCACATTACACCACATTCTATTGCTCTTTATTCACATTAGACGACACAGTAGTGCCCTTTCTATATGCAACGACACATAGTAGAGCACCTTATACACATAATGCCACAGAGTAATGCCCCTTACACATATGAGACACATTATTAATGTCCTTATAAACATAATGCACCTTACGCATTATGATAACCTTTATTAATGTCCTTTTACACATAATGTCCCTTACACATATGCCGCACATTATTAGTGCCCCTATACGCATAATGACACACATACAGTAGTACCCTGTTACACATATGCCACACATTATTAATGCCCTTATACACATAGTGCCCCTTTCACATATGTTGCACATTAGTAATGCATTTTTACATGGCACACATAATGCTCCTTACACATATTCCGAACACTACTGCACAACCAACCCACTCACATGCACACAGCACTCACAATGCCACTAACACTGTGACCTCTGCCTCTACTTGGATACAGATGTGTCCTCGTAAATCTTGCCTCAATGCTAATGTTGGGCACCTTTTTTTATGAAAATGGATCTTATTTGCATTGCTATGTGGCTAGGATGCAGAAGCAGCTTCTGCTGATTAAAATGATATGCAGCATGCCTATATACTGTGTGAGACTGTGGCTGTATCTGCAAATGAAATGTTACACACAGAATATAGGCATGCCGCATATCATTTTAATCAGCAGAAGCTCCTGATGCCCCTAGGCATATCAAATGCCCTAGGCAATTGCCTAATTTGCCTATGCCTATGGCCGGCTCTGGCATAGCGTAAAGCAAAGAAAGCCCCAACTATGTCTATATCAGAATCAGGACCTCTGAGGAGGGACCCCGCCCTCTTGATGGACCACTCCCCCTTAACAGACTCTGCTCCCATTAGGGCTGCTTCCATAAATTTCCCGGGCAGGTGTTCGATCCCAATCTGCCCCTGCATTTCTTACATTGTTGTTCCATGTCACAGAAACATTGCATGTGTGTTACAAGTGACCATCCTAATCATCTCTCCTTCACTTCACAGTAATGTCATTGTTAGTGATACATTATTTGGATCAAGCATCAAAAGGAAACTTAGGTATAATGGGCCCTACACACATGCCGATATCACTGCACGATATGAACGATCTCGTTCATTAATGAACGAGATAACGTTCATATCGTGCAGTGTGGAGGCACCAGCGATGAACGATGCGCGGCCCCGCGCTCGTTCTTCGCTGGGGCCATGTCGGCTGTGCATGCAGGCCAATATGGACGAGATCGTCCATATTTGCCTGCAAGTCTACGGAGCCGGGTGACGGGGGGAGTGAAGAAACTTCACTCCCCCCGTCACTGCCCCCCCGCCGCCGGGTTGCCCGTCGCCCGTATCGGCGGTCGGGCAGCTCGGCGGCACATCGCCGAATGTGTAGGGCCTATAAGAGTCTGGCCGGCATATCACTTATTGCATGACGACCTTGTGCCTGCGCTGTACTGTATGTAGACGGAGCATTTGGTTTTGCTAATGCCTTACATAGACTCCATAAGAGGGCATGCCGACATAGCATATTGTTGAATGTTAACATGTATGATCTTAAAATCATACTTGCCTACTTTTGAAAACTAGTTTCAGGGAGATTGTAGGTGTAAGCAGAAGCTTCGTGTCATGCCCGACCCAAAGGGTGTGTCTAACTCCACCTATGGGTGTGTCTATTGCCATAATGGGGCGTGTCCTTCATTGTTAGGCGCTCACTCCAGTGACTATATGGCATATCTCCCAACTTTTGTTGCTCTGAAAGAGTGACTTCTGTGCACGCGAAGCGCGCGCACGCAAAAAGGGTGTGGCTTATTAAACAGGGCGTGACTTCACGGGAGGGCCCACGAACGTGATCCACACCCCATTTTCGTCACTGAGGGGGCATGCTCAGCGCTCTGTGAGCTGCTGGCATGGCCCCTCTCCTATCTCCAGTGAATAGACGCTGTGCGACAGGGACGAGCGCCGAGCCAAAGGCGCGGCCGCCTTAACATATTGCTGAACTAGCTAAACATAGAAACATAGAATTTGTCGGCAGATAAGAACCACTTGGCCTATCTAGTCTGCCCCCTTTTTTTTTTTTTTATATTATTTTTATCTCTAACCTTATTTGATCCTTATTTCTTTGTAAGGATATCCTTATGTCTATCCCATGCATGTTTAAATTGCTCTACTGTCTTAGCCTCTACCACCTCTGATGGGAGGCTATTCCACTTGTCCACTACCCTTTCTGTGAAATAATTTTTCCGCATATTTCCCCTGAACCTCCCCTCCTCCAGTCTCAGTGCATGTCCTCGTGTCCTATTGCTTCTCTTCATTTGGAGAATGTTTCCCTCCTGGACTTTGTTAAAACCCTTGATATATTTGAAAGTTTCTATCATGTCCCCCCTTTCCCTTCTCTGCTCCAAACTATACATATTGAGATTTCTTAGTCTTTCTGGGTATGTTTTGTGATGTAGGCCATGCACCATTTTAGTTGCCCTCCTTTGTACAGTTTCTAATGTATTAATATCCTTTTGAAGATATGGCCTCCAGAACTGAATACAGTATTCTAGATGAGGCCGTACCAATGACCTATACAGTGGCATTATTACTTCTTTCTTTCTGCTGCTGATTCCTCTCCCAATGCAGCCAAGCATCTGACTAGCCTTCCTCATTGCCTTGTTACATTGCTTACCTGCCTTTAAGTCATCTGAAATAGTGACTCCTAGATCCCTTTCCTCCTCAGTAGTTTCCAGTATAGTGCCATTAATACTGTATTTAGCTTTAGGATTTTTGAGACCCAAGTGCATGATTTTGCATTTTTTGGCATTAAACTGTAATTGACTCTTGACCATTCCTCTAGTCTACCTAGATCCTCAATCATTTGTTTTACCCCTCCTGGTGTGTCTACCCTGTTGCATACCTTTGTGTCATCTGCAAAAAGGCATACTTTCCCTTTAATGCCATTTGCAATGTCACCAATAAAGATATTAAAAAGCACTGGTCCAAGTACAGATCCCTGGGGTACTCCACTGGTAACATTTCCCTCCTGTGAATGCACTCCATTTACCACAACTCTCTGTTTTCTATCCTTCAACCAAGATCTTATCCATTCAATAATCCTAATATCCAATCCCAAACTTTTAAGTTTATTTAGCAGTCTGCGATGTGGAACTGTGTCAAAAGCCTTACTAAAGTCTAGATAAGCTATATCCATGGCTCCACCTTTATCCATCACTTTAGTCACACAATCAAAAAAGTCAATAAGATTTGTTTGACACGATCTCCCCCCAGTGAATCCATGCTGTTTGGGATCCAGTAAATTGCTGGATTTGAGATAATCTACAACTCTTTCTTTTAAGAGTGTTTCCATCAATTTCCCTACTACTGATGTAAGACTCACTGGTCTGTAGTTGTTTGCCTCTTCCTTGCTTCCACTTTAGTGCAGTGGGACTACATTTGCTCTTTTCCAGTCCCCTGGAATTACTCCTGTAGCTAATGACTGGTTGAATAATTCTGTCAATGGTGCTACCAGCACCTCTTTAAGTTCTTTTAGTATCTTTGGATGTATCCCATCTGGCCCCATAGATTTGTCCACTTTCAGCTTTGAGAGTTCTGTTAGGACCTTCTCCTCTGTCAATGTACTTATTTCATTTTCCTGAATATCCCTGCAACTTAACTGTGGCCCCTTCCCCTCTCTTTCAGTAGTAAATACTGAGCAAAAATAATCATTAAGATGATCTGCTATTAAATTGACTACTCCTGTAGTCATCCCTAGTGCAGTGAAGCCAGGGAGTGCACAAAGTAGTAGGACCAGGAACGGCACGCCAGCCGATAGCCTCCGACTGGGACACCCGTCCGTACCATCAATTGGAACTGGACCTGCCTCTCCAAAGCAGGAGAGCTATTCATTCGGCAAGCATATCCAAGTTTCAACTTTCATATAGTGACTGTAATAAGAACTCTTCCAGTGGGAGGAGCTAAAATCAAGAATATTATCCCAATGATTGGGGCATATCAATATTGCTATCCTCTGGAATTGTTTGGAACGGTCATTTAAAATGTAATATTCATTAGTCACAAGAGACCGCAGAATTATCCCAACGCATATTGTGGAGAATTGTATTGGTGTGGATACATTCAGTTTAAATAATTGCAACATAGTATGCTAATATTGCAAGTGTATCCCCCCGTACAGCTGAAATTGTTACATGCAGTGCTTTTACTGTCTTGTATGATTATATATCATATATGACTATAACGCTGACCCTGGCCCTATAATGCTGACCCCGACCCTATACTATAACACTGACCCTCCCCCTGTAACTCTGACCCAGTCCCTATAACTCTGACCCTATAACACTGACTCTGGCCCTATAATGCTGACCCTATCCCTGTAATACTGACCCTATACTATAACACTGACCCACCCCCTGTAACTCTGACCCAGTCCCTATAACTCTGACCCTATAACGCTGACCCTATCTCTATAATGCTGACCCTATCCCTGTAATACTGACCCTATACTATAACACTGACCCACCCCCTGTAACTCTGACCCAGTCCCTATAACGCTGACCCTATACTTATAACACTGACCCTGTACTATAACACTGACCCTGTACTATAACACCAACCCTCCCCCTGTAACTCTGACCCTATAACGCTGACCCTATCCCTATAACCCTGTAAGTCTGACACTATCCCTGTAACACTGTCCCTGTTCCTATAATACTGTCAGCGCTCCCCCTAGGATGAGTGACAGTCAGCTTGGGCCTGCAAGCAGCAATAACATGTAATCACTCAGCACCCACTTTGTTAATTTTCTTCAGCCCTGCCCTGCTCTCCCCACCCCAGCCACATGGACCCCATCCAAGACGCAGGCTGGCTTTTTTGGTTACCTTACATTCTGTGCTGCTGCTGCCACTGGTGATGAGGTCTCTGCAGCCGCCACTGATGGAGTCTCTGTGTCTCCGCTGCTGGGGTCTCCACTGCCACCACTGCTGGGGTCTCCGCTGCTGGGGTCTCCACTGCTGCCGCTGCTGGGGTCTCCACTGCCGCCGCCGCTGCTGGGGTCTCCGCTGCCTCCACTGCTGGGGACTCTGCTGCCGCCGCGCACACAGCCTCCCTGCCAGCTGCGCACCGCAATTAAGCAACATCCAGGCCCCGCCCACGGCATTTCCCAACTGGCGCATGCGCAGTCCGCATATTCCCACAAAAATTGTTAAAAAAACGGGAGAACAGGGCAGATTTGCGGGGCAGCGGGAGGTTGAGGTCAAAATCGGGAGCCTCCAGCTGAATGCGGGAGGGTAGGTAAGTCTGCTGCACACACAGATCTCCTCCCCCCCACATTACATTATACACAGCATACAGTACATAGCCCCCCTCCCCCATATTACACCCAGTACATTACATTAAACACAGCATAAAGACCCCCTCCCCCACATTACTTTAAACACAGCATACAGTACACTACACAGCCCCCCCTGCCCCCATATTACACTATACACAGCATACAGTACACTACACAGCCCCCCCTCCCCCCATATTACATTATACACAGCATACAGTACACTACACAGCCCCCCCTCCCCCCATATTACATTATACACAGCATACAGTACATTACACAGCCCCCCCTCCCTCCATATTACATTATACACAGCATACAGTACACTACACAGCCCAGCCCCCCCCCCCCTCCCCCCATATTAGACCCTGTCATACACGCATTACCCACAGCCTCCATTCCCCCTTGTTACCCCTAGCACTCACCTGTGTATGTTGCTCCTTATACTAAAGGCTGGGAGCTGACCCCTGACAGTGTGGGAGGCAGCACAGTGCACACATCGCCAGTGAGAGGTGAAGAGCAGAAAGAAGCTGAGGCTGCTGCTGCTGGGCTGATCCACACTACAGCCCTGAGTGTGGTGGGAGGAGCCAGTCGCAGGAAAGCAGAAGCAGAGCCCTGCTGCTGTGCTGCAGTGTGCAGGACACACAACCCTGCGGTGGACGGCCAGGAAGTCTCCCGTGCTGGCCACGCCCCCGACCTTCCAGGGCTCGCGCATGCGCGGTACATATAATCAGACAAGGAGCTTTAAAAACCGGGAGGGCAGTCAGGGTTTCCGGGGCAGTGGGAGGCTCATCTGAAAATCGGGAGCCTCTCGCTGAATGCTGGAGGGTAGGCAAGCCTGCTTAAACTCCATCTATAAATGTTCTGTTGCGAGACTTCCAATATGCTCAGAATATGGCTACTGTGACAGATGATTTAGTATATACTAGCTGGAGTACCCGGCATTGCCCCGGATTTTAAGAATGTCTGTTTACAAAAATGAATGTAAATATTAAACACACAGTATAAATAACATTGTAGATAGCTGGATACCCGTGCTTTGGTATGGGATGAGGATGGTAAATTAGAATGATAGTTTGTTCATTTACGTTGATTGGAGATCTAGTATATAGGCATATCTTGCTTCCCTGATGCACTTTGTGTAGTGGCCACACCCCTTTTTGGTCCCCCAAGGGACTCTGCTCTTCCCACTATACAACTCTCTGTGGCTTCCTGCTGCCTCCATTCCCCTCCTCACATCATGTCACTGGCCCTGTCACATGCAGCCCTGTCATCACTGAGATATCATGCATGTCCTGATATAGTGTGTGCTGCTGGCCCACCCCTAGGGGTACTAGTGGTGTGTTACCCTCAGTGTTTTGTTTGCAGATTGTAAGTCAGATGTGTAGCAAGTTTGGTGTAAATTGCTCCAGGCCTTCCACAGTTATGCTGTCTGCTGAAAAACTCTGTGCTGCTGCCTCACCCCTAGGGGTGCTAGGGGTTTCTGACCCCCACAGTGTTTGTTTCCACAGTGAAAGTCATATGTGTACCAAGTTTGTTGTAAATTGCTGCAGGCATTCCAGAGTTATGCTGTCTGCTGAAATACTCAGTGCTGCTGCCTCACCCCTATGGGTGCTAGGGGTGTCTTCCTCCCACAGTGTTTGTTCCCAGATTGTAAGGCATATGTGTACCAAGTTTTGAGTACATTACTCCAGCAATTCCGGAGTTATGCTGTCTCCTGATATACTCTGTGCTGCTCTCTGCCCCCCTAGGGGTGCTAGGGATTTCTAATTGTTTTAGTTGCCTCCGCTGTGTTTTATTATGCTCGTATGTAAAATTTCAGGATCGTCGCTTGTAAACTGTGGATTTGTATAGAAAGACAGAAGGACAGATTTTCGCTTTTATATAGTAGATACACTTAGAGTTACTTTGATATGTGACTTTCATACTTGGCAACATTTTATAACAAGTTCCAGGGATGCTTGGTGGCTGAGCCCAGTGCATGGTGGAATATCATGTGCGGATCTGTCTAGGAGGACCTTGGTGCACTACAACTCCCATCATGTCATGTTTACTGGACTTCATTATAATGTGATGATTTGTTTTTAATTCATGTTAATTACTCATGTTCCATACATTTTCATTTATACCACTTAATGTGCACATAACACAGTGTTTATAGGGCCTAATTCAGACCTGATCGCTCGCTAGCATATTTTGCAGCGCTGCCATCAGGTCAGAACTGCGCATGCGTATGCACCGCAATGTGTAGGCACGTTGCACAGGTACAAAGCGGTTTGTTGCTCTGCGATGGGTTTGTGCAAAGAATCCAATCGCATGGGCGATCGCAAGGAGATTGACAGGAAGAAGGCGTTTGTGGATGTCAACTGACCGTTTTCTGGGAGTGGTTGGAAAAGCGCAGGCATTCCCAAGCGTTTGCAGGGCGGGTGTCTGACGTGAATTCTGGTCCCGGTCAGGTTGAAGTGATCGCAGCGGCTGAGTAAGTTCTGAGCTACTCAGAAACTGCACAAGATCTTTTTGTACCACTCGGCTGCACATGCGATCGCACACTTGCACAGCTAAAATACACTCCCCGGTGGGCAGCGACTATGTGAATGGAGGACTGCAAAAAACAACTAGCGAGTGATCAGGTCTGAATTAGCCCCATAGATCCTCCAGAAACCCCATGAGGCTGTTTTACTGGTCCATGTCAGGTTTGGCCATCCAAGTGTGAGGTCAAATTGATGAATAATCCTGGGCCGCAGCTCCAGAGGCAGGATGGGCCTGCGTATGGCCAGCTGTACAGTGGAGACATCGGATAACAGTCCATGTCCTCTCATGCTTTACAGTGTTTAGTTGCAAAATTGGTGGTGGTGGTGGGTGTTTGGTAGGCTAAAGCACTGGGGCTCGTTACACATACTGGAGTCTATTTACTAAGCCTTGGAGAGAGATAAAGTGGACGGAGATAAGTACCAGCCAATCAATTGCTAACTGTCATATTATAGGCTAGGTTTGAAAAATGACAGTAGCTGATTGGCTGGTACTTTATCTCCATCCACTTTATCTCTCTCCAAGGCTTAGTACATAGATCCCATTGTATGCAGTGGATGTGGGGATGATGAAATGGTTAAAAAATAGATACTTTTTTGCTGATGAGCTACAGGGCCCAGATATCACACACTTACCAAGTTCTTGGCTGCCAGTTGGGAGGGGTATGGCGCAACCATGTGGGCAGTACAGGGGCATGACAGCAGAATCGCATCATCAAGGCACAGTATATAAAGCCACGATTACATCATTGTAAAGCGGGGGAAGGGGCCATGATGATGGGATTCTGCAGGAATAGCGTCATCAGCTCGTCTGGACTTGGTAATTTCACACGGGAAGTGGGCATCAGTGTGTGGAACTGAAGCGTTACTGAAGATATGCCTACACCTTGGTGCCTGCTATCCTGGAGTCTCCAAGGCATTGTGGGAGAATAGGCAAGTACCATATGCTCTATCATGCGTTGGGATCGTGTAACCGGCGGTTGGGATCCCAGCGGTCAGCATCCTGATGCCGGGATCCTGGCAGCCAGATTGCCGGTGGGGGTATGAGTGCAACAGAGCCCCATGCAGGGCTCGCCAAGGGCGTAGCTACCATAGGTGCAGGGAGTGTAGCTGCTATGGGACCCAGAGCTGAGAGGGACTACCTTCCCTGTCATAGCTACATGTGTTATATACAAGGGTGCATCTACCATAGGTGCAGCTGCTTTGGGACCCACAGCTGAGAGGGGCTACCTCCCCTGTCACAGTTACATGTGTTATATACAAGGGTGTAACTACCATAGGTGCAGGGAGTGCAGCTAGCTACTATGGGGCCCACAGCTGAGAGAGGCCACCTTCTCTGTCACAGTTACATGTCTTATATATAGGGGTGTGGCTACCATAGGTACTGTGCCTGCCTACCAGTACAATGCCTCACCTACTGGTGTGTGATCTCCACCTCCTGTGACATGATCCTCCTGCTGGTGCTGTGACTGCCTACCAGTACAATGCCTCAGCTACTGGTGTGATCTCCACCTCCTGTGAAACAATCCTCCTGCTGGTGCTGTTGTTACTGCCTACCAGTGCAATGCCCTACCTACTGGTGTGATCTCCACCTCCTGTGACATGATCCTCCTGCTGGTGCTGTGACTGCCTACCAGTGCAATGCCTCACCTACTGGTGTGATCTCCACCTCCTGTGACATGATCCTCCTGCTGGTGCTGTGACTGCCTACCAGTACAATGCCTCACCTACTGGTGTTATCTCCACCTTCTGTGACACAATCCTCCTGCTGGTGATGTGACTGCCTACCAGTACAATGCGTCACCTACTGGTGTGATCTCCACCTCCTGTGACATGATCCTCCTGCTGGTGCTGTGACTGCCTACCAGTACAATGCCTCACCTACTGGTGTGATCTCCACCTTCTGTGACACAATCCTCCTGCTGGTGATGTGACTGCCTACCAGTACAATGCGTCACCTACTGGTGTGATCTCCACCTCCTGTGACATGATCCTCCTGCTGGTGCTGTTGTTACTGCCTACCAGTGCAATGCCCCACCTACTGGTGTTATCTCCACCTCCTGTGACAAGATCCTCCTGCTGGTGATGTGACTGCCTACCAGTACAATGCGTCACCTACTGGTGTGATCTCCACCTCCTGTGACAAGATCCTCCTGCTGGTGATGTGCCTGCCTACCAGTACAATGCGTCACCTACTGGTGTGATCTCCACCTCCTGTGACAAGATCCTCCTGCTGGTGATGTGACTGCCTACCAGTACAATGCGTCACCTACTGGTGTGATCTCCACCTCCTGTGACATGATCCTCCTGCTGGTGCTGTGACTGCCTACCAGTACAATGCCTCAGCTACTGGTGTGATCTCCACCTTCTGTGAAACAATCTTCCTGCTGGTGCTGTTGTTACTGCCTACCAGTGCAATGCCCCACCTACTGGTGTGATCTCCACCTCCTGTGACATGATCCTCCTGCTGGTGCTGTGACTGCCTACCAGTGCAATGCCCCACCTACTGGTGTGATCTCCACCTCCTGTGACATGATCCTCCTGCTGGTGCTGTGACTGCCTACCAGTACAATGCCTCAGCTACTGGTGTGATCTCCACCTTCTGTGAAACAATCTTCCTGCTGGTGCTGTTGTTACTGCCTACCAGTGCAATGCCCCACCTACTGGTGTGATCTCCACCTCCTGTGACATGATCCTCCTGCTGGTGCTGTGACTGCCTACCAGTACAATGCCTCACCTACTGGTGTGATCTCCACCTCCTGTGACATGATCCTCCTGCTGGTGCTGTGACTGCCTACCAGTACAATGCGTCACCTACTGGTGTGATCTCCACCTTCTGTGAAACAATCCTCCTGCTGGTGCTGTTGTTACTGCCTACCAGTGCAATGCCCCACCTACTGGTGTTATCTCCACCTCCTGTGACAAGATCCTCCTGCTGGTGATGTGACTGCCTACCAGTACAATGCGTCACCTACTGGTGTGATCTCCACCTCCTGTGACAAGATCCTCCTGCTGGTGATGTGACTGCCTACCAGTACAATGCGTCACCTACTGGTGTGATCTCCACCTCCTGTGACAAGATCCTCCTGCTGGTGATGTGACTGCCTACCAGTACAATGCGTCACCTACTGGTGTGATCTCCACCTCCTGTGACAAGATCCTCCTGCTGGTGATGTGACTGCCTACCAGTACAATGCGTCACCTACTGGTGTGATCTCCACCTCCTGTGACAAGATCCTCCTGCTGGTGATGTGACTGCCTACCAGTACAATGCGTCACCTACTGGTGTGATCTCCACCTCCTGTGACAAGATCCTCCTGCTGGTGATGTGACTGCCTACCAGTACAATGCCTCACCTAATAGTGTGATCTCCACCTTCTGTGACACAATCCTCCTGCTGGTGATGTGACTGCCTACCAGTACAATGCGTCACCTACTGGTGTGATCTCCACCTTCTGTGACACAATCCTCCTGCTGGTGATGTGACTGCCTACCAGTACAATGCGTCACCTACTGGTGTGATCTCCACCTCCTGTGACATGATCCTCCTGCTGGTGCTGTGACTGCCTACCAGTACAATGCGTCACCTACTGGTGTGATCTCCACCTTCTGTGAAACAATCCTCCTGCTGGTGCTGTTGTTACTGCCTACCAGTGCAATGCCCCACCTACTGGTGTTATCTCCACCTCCTGTGACAAGATCCTCCTGCTGGTGATGTGACTGCCTACCAGTACAATGCGTCACCTACTGGTGTGATCTCCACCTCCTGTGACAAGATCCTCCTGCTGGTGATGTGACTGCCTACCAGTACAATGCGTCACCTACTGGTGTGATCTCCACCTCCTGTGACAAGATCCTCCTGCTGGTGATGTGACTGCCTACCAGTACAATGCGTCACCTACTGGTGTGATCTCCACCTCCTGTGACAAGATCCTCCTGCTGGTGATGTGACTGCCTACCAGTACAATGCGTCACCTACTGGTGTGATCTCCACCTCCTGTGACAAGATCCTCCTGCTGGTGATGTGCCTGCCTACCAGTACAATGCGTCACCTACTGGTGTGATCTCCACCTCCTGTGACAAGATCCTCCTGCTGGTGATGTGACTGCCTACCAGTACAATGCGTCACCTACTGGTGTGATCTCCACCTCCTGTGACATGATCCTCCTGCTGGTGCTGTGACTGCCTACCAGTTCAATGCCTCAGCTACTGGTGTGATCTCCACCTTCTGTGAAACAATCTTCCTGCTGGTGCTGTTGTTACTGCCTACCAGTGCAATGCCCCACCTACTGGTGTGATCTCCACCTCCTGTGACATGATCCTCCTGCTGGTGCTGTGACTGCCTACCAGTGCAATGCCCCACCTACTGGTGTGATCTCCACCTCCTGTGACATGATCCTCCTGCTGGTGCTGTGACTGCCTACCAGTACAATGCCTCAGCTACTGGTGTGATCTCCACCTTCTGTGAAACAATCTTCCTGCTGGTGCTGTTGTTACTGCCTACCAGTGCAATGCCCCACCTACTGGTGTGATCTCCACCTCCTGTGACATGATCCTCCTGCTGGTGCTGTGACTGCCTACCAGTACAATGCCTCACCTACTGGTGTGATCTCCACCTCCTGTGACATGATCCTCCTGCTGGTGCTGTGACTGCCTACCAGTACAATGCGTCACCTACTGGTGTGATCTCCACCTTCTGTGAAACAATCCTCCTGCTGGTGCTGTTGTTACTGCCTACCAGTGCAATGCCCCACCTACTGGTGTTATCTCCACCTCCTGTGACAAGATCCTCCTGCTGGTGATGTGACTGCCTACCAGTACAATGCGTCACCTACTGGTGTGATCTCCACCTCCTGTGACAAGATCCTCCTGCTGGTGATGTGACTGCCTACCAGTACAATGCGTCACCTACTGGTGTGATCTCCACCTCCTGTGACAAGATCCTCCTGCTGGTGATGTGACTGCCTACCAGTACAATGCGTCACCTACTGGTGTGATCTCCACCTCCTGTGACAAGATCCTCCTGCTGGTGATGTGACTGCCTACCAGTACAATGCGTCACCTACTGGTGTGATCTCCACCTCCTGTGACAAGATCCTCCTGCTGGTGATGTGACTGCCTACCAGTACAATGCGTCACCTACTGGTGTGATCTCCACCTCCTGTGACAAGATCCTCCTGCTGGTGATGTGACTGCCTACCAGTACAATGCCTCACCTACTGGTGTGATCTCCACCTTCTGTGACACAATCCTCCTGCTGGTGATGTGACTGCCTACCAGTACAATGCGTCACCTACTGGTGTGATCTCCACCTTCTGTGACACAATCCTCCTGCTGGTGATGTGACTGCCTACCAGTACAATGCGTCACCTACTGGTGTGATCTCCACCTCCTGTGACATGATCCTCCTGCTGGTGCTGTGACTGCCTACCAGTACAATGCGTCACCTACTGGTGTGATCTCCACCTTCTGTGAAATAATCCTCCTGCTGGTGCTGTTGTTACTGCCTACCAGTGCAATGCCCCACCTACTGGTGTTATCTCCACCTCCTGTGACAAGATCCTCCTGCTGGTGATGTGACTGCCTACCAGTACAATGCGTCACCTACTGGTGTGATCTCCACCTCCTGTGACAAGATCCTCCTGCAGGTGATGTGACTGCCTACCAGCACAATGCGTCACCTACTGGTGTGATCTCCACCTCCTGTGACAAGATCCTCCTGCTGGTGATGTGACTGCCTACCAGTACAATGCGTCACCTACTGGTGTGATCTCCACCTCCTGTGACAAGATCCTCCTGCTGGTGATGTGACTGCCTACCAGTACAATGCGTCACCTACTGGTGTGATCTCCACCTCCTGTGACACGATCCTCCTGTTGGCGTTGTGACTGCATACCAGTGCAGTGTCTCACCCACCGGTGTGATCTCCACCTCCTGTGACACGATCCTACTGCTGGTGCTGTGATTGCCTACCATTCTGCATTAGCCTTGCTTACTACCACTGTGGGTAATACTAACAATTTGCTTAAGCCCAATTTGTGTTGGGCCCCGCTTATAGCTGACTTACTCCAACCTACATGAGGCCACTTTTCATATATTTCCAGGGCCACTTTACGTTCCCAATCTGCCCCTGTCTGGCATGGAAGAAATGTGAATGATAAATCAATGTAAATGTACCAGGAGGTATTGACAAGCCTTTATAACATTATCTTATACTGTGAATTTTTTACCCTGTTTACAAGACAATTAATTAATTTAACTTGTTAATTAAGTGAAAGGAAGACATGATATTTTCCAGGAGATGTATCAAGCCACGGAGAGAGAGAAAGTTGAGTATTTGCCCAAATCAAATGAAGCCTCTAACTACAGGTATCATTTCATGTACTGTGCTAAATAAGTGACAGAAGATGATTGGGTGGTTTGGCCATCTGCACTTTATCTCTCTTCAAGGCTTGATACATCTCCCCAAGAGTGCTGTATATAAAATATATGTCTGGCTGCTATACAGCAGGCCAGGAGCACCAGCAGGACAGTAGAGTAACAGTTACATCAGTAATAATTTGCGAACCCTGTGAAATTAGCATTCAGTAAAGACGGGAGACTCAGTCAATGAATACATAAAACATTTTTTAGTTTATGTTAAAATATAAAAAGTTTATAAAGTGGAATATTTAATAAATAATATTTGCGAGACATCTCCAAAAACAGTCGGTTTTGGGGGCTGCCCACAAATATTATCCAGCCCCTGAATGTATGTAGTGGGGACTGCAATGGATATTTGAGATATCTATTGCATTCCTTCTATTTTGAACACAAAAGCAGCCACCAAAAGTTTCTACGGCAGATGGTAAACTGTGAAACTCACCAAGCTCCAGAATGCAAAGCATGTCTGAGCTGGGCCCGGCAGCTAATGCCATTTCTAAATGGCTTTTGTAGCCTGTGGGCTACATTATGCAATAATTCCCAGGAGAAGAATCCTTGGGATCCCTCAGCATTACTGTCTGCTCTCACATACGCAGTCTGACGATTGCACATGTGAACTAGCGCAGCCGGGGTCTAAACCCAGAAGTAAAGTGATCGCATTAGCAATTATTCTACTTCATATACATTGCAGGGACGGACATGAGATTGGTACTCATTATAGCATAAAAGCTACACCTCTGGACTCATGAAGAGTCATCCTTCACAGAAATACATAAGTAAAAGTGACAATGTAAAAATTTGCCTCATGTTTAACTTACCATATGTCAAAATGTCTTGAGTATACAGCAAAAATTGTAAATTTGGGTTACTAGTAATTGTGAAGAGCACTGAATAAAAAAAATAAAAAATTAGAAGTAGATCAGTAATCTACAGAAAATAGAGAAAATGCAGGTATGCACACTAAACTCCAAGAACACTGGCAATCAGAACAATTATAATAAACTGTGCAATTCAACATGAGTAAAATTAAGGTTCTTAGTATAATTTTTGGCCAGAAAATATGGAGCCACCTACCACGGCCAGATGACCTCATCAGATGAGTCCCTAAAAGTCAAGTCTCAGCCTTGTAGTACCTTTTATTATGGAATAGGCACTATGAATAGAAAGTCCATTAAATACATAATATTATTATCAGTATTAGGAATGGGTTTGGGGCATTGGGGCCCTCTGGGATGGTGTGGCCGGGCTGCTTTGGGGCACCATTATTGTACACTTAATCTAACACTTTTTAGTAACTAAACTGCTTTTTAATGTAACACTTTTTAAACCCTTATTACTACTTCTCACCTACGTAACACTATTAGCACTGATCTGCTACTTCTTTTTAATGTAACAACTTTTTAACACTTACACTGCTGCTTCTATCTAGTGTGATGCCTTGGGGTGGTTGGGTTGTGCTGGCCCGGAGCTCCTATGCTCTGGACTTGAACCTTAACAATGTTAGTGACCCATCTGATGAGGTCACCAGGCTATGGTAGGAACCTCAATTTTACTCATGTTAATCTACAGAATATACAAGGGCCATTCCACAATCACATATGTGACAAACATACTTGACATACATATATAATCAGAGGAATCTAAATCATAAATGTAGAAACTGAGACCAAACTATACATTATAAAGTACAATAGAAGATAACTACAATAAATATTAGCACAGAATATATTAAATGTTTGCAACATCTGATCGTAAATAATTTTTTTGCATAATCATGTGACAAAAACAGAACTCACATCAGACATGCCTTATTTGATAATACATTCCAAATATGTTTTGACTTTAGTTACAAGCTTATTTGCAGGAATAATACTTTTCATATACTTTTGTAAAACAAGTATTGCGGCCATTCACTAAACATGTAAGGCAGGAGATTTCACTGAAATCTTGTTATGATACTATTTAAGTGATAGATTGGCATGTTCTGTCTGATCATTAGACTGTGGATGATATCCAGAAGATAAACTGAGGTTACTACCTAATGTACTACCTAATGAGCATAATGACATGTTTTTGGCATTAAGAAGCTTTGTCAGTGGAACAAAGTGAGCCATCTTGCTAAAATGGTCTATCCACATAAAAATCCATAGATATATGCGACCATGGCTTGGTGGGAAGAGTTATCGCAGTAGATACTCAAGGAGCTTTATTCCTGTCACAAATTGCACAAGACTGCACAAATTCTGTGACAGCTCAGTAGAAAGGTCGTGTGCTAAATCGGCATGAATGGATACTGCAGGGATTATAGGCATTTTAGTGGTTGTAGTGTCTTGTTCCTGGAGAAAACTTTGTGATACGGCATCGACCTTGATATTCCTAGACCTTGGTCTGTAGATAATAATGACATTGAAATGGGTAAAGAATAATGCCCAGCGTGTTTGTCTAGAATTAAGTCTTTTGGCTGACGAAATGCAGGTCAGGTATCTGCTATCTGGATACCCGAAACCCAAAATATTCAGAAAACTGGAATATTTTGGCCCTGTAGTGATGTCATGACATGGTCAGTGTCATGATGTCACTGTAGTCCGCAGCACAGATAGTTGGGGGAGTGGCTTTACAGCCATTCTCCCACCGCCACTACTGGCCGGACCCGCCACAAACCCCCTCACTGATGCACCGAACCCACTGCGGACCCCCCGCCGACATGCTGGAGCCGGCACGGACCCCCATGCCAATGCCACGGACCTCTAGGATCTATCCGTATAACAGGTATTCTGTTATCCAGAAAAATCCTATATCCAGAATGCTCCTGGTCCCGAGCATTCCAGATAAGGGATACTCATCCTGTATATAATATTTTTTTGTGATCAGTGATGACTGTGATAGTGTGTTTTGCCCCTCTTAGACTATCTCTCGAATCTTCAAATGCCCATTTGATACCGAGTAATTCACGGTTTCCAAAATCACAGTTGGCTTCTGCAGCAGTGAATTTCTGGGACAGGAAGGCACAGATATACATTTTATTATCGGTAGGAGCCTTCTGAGAGATAGTTGCTCCTACACCCACCTCAGAGGCACCTTCTTTCATGATAAAGGGCATATCTGGGTTCAGATGACGAAGGATTGGGGCAGAAACAAAAGCTTGTTTTCAGGCTTCAAAAGCTTGAATAACTTGGAGCAGCCAATACAGAAAATAAATGGATAAACCTCCTATAATACTTTGCAAAACCTTTGGATGTCTTTCAGGTTAGTGGGTTGAACCCACTTAAGGATGGCCTGGGGTTTACTGGGATCCATGGATCATCCCTTAGGGTTTATGGTGTATTCCAAAAAGAAAACATCGTAAACCTTGAACTCGCACTTCTCAAACTTTGCATATAGATGGTACTCTCTGAGTTTCAGAAGAACCTGCTTGACATGGTTATGATGCTGCTCCAAAGTCTGCGAATAAATCAAAATGTCATCCTAATAGACTCACAACAAATTTTCCCAGGAATTTGCGGAGGATGTCATTAATGAACTCCTGGAAGACAGCGGGAGCAGTAGAGAGGCTGAATGGCATAGCTAGGTATTCATAATGCAGTCTTCCATTCATCACTTTTTTTGCAGCGCATAATTTTACGTACCCTGTAGATCAATTATAGAAAAAACAGCAGCGTCTCGGAGATGGTCAAATAATACAGAAATCAAAGGCAATGAATATGTATTTTATACCGCCATGTTGTTTAAACCCCTGAAGTCAGTGCAGGGCCAGAGACTTCCATCTTTCTTAGAGACAAAGAGGAATCCCACTCCCACCAGAGACTTTGAAGGTCTAATCAGTGCTCGAAGTGAGCTGGTATACACCAGTATGGCAACCCAGTACTTTGAACACTGACTGCTAAAGACCCTTGCCGCCGCCATCATTTCAAATTCTGTGCTATTCAAACACCAATTGGAGCTCTCGAACTGGCAGCCAATAGTGTAGCCGCTCCTGATTGGCTGCAGGTCTGCGGCAGCTTTGAAATGATAGATGGACTGCTGTCTCTCTCTCTCTGTCCCTGTTGTCACTCTCCCTGTCCCTCTGTAACTTTCCCTGTCCCTGCTGTCACTCTCTCTGTCCCTATGTCCCTGCTGTCACTCTCTCTGTCCCTGCTGTCACTCTCTCTGTCCCTACTGTCACTCTCCCTGTCCCTACGTCACTCTCTCTATCCCTATGGTCACTCTCCCTGTCACTCTCTTAGTCGCTATGTCCTGGCTGTCACTCTCTCTGCTCCTGCTGACACTTTCCCTGTGTCCCTCTGTCCCTGAATTTTGGCTCATTCCGTGTGACATCATTTTAATTTTGGCTCATTCCACGAGCATAATGTGAATTGTGGCTCGTTCTGTGTGGCATAATGTGAATTTTGGCTCATTCCGTGGGAATTTTGGCTCATACTGTGTGACATAATTTGAATTTTGTCTCATTCCATGTGGCATAATGTGTAAGGAACACCAGTACTAGATAGTATAAGGGGTCCTACTATTGTGGTGCATAATGTGTATAAAGGGTATATGTTGTGGTACACTACACTTAATGACAAGTCCCCTTTTCAGTGGCCATACCCCCTTTTCCAGAGCGCACGTGCATAATTACAGCCTTCACTTTTCCATACCCCCACTTAAAAAATTCCACTTTGACCTGGGTCTAACTATATCCTCACTAAGATACTCTTGAATGTACTCGTCCATGGCCTTAATTTCTGGGAATGGATAAGGCATATAAGCTCCCATTAGGAAACTTGGCACCTGGCATGAGTTCAATGGCACAATCTTAGGCAAGATGAGTAGGTAAATAATCTGCCTTACTCTCAGAGAATACATCAAGAAATTCATGATACTGGGGATGTAACCATTCTGTGACCTGTTGCAGAATTTGGAGTGGCAAAGATAGACACCCTGTATCACTTTTAGCACCCCACTGGATAATTTCTCCTGACTTCCAGTCAATCACTGGGTTGTGGTATTTCATTCAAGGTAGTCTAAGAATGAGAGTAACCAGGGTACCAGTAGCTACATGGACTGGAGGCAGAGTCTGACTGGGACATGAAGGGCACACTGGGGAATGCAGTGATAGAAGCCCATGTTTAGGGATGTGGTTGGTCTCCAAAGGGGTTATGGCCAGCTGCTACAGTACATTGGTTTGCCTAACCATCAGTGAGTGAATGGGCTGGGCCACTTGACAAATATATAAATACTGCTAGTGCGTGCATGATAATGTACCAGATAAATATTGGCAATGCACTGTAGAGCATACATTATAGTCCTGTGCAGTATAAGGTAACATATGTATACTATACAGTGTAATTCAAGAACACAGTCTGGAAACTCCTCACTAGAGGAGAAGGAGGCTCCCTCCTCCCCTTCCTGGCAGTGGGGCCCACTGGGGGTTTCCCCTGTACCCGTGTGGGCCAGCCCGAGCCGTATTGGAAGTGTCTGCAGTGTTACTTAACCATCTAAGAGAAGATTACCATTGAGGCCACAGATATAGTAGTAATAGCTGGACTTAATTTTAAAGTAGGCGTTCCAAAGAACTGGGCAAAAGCAATATCCATAAAGTTTCCCAGCAGCTCCACTGTCCAAGAAGGCACTGATTGTTAATACAGGTACATATTGTTGTCAACAGAGTTTTCAGCAGAGACAGTATATATACCTACATGAATCCCTTCCACTTCATTTAGGCCTTGTCTTTTCCCGACTTCATTGGACAGTTGTGAGCATAATGACCCTTGCCACCACAATAGAGACGTAAACCAAGAGTCCATCTCCTTGTTCTCTTTTCAACAGGTAGTTGGAATGCCCCTATCTCCACCGAATCTTCTTGAAGATAAGGAGCTAGGGCCTGAGAGGATAATGGAGGCAGGTTCTTCTCCATCCTTCATTTTTTAATTTGTGTGTCAATTCTAATTACAAGCTGCATAAGAATATCCAAGGACTCAGGAATTAAAAAATCTTTGATCTGTTTGGAGAGGCTGAGAAGAAATCAGCCAGAGCCGGCGCTACCCGCTCAGCAAGGGTATGCAGTACAGGGAGGTGCTCAGCTGAAGAGGCGCTGAGCTCTCCCTGCTCTGCATACCCTTGTCCCTGCTGCTGCCTGTCATCGTGGAAGACAGGTAACGGCGCTGACAGCTGTAGCTCGGCTCTCAGTGCAAGGTACCTCTAGCTTCCTCCCCCATCCTCCTCCCACCTCCAGGCTCCTCCCTTTCAGCGCTGCTGACAAATTCCGAGCATTTTGAAGGGCGTGTAGACTTTTAGGGGCATGGCCTAATCGTGGATGGCGTGGCCACGCCCCCTTTTAGAGTTTTTATTTTTATTTTCTTTTTTAAACTTTGCAGAGTCCAGCGGGGTAGGGGGGCCTTGAGGAGCCCCTCAGCCAGTGGCAATTCGAGTGGGGAGCGTGATCAGTGTGATCACTCTCCACCTACTCATACAGGAACAGGCAGAGGCTCCGCAGCAGCAGCCTCTCTGGCATTGCAGCACAGCACAATCTGCCATGATGAAAACTTATGCTGTTGCTGCTGCCCAGTAAGAAGGGAGGGAGGAGTGCAGTGGACCAGGGCCCCCGCTGAGCCCCTTCATCAGTCCCAGGCCTGCGTAATTTGTACTTGCCCCCTCCCCTCTCGCCAAAACTGCCGACATCCAGAGCTGCTGCTGCTGGAGTAACGGACCTCCAGGAGGGTAGAGGAGGAGCAGCACCCAAGCGTGGATCCAAGGCAGAGCATCAATAAGAGTTATGCCTACAAAGTAATGAAGCAGAAGGTAATACATTTACAGTAGCAGGGTGGTAGGTATGACGGGGTTGGGCTATACCTGGCATAACGTGTATAAGCAGCTTTTACTGTGTGGTGTAACATGTATAATAGTACTACTGTGCGGTGTAATATGACTAACGGACACTACTGTGCGGTGTAATCTGACTGACAGACACTACTGTGCGGTGTAATGTGACTGACGGACACTGCTGTGAGGTGTAATGTGACTGATGGACACTACTGTGAGGTGTAATGTGACTAATGGACACTACTGTGAGGTGTAATGTGACAAACGGACACTACTGTGTAATGTCAAATGTGAATTTTTACTATTCTGTGTCCACAACCCTATATTTTTGGTGCGCGCCACTGTCCCTGCCTCGAGCACAGCTAACGCCAAAGGAAACTTTTGCCCTGAGCTCCTCAAGGTCTAGAACAGGCCATGTCACCAATTTTAAAATGTATTTTTCTTTTCAAATGTAACATACCTCCAATTCAACACAGGGAAGGGGTGCTGAAACATACCCTTACTCCAGGCATCATGGCACCCATCTACACCTCTAATAAGGGGCACTACTGTGGGCATTGTGTATAAGTACTGTGTGGTGTAACGTGTATAAGGGGCACTACTGTGTGATGTAACATGAATAAGGGGCACTACTACAGGGTGTAACATGAATCAGGGGCACTATGTTTGGGGTAAAGTGAATAAGATTGTAATACTGTGTGGTGTAATTTGAATTGTGGGCCACGCTCCTTTCTTGTGTGACCACATCCCTTTGTGCGTCACGTCCGGTCCCTTTTTTAGAGATGGGAGGGAGCAAATTTATAATTTGCAGGGGGGCGCCAAATACTCTAGCACCGGCCTTGAAATCAGCTTTGCAAGGTTGGATCATTCCAACCACTGTGTCACAACTGGGGGCTGAGGCTGACTGAGGGAAGCCGCAGTTGTAGGGGCTGGCGTGTAGGTGAACCTTGGAGGTGAGATTAGGTTCCTAGACATGCAGTACGATTATAGCACCATGAGCCCGAAGGCGTGACCACAACAACGGAGTAAAATTATAAACAGTCAGTTTATTGAACACACAGTATAGCTCTTGGCAAAGAGATAGCGTCAACAGTGAGTGCAGGATAAAAATGCAGTACAGTTCCTGAGTATATAATTGGTAATTGAGACTGTGGCTATATAGAACAAGATCACAAAGTCCTTTGCTAGAATCTGGATTTGGAAAGTTCGTGGCCACAGCTAACCGCTGCAAAGAGGAACAACAAGTACTGCACAGTAGATGGTAAACAGGAGACTGGAATAGGCACTGATACACTGAGGTTGAAATATCGTAGACAGAATAGTCAGAGACTACCAGACGGAACCAGTGTGAGGAAAGCTGTGCTTGAACTCACCACTAGAGCAACAGTTAGATGGTGAGCATCGATGGATACTGTGGTTCGTTGTTGTGCGGGATGAAATGCTGGGCGATATAGGAATACCACTGGGGATGAGATGAAGCACCGCTGAAGACAGATGGTAACACCCAACACTGCTGGAAGCGATGGAACGCTGGAAGCTGGAAGCCAGTGACAAATGTACCTTGAAGCTAGAGAGCGATGCAGTAGTGCAGAGCGGTATAGGAATAGCGTTGAGGACAGATGGTAACACTCAACACTGCTGGAAGCTGGAAGCGATGGAACGCTGGAAGCTGAAAGCCAGAAACCAGTGATGAATGTACTTTTGAAGCTTGAGAGCGATGCAGTAGTGCAGAGCGATATAGGAATACCGCTGGGGACAGATGGTAACACCCAACACTGCTGGAAGCGATGGAACGCTGGAAGCTGGAAGCCAGTGACGAATGTACCTTTGATGCTTGAGAGCGAGGCAGTAGTGCAGAAGGATATAGGAATACCGCTGTGGGTAGTATGAAGCAGCACTGTAGGCAGATAGTAAGATCAATCACTGCTGGAAGCTGAGAGCGATGTGGATGACACGCTGAAGCTGGAAGCCAGTGACACTTTACCACAGAAGCTAGAGTGCGATGCTATAGATCATAGGTTCTCAAACTCGGTCCTCAGGACCCCACACAGTGCATGTTTTGCAGGTCCCCTCACAGAATCACAAGTGGAATAATTAGCTCCACCTGTGGACCTTTTAAAATGTGTCAGTGAGTAATTAATACACCTGTGCACCTGCTGGGTAATCTACAAAACATTCACTGTGTGGGGTCCTGAGGACCGAGTTTGAGAACCTGTGCTATAGATAACTGGAAACAATACTGATGCCAGGATACCGCTGGAAGCTGAAGGCCGAGTTGAACCTGCGCTGGAAGCCGGTATCAGGATTGCTGTAGAAAGCCAGGAAGCAGGACTGGACCACTGCAAGAGTCAGGCTGCACCGCAGGATGGTAATTGGTGTCGGTCTCTTGCAGAAGCTGAATCACAGGAGCTGGAATCCCTGGAAAGTCAAGCTGAGCATTCACCAAACAGGAAAGACATGTATGCAGGATTGACAACTAAAGCACTGATGATTATCCAGCCCTGGAGCAGGATATTTATCCCAGCTGGTGAGCAGGGATTGGTTGGATAATTACACAGAGTCCAGACTACAGCGGATATGCTGAGAACAACATGTGATGCAAAACAAACATGGCTGCGCCCATGTTTGAAACTGGAGGGGAAAGTCTGTTTGTATTCCACATGTGAGAATCGGCAGTAATGGCGGCAGAGGCCGCAGAGGGCAGGAGACGCATACTTTAAACAGATAGATGTTTACTGTAATGTTGCCATGTCAGTGCTGCAGCGATCACAGAGAAGCACCTTGAGATTCAGATATGCAGCACACTGCCTGTAGACAGCACTGGTGGAATCCGGGCCTGGAACGCCGGGCCAGTCTCAAAAGGCACTTAGCAGGTAAATAATGGGGGCTGATAACCCGGATCGTGACACACTGTCAGGGAACCATTACCTGAACTTGTTGCAATAAACATCTGCAGAATTGCGCCCTTGCCCAAGATCACGTATATATGATTCCGATGGCGCAACCCTGTCTAGGTCATCATAAAGAATACCTATAGCTGTAAAAAAATGTGTCCACAGACTGCAAGGCTGAGTGACCAGGGTTTAACCAAATAGACCAAGTCTGCGGGTCTCCTTGTAGGAGAGAAATAATTATTTCCACCTGCTGGAGTATCAGAACCAAACAAATGAGATCTGAGTAGGAAATACAGTTTGAAACTTTCTCTGAAGTTGAAGAACTTTTCCGGTCACCAGAGAAGCAATCTGGGAGATTCACCTTAGGTTTGATTATGGCAGAGGGTCACACTTGGGGGTTTTGTTAGTGGAACCTGAGTCAGGGAAAAGTCTGTGTAGGTGTCTGAAGGAGTGTAGGTGAAGTTGACTTCTGTTCTTGATGCCCTGCTCGTTACTATGGAAAGGAGTCCATGCATAAATCCAAGTTCACATATGTGCACTAGCACTGTTGAGTCAGACTCGGCAATGCCAAAGGGGGGTACTCACGGAGCGATATTCTAAGCAATCTTTCTAGATTGCCTAGATTTTAAGCATGATCGCTCCGTGTGTAACCCCTACAGCGATAGCGATGCGCGGCCCTGCTCATCGCTATCGCTGGTGCTAGATTGGCCTGCCATGCAGGACAATCTAGCAAATCGCTCATTTCACCCGCTGGGTGAAATGAGCGGCCCCCCCGTCTTCCCCCGCACGCTCAGCACACATTGCGCTGTGCTGAGCGGTGGGAGAGACGTGTGCTGAGCGGTTCGCTCAGCACACATCTCTCCCACATCGGCCCGTGAACACGGGCCTTAAGTTTCACTGCTACAGAAGTAATGGTGATAGGGATTGTGGGGTTAGCTGATCGTCGGATTAGCCGACTCCACACCGGAGCTATGTTGAACAATGTTGTAGCATCCCCCTCTGCTAGGCACATCAAGTTGGACACAAACGGCCTTATTCAGTAAGGACTGCATTTGCAAAGCTGCTCACAGCAACTTTGCAAATTGCAATCCTGAGCAACTCAAATGCAGGAGAAGCTGCATAGCACCTCCTTCCTGCATTTGCAATAGCAATACTGTGATCAATGCGATCGCAATCTTGGATGAACAGTGTGACGATCGGTCGCAATGTTCATCTGCGACAGCAGGCTGAGTAAGCCCCTGTTTCTGGCAACGCTGGCCGCCCCTCCCCCCCGAACACCTCTTCCTGACAATCAGATGCAATTGTAGGATCCGTTCTGTACATGCGCAGAATGGATACCGCACATACTCTTCATATACAGATTCAGACTCATTTGTGAGATATACAAGTATTGCATATGAAAAGAATCAGTGCAGTCTGTGGCATGCCAATAAGGGCCGTTTGATGCGACTGTGCCAATAGTTCATGAGGATACATCTATATGTGCAAACACCCTCCTGCCACCCAGTTACAACCCTTAACAAGCAACACGGAGGTATGTGTACTAAATTGCAGCAGCTTCTTGGTAAACCAGCTTAGTGATGTGCACCGGACATTTTCGGGTTTTGTGTTTTGGTTTTGGATTCGGTTCCGCGGCCGTGTTTTGGATTCGGACGCGTTTTGGCAAAACCTCCCTGAAATTTTTTGTCGGATTCGGGTGTGTTTTGGATTCGGGTGTTTTTTACAAAAACCCCTCAAAAACAGTTTAAATCATAGAATTTGGGGGTCACTTTGATCCCATAGTATTATTAACCTCAATAACCATAATTTCCACTCATTTTCAGTCTATTCTGAACACCTCACACCTCACAATATTATTTTTAATGCTAAAATTTGCACAGAGGTCGCTGGATGACTAAACTAAGCGACCCAAGTGGTTGACACAAACACCTGGCCCATCTAGGAGTGGCACTGCAGTGTCAGGCAGGATGGCACTTCAAAAAAATAGTCCCCAAACAGCACATGATGCAAAGAAAAAAAAAGAGGTGCACCAAGGTCGCTGGATGGCTAAGCTAAGCGACACAAGTGGCCGACACAAACACCTGGCCCATCTAGGCGTGGCACTGCAGTGTCAGGCAGGATGGCACTTCAAAAAAAATAGTCCCCAAACAGCACATGATGCAAAGAAAAATGAAAGAAAAAAGAGGTGCAAGATGGAATTGTCCTTGGGCCCTCCCACCCACCCTTATGTTGCATAAACAGGACATGCACACTTTAACAAACCCATCATTTCAGCGACAGGGTCTGCCGCACAACTGTGACTGAAATGACTGGTTGGTTTGGGCCCCCACCAAAAAAGAAGCAATCAATCTCTCCTTGCACAAACTGGCTCTACAGAGGCAAGATGTCCACCTCCTCCTCATCGTCCGATTCCTCACCCCTTTCGGTGTGTACATCCCCCTCCTCACAGATTATTAATTCGTCCCCACTGGAATCCACCATCTCAGGTCCCTGTGTACTTTCTGGAGGCAATTGCTGGTGAATGTCTCCACGGAGGAATTGATTATAATTCATTTTGATGAACATCATCTTCTCCACATTTTCTGGAAGTAACCTCGTACGCCGATTGCTGACAAGGTGAGCGGCTGCACTAAACACTCTTTCGGTGTACTCACTGGAGGGTGGGCAACTTAGGTAAAATAAAGCCAGTTTGTGCAAGGGCCTCCAAATTGCCTCTTTTTCCTGCCAGTATACGTACGGACTGTCTGACGTGCCTACTTGGATGCGGTCACTCATATAATCCTCCACCATTCTTTCAATAGTGAATCATATGCAGTGACAGTAGACGACATGTCAGTAATCGTTGGCAGGTCCTTCAGTCCAGACCAGATGTCAGCACTCGCTCCAGACTGCCCTGCATCACCGCCAGCGGGTGGGCTCGGAATTCTTAGCCTTTTCCTCGCACCCCCAGTTGCGGGAGAATGTGAAGGAGGAGCTGTTGACGGGTCACGTTCCGCTTGACTTGACAATTTTCTCACCAGCAGGTCTTTGAACCTCTGCAGACTTGTGATCTAGGATCGAGCATGGTGGCCAAAATGTAGTGCTCTGATTTCAACAGATTGACCACCCGTGAATCCTGGTTAAGCGAATTAAGGGCTCCATCCACAAGTCCCACATGCCTAGCGGAATCGCTCTGTTTTAGCTCCTCCTTCAATGTCTCCAGCTTCTTCTGCAAAAGCCTGATGAGGGGAATGACCTGACTCAGGCTGGCAGTGTCTGAACTGACTTCATGTGTTGCAAGTTCAAAGGGTTGCAGAACCTTGCACAACGTTGAAATCATTCTCCACTGCGCTGGAGTCAGGTGCATTCCCCCTCCTTTGCCTATATCGTAGGCAGATGTATAGGCTTGAATGGCCTTTTGCTGCTCCTCCATCCTCTGAAGCATATAGAGGGTTGAATTCCACCTCGTTACCACCTCTTGCTTCAGATGATGGCAGGGCAGGTTCAGGAGTGTTTGCTGGTGCTCCAGTCTTCGGCACGCGGTGGCTGAATGCCGAAAGTGGCCCGCAATTCTTCGGGCCACCGACAGCATCTCTTGCACCCCCCTGTCATTTTTTAAATAATTCTGCAACACCAAATTTAATGTATGTGCAAAACATGGGACGTGCTGGAATTTGCCCAGATGTAATATATGCACAATATTGGTGGCGTTGTCCGATGTCACAAATCCCCAGGAGAGTCCATTTGGGGTAAGCCATTCTGTGATGATGTTCCTCAGTTTCCGTAAGAGGTTGTCAGCTGTGTGCCTCTTCTGGAAAGCGGTGATACAAACCGTAGCCTGCCTAGGAACGAGTTGGCGTTTGCGAGATGCTGCTACTGGTGCCGCCGCTGCTGTTCTTGCTGCGGGAGACAATACATCTACCCAGTGGGCTGTCACAGTCATATAGTCCTGAGTTTGCCCTGCTAAACTTGTACCCAATGTCCACTTAACCACGGACATGTGGACAACTGCATTTTTTAGGACACTGGTGACTCTTTTTCTGAGGTCTGTGTACATTTTCGGTATCGCCTGCCTAGAGAAATGGAACCTAGATGGTATTTGGTACCGGGGACACAGTATCTCAATCAAGTCTGTAGTTGCCTGTGAATTAACGGTGGATACCGGAAACACGTTTCTCACCGCCCAGGCTGCCAAGGCCTGAGTTATCCGCTTTGCAGCAGGATGACTGCTGTGATATTTCATCTTCCTCGCAAAGGACTGTTGGACAGTCAATTGCTTACTGGAAGTAGTACAAGTGGTCTTCCGACTTCCCCTCTGGGAGGACGATCGACTCCCAGTAGCAACAACAGCAGCGCCAGCAGCAGTAGGCGTTACACTCAAGAATGCATCAGAGTAATCCCAGGCAGGAGAGGACTCGTCAGACTTGCCAGTGACATGGCCTGCAGGACTATTGGCTTTCCTGTGTAAGGAGGAAATTGACACTGAGGGAGTTGATGGTGTGGTTTGCTGGAGCTTGGTTACAAGAGGAAGGGATTTACTGGTCAGTGGACTGCTTCATCTTTCATCCAAAGTTTTTGAACTTGTCACTGACTTATGATGAATGCGCTGCAGGTGACGTATAAGGGAGGATGTTCCGAGGTGGTTAACGTCCTTACCCCAACTTATTACAGCTTGACAAAGGCAACACACGGCTTGACACCTGTTGTCCGCATTTGTGTTAAAATAATTCCACACCGAAGAGGTGATTTTTTTTGCAATTTGACCAGACATGTCAATGGCCATATTCGTCCCACGGACAACAGGTGTCTCCCCGGGTGCCTGACTTAAACAAACCACCTCACCATCAGAATCCTCCTTGTCAATTTCCTCCTTAGCGCCAGCAACACCCATTTCCTCATCCTGGTGTACTTCAACAGTGACATCTTCAATTTGACTATCAGGAACTGGACTGCGGGTGCTCCTTCCAGCACTTGCAGGGGGTGTGCAAATGGTGGAAGGTGCCACCTCTTCCCGTCCAGTGTTGGGAAGGTCAGGCATCGCAGCCGACACAATTGGACTATCCTTGGGGATTTGTGATTTAGAAGAACGCACAGTTATTTGCTGTGCTTTTGCCAGCTTAAGTCTTTTCATTTTTCTAGCGAGAGGATGAGTGCTTCCATCCTCATGTGAAGCTGAACCACTAGCCATGAACATAGGCCAGGGCCTCAGCCGTTCCTTGCCACTCCGTGTCGTAAATGGCATATTGGCAAGTTTACGCTTCTCCTCAGACGCTTTTAATTTTGATTTTTGGGTCATTTTACTGAGCTTTATTTTTTTGGATTTTACATGCTCTCTACTATGACATTGGGCATCGGCCTTGGCAGACGACGTTGATGGCATTTCATCGTCTCGGCCATGACTAGTGGCAGCAGCTTCAGCACGAGGTGGAAGTGGATCTTGATATTTCCCTATTTTACCCTCCACATTTTTGTTCACCATTTTTTAATGTGTGGAATTATATGCCAGTATCAATAGCAATGGCCTACTACTATATATACTGCGCACAACTAAAATGCACCACAGGAATGGATGGATAGTATACTTGACGACACAGAGGTAGGTAGAGCAGTGGCCTACTGTACCGTACTGCTATATATTATATACTGGTGGTCAGCAAACTGTGCTAAACTGAAATGCACCACAGGTATGGATGGATAGTATACTTGACGACACAGAGGTAGGTAGAGCAGTGGCCTACTGTACCGTACTGCTATATATTATATACTGGTGGTCAGGAAACTGTGCAAAACTTAAATGCACCACAGGTATGGATGGATAGTATACTTGATGACACAGAGGTAGGTAGAGCAGTGGCCTACTGTACTGTACTGCTATATATTATATACTGGTGGTCAGCAAACTGTGCAAAACTGAAATGCACTACAGGTATGGATGGATAGTATACTTGACGACACAGAGGTAGGTAGAGCAGTGGCCTACTGTACCGTACCGCTATATATTATATACTGGTGGTCAGCAAACTGTGCAAAACTGAAATGCACCACAGGTATGGATGGATAGTATACTTGACGACACAGAGGTAGGTAGAGCAGTGGCCTTCTGTACCGTACTGCTATATATTATGGGATCCGGTCTGAAGATTGACAGTGTCTAGGTCGACTATGTTTAGGTCGACCACTATAGGTCGACAGTCACTATGTCGACATGGATGGAAGGTCGACAGGGTTTCTAGGTTGACATGTGCTAGGTCGACAGGTCTAAAGGTCGACATGAGTTTTTTACATTTTTTTCCTTTTTTTGAATTTTTTCATACTTAACGGTCCACGTGGACTACGATTGGAACGGTAAAGTGTGCCGAGCGAAGCGGTAGCGGAGCGAAGGCACCATGCCCGAAGCATGGCGAGCGAAGCGGTGCACTAATTTGGGATCCCGGTCACTCTACGAAGAAAACGACACACAAAAAAAAAAAAATCCTCATGTCGACCTTTAGACCTGTCGACCTAGCACATGTCGACCTAGAAACCCTGTCGACCTTCCATCCATGTCGACCTAGTGACTGTCGACCTATAGTGGTCGACCTAAACATTGTCGACCTAGACACTGTCGATTTGATGAACCACACCCATATATTATATACTGGTGGTCAGCAAAATTATGCACTGTACTCCTACTATATACTACAATGCAGCACAGATATGGAGCGTTTTTCAGGCAGATAACGTATAATACTGGTGGTCACTGGTCAGCAAAACTCTGCACTGTACTCCTCCTATATAATACTGCTGGTCCCCACAATAAAGCAGTGTGAGCACAGATATATGCAGCACACTGAGCACAGATATGGAGCGTTTTTCAGGCAGACAATGTATACTGGTGGTCACTGGTCAGCAATACTCTGCACTGTACTCCTCCTATATAGTACTGCTGGTCCCCAGTCCCCACAATAAAGCAGTGTGAGCACAGATATATGCAGCACACTGAGTACAGATATGGAGCGTTTTTCAGGCAGACAACGTATACTGGTGGTCACTGGTCAGCAAAACTCTGCACTGTACTCCTCCTATATAATACTGCTGGTCCCCAGTCCCCACAATAAAGCAGTGTGAGCACAGATATATGCAGCACACTGAGCACAGATATGGAGCGTTTTTCAGGCAGACAACGTATAATACTGGTGGTCACTGGTCAGCAAAACTCGGCACTGTACTCCTCCTATAATACTGCTGGTCCCCAGAATAAAGATATGCAGCCCCCTGAAACAAAGTGAGAGGACGCCAGCCACGTCCTCTCACTATAATTTCCAATGCACGAGTAAAAAATGGCTGCGACGTGCGGCTACTTATATAGAATCCGAATCTCGCGAGAATCCGACAGCGGGATGATGACGTTCGGGCGCGCTCTGGTTAACCGAGCCATACGGGAGAATCCGAGTATGCCTCGGACCCGTGTAAAATGGGTGAAGTTCGGGGGGGTTCGGTTTCCGAGGAACCGAACCCGCTCATCTCTAGTCCAGCTGCACATGGGAGATCTTGCGATGTCAGTGAGATTTAGTGCATGTGAGTGGGACCAGACAGGAGGAAAGACACAGCTCATCAGCAGCAGGCAGATGCACTGTGAGTCTTGCACAAATTGCCAGAGGGGGGCAGTTTTCTCTCTTCTACTCCAGTGACAAAGATGAAAATACATCTCAACACTTCCTTCCTGCTTTGCCTCGATTAGAAACAAAGCAGGAAGAGCTATAGCCACATGATAAGTGCAAACTGGATACCACACCCAATGCATTTCATCCAACAAACTTTGTCAGGGGATTTCACTCATGCAATGTATTCTGTGGCTAACATTGATCAAGAAGTGGAGGATTTGACCCAGTGCAGTGTGGGTGTGGCCAGAGCCATATGTGGGTGTACAACCAAGTACAGAAAGACACAAACAGATGCAGATCTTATTGTTAGTGGTCAGGGGAAAGTGCAAATAGCAGATGACGATGATATCGTTCGCCATCACTAGCAAAACACTTTTGATCATCTGCTTGTGAATCCACCACTAACACTTAAGGTTCATACACACTAGGTGCTTTTGTCCAGTGTGTATGTACAGCGATTATGTGAACATAGCTTGCAGGAAATTAGCTCAGTGCATACACACAGCGATTTTCACTGTGCCCAGCTATGTTCATGGGGGGTGGACTACTTTCCACAGTAAGAGACTGAAAAGTGGATCACTCGCCTGGTAAAACAGCCCGACGGACGGTGGTGGACGATTTTGAGCTCAAAGTAGCTCAAAACGCCAAAAGTGATCTACTTTGAGCTCAAAATCGGCTAGTGTGTATGGGCCTTTAGATTTCTTTGTTGCTCAGTATTTATAATGTTTGGATACATGTTTAAGCACAACATTTTTTTTCCCACAAAATGGGGAGTTGATTTTACTGTATTACAGATGTTTTTTTTTTTTTTATACTTTTAACTGATCCTGTACTTAATAGTGATTTGTGGCACATAAAAGAAATGGTATAAAATGGGAACAAGTTGGATATGCATGTTTGTATAAACCAGGCACAGATTCGACACTTGCTAGGGAAAGTCTTGACAAATTCCTGTGAAATCATGGACAGAAATGAATAAATGATGCATGCTCTAACCACACCAACAACTGAGTCACGGTAACAATGTATCATAGTACAGCTGATGCATTGATAGCAACGTTAAAGACAGACATGAGCCCAACTTCATCTTTTTATACTACTGTAGATAAATGAAAAAGCAAAACCCCAGTGTGACAGTTGCCAAGTTAGCCTTATTCTAAAAATGGCAGCTAGATAAATTTCCTGGATCAATCACCCCCATAATGTCCTTTACTAATAATAGTAACAAACACCATTTCCTGTAAGAAAGGAATTCAATATACAGTACTATACGTTTAAATTCTGTTTCAAGGAGTTACACAGTTCAACTATCATATACCTCCCAACCAGGGCTTAAAGTGGTCCTGGAGAGGTGGTGGAACTCATTTCACCCACAACCTATCCCCCGCCCCCCTCCCATTAGAGGGAGCCAGAGCCAGTGCTAGGGTTTCCTGCAAACTATAAATTTGTGCCTTACATCCCATACTTTATAAAGAGACAGTAGTCTCACAATACTCACAATAGTAACCCCAATTCAAATTACACCACACAGCAGCACAATCTTATTGCCATTACACCGTACACAGTAATGCCCCTTATTCACGCTATGTCACTCAATAGTGCCTTTTATTCACATTTAGCTACACAGTGGTACCTCTTATACACATTATGCCACATAGTAGTGTCCCTTATACACTCACAGTAATAGTGCCGCTTATGCACATAATTTCCACAGAAGTAGTGCCGCTTATACACACATAATGCCCATAGAAGTGCCGCTTATACACATAATGCCCACAGAAGTACCCCTTATACACATCTCTGCCTCTGTCCCTCCAGCTGCTCCATGCCCTGTTTCCCTCCAGCAGCTTTCCGAACTCTCTGTGTCCCCCTAGCCCTCTCTCACATTGTCTTCAGCATGCACAGAGCCTTCCTCTCTTTATGGCTCTTTACTTCAGAGTCGGTGATGGCATGACATATGCAGTGCTGGAAAAGGAAGCTGCTGGGACCTGAGGAAGGGAAGAATGCCATCTGACAGACACAGCGTGAGTACCAGAAGGAGTGGGCCACAGGGGGAGGAGGACCATGGAGCTTCCAGGACCTGAGGAAGGGGGAGATGGCTGCAGCTCATCAGTGACACTAGCACCATCTGCATCATCTATTGACGTGGATGGCGGGGCAGGCTCTTCTATTGGAATTACTGTGCAAGGCTATGGAGAAGGTGGAACTAGTTCCACCGACAATTACAGGTGGTGGAACTTAGTTCCACCTCGATCCCCCCCCACAGGGGTGTATCTACCCATTGGCCAGGATGGCA
Source organism: Pseudophryne corroboree (assembly GCF_028390025.1). Taxonomy (NCBI): domain Eukaryota; kingdom Metazoa; phylum Chordata; class Amphibia; order Anura; family Myobatrachidae; genus Pseudophryne; species Pseudophryne corroboree. Next base: position 188,645,453 of record NC_086451.1, on the reverse strand, counting down.
CTTGCCAGGGGCTCCAGCCGAGCAGGGGGGCGCCACCTGACAGTGCCACCCTCGGCCAATGGGCGGAAACCCATTCAGCCATAGTGTCTGGCAATACCTGCTGTGCCGAGCTGCCTGTGCATTGCCTGGGATGGAGGATCACTCAGCAGGCAGGAACCACAAGGCTCGGTATTAGGACCGCTATTGTTCAACATTTTCATTAACGACCTAACAGAAGATCTAGAGAGCATGGTGTCAATTTTTGCAGATGATACCAAATTGTGTAAGGCTATAAATACAGAGGAGGATGCCGAGTCTCTTCAGAACGACTTAGTTAAATTAGAAGCATGGGCAGCCAAATGGAGAATGCGCTTCAATACAGACACGTGTAAGGTAACGCACTGTGGTAACAAAAACAAAAATAACAAATACAAACTGAATGGGGTAACATTAGGGGGTATTGTACTGGAAAAGACTTAGGTGTTCTCATAGATAGCAAACTAAGCAGCAGTTCCCAAAGTAGGATGGCAGCAAAAAAGGCTAATAAGATAAAAGCATGCATAAAACGGGGTATTGATGCTAGGGATGAGGGTGTTATACTCCCGTTATATAAATCACTAGTGAGGCCACACCTACAATTCTGGGCACCGTACTACAAAACGGATATCCTGGTGCTAGAAAAGGTTCAGAGGAGGGCGACTAAACTAATTAAGGGCATGGAGATGATGGAATACAAGGAAAGGCTTGAAAGACTAGGCATGTTTACATTGGAAAAGCGGAGACTAAGAGGGGATATGATCAACATCTGCAAGTATATAAGGGGACAATACACAGAGCTTGCGCGGGACCTGTTTTTGGCTAGATCAACACATAGACTCGTGGACACTCTCTTAGGTTAGAGGAGAGAAAATTCCGCACAATACGGCGTAAAGGCTTTTTCAGTGTAAAGGCAATACGTGTTTGGAATTCCCTGCCTGAGGGAGTTGTAATGGCGGAATCTGTCAACACCTTTAAGAATGGGTTAGATAAATTCCTAATGGATAAGGATATCCAGGGTTATGGTGCATAGTCATGCATTACAGTTACTACAAAAAGGGATAAAATGCAACGACTGACTTCAGCATCAGTCAAAAATTTTAGTAAAATCATCATGCATAGGAGACCACAAATAGGTTGAACTCGGTGGACAATTGTCATTTTTTAACCTCAGATACTATGTAACAGGCGTCGCCAGTGTCCAGCACCGCAATGCACTACAGGGAAGAAACTAAAAATAAACTACAACTCCCAGCAACCCTTGCTGTCGGGAGCTCCCGGCGGCAAGGGCTGCTGGAAGCTGTAGTTTATTTTCAGTTTCTTAACGGAGTTTGGTACACTGCCGGACACCAGCACCAGCTCCTGCCTGCTGAGCGATCCTCCGTCCTCCATCCCATGCAGCTCAGCACAGCAGGTATTTCCAGACACTACAGCTATCTGCTGGGATGTTGTGGGGTGGGGACTAGGGCAATGTGCTGTGTGTGGAGGCTATGTATGGGCTGGGAGTGGAGGAGGCTACTACTATGTGCTAAGGGTGGACCACAGCTATGTGCTGGGAGGCGGATGGGGACTATGGCTATGTTCTTGGGGAGGTGAGGGGCTATGTGCAGGGAGGGGGACTATGGCTATCTATGCTGGCCAGGAACTATTGTTATGTGATGGGAGAGGGAAGGGGGACTACTGTATGACTGTGTTGGGAGAGGGGGAGATGTGCTGGGGGGACTACGGCTATTGCTTGGGATGGTAGGGCTATGGCTATTTACTGGGAGTGGACTATGGTTGGTAGGGCGATGGGGACTATGACTATATGACTGTGGGTACTTATCTGGCATTGTGGAGGCATATGTGTATCTGCCACCATGGGGGCATACCTGGCACTATGAGAGCATATCTGGCACAGTGGGGGCATGTGTATCTAGCAATGTAGGGACATATCTGGCAACATGAGGTCATATCTGGCACTGTGGGGGCATATGTGTGTCTGGAACTGTGGGGGCATATCTGGCACTGTGGGGTCATATGTGTATCTGGCACCTTGGGGGCATATCTAGCACTGTGGGGGCATATCTAGCACTGTGGGGGCATATCTGGCACTGTGGGGGTATATCTGTATCTGGCACTGTGGGGGCATGTGTGTATCTGGCACTGTGGGGGCACGTGTGTATCTGGCACTATTGGGGTCATATGTGTATCACACCCCTATTTTCATTGGCCGCACCCCATGTGGCATGTGTCCACAACCCTTTTTTGGCATGTGCGCGCACACAGTACCACTAATATTTTCTTTCTACTTGCACCACTGCACTTATTTGCACTACTATTTGATTATACTACCTGGCCTTGGGTGGCATTGCCTCCTCAGCCAGGCCAGGCACTGCTGATGCCTCCTCAGTGTTATAAAAATTACTGTGTGGGCATAATGTGTAAAGGGAACTGCTACTGTGTGGGCATAATGTGTACAAGGGTTACTGTGTAGAGTAATTTGAATTGGGGGAACTATTGTATGGTCATGCCCCTTTCCCACAAGATCATGTCCTTTTTTGCACATGCACCTTCCCTACTTCAAATATGGGGGGCACCAGTCCCTTACTTTACCAGGGCGCCTGGACCCCTAGATACACCCCTGCCCCCCCACTTTAACCCCTGCTCCCAACTGTCCCGATTTTTGCAGGACAGTCCCATTTTTTTGGGACTGTCTCGCTGTCCCAACCACGGGGCAGTTGGGGGGTTCCTGTCACTCACTGCTCTGTGCTGAATGCGCACAGCATCTATTCACGGGAGACAGGGGTGACTGTGGGCATGCCAGCAGTTCATAGAGCGCTGGGTATGTCCCCACATTGATGGAATATGGGGACGTGGTTTGCGATCATGGCATTGCAGCGAAGCCATGCCCCCATTGTCATAGGCAATGACCCTTTTGGGAGCATGCACATCCGGCACACGAGCAGTCCCAAATCTGTCTTCAATGATGTTGGGAGGTATGCTACCATACAGTGGAGAACCCCTTCATATGCTCATGGTCAATTCATCCACTTTCAGTAAAGGGTCCCTTGTTTGGTTCTTGTAACAGTATGAAAGGTTTGTTAGGCAAATTCAAAAATAATTATAAATATTAAGTAGGTAAATATACATTTTTTCAAACACCTAATTTTCCCCTTCCATTTCCATAATTAATAAAAATAATACCTGCTTGGTCATGTTAATTGTGAAAAACATGTAGGGGACATTTTTTATACCCATTAATTATGATTTCTTATCTCTGCTCCAATGAGAGCCTGTCCCTGCAATGTGTAAAAGTAAAGTTATCACAAATGCAAGTGGGGTCCGCATCTTTCAAGGCTACAGTTTTAGCATGTAGCAGCACCAAAGATAGGTATATTAATTTATGTAGAAGCTATAGTATGTGGAAGAAATAGTGAAATGTACTTGGTTGAGTTTGGATCTCTAATGCTTGTGGTCGTCTGTACTAAGGGCCCAAATCATACTGTATGTGCACTTTTCTTGGCCTTGCAATTGCTGATATTAGCATGTGAAGCTGCCGCCCAGCGATGAAAACAGATGCCCATTGGAGCCATCACAAATCCATTCGCAAATTGTGTACACATTTGCAGACTGTAAGCAAAAATGAGGAATATCAGGTTTAAAGGTTGGCCTATGGCTACACTATCCCCTCCTTTTTTACATGCATATGCAGTAGACAAACTTAAGCTTATTAAATCTCTTGCCTCAAGGCAGTACCAGAACAGGTTATTATCTGCTTTATTTATTCAACATTACTCCTCATTACTTTGGGACACTCTCACTGATACCCCTTTTCCACTAGAGCTGCAAGGGTCGCAGCCGTGTCGCCTGACCAGTGCTACAGACCCCGGCACACAGCGCTCACAACCCGGCAATTGACGGGTTGGTGACGCGCTAGTGACGCGGCAGGGGCGGCGCTAGGAGATCACTTGATCTCCCAGCGTCGCCCTCCCTATGCACTGTGAATGGGAGCCGTGTCACCTCGACACGGCTCCCGTTCACACTAGACAGCTAGCCGGGTTGAACACGCGTTCAACCCGGCTAGCTACCAGGGTAGGATTCCCGGATCACTTGATCCGGGAATTTGCCGGGAGACCCGTTTCCACTAGGGAAAAACACGGGTAAATGCGCGCCCCCGCGCATTTACCCGTGTTTTAAGGAGCTAGTGGAAAAGGGGTATAAGGGGTATATTCAATTGGTGTCGAATCCCGCATTTTGTCGAAAAACTGCCTATTTTCGACAAAAAAACACTGTCAAATAGCTTTCAACAATTCAATGAGCCACTTTTCGACAAAATTATTGTCGAATCCATACCGACTAGTGATGTGCATTGGAAATTTTTCGGGTTTTGTGTTTTGGTTTTGGATTCAGTTCCGCGGCCGTGTTTTGGATTCGGACGCGTTTTGGCAAAACCTCCCTGAAATTTTTTTGTCGGATTCGGGTGTTTTTTTTTTTACAAAAAACCCTCAGAAACAGCTTAAATCATAGAATTTGGGGGTCATTTTGATCCCATAGTATTATTAACCTCAATAACCATAATTACCACATTCCACTCATTTCCAGTCTATTCTGAACACCTCACACCTCACAATATTATTTTTAGTCCTAAAATTTGCACCGAGGTCACTGGATGACTAAGCTAAGCGACACAAGTGGCCGACAAAAACACCTGGCCCATCTAGCCCAAGTGGCCGACACAAACACCTGGCCCATCTAGGAGTGGCACTGCAGTGTCAGACAGGATGGCAGATTTAAAAAATAGTCCCCAAACAGCACATGATGCAAAGCAAAAAAGAGGTGCAATCGCTGGATGGCTAAGCTAAGCGACACAAGTGGCCGACACAAACACCTGGCCCATCTAGGAGTGGCACTGCAGTGTCAAACAGGATGGCAATTCAAAAAAATAGTCCCCAAACAGCACATGATGCAAAGAAAAAAAGAGGCGCAATGAGGTAGCTGTGTGACTAAGCTAAGCGACCCAAGTGGCCGACACAAACACTTGGCCCATCTAGGAGTGGCACTGCAGTGTCAGACAGGATGGCACTTCCAAAAATAGTCCCCAAACAGCACATGATGCAAAGAAAAATGAAAGAAAAAAGAGGTGCAAGATGGAATTGTCCTTGGGCCCTCCCACCCACCCTTATGTTGTATAAACAGGACATGCACACTTTAACAAACCCATCATTTCTGCGACAGGGTCTGCCACACGACTGTGACTGAAATGACTGGTTTGTTTGGGCCCCCACCAAAAAAGAAGCAATCAATCTCTCCTTGCACAAACTGGCAAGATGTCCACCTCCTCCTCTTCCTCCGATTCCTCACCCATTTCACTGTGTACATCCCACTCCTCACAGATTATTAATTTGTCCCCACTGGAATCCACCATCTCAGGTCCCTGTGTGTACTTTCAGGAGGCAATTGCTGGTGAATGTCTCCACGGAGGAATTGATTATAATTCATTTTGATGAACAGCATCTTCTTCACATTTTCTGGAAGTAACCTCGTACGCCGATTGCTGACATGGTGAGCGGCTGCACTAAACACTCTTTCGGGGGGGGGGGGGTGGGCGGGCAGCAAAGGTCAAATAAAGCCAGTTTGTGCAAGGGCCTCCAAATTGCCTCTTTTTCCTGCCAGTATACGTACGGACTGTCTGACGTGCCTAATTGGATGCGGTCACTCATTTAATCCTTCACCATTCTTTCAATGATGATAAAATCATATGCAGTGACAGTAGACGACATGTCAGTAATCGTTGGCAGGTCCTTCAGTCCGGACCAGATGTCAGCACTCGCTCCAGACTGCCCTGCATGACCGTCAGCGGGTGGGCTTTGGAATTCTTAGCCTTTTCCTCGCACCCCCAGTTGCGGGAGAATGTGAAGGAGGAGCTGTTGACAGGTCACGTTCCGCTTGACTTGACAATTTTCTCACCAGCAGGTCTTTGAACCTCGGCAGACTTGTGTCTGCTGGAAAGAGAGATACAACGTAGGTTTTAAATCTAGGATCGAGCATGGTGGCCAAAATGTAGTGCTCTGATTTCAACAGATTGACCACCCGTGAATCCTGGTTAAGCGAATTAAGGGCTCCATCCACAAGTCCAACATGCCTAGCGGAATCGCTCTGTTTTAGCTCCTCCTTCAATGTCTCCAGCTTCTTCTGCAAAAGCCTGATGAGGGGAATGACCTGACTCAGGCTGGCAGTGTCTGAACTGACTTCACGTGTGGCAAGTTCAAAGGGTTGCAGAACCTTGCACAATGTTGAAATCATTCTCCACTGCGCTTGAGTCAGGTGCATTCCCCCTCCTTTGCCTATATCATAGGCAGAAGTATAGGCTTGAATGGCCTTTTGCTGCTCCTCCATCCTCTGAAGCATATAGAGGGTTGAATTCCACCTCGTTACCACCTCTTGCTTCAGATGATGGCAGGGCAGGTTCAGGACTGTTTGCTGGTGCTCCAGTCTTCGGCACGTGGTGGCTGAATGCCGAAAGTAGCCCGCAATTCTTCGGGCCACCGACCGCATCTCTTGCACGCCCCTGTCATTTTTTAAATAATTCTGCACCACCAAATTCAATGTATGTGCAAAACATGGGACGTGCTGTAATTTGCCCACATGTAATGCACGCACAATATTGGTGGCGTTGTCCGATGTCACAAATCCCCATGAGAGTCCAATTGGGGTAAGCCATTCTGCGATGATGTTCCTCAGTTTCCGTAAGAGGTTGTCAGCTGTGTGCCTCTTATGGAAAGCATTGATACAAAGCGTAGCCTGCCTAGGAACGAGTTGGCGTTTGCAAGATGCTGCTACTGGTTCCGTCGCTGCTGTTCTTGCTGCGGGAGGCAATACATCTACCCAGTGGGCTGTCACAGACATATAGTCCTGAGTCTGCCCTGCTCCACTTGTCCACATGTCCGTGGTTAAGTGGACATTGGGTACAACTGCATTTTTTAGGACACTGGTGACTCTTTTTCTGAGGTCTGTGTACATTTTCGGTATCGCCTGCATAGAGATATGGAACCTAGATGGTATTTGGTAACGGGGACACAGTATCTCAATCAATTCTCTAGTTCCCTGTGCATTAACGGTGGATACTGGAAACACGTTTCTCACCACCCAGGCTGCCAAGGCCTGAGTTATCTGCTTTGCAGCAGGATGACTGCAGTGATATTTCATCTTCCTCGCAAAGGACTGTTGGACAGTCAATTGCTTACTGTAAGTAGTACAAGTGGTCTTCAGACTTCCCCTCTGGGATGACGATCGACTCCCAGCAGCAACAACAGCAGCACCAGCAGCAGTAGGCGTTACACTCAAGGATCCATCAGAGGAATCCCAGTTAGGAGAGGACTCATCAGACTTGCCAGTGACATGGCCTGGAGGACTATTGGCGTTCCTGTCCAAGGAGGAAACTGACACTGAGGGAGTTGGTGGTGTGGTTTGCAGAAGCTTATTTACAAGAGTAAGGGTCAGTGGACTGCTTCCGCTGTCACCCAAAGTTTTTTAACTTGTCACTGAATGCGCTCCAGGTGACGTATAAGGGAGGATGTTGCTAGGTGGTTAACGTCCTTACCCGTACTTATTACAGCTTGACAAAGGCAACACACGACTTGACACCAGTTGTCCGCATTTCTGTTGAAATAAATCCACACCGAAGAGGTGATTTTTTTTGTATTTTGACCAGGCATGTCAATGGCCATATTCGTCCCACGGACATCAGGTGTCTCCCCGGGTGCCTGACTTAAACAAACCACCTCACCATCAGAATCCTCCTTGTCAATTTCCTCCCCAGCGCCAGCAACACCCATATCCTCATCCTGGTGTACTTCAACAGTGACATCTTCAATTTGACTATCAGGAACTGGACTGCGGGTGCTCTTTCCAGCACTTGCAGGGGGCGTGCAAATGGTGGAAGGCGCCACCTCTTCCCGTCCAGTGTTGAGAAGGTCAGGCATCGCAACTGACACAATTGGACTCTCCTTGGGGATTTGTGATTTAGAAGAATGCACAGTTCTTTGCTGTGCTTTTGCCATCTTAACTCTTTTAAGTTTTCTAGCAGGAGGATGAGTGCTTCCATTCTCATGTGAATCTGAACCACTAGCCATGAACATAAGCCAGGCCCTCAGCCGTTCCTTGCCACTCCGTGTCGTAAAAGGCACATTGGCAAGTTTACGCTTCTCCTCAAACAATTTTGATTTTGATTTTTGGGTCATTTTACTGAGCTTTATTTTTTTTGATTTTACATGCTCTCTACTATGACATTGGGCATCGGCCTTGGCAGACGACGTTGATGGCATTTCATCGTCTAGGCCATGACTAGTGGCAGCAGCTTCAGCACGAGGTGGAAGTGGATCTTGATCTTTCCCTATTTTACCCTCCACATTTTTGTTCTCCATTTTTTAATGTGTGGAATTATATGCCAGTAATATATCAATAGCAATGGCCTACTACTATATATACTGCGCACAACTGAAATGCACCACAGGTATGGATGGGATAGTATACTTGACTACACAGAGGTAGGTAGAGCAGTGGCCTACTGTACCGTACTGCTATATATTATATACTGGTGGTCAGCAAACTGTGCAAAACTGAAATGCACCACAGGTATGGATGGATAGTATACTTGACGACACAGAGGTAGGTAGAGCAGTGGCCTTCTGTACCGTACTGCTATATATTATATACTGGTGGTCAGCAAACTGTGCAAAACTGAAATGCACCACAGGTATGGATGGATAGTATACTTGACGACACAGAGGTAGGTAGAGCAGTGGCCTACTGTACCGTACTGCTATATATTATATACTGGTGGTCAGCAAACTGTGCAAAACTGAAATGCACCACAGGTATGGATGGATAGTATACTTGACGACACAGAGGTAGGTAGAGCAGTGGCCTACTGTACTGTACTGCTATATATTATATACTGGTGGTCAGCAAACTGTGCAAAACTTAAATGCACCACAGGTATGGATGGATAGTTACTTGACGACACAGAGGCAGGTAGAGCAGTGGCCTACTGTACTGTACTGCTATATATTATATACTGGTGGTCAGCAAACTATGCAAAACTGAAATGCACCACAGGTATGGATGGGATAGTACACTTGATGACACAGAGGTAGAGCAGTGGACTACTGTACCATACTGCTATATATATATATATATATATATATATATATATATTTATTTATATATATATATATATACTGATGGTCAGCAAAATTTTGCACTGTCCTCCTACTATATACTACAATGCAGCACAGATATGGAGCGTTTTTCAGGCAGAGAACGTATAATACTGGTGGTCACTGGTCAGCAAAACTCTGCACTGTCCTCCTACTATATAATACTGCTGGTACCCAGTCCCCACAATAAAGCAATTAGCACACTGAGCACAGATATTTGCAGCACACTGAGCACAGATATGGAGCGTTTTTCAGGCAGAGAACGTAGATATTTGCACTTGCAGCACACTGAGCACAGATATTTGCAGCACACTGAACACAGATATTTGCAGCACACTGAACACAGAAACTGAGAGGACGCCAGCCACGTCCTCTCACGATCATCTCCAATGCACAAGTAAAAAATGGCGGCGACGCGCGGCTCCTTATATAGAATACGAATCTCGCGAGAATCCGACCGCAGGATGATGACGTTCGGGCGCGCTCGGGTTAACCGAGCAAGGCGGGAGAATCAGAGTCTGCTCGGAATTGTGTAAAAAAAGGGGAAGTTCGTGGGGGTTCGGATCCCGACGAACTGAACCCGCTCATCACTAATACCGACATTTGACTTTTCGACATTTGAGTGTCCGTAATGGTAAAAAAAAATGGGTTTTCGACAAAACCATATTCAGTTGAATATTGTCGAATCGGTGTCAGTGGTTTTCAATGTGATTTTCAACAATTTCACTCCGACAAGTTTTTCTGGAGTAGGCTGATAAGAAATTTTTTAGACTTTCATTTTTTTTCATTTCTTCTAGCATATATATATATATTTTTAGTAATTATATTATTGGGTTTTGTATTTATGACCCACATTAATAGATTTTGTTTTTTTTTCCAAAATATTTTTTTCTGTACTGGGCTGAGGGAAGAAATATACCCATGATTCCACAGTTTTTCCCAGTGTACACTTCTCCAAAGCCACTCCTATGCTTGAGACTTCAGGGAGAAGAGCAGCAATTACAGTCAGCTCTCTTGTGGAATTGTTTTTTTAATGCAATCTGCATTTTTAACATGTATTGCGAAATTTTTAGCACTGACTGCAATAATGGAGCCTTTTTTTTTGACCAGATTGTGATGTTTATGATCGTGGCAAGTGTGGATGATGAACAAGCTCTTGTAGATCAGGATCGTGGTCAGCAAATGTCTGCATTGGGTGAGTCAGTGCATGCATAATTTCCACGTCCATGCCAGTATCGCACTTGGCATGTACTGGAGGATCTCTCAGAGTTCGAGGTGATACAAAATTATCGTTTATCGGCTCATGAAATATATTCACTGTTGGAGCAGGATCTGGAACCTCGGGCATGGACAAATCATGCAGTCAGTGGTTTCCAGAAACTGCTGGCTACGTTACATTTTTTGGTGTCAGGCACTTTCCAGCCTACTTTGTCTCAAACGTGCAGTTTTTCACAGCCGACACTGTTGCGCTGTTTAACCCAGGTCATTAAGGCATTTCGCAAATTAACAACCCAGTTCATTAAATTTCCAGATACGGACAGCAGATGGCATGGGATCAAAATTGGCTTTTACAATGAATTTAAATTCCCCAATATTCTGGGCACGAGTGACTGTACACATGTGCAATTCAGACCACCACAGAATTTGGAAGAATGTTTTCGGAACCGAAAACGCTTCCATCCCATGAATATTCAGGCGGTCTGTGATGCAGAAATGAGGTTTACAAACCTTTTTGTGGGATTTCCTGGGTCATCTTAGGACTCCTTCATCCTAAGCCAGTCATCGCTGTTTCATGATTTTGAGACAGGAAAATACTGGATGGATGGCTGTTAGTAAGAGTAATTTGTTTATTTATTTTTTTATTTTTTATTTATTTATTTATTTAATATTACCCACCATTTTTCTTTTTTCAATAGGCGATGCAGGTTATCCTAACAAACCTTGGCTCTTGACCCCATTGTCTAATCCTGTAGGTGAAGCCCAAGAATGGTACCAAGAGACACACATTACATCTCGGGGAGTAATTGAGCGTGCCTTCGGTGTACTTAAAAGCTGGTTTAGAAGTACAGACTCTTCCGGTGGTGCTCTTTTATATTCACCGGTGAAGGTTTGTGGCATAATAATGCATGCTTTATCCTACACAACATTTGTGTCGCAAACCATTTGCCGGTGACTATTCGTTGCAGGGCTTTCCGCAACAGGAACCATTCTTCTGCTCCACCTGTGGGTATGGACGAAGGAGATGAAGCTAGAAGCCATTTAATCCAGACATATTTTTCCTCACCCTGTGAGTATACTTGTAATTTTTTTATTTTCATGTAAAATCAGTGTGTCACATTTTTACTTTAATTAGTTTTTTTTATTCCACAGTTCTCTCCTGTTGACAGTGTGATCCCCCAGTTCCGCCCTGTTGATGGGTTCCCGTTGTTGAGTTGCCAGTTGGGTGCGTTTACCCCTTTTTGGATTCCTGTTTACCGATTGGGTGTGTTTACCCCTTTTTTTAATCCTGTTCTGTGTAAAGTGGACCTCTACCATTGACGGCCTAATAGTGATGTGGACCTCCCCCACTGCCAGGTTACAAAGAGACCCTTCAGATGAGATGGATGGGCCCAACCTCCCCATTGTCGGTGTAACCTGTGTATTTGTGCAATGTTGCTGGTACCTGCTGTTCTTCTTTTTCAGGTGGAATGACATGCTTTCAAGTACCTTGGAATTAATCCTTTTTCTCTTCCATAGGTTTCACGGATTAGCCCTCCCAAGGCCAAAGTACCCTCTCCTGTGTAAAGTGATGCTAAAGTCCCCCCTCTAGCATGACGATCTAATAGTGATGTGGACCTCCCCGACCGCCAGGTTACAAAGAGACCCTTTAGCTAAGATGCATTGCCCCAACCTTCCCATTGTTGGTGTAACCTGTGTGTTTGTGCAATGTTGCTGGTACCTGCTGCTGTTATTCTTTTTCAGGAGGGATGACACGCTTTCAAGTACCTTGAAATGAATCCTTTTTCTCTTCCACAGGTTGTCCCTGGAATGTACATCCATGAACCTGGGTTGTGGTGGAGCAAGGGCAGGAGGAGTCAGTGTGGCTGGTGGTGGCGGCATGTTGTTGAGCTGGCTCTGGGAGTTTGTTGTAGATTATCTGGAATGCCGTTGTGATTATCTGTGCGCTGGCTGCGGAATGTCGCTGGCTCTCCGACATGTTGTGAATGCTTTCTGACTGGCATGCCGTGTTCTCCACCAGCCGGTTGATGGATGTTGCCAGAATGTGGAGGACGTCCAGAGTGTCCCTGTGATCTTCGGGCCTGGTCTCTCTCATTTCAGCCATGCTGTCGGCCATGGCCTTTTGAATTTCAACCATACCATGCCGGTGGCCATCTTCTCCAGTGACTCCTCAATGGCCTCCAGTCTGGTGTTGACGACATCCCGAAAACTCTCCTGGCATTCATGCATCTTTGTTGCCAGGTTGTTTACCCTCTGAACCCTTCAGGGATCCTGCCCTTGCTGAACATCTGTCACCAATTGCATTTGTGCAGCTGAAAAGAAAAGTAGAAATAATTAGAAGACACATATTCCTACATATGCTTTAAGGCTCACAAACTTTACATTTTTTACAAAATAGTTTGTTTTATCTAATTACGGTACTTACACAGGGTTGTAGAAACTGTGGGCTGCTGAACATCCATCTCGTTGTCCGACTCTCCCTGTAACAGATGACCAAAAAATCACAATGGATTCACATATTAACTTTCTGCATCCTGTGGTGCCGATGATCCAGGAGCTACTCTGGACCGCAAATCTGGAGACATTTCATGGCTATGGATTGATGTGTCAGCACGGCTGTCATCAAACCCATGAAAATGTCTCATTGGTTAACCCTGTCGACTTAAACAGGTCGGGTGATGGGTCCACAGTATAAAGGGTGATGTCTGCTTCTTGAGACTCTTGGGTCACAGTCTCTGAGCTCCTGGAGGATTGATCACGAGCTGGTGATGCCCTGCGCGCAGGTGATGATGTACTGCGTGCTGTTGGAATTTGGTGCACAGGTGCTGGTCTGGGCACTGATCTGCTTGCAGGTGATGGTCTGAGCGCAGGTGATGTCCTCTGGGCAGGTGTGTCTAGGGGAAAGAACAAACACATTAGCAAAGAAAATAAATAATAGTTTAGTATAGCACATTTGAATGTACTCTTACTATCATGCCTCCTTTTGGACTGCTGGGCTCCCGCCGTCTTCCATCGTCTGGGTGGTTCTTCCTCCTCTTGAAAGCCAGCAGGATGGGTGGAGTCCACACCTCCTCGAACTCCTTGGACCATGACAGAGTTCATGCCCCTTTTCATGGCCGTAACTAGGGGAGGAATAGGGGGTCACGCGCCACGGATTCTAGAATGAGGGGGCACCAGAGTGGCTGTTTCCGCAGCCAAAATCTCTGAGTGCACCGCCGTGATGCTGGTTGTCACATTGAGGAAGGGGAGGGAGAGAGGACGGAGACAGTCTGGTCGGTGGGGTTGAACACTTGTGCATAGAGTCGAGCGTGGGACTGATGAGGGCTCACTGGCTGCAGTCAGTGACAGTGAATGAGTGACTGTCACTCACGCTGCAGCATTCCGCACTGGATTCTGAGGGCTCCTCTGTCTGACAGGGGAGCTTTTATGGATACTGCATACAGATGGGTCCACATTTATCTTGACCTTTAATAGGATTAATTGAGACTGGTCAGTCGGACTTAATTGTTCTCTGTATTGTATTGCAGCTGAGAACAATAGATGAAGGGTTTATGTTAATAAGTCATGTTGTGACTAGGCACATAAAACTAGTCAAGATAACGGTGGACCCATCTGTATCTCCAGCAGCCCTGAGCACACAGCCCTCCCCCATGCCTGGGAACAGGGGGAGGGACACAACGCAGCAGCGTGGACTCTGAACGAGGGGGAGCTGTGACAGAGAGAGGAGATTTAGGAGGTGTGTTTCTCTACCTGGCAGACAGCTCCCCCTGTACAACATGTCTCAGTGTTCCTCAGTGTGTGTGTGTGTGTGTGTTAGTGTGCATCTGGTCCCTATAAAGTGTGTGTGTGTGTGTGTGTGTGTCAGTGTGCACCTGGTCCCTATACAGTGTGTGTGTGTGTGTGTGTGTGTGTGTGTCAGTGTGCACCTGGTCCCTATACAGTGTGTGTGTGTGTGTGTGTGTGTGTGTGTGTGTGTGAGTGTGCATCTGGTCCCTATACAGTGTGTGTGTGCGTGTGTGTGTGTGTGTGTGTCAGTGTGTATCTGGTCCCTATACAGTGTGTGTGTGTGTGTGTGTCAGTGTGTATCTGGTCCCTATACAGTGTGTGTGTGTGTGTGTGTCAGAGTGCATCTGGTCCCTATACAGTGCGTGTGTGTGTGGGTCAGTGTGCATCTGATTCCTATACAGTGTGTGTGTGTGTGTCAGAGTGCATCTGGTCCCTATACAGTGTGTGTGTGTGTGTGTTTATGTGTCAGTGTGCATCTGGTCCCTATACAGTGAGATACGAACCCCCCCAAACTTCACGTGGTTTACACGGGTCCGAGGTAGCCTCGGTTCTTCCCACCTAACACGCAAAACCCTAACGGGGAAAACAACATCATCCCGCTGTACAACGTGTCTCAGTGTGTCAGTGTTCCTCAGTGTGTGTGTGTGTTAGTGTGCATCTGGTCCCTATACAGTGTGTGTGTGTGTGTCAGTGTGCACCTGGTCCCTATACAGTGTGTGTGTGTGTCAGTGTGCACCTGGTCCCTATAGTGTGTGTGTGTGTGTGTGTGTGTGTGTGTGTGTGTGTTAGTGTGCATCTGGTCCCTATACAGTGTGTGTGTCAGTGTGCATCTGGTCCCTATACAGTGTGTTTGTGTATCAGTGTGCATCTGGTCCTTATACAGGGTGTGTGTGTCAGTGTGTATCTGGTCCCTATACAGTGTGTGTGTGTGTGTGTGTGTGTGTGTGTCAGAGTGCATCTGGTCCCTATACAGTGTGTGTGTGTGTGTGTGTGTGTGTGTGTGGGTCAGTGTGCATCTGGTCCCTATACAGTGTGTGTGTGTGTGTGTGTGTGTGTGTGTGTGTTTATGTGTCAGTGTGCATCTGGTCCCTATACAGTGCGTATGTGTGTGTGTGTGTGTGTGTGTATGTGTGTCAGTGTGCATATGGTCCATATTAGAGATGAGCGGGTTTGGTTCGTCGAGATACGAACCCCCCCGAACTTCACGTGGTTTACACGGGTCCGAGGCAGCCTCGGTTCTTCCCGCCTAACACGCAAAACCCGAACGGGGGAAAACATCATCATCCCGCTGTCGGATTCTCGTGAGATTGGGATTCCATATAAAGAGCCGCGCGTCACCACCATTTTCACTCGTGCATTGTCAATTGAGCGGAGAGGACGTGGCTACATTCTCTGCCTGAAAAGCTCAATATCTGTGCTCAGTGTGCTGCATTGTGGTGACCACCAGTATATAGTAGTACAGTACAGTAGGCCATTGCTGTATCTTGCACCTGTGTGTCAGACTCAGTTCTAGTATCCTGATCAGTGCTCAGTATCTGTGCTGCATTGTGGTGACCAGTATATAGTAGTACAGTGCTGCATTGTGGTGACCACCAGTATATAGTAGTACAGTACAGTAAGCCATTGCTGTATCTTGCAGTTCCGTGTCAGACTCAGTTCTAGTATCCTGATCAGTGCTCAATATCTGTGCTGCATTGTGGTGACCAGAATATAGTAGTACAGTGCTGCATTGTGGTGACCACTAGTATATAGTAGTACAGTACAGTAGTCCATGGCTGCATCTTGCAGCTCTGTGTCAGACTCAGTTCTATTCTCCTGATCAGTGCTCAATATCTGTGCTTCATTGTGGTGACCAGTATATCGTAGTACAGTGCTGCATTGTGGTGACCACCAGTATATAGTAGTACAGTACAGTAGTCCACTGTTGTATCTTGCTGCTCCGTGTCAGTCTCAGTTCTATTCTCTTGATCAGTGCTCAATATCTGCGCTGCGTCGTGGTGACCAGTATATAGTAGTACAGTGCTGCATTGTGGTGACCACCAGTATATAGTAGTACAGTACAGTAGTCCACTGCTGTATCTTGCAGCTCCGTGTCAGACTCAGTTCTATTCTCTTGATCAGTGCTCAATATCTGTGCTGCATCGTGGTGACCAGTATATAGTAGTACAGTGCTGCATTGTGGTGACCACCAGTATATAGTAGTACAGTACAGTAGTCCATTGCTGCATCTTGCAGCTCCGTGTCAGACTCAGTTCTATTCTCCTGATCAGTGCTCAATATCTGTGCTGCATTGTGGTGACCAGTATATAGTAGTACAGTGCTGCATTGTGGTTACCACCAGTATATAGTAGTACAGTACAGTAGTCCACTGCTGTATCTTGCATCTCTGTGTCAGACTCAGTTTTATTCTCTTGGTCAGTGCTCAATATCTGTGCTGCATCGTGGCGACCAGTATATAGTAATACAGTGCTGCATTGTGGTGACCACCAGTATAAAGTAGTACAGTACAGTAGTCCATTGCTGTATCTTGCAGCTTCATGTCACTTCTAGTATCCTGATCAGTGCTTAATATCTGTGCTCAGTGTTAGTGCTGCATTGTGGTGACTAAAAGTCCAGTGTCTTGTGCTGCATCTTGCTGCTGTAGGGTGCTGTGGTAGTGTCCTGTCACTGTGCATACAGTAGGTCATCATCATTCCAGTCACAGTGGTATCTAATTCCAAACATTACTGCCATCTAATTCCATATATATTACTGGCATATAATTCAATTCCACACATTAAAAAATGGAGAACAAAAATGTGGAGGTTAAATAGGGAAAGATCAAGATCCACTTCCACCTAGTGCTGAAGCTGCTGCCACTAGTCATGGCCGAGACGATGAAATGCCATCAATGTCGTCTGCCAAGGCCGATGCCCAATGTCATAGTAGAGAGCATGTTAAATCCAAAAAACAAAAGTTCAGTAAAATGACCCAAAATCTAAATTAAAAGCACCTGAGGAGAAGCGTAAACTTGCCAATATGCCATTTACGACACGGAGTGACAAGGAACGGCTAAGGCCCTCTCCTATGTTCCTCATGAATAGTGGGTCAGATTCACATGAGGATGGAAGCACTCATCCTCCCGCTAGAAAAATGAAAAGACTTAAGCTGGCAAAAGCACAGCAAAGAACTGTGCGGTCTTCTAAATCCCAAATCCTCAAGGAGAGTCCAATTGTGTCGGTTGCAATGCCTGACCTTCCCAACACTGGACGGGAAGAGGTGGCTCCTTCCACCATTTGCACGCCCCCAGCAAGTGCTGGAAGGAGCACCCGCAGTCCAGTTCCTGATAGTCAAATTGTAGGTGTCACTGTTGAAGTACAGCAGGATGAGGATATGAGTGTTGCTGGTGCTGAGGGGGAAATTGACCAGGAAGATTCTGATGGAGAGGTAGTTTGTTTAAGTCAGGCACCCGGGAAGACATCCGTGGGATGAATAAGGCCATTGACATGCCTGGTCAAAATACCAAAAACAGAAATACTAACAGAAATGCGGACAACTGGTGTCAGGCCGCGTGTTGCCTTTGTCAAGCTGTAATGAGTACGGGTAAGGACGTTAACCACCTAGGAACATCCTCCCTTATATGACACCTGGAGTGCATTCATCAGAAGTCATTGACAAGTTCAAAAACTTTGGGTGACAGTGGAAGCAGTCCACTGACAACTAAATCCCTTCTTCCTCTTGTACCCAAGCTCCTGCAAACCACACCACCAACTCCCTCAGTGTAAATTTCCTCCTTAGACAGGAAAGCCAATAGTCCTGCATGCCATGTCACTGGCAAGTTTGATGAGTCCTCTCCTGACTGGGATTCCTCCGATGTATCCTTGAGTGTAACACCTACTGTTGCTGGCGCTGCTGTTGTTACTGCTGGGAGTCGATCCTCATCCAAGAGGGGAAGTCGGAAAACCACTATAACTACTTCCAGTAAGCAATTGACTGTCCAACAGTCCTTTGCGTGGAAGATAATATATCACAGCAGTCATCCTGTTGCAAAGCGGATAACTCAGGCCTTGACAGCTGTGTTGGTGTTAGACGTGCATCCGGTATTGGTACTGGGTAGATGTATTGCCTCCCGCAGCAACAACAGCAGCTGTGGCACCAGTAGCAGCATCTCGCAAACGCCAACTAGTTCCTAGGCAGGCTAGCTTTGTATCATCGCTTTCCATAAGAGGTACACAGCTGACAACCTCTTACGGAAACTGAGGAAAATCATCGCAGATTGGCTTACCCCAATTGGACTCTCCTGGGGAGTTCTGACATCAGACAACGCCACCAATTTTGTGCGTGCATTATATGAGGGCAAATTCCAGCATGTCCCATGTTTTGCACATACAATGAATTTGGTGGTGCAGAATTTTTTTTAAAAATGACAGGGGCGTGCAAGAGATGCTGTCGGTGGCCCGAAGAATTGGGGGCCACTTTCAGCATTCAGCCACCACGTGCCAAGACTGGTGCACCAGCAAACACTCCTGAACATTCCCCACCATCAGCTGAAGCAAGAGGTGGTAACGAGGGGGAATTCAACCGTCTATATGCTTCAGAGGATGGAGGAGCAGCAAAAGGCCATTCAAGCCTATACATCTGCCTACGATAGAGGCAAAGGAGGGGAAATACACCTGACTCAAGCGCAGTGGAGAATTATTTCAACGTTGTGCAAGGTTCTGCAACCCTTTGAACTTGCCACACATGAAGTCAGTTCAGACACTGCCAGCCTGAGTCAGGTCATTCACCTCATCAGGCTTTTGCAGAAGCAGCTAGAGAGATTGAGGGAGAAGCTAAAACGGAGCAATTCCGCTAGGCATGTGGGACTTGTGAATGGAGCCTTTCATTCACTTAACCAGGATTCACGGGTGGTCAATCTGTTGAAATCAGAGCACTACATTTTGGCCACCGTGCTCGATCCTAGGTTTAAAGCCTACGTTGTATCTCTCTTTCCGGCAGACACAAGTCTGCATATGTTCAAAGACCTGCTGGTGAGACACTTGTCAAGTCAAGCGGAACGTGACCCGCCAACAGCTTCTACTTCATTTTCTACCGCCACTGGAGCTGCCAGGGAAAGGATCAAATTTCCAAAACCACCTGCTGACGGTGATGCAGGGCAGTCAGGAGCGAGTGCTGACATCTGGTCCGAACTGAAGGACCTGCCAACGATTACTGACATGTCGTCTACAATCACTGCATATGATTATGTCACCATTGAAAGAATGGTGGAGGATTATATGAATTGACAGCATCCAAGTAGGCATGTCAGACAGTCCGTACGTATACTGGCAGGAACAGAGGCAATTTGGATGTCCTTGCACAAATTGGCTTTATTTTACCTAAGTTGATGATGTTCATCAAAATTAATTATAATCAATTCCTCCGTGGAGACATTTACCAACAATTGCCTCCAGAAAGTACACAGGGACCTGTGATGGTGGATTCCAGTGGGGACGAATTAATACTCTGTGAGGAGGGGGATGTACACAGTGAAAGGGGTGAGGAATTGGACGATGAGGAGGAGGCTGACATCTTGCCTCTGTAGAGCCAGTTTGTGCAAGGAGAGATTGATTGCTTCTTTTTTGGAGGGGGCCCAAAACAACCAGTCATTTCAGCCGCAGTCGTGTGGCAGACCCTGTCGCTGAAATGATGGGTTTGTTAAAGTGTGCATGTCCTGTTTATACAACATAAGGGTGGGTGGGAGGGCTCAGGACAATTCCATATTACACCTCTTTTTTAAAATTTATCTTTGCATCATGTGATCTTTGGGGCCAATTTTTTTAAGTGACATCCTGTCTGACACTGCAGTGCCACTCCTAGATGGGCCAGGTGTTTGTGCCGGCCACTTGGGTCGCTTAGCTTAGTCATCTAGCGACCTTGGTTCAAATTTTAGGACTAAAAATAATATTGTGAGGTGTTCAGAATAGACTGGAAATGAGCGGAAATTATGGTTATTAAGGTTAATAATACGATGGGATCAAAATTACCCCCAAATGATTTAAGCTGTTTCTGAGGGTTTTTTGAAAAAAAAAACACCCAAATCCAAAACACACCCGAATCAGAAAAAAATTTATAACGGAGGTTTTGCTAAAATGCGTCCGAATCCAAAACACGGCCGCGGAACCAAATCCAAAACCAAAACACAAAACCCAAAAAATGTTCGGTGCACATCACTAGTCCATATACAGTGTGTGTGTGTGTGTTTGTCAGTGTTCATCTGGTCCCTATACAGTGTGCGTGTGTCAGTGTGCATCTGGTCCCTATACAGTGTGTGTGTGTGTGTGTGTGTGTGTGTGTGTCAGTGTGCATATTGCCCCTATACAGTGTGTGTCAGTGTGCATCTGGTCACTATACCGCGTGTGTGTGTGTGTGTGTGTCAATGTGCTCATATACAATCTGTTTTTGTGTCAGTGTGCTCCTGGTCTGTGTGTGGGTGTCAGTGTTCCCCTGGACCTGCACCATATGTGTGTCAGTGTGCCCCCTATACAATCTATGTAATGTGTATACGCAGCTCCTCTGTGGTGTAATGTGCATATGCGGCTCTACTTTGGTGTAACATGTATAAGCATCTCCTCTGCGGTGTAACGTGTATAAGCGGCTGTACTGTGATGCAACGTTTATAAGCGGCTGTATTGTGGTGTAATGTGTACAAGTGGCTCCTCTGTGATGTAAAATATATATATATATATATATATATATATATAAAATCCTATTTTAATAATAAGATTTTTTATTTATTTTATTTTATTTTTATTTATTTTTTTTGGGGGGGGGGCGGCACAAAGTTACTGCCTTGCCCCGGGTAAGAGCAATCCTAGTTTCAGCCCTGGCCTTTTTATAACTTCCACCCAGGACAGCCACTTGAAATTCAGAGACAGCCACTTGAAATTCAGAGCCAGACCACCTCCGGTTGTTGTCTCATGTCGGCGCTGAATCCCATCTTTATCTTGGTCTGTCTACAGCAGTCACTGTAATGCTTCATACAGTTTCTGGTGTTTTGACGATTTCCAGGTACTGCAGTGACTTGATTCGCGATGGCCTCCCAGATCTTCCTCTTTGTCTTTGCTGCTGATGTATGTGCCCTTGGTCCGTACAGAACGTCGTAGGACCGACAGACGCCATCCACTAGGACACAGTTTCCGCCTCGGTTTACCGGGGTACACGTGAAATCTTCCACCCTGTTCCTTCTCCAGAGGCTTCCTCGTCTGACTGATCCTCTGGCTGGCTTGTTGCCTTTTAGGGAAATAAAACATGCAATTAATATCAAAATGATCTGTAGGTGTCCCTGGGAGTGTGTCAGTGTCCCTGGCAATGCGCAAAGATACCTGTAGGTGTGCCTTGGGGTGTGTTGGTGTGCCTGGCAGTGCGCAAAGTGGCCATGGCTATGTTAAGTTGGATGCTAGTGTGGCTGTAGGCACGAAAAGTAACTACCCCTCCTGGCCTTTTCTTTTTCTTCCTATGGCTTTGGTCCCTTGATGACCTTGGCTGTTCGGCCATCTGTTCCTCCTGGGTCGGGGACCAATCCTTGTTGCTGTCGAGCAATTCTTCCGAGGAGTTGGGGGGCACGCGGGTGCTGGTCCCTGGACACTCCTGTTGTAAAAGATAATATAAAAAAACCACAAAAAAACAACCAAACACTCCAAAAATAAAACACAGAGCCAAGCAACTCACATTACATAATTCATTTAAAAAAGAAAATTGCAAAAAAATCCGGCCAAACTCCACTAAAGGCACCCCTGTACCCCAACATGTCATGCTGCAATTAAACCAGTGCTCAAGCATGTCCAAAAAAAACACATTAGCACATTAAAAAAACATTAAAAACCCGCCATAACTCCACTAAAGGCACCTCTGCACCCCAACATGTCATGCTGCAATTAAACTAGTGCTCAACCATGACAAAAAAAACACATTAGCACATTAAAAAAAAACATGAAAATCCATGCCCAAACAAACCAAAAAGACATTAAATCCACCCCTGCACCCCATGTCAAAAATTACATATGTACTCCAAAAAATACAACCAAAAACACTCCAAAAATAAAGCACAGAGCCACGCACATCAAATTACATAATTCTTTTTAAAAAAACTTGCAAAAAAAACCCCCAGCCAAACTCCACTAAAGGCACCCCTGCACCCCAACATGTCATGCTGCAATTAAACTAGTGATGTGCACCGGAAATTTTTTGGGTTTTGTGTTTTGGTTTTGGATTCAGTTCCGCGGCCGTGTTTTGGATTCGGACGCGTTTTGGCAAAACCTTCCTGAAATTTTTTTGTCGGATTGGGTTGTGTTTTGGATTTGGGTGTTTTTATACAAAAAACCCTCAAAAACAGCTTAAATCATAGAATTTGGGGGTAATTTTGATCCCATAGTATTATTAACCTCAATAACCATAATTTACACTAATTTCCAGTCTATTCTGAACACCTCACAATATTATTTTTAGTCCTAAAATTTGCTCCAAGGTCGCTGGATGACTAAGCTAAGCGACCCAAGTGGCCGACGCAAACATCTGGCCCATCTAAGAGTGGCACTGCAGTGTCAGATAGGATGGCAGATTAAAAAAAATGTCCCCAAACAGCACATGATGCAAAGAAAAAAAGAGGCACAATGAGGTAGCTGTGTGACTAAGCTAAGCGACCCAAGTGGCCGACACAAACACCTGGCCCATCTAGGAGTGGCACTGCAGTGTCAGACTAGATGGCAGATTAAAAAAATAGTCCCCAAACAGCACATGATGCAAAGAAAAAAAGAGGCGCAATGAGGTAGCTGTGTGACTAAGCTAAGCGACCCAAGTGGCCGACACAAACACTTGGCCCATCTAGGAGTGGCACTGCAGTGTCAGACAAGATGGCAGATTAAAAAAATAGTCCCCAAACAGCACATGATGCAAAGAAAAAAAAGAGGCGCAATGAGGTAGCTGTGTGACTAATCTAAGCGACCCAAGTGGCCGACAAACACCTGGCCCATCTAGGAGTGGCACTGAGTATCAGACAGGATGGCACTTCAAAAAATAGTCCCCAAACAGCACATGATGCAAAGAAAAATGAAAGAAAAAAGAGGTGCAAGATGGAATTGTCCTTGGGCCCTCCCACCCACCCTTATGTTGTATAAACAGGACATGCACACTTTAACAAACCCATCATTTCAGCGACAGGGTCTGCCACACGACTGTGACTGAAATGACTGGTTGGTTTGGGCCCCCACCAAAAAAGAAGCAATCAATCTCTCCTTGCACAAACTGGCTCTACAGATGTCCACCTCCTCCTCATCATCAGATTCCTCACCCCTTTCACTGTGTACATCCCCCTCCTCACAGATTATTAATTCGTCCCCACTGGAATCCACCATCTCAGGTCCCTGTGCACTTTCTGGAGGCAATTGCTGGTGAATGTCTCCACGGAGGAATTGATTATAATTCATTTTGATGAACATCATCTTCTCCACATTTTCTGGAATAAACCTCGTACGCCGATTGCTGACAAGGTGAGCGGCTGCACTAAACACTCTTTCGGAGTACACACTGGAGGGGGGGCAACTTAGGTAAAATAAAGCCAGTTTGTGCAAGGGCCTCCAAATTGCCTCTTTTTCCTGCCAGAATACGTATGGACTGTCTGACGTGCCTACTTGGATGCGGTCACTCATATAATCCTCCACCATTCTTTCAATGGTGACAGAATCATATGCAGTGACAGTAGACGACATGTCAGTAATCGTTGGCAGGTCCTTCAGTCCGGACCAGATGTCAGCACTCGCTCCAGACTGCCCTGCATCACCGCCAGCGGGTGGGCTCAGAATTCTTAGGCTTTTCCTCGCAGCTCCAGTTGCGGGAGAATGTGAAGAAGGAGCTGTTGACGGGTCACATTCCGCCTGACATGACAATTTTCTCACCAGCAGGTCTTTGAACATCTGCAGACTTGTGTCTGCCGGAAAGAGAGATACAACGTAGGTTTTAAATCTAGGATCGAGCACGGTGGCCAAAATGTAGTGCTCTGATTTCAACAGATTGACCACCCGTGAATCCTGGTTAAGTGAATTAAGGGCTCCATCCACAAGTCCCACATGCCATCTTGTAATTGCTCTTTTTTTAGCTCCTCCTTCAATCTCTCCAGCTTCTTCTGCAAAAGCCTGATGAGGGGAATGACCTGACTCAGGCTGGCAGTGTCTGAACTGACTTCACGTGTGGTAAATTCAAAGGGTTGCAGATCCTTGCACAATGTTGAAATCATTCTCCACTGCACTTGAGTCATGTGCATTCCCCCTCCTTTGCCTATATCGTAGGTAGCTGTATAGGCTTGAATGGCCTTTTACTGCTCCTCCATCCTCTGAAGCATATAGAGGGTTGAATTCCACTTCGTTACCACCTCTTGCTTTAGATGATGGCAGGGCAGGTTCAGGAGTATTTGCTGGTGCTGCAGTCTTCGGCACGCTGTGGCTGAATGCCGAAAGTGGCCAGCAATTCTTCGGGCCACCGACAGCATCTCTTGCACGCACCTGTCGTTTTTTAAATAATTCTGCACCACCAATTTCAATGTATGTGCAAAACATGGGACGTGCTGGAATTTGCCCAGATGTAATGCACGCACAATATTGGTAGCATTGTCCGATGTCACAAATCCCCAGGAGAGTCCAATTGGGGTAAGCCATTCTGCAATGATGTTCCTCAGTTTCCATAAGAGGTTGTCAGCTGTGTGCCTTTTATGGAAAGCGGTGATACAAAGCGTAGCCTGCCTAGTAATGAGTTGGCGTTTGCGAGATGCTGCTACTGGTGCCGCCGCTGCTGTTCTTGCTGCGGGAGGCAATACATCTACCCAGGGAGCTGTCACAGTCATATAGTCCTGAGTCTGCCCTGGTCCACTTGTCCGTGGTTAAGTGGACATTGGGTACAACTGCATTTTTTAGGACACTCTTTTTCTGACGTCTGTGTACATTTTCGGTATCGCCTGCCTAGACAAATGGAACCTAGATGGTATTTGGTACCGGGGACACAGTACCTCAATCAATTCTCTAGTTCCCTGTGAATTAACGGTGGATACCGGAAACACGTTTCTCACCACCCAGGCTGCCAAGGCCTGAGTTATCCGCTTTGAAGCAGGATGACTGCTGTGATATTTCATCTTCCTCGCAAAGGACTGTTGGACAGTCAATTGCTTACTGGAAGTAGTACAAGTGGTCTTCCGACTTCCCCTCTGGGATGACGATCGACTCCCAGCAGCAACAGCAGCGCCAGCAGCAGTAAGCGTTACACTCAAGGATGCAGGAATCCCAGGCAGGAGAGGACCCGTCAGACTTGCCAGTGACATGGCCTGCAGGACTATTGGCTTTCCCGTGTAAGGAGGAAATTGACACTGAGGGAGTTGGTGGTGTGGTTTGCAGGAGCTTGTGTCACGATCCGGGTATCTGGACGCCATTACTTGCCTTTCAGATGTCTCCTGAGGCTGGATCAGCGTTCCAAGGCCGGATCCCATCTGTCTCTACATGCTGCATATCCTTCCTGTCACGCTGAGACGCTGTCACAGCGCCGCCATGTTTGAATCCTGCATGGCGTCTCCCGTCCTCCGCGGCCTCCGCCGCCGCTCCTGTGTTATAGTTGCAGGTTGTCAGAGTGGTGCTTCATGTCTGCCGCGGCCTCCGCTGTCATCCACGAGTCTCAGCATACACTTGTCAGTCTGGCGTCTCCTGTCCTCTGCGGCCGGCGCCGCCATTACAGTTATGTTCCCACATGGTTTTCCAAACCAGCTTTCCCTCCAGGTTCTAACATGGGCGCAGCCATGTTGGATCCAATCACATATCTCAGTTCCACCAATCCACTGCCTCTGGAAATCTGCATAATTGCCCAGCCAATGCCTGCATTGCTGCAGGTATAAGTATCCTGTGCCTGGGCCAGGAAATAGACAGTGCTTTGTTTGTCATACCTTGTTCCAGTCTCTCTCTCCTGTGGTTGTTTCTCCAGGTTCCAGCTCCTGTCTCCAGCATCCGCTAAGAGACCCGCACCTGCCTACCATCCTGCGGTGCAGCCTGACTCTGCAGTCCTCCGTGGCTGATCCAGCTCCCAGCTACAGCTATAACTCATCTGCTTCCAGCAGTCTGCTTCCAGCAGATTCCAGCTCCTTTAAAGTGCCGATGTTGTTCCAGGGGATCCCTACTTACCAGCAGTATCCACTACCACCGGTAACCATCCTTCAACTCCTCTGTTTCCATGCTCCCTAGCATCTTACAGTATCCACTCCGTGTTTCATCACCTGGCTGGTTCCATCCAGCATTCACTTCGTGACTTTATCACCTGGCTGATCCCATTCAGCATCCACTCCGTGTCTTACCACCTGGCTGGTTCTGTCCAGCAAATACAACAGCTTATTCAAGTTACCAACTTTATCCATTACATGTACTGGCATGTTCCTCGGCTATCTCCACTACTACAGCCAGGCCTGGTAAGGTTATTTCATCAAAGGACTTTAACAGCTGTTCTTTAATCTACCAGTGCTCTGTGATACCTTCCATGGTCAAAGTGTTCCAGGAACTATATTATTTGCCATTACCATTATTTGCTGTCTGTTAATAAACTTTTAGTTTACTTTTACCTGGTTGTCATGGTCACACCTTCGGGTTTCCTTTAACACTTACATGTCCAGGGGTCTGATTAAACCTCCCTGGTTTAAGTTCCTTTCAGCCCCTACAACTGAGGCTTCCTCCTGTCAGCCAAAACCCTCAGTTGTGACAGTAAGCACTGACATTATGAATCCAGTCGGAGACCAGGATCAAGCAGCCAGGCCGATGCAAGAACTGGCAGCCCGACTCAAACATCAGGAGGCTGCACAAGGCCACATCATCCGCTGTCTCCAGGATCTCTCTACGCGGCTGGATGGGATTCAAACGACCCTCCGTGGACCTGGCACGTCCGGTGCCTCCACAACAGTGACACCAGCTGTAACCCCACCCACCTTACCCATTTCCATTCCACGTCTTCATCTTCCAACGCCAGCAAAATTTGATGTTTCTCCAAGGTTCTGCAGGGGATTTCTCAACCAATGCGAAATCCATTTTGAGCTTCAACCTGGCAATTTCCCCAGTGACCGTACTAAAATTGCCTATATCATTTCCCTTCTCAGCGGCTCAGCCCTTGACTGGGCATCACCTTTATGGGAGAAGTCTGATCCCCTGCTGTCCTCCTAAACTGACTTTGTGGCAACATTCAGGCGCATCTTCGACGAGCCAGGCCGGGTAACCTCTGCTTCATCTGAGATTCTCCATTTACGCCAGGGAACACGTACTGTGGGACAGTATCTCATACAGTTCAAAATCCTTGCATCCGAACTGGCATGGAACGACGAGGCCCTGTATGCTGCATTCTGGCATGGCTTATCAGAACGCATCAAGGATGAGTTAGCTACCAGAGACTTGCCCTCTAAGTTGGATGAGCTAATTTCACTATGCATGAAGGTTGATCTACGGTTTAGAGAGAGCAACTGAACGAGGAAGATCATCTATTCCTAAATCTTCTGTTCCTCCTCCTCGTCAACCATCTCCATCCAAGGATGAGCCCATGCAAATTGGTCATTCCCGTCTATCTCCCGCTGAGCGCCGAAGACGTCTCTCTGTCTCTACTGTGCAGCTCCGTCTCACACTATCAATGCCTGTCCCAAACGTCCGGGAAACTCCAAATCCTAGCTCGCCAAGGAGAGGGCCAGCTAGGAGTAATGATCTCCTCTCCATCTCCTCATGATTGTAATCTCCCAGTCTCGATTCAAATTGGTCAACGTTACAGGAACATCATTGCCCTCCTTGATTCCGGAGCAGCTGGGAATTTTATAACTGAAGCTTATGTTAAGCGGTGGTCCCTACCCACCGAGAGACTTTCCTCGTCCATCTCCTTGACTGCCGTGGATGGCAGCAAGATTTTTGATGCAGTTATTTCTCTAAGGACTCTACCAGTTCGTCTGAGAGTGGGAGTTCTTCATTCAGAATTTATTTCCTTTTTAGTGACTCCAAGAGCCACACATCCAGTGGTTTTGGGCCTTCCATGGCTCCGCCTCCACAATCCATCGATTGATTGGACGACTACTCAGATACTAGCATGGGGTCCCTCCTGTGCTGAGACCTGTTTGTCCAAAGTGCTTCCTGTTTGTTCTTCTTTCCCCAGGTCGTCTGATGTTCCACCTCCTCCATATCAAGACTACACGGACGTGTTCAGTAAAGCTTCTGCTGATATCCTTCCTCCTCATAGAGAATGGGACTGTCCAATTGATCTCATTCCAGGGAAGGTTCCACCTCGAGGCCGAACTTATCCGTTGTCTCTGCCTGAGACGCACTCCATGGAGGAGTACATCAAAGAGAACCTGGCGAAGGGTTTTATCCGACCTTCTTCTTCTCCAGCTGGCGCAGGCTTCTTCTTCGTTAAGAAGAAAGACGGTGGTCTGCGGCCGTGCATCGACTACAGAGGTCTGAACGACATTACCGTCAAGAACAGATATCCTTTACCCTTGATTACAGAGCTCTTCGATAGAGTCAGCGGAGCAACCATCTTTACAAAGTTGGATTTGAGGGGTGCCTACAATCTCATCCGGATCCGTGAGGGTGACGAGTGGAAGACCGCCTTTAACACCCGTGATGGACATTATAAGTAACTCGTCATGCCCTTTGGATTGAGCAACGCTCCAGCTGTCTTCCAGCATTTCGTGAATGAGATCTTCAGAGACATCTTATACCGCCATGTCGTGTTTATCTAGATGATATCCTCATCTTTGCCAATAATCTAGAGGAACATCGTTTCTGGGTAAAGGAGGTTCTGTCCCGTCTCCGTGTCAACCATCTCTATTGCAAATTGGAGAAATGTGTTTTTGAAGTTAAATCCATTCCGTTTCTAGGTTACATTGTGTCCGGTTCCAGACTAGAGATGGATCCTGAGAAACTACAAGCAATCCTGAATTGGCCGATACCCTTAACCCTCAAAGGGGTCTAGAGGTTCTTAGGGTTCGCCAATTATTACAGAAAGTTTATACGAGACTTTTCCACCATTGTGGCGCCTATCACTGCATTAATCAAGAAGGGTGCTAACCCGTCCAAGTGGTCTGAAGAAGCTACGCAAGCTTTTCATCTTCTAAAGCAACGTTTCATCTCTGCACCAGTTCTGAAACAGCCCGACATCGACTCTCCTTTCATCTTAGAGGTGGATGCCTCCTCCGTTGGAGTAGGAGCGGTGTTATCCCAGAGGGCTAAAGATGGTCATCTACATCCTTGCAGTTTCTTCTCCCGGAAGTTCTCCCCAGCTGAGCGCAACTATGCCATTGGCGACCAGGAGTTGCTAGCCATCAAGCTCGCTCTAGAGGAGTGGAGATATCTGTTGGAGGGAGCTTCTCATTCAATCACTATACTTACCGACCACAAGAATCTTTTATACCTGAAAGTCGCACAATGTCTTAACCCTCGTCAGGCCAGATGGGCACTTTTCTTTTCCAGGTTCGACTTTAAACTCCAGTTCTGTCCGGGCTCTCAGAATCGCAAGGCCGATGCCCTTTCCCGCTCTTGGGAGCAAGAAAATGAGTCAGAGTCTTCAGACAAGCATCCTATTATTAATCCGTTGGCATTCTCCATGGTAGGGATGGACTCTACGCCTCCACCAGGGAAAAGTTTTGTGAAGCCGGTGTTAAGGAAGAAGCTCATGCATTGGGCCCATGCTTCCTATTTTGCCGGACATACAGGCATTCAGAAAACCCTCGAGTTTATCTCTAGGTCCTACTGGTGGCCAACTCTGAAGAAGGACGTCATGGAGTTTATTGCTTCTTGCCCGAAGTGCGCCCAACACAAAGTCTCCCGCCAGTCGCCTGCGGGGCAACTGGTTCCATTATCTGTTCCCCGTCGACCGTGGACTAATTTGTCGATGGACTTTGTTACAGACCTGCCTATGTGCAACAAGTTTAATACCATCTGGGTGGTAGTTGACTGGTTCACCAAGATGGCACATTTCATACCCCTCACCGGTCTTCCATCAGCTTCCAAGTTGGCTCAAGTGTTTATCCAAGAGATCTTCCGACTTAACGGTCTTCTCCGATCGTGGAGTACAATTTGTAGCCAAATTTTGGCGAAGTTTGTGTCAAGCCCTCCAAGCCAAGTTAAAGTTTTCTACAGCTTACCATCCTCAGACCAATGGTCAAACCGAGAGGGTGAATCAGGACTTGGAGGCCTTCCTCCGCATTTATGTGTCTTCCTCCCAAGATGACTGGGTTCAACTCCTTCCTTGGGCCGAGTTTAGCCACAACAATCAATACCATTCCTCATCCTCCTCAACACCATTCTTCATCAACTATGGATTCCACCCTAAAGTTCCAGAATTCCAACCGCTTCCAGCAACTTCTGTTCCAGCAGTGGATGTCACCTTGCGGCAGTTTTCAAATAACTGGAAGAATGTCTGCGCGGCCCTGCTTAAAGCCTCATTCAGTTACAAGAAGTTTGCCGATAGGAAGCGTAGAGCGGTTCCTGCTCTCAAGGTGGGTGATCGTGTATGGTTGTCCATGAAGAATTTGAGGTTGAGAGTTCCCAGCATGAAATTTGCACCTCGTTACATCGGTCCTTTTAAAATTGAACAAGTCATCAATCCTGTTGCTTACAGACTCCAGTTACCTCCCTTCTTGAAAATACACAGGACATTCCATGTTTCCCTGTTGAAACCGCTGATCCTGAATCGGTTTCATTCTGCACTTCCTCCAGCTCCTAAAGTTCAAACTCAACGGGGAGTCGAGTATGAGGTGGCCAAGATTCTGGACTCACGTTTTCGTTACGGTCAGTTGCAGTATCTTATTGACTGGAAGGGCTATGGTCCTGAAGAACGCTCTTGGACCAATGCGTCAGATGTCCATGCTCCTGCCTTGGTCCGGAATATCCACTCGAAGTTTCCTCTAAAGCCTAAGAAGTGTCCTGGGGCCACTCCTAAAGGGGGGGGGGGGGTGCTGTCACGATCCCTAGCATCTTACAGTATCCACTCCGTGTTTCATCACCTGGCTGGTTCCATCCAGCATTCACTCCGTGACTTTATCACCTGGCTGATCCCATTCAGCATCCACTCCGTGTCTTACCACCTGGCTGGTTCTGTCCAGCAAATACAACAGCTTATTCAAGTTACCAACTTTATCTATTACATCTACTGGCATGTTCCTCGGCTATCTCCACTACTACAGCCAGGCCTGGTAAGGTTATTTCATCAAAGGACTTTAACAGCTGTTCTTTAATCTACCAGTGCTCTGTGATACCTTCCATGGTCAAAGTGTTCCAGGAACTATATTATTTGCCATTACCATTATTTGCTGTCTGTTATTACACGGAGTCTATTAATAAACTTTTATTTTACTTTTACCTGGTTGTCATGGTCACACCTTCGGGTTTCCTTTAACACTTACATGTCCAGGGGTCTGATTAAACCTCCCTGGTTTAAGTTCCTTTCAGCCCCTACAACTGAGGCTTCCTCCTGTCAGCCAAAACCCTCAGTTGTGACAGCTTGGTTACAAGAGGAAGGGATTTAGTGGTCAGTGGACTGCTTCCGCTGTCACCGAAAGTTTTTGAACTTGTCAATGACTTCTGATGAATGCGCTCCAGGTGACGTATAAGGGAGGATGTTCCTAGGTGGTTAACGTCCTTACCCCTACTTATTACAGCTTGACAAAGGCAACACACGGCTTGACACCAGTTGTCCGCATTTCTGTTGAAATAATTCCACACCAAAGAGGTGATTTTTTTTTGTATTTTGACAAGGCATGTCAATGGCCATATTCGTCCCACGGACAACAGGTGTCTCCCTGGGTGCCTGACTTAAACAAACCACCTCACCATCAGAATCCTCCTTGTCAATTTCCTCCCCAGCGCCAGCAGCACCCATATCCTCATCCTGGTGTACTTCAACAGTGACATCTTCAATTTGACAATCAGGAACTGGACTGCGGGTGCTCCTTCCAGCACTTGCAGGGGGCGTGCAAATGGTGGAAGGCGCCACCTCTTCCCGTCCAGTGTTGGGAAGGTCAGGCATCACAACCGACACAATTGGACTCTCTTTGGGGATTTGTGATTTAGAAGAACGCACAGTTCTTTGCTGTGCTTTTGCCATCTTAACTCTTAAGTTTTCTAGCAGGAGGATGAGTGCTTCCATCCTCATGTGAAGCTGAACCACTAGCCATGAACATAGGCCAGGGCCTCAGCCGTTCCTTGCCACTCCGTGTCGTAAATGGCATATTGGCAAGTTTACGCTTCTCCTCAGACGATTTTAATTTAGATTTTTGGGTCATTTTACTGAACTTTTGTTTTTTGGATTTTACATGCTCTCTACTAGGACATTGGGCAACGGCCTTGGCAGATGTCGTTGATGGCATTTCATCGTCTTGGCCATGACTAGTGGCAGCAGCTTCAGCATGAGGTGGAAGTGGATCTTGATCTTTCCCTATTTTACCCTCCACATTTATGTTCTCCATTTTTTAATGTGTGGAATTATATGCCAGTAATATATTTATCAATAGCAATGGCCTACTACTATATATACTGCGCACCAAACCTTAAATGCACCACAGGTATGAATGGATAGTATACTTAACGACACAGAGGTAGGTAGAGCAGTCGCCTACTGTACCGTACTGCTATATATTGTATACTGGTGGTCAGCAAACTGTGCAAAACTGAAATGCACCACAGGTATGGATGGATAGTATACTTGATGACACAGAGGTAGGTAGAGCAGTGGCCTTCTGTACCGTACTGCTATATATTATATACTGGGGGTCAGCAAACTGTGCAAAACTGAAATCCACCACAGGTATGGATGGATAGTATACTTGACGACACAGAGGTAGGTAGAGCAGTGGCCTACTGTACCGTACTGCTATATATTATATACTGGTGGTCAGCAAACTGTGCAAAACTGAAATGCACCACAGGTATGGATGGGCTAGTATACCTGAAGACACAGAGGTAGAGCAGTGGATTACTGTACTGTACTGCTATATATATATATATATATATATATATATATATTATATATATATATATATAGTTATACTGGTGGTCAGCAAAATTCTGCACTGTCCTCCTACTATATACTACAATGCAGCACAGATATGGAGCTTTTTTCAGGCAGAGAACGTATAATACTGGTGGTCACTGGTCAGCAAAACTCTGCACTGTCCTCCTACTATAAAATACTGCTGGTCCCCAGTCCCCACAATAAAGCAATTAGCACACTGAGCACAGATATTTGCAGCACACTGAGCACAGATATGGAGCGTTTTTCAGGCAGAGAACGTAGATATTTGCACTTGCAGCACACTGAGCACAGATATTTGCAGCACACTGAGCACAGATATTTGCAGCACACTGAACATAGAAACTGAGAGGACGCCAGCCACGTCCTCTCACGATCATCTCCAATGCACGAGTGAAAAATGGCGGCGACGCGCGGCTCCTTATATAGAATACGAATCTCGCGAGAATCCGACCGCGGGATGATGACGTTCGGGCGCGCTCAGGTTAACCGAGCAAGGCGGGAGGATCCGAGTTGCTCGGACCCGTGCCAAAAAAGGTGAAGTTCGGGCGGGTTCAGATCCTGTGGATCCGAATCCGCTCATCACTAAATTAAACCAGTGCTCAAGCATGACCAAAAAAAAATAAAAAATTAGCACATAAAAAAAAAAACATGAAAAACCACACCCAAACTCCACTAAAGGCACCCCTGCACCCCAACATGTCATGCTGCAATTAAACCAGTGCTCAAGCATGACCAATAAAACACATTAGCACATAAAAAACATGAAAAACCACACCCAACCAATCCAAAAGGACATTAAAAATTTAAATCCACCCCTGCACCAACATGTCATGCTGCAATTTAACAAGTGCTCAAGCATGACCAAAAAAACACATTAGTACATTAAAAAAAAACATGAGAAACACCGCCCAAACTCCACTAAAGGCACCCCTGCACCCCAACATGTCATGCAGCAATTAAACCAGTGCTCAACAATGACACAAAAAAAAACAACCACATTAGCACATAAAAAAAACATGAAAAACCACACCCAAACACAAAACTCCACTAAAGCCATGCAGCAATAAAAGCAGCACCTTAAAAATACACACCTGTACACATTTTATACATACCCCAAACACACCCAAGAAGCACCACAGCTACACCTCATGGCACCCCCCCAGCACCCAAACATTACATGCTGCACTCATACCTCATACAAAACAGTAGCCAAGCATTCAAAACAGCGCCCATACACTACATAAGCTCCTACATGCAACGCCAGACCACGTGTGGTACTTACCAAAAATTGTCAACTCTGGCCAAAAAACAACTCTCCTCCGGGCTGGCAGGTCTTCTGTCCATCCTTGATGAAAGTCTGCAGGGTGTGTGTACGATACCACAGCAAGCAAAGCCAAATTGATCTTCACTCCGCTCTGCAGGTTCACAAAATGGCTGCTAAGCACGCAGCAAACAAGCCTACTTATATGATGAGAAGCGCAGGAAGTCGAATCCAGGCCGCCCACTATTCGGCCATTGGTGCCTTTTCGACTGGAGGCATTTCAAATCCATTTCAAATTGAATATGTTGATTTCAATGGCCGCGGTGGAGGGATTCGACAGTCGAATACTGTCGAATCTGAAAACTGTCGAATCCACTGCGGGATTCGACACCAATTGAATATACCCCTAAAAGTTGGAAACCGCTTATACCATCTTTACAGTCTTCGTAACATAGCAACATAGTATCTAAGGTTGAAAAAATACAATTGTCCATCGAGTTCAACCTATTTGTGGTCTCCTATGCACGATTATTTTGTAGAAAATTTTGACTGAAGTTGACGACTGCCGTTACATTTTACCCCTCTTTTTTATAAATACCATAGTGCGTGACTATGCCCCGTAACCCTGGATATCCTTATCCATTAGGAATTTATCTAACCCATTCTTAAAGGTGTTGACTGAGTCTGCCATTAAAACTCCCTCAGGCAGGGAATTCCAAACACGTATCGTCCATACCGTAAAAAAGCCTTTACGCCGTATTGTGCGGAATCTCCTCTCCTCTAACCTGAGCGAGTGTCCACGAGTTCTCTGTGTTGATCTAACCAAAAACAGGTCCTGCGCAACATCTGTGTAATGTCCCCTTATATATTTGTAAATGTTGATCATGTCCCCTCTTAATCTCCTCTTTTCCAGTGTAAACATGCCTAGTCTTGCAAGCCTTTCCTCATATTCCAGCGTCTCCATACCCTTAATTAGTTTGGTCGCCCGCCTTTGAACCTTTTCTAGCTCCAGGATATCCTTTTTGTAGTAAGGTGCCCAGAATTGTACACAGTATTCAAGGTGTGGCCTCACAAGTGATTTATATAACGGGAGTATAATACTCTCGTCCCTAGCATCAATTCCCCGTTTTATGCATGCTAATATCTTATTAGCCTTCTTTGCTGCAGTCCTACTTTGGGTACTACTGCTTAGTTGCTATCTATGAGGACACCTAAGTCCTTTTCCACTACAGAATCCCCTAATTTTACCCCATTTAGTAGGTAGGTGTAATTTTTGTTCTTGTTACCACAGTGCATTACCTTACACTTGTCTGTATTGAAGCGCATTCTCCATTTCGCTGCCCAAGCTTCTAATTTAACTAAGTCATTCTGAAGCGACTCAGCATCCCCCTCCGCATTTATAACTTTACACAATTTGGTATCATCTGCAAAAATTGACACCATGCTCTCTAGACCTTCTGTTAGGTCGTTAATGAAAATATTGAACAATAGCTGTCCTAATACTGAGCCTTGCGGCACACCACTTAGCACTACAGTCCAAGTTGAAAAAGATCCATTAACCACAACGCGCTTCTGACGTACTTTTAAAATACTATAATAGTTAATTACGCTATCTTTCAGCTGCATCGTTACACGAAGTACATGTCATATGGTGGAGGAGGAAACGGTTCATTCCCCCAAATACCACTATTCTTCAGCCACCTTTTTTCACAACATGTGGGTGTGTGGGAAAATTCATACAATCTGTGCTAAAGTAATGTATTTTATCAATGATTTGTTTTCCTTGCATCTCATTGTGGACTCTTTAGCATTGTTATCTGCTAATTTTGAGAACTGGTCATTGGGTATAAATAAACGAAAGATCCTGCCACTCCTAACCTCCATTGTGATGGTAGCTAAGAAGGTCATACTAAATAATTGGACAGTCTGTGCTTCACGCATGCTTAGTTCAGTAATTCTTTAAGTTATTATTTTTTGATAGAAGATCCACTTTACCACATATAGAAAAAGGAGTAATAAAATGTTATGACAAATGGCAATTTTTGAACAACCAACAAACTAATGTATTGACACTCTTTGAAAAAAACAATTGGTTCCTCTATGGACGTATTGATGCCACAACTTGATTATGTTCACTTTAAGTGTTACTGCTTCTTGATGTATTTTTACCAAGTCATTATTGCCAATATATCATGATGATGAGGACCTCGAGACTCACCCATAGACTTATATGATAATGATATTTATATAGCACTTTTCTCCTAATATGACTCAAAGTGCTTTACTATTGTCTTTACAGCTCAAAATACAAAGCAAGCTTAACAGTAGATATTAGTGAAATGTGTGAGTAAATAGATAAGTCTTTAGTCTATTTTTGAAGGATTCTAGAGTGGAGGCTTCTTGCACTGTGCGGGGAAGAGAGTTACAAAGAGTTGGAGCCACAAAGTTGAAAGCTCGATCCCCAGATGAATTCAGGGAGAGTTTAGGTACTGTTACTAGTCCTTCATCTACAGATCATAGTAATTGAGTGGGACCTGTAGGGCTTTGAAAGTCAGTAAGCCAATCTTGAAAATGATTTACCATTTTACAGGTAGCCAGTGAAGGGAGTAGAGAATGGGTGTTATATGGTTGGAACTGGGATGGTAGGTTAATAGCCTGGCAGCTGCATTTTGTACCATCTGCAAGTGGTGCAATTTTTTTTCTGGGAGATCAAGGTAGAGGGCATTGCAGCAGCCTAGGCGTGATGATACAAATGCATATATGACTTTAGGTAGGTCTTCTGAGGGAATTAGGTGCCTGATTCTGGCTAGGTTACTCAGGTGAAAGAATGAGGATTTGATCGTGGCTAACACCTGATGTTTAAGTGTCAGGCCACTATCCAGGACAAAACCAAGATTCCGCACATGTTCAGTGTTTTGTAGTTCTGAACCCCCAAGCGTAAATCCTGTCAGTTGGCTATACTACAGTCTTGCCCTGTGACTTATAATCAGGACTTCTGTTTTATCAGGGTTCAGTCTCAGCCAATTGGAACTCATCCACTCCTGGAGCTCAGCTAGGCAGCCATTTAGGGTTATTTTGGGGTTATCAGTACCTGGAGGAAAGGACAGGTACAGTTTTGTATCATCTGCATAGCAGACCAGACCATGACATATGATTATTTCACCCAGTGGTAGCATGTATACTGCAAAAAGCATATGAAATAGTATAGAACCCTGTGGGACACCATAAGTCAATGGCACTGGTGGCGAAAAGTATACTCCAGGTGAAATTCTCTGACCTTCCAGTGAGAAATTATTTGAACCAGCTAAGGAATGTGCCATCCAGACCACAGAAATTCTTCAGGCACTCAATTAGAATCCCATGGTCCACTGTGTCAAATGCTGCAGAGAAATTCAGAAGGATTAAGATTGAACAGTCACCTTTGTCTCTTGCCATTAGTAGATCATTAAGCACATATAACAGGACTGTTTTGGTGCTATGTCTTCTCCTGAATCCTGACTGGAATGGATCATTAATGTCATGGGTTGACAGGTAGGTTTCTAGTTGAGTTGCAAGTGCAACCACTTTCTCAATAACCTTTGCTAGAAAAAGAAGGTTTGATACTGGCCTCTAGTTAGCCATGCAGTCAGGGTCTAAATTCGATTTTTTAAGAAGTGGTCAGACTATTGCTTCCTTTAGTGGTTCAGGAAAAATGCCTGTCTGCAAAGAGCATTGAACTAT
This sequence comes from Pseudophryne corroboree, assembly GCF_028390025.1. Lineage (NCBI taxonomy): Eukaryota > Metazoa > Chordata > Amphibia > Anura > Myobatrachidae > Pseudophryne > Pseudophryne corroboree. The sequence goes on along the minus strand of NC_086451.1, from coordinate 188,607,215 downwards.
TTTTGCAAATACAGGGCTGATTATTTCCATAGACCCTAATAGAAGGTTTGATTGAGGCAGGGTCCAGATCACAGGTGGAGAGATGCAACATTCGAGTAATTTCAGCAATGTTTTGTACTTCCACTTGGTCAGAGCTGTTACATGAAGACAGGTGGTTTACATTGGCAGGCTTGCTAGATTGGTACTCAGTTGGTATCACTGTGGGGACTCTAGCCCGGATGGTGGATACTTTGGGGGTGATTCTGACTTGATCGTAGCTGTGCTAAATTTAGCACAGCTACGATCAGGAACACAGACATGTGGGGAGACCCCCAGCACAGGGCTAGCCCGCACCACGTCAGTCCCTGCCCAATCGCTGAAGTACAAAAGCAATGCACAGTGGCGATGCTTTTGTACTTCAGGAGTAGCTCTTCGCCAGCACAGCTTTTGGGTGGCAGAGGATTTCGTCAGGCTGCAGGCATGCTGGTTTGCTAAGCACCTCCACTGTACGGAAAAGCTGAGATTGCCTATTTTTTGCTGCCATGATAGTAAACCAATAGTTTTATCAATCTACATTGCCTTTTCCCTCCCCCCACCTTCCCTTTTTGTTCCTGTTTATATTTTTTATTGTGTTTGGCCATGTATGTTTATTGTATTCATGATATCTGAGAACATAATTCGAGAGAACTTATGTCAAACACAGTGGAGCTCTGTTCACTGAGGCCTTTGGTACCTCTAATGATGTTCTCAAGAAGCCAGTTTTTTTTATATATATATATATATATATATATATATATATATATTCATACTCTATGGCTATACTTTGTATTCTGTATAAAATATACTTATTTAAAAAAAAAAAAAAAAAAAGGCCAGTAGCAATAGAGGTGCCATGTTTATAAACATATGAGCTGATGGTGGACATACATCCCCCCCCCCCCCCCGAAAATATCAATGACACGTCTGCGTTTTTGTAACCACTCCCCGTTAACACCTCCAAATGGTCACTTCCTGTCAATCACTTACCTGTGAAATGCTCATTCTGACAGGAATCACAGTGGTACCTTGACACATGCGCAGTGTGATCACAGCACATACACAGTCTACCAAAAATATCTTACATGCGTGAACATTGGCCATAGCATACAAATATAAATTAGGCCCTAATTTATGACCTCGGTCCAAAAGAGAAAAAGACTGGAAACCTGTGCTCCTGCACACCTGCTATAGTTGATCACCTACCCTAAACCATGCAACATTCCATCATACAGTATGTGAGTAAATCTATCAACTTGGTATATTTGTGAAGCATAACTGGAAAGAAATGTGGACCTTAGTGGGAATCATGAACAACCTACAACCTGTAGCTAAACCCCCTATAACTGGCTTAACCACAAGCAATCAGCTTTCCCATTAAGCTGTAGAGATGAGCGGGTTCGGTTTCTTTGAATCCGAACCCGCACGAACTTCACTTTTTTTTCCACGGGTCCGAGCGACTCAGATCTTCCCGCCTTGCTCGGTTAACCCGAGCGCGCCCGAACGTCATCATGACGCTGTCGGATTCTCGCGAGGCTCGGATTCTATCGCGAGACTCGGATTCTATATAAGGAGCCGCGCGTCGCCGCCATTTTCACTCGTGCATTGAGATTGATAGGGAGAGGACGTGTCTGGCGTCCTCTCCATTAGAATAGAGATAGATAGATTAGATAGAGAGAGATTGTGCAGAGTCGCAGACAGAGTTAGTTTACCACAGTCAGTGACCAGTGCAGTTGCTAGTTAACTTTTATTTAATATAATATATCCGTTCACTTCTCTCTGCTATATCCGTTCTCTGCCTGAAAAAAAAAACGATACACAGCACAGTCAGTCACACAGTGTGACTCAGTCTGTGTGCACTCAGCTCAGCCCAGTGTGCTGCACAGTCATCAATGTATAAATTAAAAGCTTATAATTAATTGTGGGGGAGACTGGGGAGCACTGCAGGTTGTTAGCAGGAGCCAGGAGTACAATTATATTAATTAACAGTGCACACTTTTGCTGCAGGAGTGGTGACCAGTGCCTGACCACCAGTATAGTATTGTTGTATACTACTAATATCTCTTTAAATATCAACCAGTCTATATTAGCAGCAGACACAGTACAGTGCGGTAGTTCACGGCTGTGGCTACCTCTGTGTCGGCACACGGCAGGCAGTCCGTCCGACCAGAATTGTATTATTTATTATTATATACCTACCACCTAACCGTGGTTTTTTTTTCATTCTTTATACCGTCATAGTGTCATCCTAATTGTTACGAGTATACTACTATCTCTTTATCAACCAGTGTACAGTGCGGTAGTTCACGGCTGTGGCTACCTCTGTGTCGGCACACGGCAGGCAGTCCGTCCGACCAGAATTGTATTATTTATTATTATATACCTACCACCTAACCGTGGTTTTTTTTTCATTCTTTATACCGTCATAGTGTCATCCTAATTGTTACGAGTATACTACTATCTCTTTATCAACCAGTGTACAGTGCGGTAGTTCACGGCTGTGGCTACCTCTGTGTCGGCACACGGCAGGCAGTCCGTCCGACCAGAATTGTATTATTTATTATTATATACCTACCACCTAACCGTGGTTTTTTTTTCATTCTTTATACCGTCATAGTGTCATCCTAATTGTTACGAGTATACTACTATCTCTTTATCAACCAGTGTACAGTGCGGTAGTTCACGGCTGTGGCTACCTCTGTGTCGGCACACGGCAGGCAGTCCGTCCGACCAGAATTGTATTATTTATTATTATATACCTACCACCTAACCGTGGTTTTTTTTTCATTCTTTATACCGTCATAGTGTCATCCTAATTGTTACGAGTATACTACTATCTCTTTATCAACCAGTGTACAGTGCGGTAGTTCACGGCTGTGGCTACCTCTGTGTCGGCACACGGCAGGCAGTCCGTCCGACCAGAATTGTATTATTTATTATTATATACCTACCACCTAACCGTGGTTTTTTTTTCATTCTTTATACCGTCATAGTGTCATCCTAATTGTTACGAGTATACTACTATCTCTTTATCAACCAGTGTACAGTGCGGTAGTTCACGGCTGTGGCTACCTCTGTGTCGGCACACGGCAGGCAGTCCGTCCGACCAGAATTGTATTATTATTATAATATATACCACCTAACCGTGGTTTTTTTTTCATTCTTTATACCGTCATAGTGTCATACTAGTTGTTACGAGTATACTACTATCTCTTTATCAACCAGTGTACAGTGCGGTAGTTCACGGCTGTGGCTACCTCTGTGTCGGCAGTCGGCAGGCAGTCCGTCCATCCATAATTGTATTATTATTATAATATATACCACCTAACCGTGGTTTTTTTTTCATTCTTTATACCGTCATAGTGTCATCCTAATTGTTACGAGTATACTACTATCTCTTTATCAACCAGTGTACAGTGCGGTAGTTCACGGCTGTGGCTACCTCTGTGTCGGCACACGGCAGGCAGTCCGTCCGACCAGAATTGTATTATTTATTATTATATACCTACCACCTAACCGTGGTTTTTTTTTCATTCTTTATACCGTCATAGTGTCATCCTAATTGTTACGAGTATACTACTATCTCTTTATCAACCAGTGTACAGTGCGGTAGTTCACGGCTGTGGCTACCTCTGTGTCGGCAGTCGGCAGGCAGTCCGTCCATCCATAATTGTATTATTATTATAATATATACCACCTAACCGTGGTTTTTTTTTCATTCTTTATACCGTCATAGTGTCATCCTAATTGTTACGAGTATACTACTATCTCTTTATCAACCAGTGTACAGTGCGGTAGTTCACGGCTGTGGCTACCTCTGTGTCGGCAGTCGGCAGGCAGTCCGTCCATCCATAATTGTATTATTATTATAATATATACCACCTAACCGTGGTTTTTTTATACCACCTAACCGTGGCAGTCCGTCCATAATTGTATACTAGTATCCAATCCATCCATCTCCATTGTTTACCTGAGGTGCCTTTTAGTTCTGCCTATAAAATATGGAGAACAAAAAAGTTGAGGTTCCAAAATTAGGGAAAGATCAAGATCCACTTCCACCTCGTGCTGAAGCTGCTGCCACTAGTCATGGCCGAGACGATGAAATGCCAGCAACGTCGTCTGCCAAGGCCGATGCCCAATGTCATAGTACAGAGCATGTCAAATCCAAAACACCAAATATCAGAAAAAAAAGGACTCCAAAACCTAAAATAAAATTGTCGGAGGAGAAGCGTAAACTTGCCAATATGCCATTTACCACACGGAGTGGCAAGGAACGGCTGAGGCCCTGGCCTATGTTCATGGCTAGTGGTTCAGCTTCACATGAGGATGGAAGCACTCAGCCTCTCGCTAGAAAACTGAAAAGACTCAAGCTGGCAAAAGCACCGCAAAGAACTGTGCGTTCTTTGAAATCCCAAATCCACAAGGAGAGTCCAATTGTGTCGTTTGCGATGCCTGACCTTCCCAACACTGGACGTGAAGAGCATGCGCCTTCCACTATTTGCATGCCCCCTGCAAGTGCTGGAAGGAGCACCCGCAGTCCAGTTCCTGATAGTCAGATTGAAGATGTCAGTGTTGAAGTACACCAGGATGAGGAGGATATGGGTGTTGCTGGCGCTGGGGAGGAAATTGACCAGGAGGATTCTGATGGTGAGGTGGTTTGTTTAAGTCAGGCACCCGGGGAGACACCTGTTGTCCGTGGGAGGAATATGGCCGTTGACATGCCAGGTGAAAATACCAAAAAAATCAGCTCTTCGGTGTGGAGGTATTTCACCAGAAATGCGGACAACAGGTGTCAAGCCGTGTGTTCCCTTTGTCAAGCTGTAATAAGTAGGGGTAAGGACGTTAACCACCTCGGAACATCCTCCCTTATACGTCACCTGCAGCGCATTCATAATAAGTCAGTGACAAGTTCAAAAACTTTGGGTGACAGCGGAAGCAGTCCACTGACCAGTAAATCCCTTCCTCTTGTAACCAAGCTCACGCAAACCACCCCACCAACTCCCTCAGTGTCAATTTCCTCCTTCCCCAGGAATGCCAATAGTCCTGCAGGCCATGTCACTGGCAAGTCTGACGAGTCCTTTCCTGCCTGGGATTCCTCCGATGCATCCTTGCGTGTAACGCCTACTGCTGCTGGCGCTGCTGTTGTTGCCGCTGGGAGTCGATGGTCATCCCAGAGGGGAAGTCGTAAGCCCACTTGTACTACTTCCAGTAAGCAATTGACTGTTCAACAGTCCTTTGCGAGGAAGATGAAATATCACAGCAGTCATCCTACTGCAAAGCGGATAACTGAGTCCTTGACAACTATGTTGGTGTTAGACGTGCGTCCGGTATCCGCCGTTAGTTCACAGGGAACTAGACAATTTATTGAGGCAGTGTGCCCCCGTTACCAAATACCATCTAGGTTCCACTTCTCTAGGCAGGCGATACCGAGAATGTACACGGACGTCAGAAAAAGACTCACCAGTGTCCTAAAAAATGCAGTTGTACCCAATGTCCACTTAACCACGGACATGTGGACAAGTGGAGCAGGGCAGGGTCAGGACTATATGACTGTGACAGCCCACTGGGTAGATGTATGGACTCCCGCCGCAAGAACAGCAGCGGCGGCACCAGTAGCAGCATCTCGCAAACGCCAACTCTTTCCTAGGCAGGCTACGCTTTGTATCACCGCTTTCCAGAATACGCACACAGCTGAAAACCTCTTACGGCAACTGAGGAAGATCATCGCGGAATGGCTTACCCCAATTGGACTCTCCTGTGGATTTGTGGCATCGGACAACGCCAGCAATATTGTGTGTGCATTAAATATGGGCAAATTCCAGCACGTCCCATGTTTTGCACATACCTTGAATTTGGTGGTGCAGAATTTTTTAAAAAACGACAGGGGCGTGCAAGAGATGCTGTCGGTGGCCAGAAAAATTGCGGGACACTTTCGGCGTACAGGCACCACGTACAGAAGACTGGAGCACCACCAAAAACTACTGAACCTGCCCTGCCATCATCTGAAGCAAGAAGTGGTAACGAGGTGGAATTCAACCCTCTATATGCTTCAGAGGTTGGAGGAGCAGCAAAAGGCCATTCAAGCCTATACAATTGAGCACGATATAGGAGATGGAATGCACCTGTCTCAAGTGCAGTGGAGAATGATTTCAACGTTGTGCAAGGTTCTGATGCCCTTTGAACTTGCCACACGTGAAGTCAGTTCAGACACTGCCAGCCTGAGTCAGGTCATTCCCCTCATCAGGCTTTTGCAGAAGAAGCTGGAGGCATTGAAGAAGGAGCTAACACGGAGCGATTCCGCTAGGCATGTGGGACTTGTGGATGCAGCCCTTAATTCGCTTAACAAGGATTCACGGGTGGTCAATCTGTTGAAATCAGAGCACTACATTTTGGCCACCGTGCTCGATCCTAGATTTAAAGCCTACCTTGGATCTCTCTTTCCGGCAGACACAGGTCTGCTGGGGTTGAAAGACCTGCTGGTGACAAAATTGTCAAGTCAAGCGGAACGCGACCTGTCAACATCTCCTCCTTCACATTCTCCCGCAACTGGGGGTGCGAGGAAAAGGCTCAGAATTCCGAGCCCACCCGCTGGCGGTGATGCAGGGCAGTCTGGAGCGACTGCTGATGCTGACATCTGGTCCGGACTGAAGGACCTGACAACGATTACGGACATGTCGTCTACTGTCACTGCATATGATTCTCTCAACATTGATAGAATGGTGGAGGATTATATGAGTGACCGCATCCAAGTAGGCACGTCACACAGTCCGTACTTATACTGGCAGGAAAAAGAGGCAATTTGGAGGCCCTTGCACAAACTGGCTTTATTCTACCTAAGTTGCCCTCCCACAAGTGTGTACTCCGAAAGAGTGTTTAGTGCCGCCGCTCACCTTGTCAGCAATCGGCGTACGAGGTTACATCCAGAAAATGTGGAGAAGATGATGTTCATTAAAATGAATTATAATCAATTCCTCCGCGGAGACATTGACCAGCAGCAATTGCCTCCACAAAGTACACAGGGAGCTGAGATGGTGGATTCCAGTGGGGACGAATTGATAATCTGTGAGGAGGGGGATGTACACGGTGATATATCGGAGGGTGAAGATGAGGTGGACATCTTGCCTCTGTAGAGCCAGTTTGTGCAAGGAGAGATTAATTGCTTCTTTTTTGGGGGGGGTCCAAACCAACCCGTCATATCAGTCACAGTCGTGTGGCAGACCCTGTCACTGAAATGATGGGTTGGTTAAAGTGTGCATGTCCTGTTTTGTTTATACAACATAAGGGTGGGTGGGAGGGCCCAAGGATAATTCCATCTTGCACCTCTTTTTTCTTTTCTTTTTCTTTGCATCATGTGCTGATTGGGGAGGGTTTTTTGGAAGGGACATCCTGCGTGACACTGCAGTGCCACTCCTAGATGGGCCCGGTGTTTGTGTCGGCCACTAGGGTCGCTAATCTTACTCACACAGCTACCTCATTGCGCCTCTTTTTTTCTTTGCGTCATGTGCTGTTTGGGGAGGGTTTTTTGGAAGGGACATCCTGCGTGACACTGCAGTGCCACTCCTAGATGTGCCCGGTGTTTGTGTCGGCCACTAGGGTCGCTAATCTTACTCACACAGTCAGCTACCTCATTGCGCCTCTTTTTTTCTTTGCGTCATGTGCTGTTTGGGGAGGGTTTTTTGGAAGGGCCATCCTGCGTGACACTGCAGTGCCACTCCTAGATGGGCCCGGTGTTTGTGTCGGCCACTAGGGTCGCTTATCTTACTCACACAGCGACCTCGGTGCAAATTTTAGGACTAAAAATAATATTGTGAGGTGTGATGTGTTCAGAATAGGCTGAAAATGAGTGTAAATTATGTTTTTTGAGGTTAATAATACTTTGGGATCAAAATTACCCCCAAATTCTATGATTTAAGCTGTTTTTTAGGGTTTTTTTAAAAAAACACCCGAATCCAAAACACACCCGAATCCGACAAAAAAAATTCGGTGAGGTTTTGCCAAAACGCGGTCGAACCCAAAACACGGCCGCGGAACCGAACCCAAAACCAAAACACAAAACCCGAAAAATTTCCGGCGCTCATCTCTATTAAGCTGCAGATGCTAGCAGTAGGTGTTTAATTCTAGACTTGACTTTGCCTTTGGAAACATACTGTAAATATTGGAGAAACGGTGGAGGTTTAATGCTTTCCTCACACAAACTATAGTAAAATGTTTATATTATAAATTCAGATAACAGGAGATAATATTCTCAAGTCTGCAGTATTAGGGGTATATTTACTAAAGTGCAGGGTTTTAGAAGTGAAGATGTTGCCAATAGCAACCATTCATATTGTATAGTACTTATAATTGATCTAGTACCTTGTAGAAGATAATAGTTAGAATCTGATTGGTTGATGTGAGCAACATCTCCACTTCTAAAAACCCGCACTTTGGTAAACATGCCCCTAAGAATCATAAATATAAAGGTAATTATAATTAATAAAAATCAGTGACGTAGAATTAAAATGATATCAATGAAACAACAAATGCAGAAATTTTAAACTGAAATATATATTCAGTCCACTATATTCTTGAAATGCTGTATTGCAATATCACCATTTAGTGCACAGACCAGTGATTTCCAAACACAGTCCTCAAGACCCCGAAACAGTCCAGATTTTAGTGATATCCCTGATTGTGCACAGGTGGTATAATCAAACTGACTGAGGGCCTTATTCAGGTTTGTTAGCAAACCAAAAAAAGTTAGCAATTGGGCAAAACTATGTTGCACTGCAGGTGGGGCAGATGTAACATGTGCTGAGAGAGTTAGATTTGGGTGGGGTGTGTTCAAACTGAAGTCTACATTGCAGTGTAGAAATAAGGCAGCCAGTATTTACCCTGCACAGAAATAATATAACCTACCCAAATCTAAATCTCTCTGCAAATGTTACATCTGTCCCACCTGCAGTGCAACATGGTTTTGCCCAATTGCTAACTTTTTTGGTTTGCTAACAAACCTGAATAACCCCCTGAGATACTAATTAAGTCAAATGTGCCTAAGCATGGATATCCTTAAAACCCGGACTGTTGGGGTGCCTTGAGGATCGCTTTTGGGAACCCCTGGCGTAGACAGTAGTGGTCTTATTTTGAGTTGCAAAAGTTTTTGCAGCTGCGCATGCACAAAAATATGTAAAAACTCATATGGTGCATGCGTTTCGCTGTGTGTACGCATTTAGGTGCAATTGCGATTAAGACGCTCGATATCAGGAATGTGGACTGGAAATATGTTAGATATTTCGGTTATTCAGACGCATGAAAATGGTCCATTTTATGGGTGTGTTAAGGGAGTGTCGCAGGCGTATTGCTGAAGTGGTTGAGTACATAGACACTTAATCGCTCACATTGAAGGTCATACTCAGACTTAAAACCTTCACCTACTATAAGGCTAGTGCACATTTCAATTGTGCGACCGAAGGTGGAGTCTAAAGATGCTCTAAATGAGTGTCTCAGTCCTTTCACATGCAGACACATACATGTACACCAGAAGGGCTAACGTATAGTTGTAGATTCGATTACGGTAAAAGACGCTAAAGTAGTCACAGAGGCTCGCAGTGCAGAATCAAGTTCTATATCAATAAATAGATTTTGAAAGATAAATTTCACTTTACATTTGATTCACCTACTCCTGCAGGATAATTCAAATACCATTATCCAGCATATAGTGCACTCTTGATTAGTGATGAGCGGGTTCGGTTCCTCGGAAACCGAACCCCCCGAACTTCACCCATTTTACACGGGTCCGAGGCATACTCGGATTCTCCCGTATGGCTCGGTTAACCCGAGCGCACCCGAACGTCATCATCCCGCTGTCGGATTCTCGCGAGATTCGGATTCTATATAAGCAGCCGCGTGTCGCCACCATTTTCACTTGTGCATTGGAAATGTTAGGGAGAGGACGCGGCTGGCGTCCTCTCCGTTTATTAATGCTGCTGCAAATATTTGTGCTTATTGCTTAATTGTGGGGACTGGGGACCAGCTGTATTATATAGGAGGAGTACAGTGCAGAGTTTTGCTGATCAGTGACCACCAGTTTTATCCGTTCTCTGCCTGAAAAACGCTCTATATCTGTGCTCAGTGTGCTGCATATATCTGTGCTCACACTGCTTTATTGTGGGGACTGGGGACCAGCAGTATTATATAGGAGGAGTACAGTGCAGAATTTTGCTGACCAGTGACCACCAGTATTATACGTTGTCTGACTTAAAAATGCTCCATATCTGTGCTCAGTGTGCTGCATATATATCTGTGCTCACACTGCTTTGTTGTGGGGACTGGGGAGCAGCTGTATTATATAGGAGGAGTACAGTGCAGAGTTTTGCTGACAGTGACCACCAGTATTATACGTTGTCTGCCTTAAAAATGCTCCATATCTGTGCTCAGTGTGCTGCATATATCTGTGCTCACACTGCTTTGTTGTGGGGACTGGGGAGCAGCTGTATTATATAGGAGGAGTACAGTGCAGAGTTTTGCTGACAGTGACCACCAGTATATATAGCAGTACGGTACGGAAGGCCACTGCTCTACCTACCTCTGTGTCGTCAAGTATACTATCCATCTAGATTCTATACCTGTGGTGCATTTTAGTTTTGCAGTTTGCTGACAGTGACCACCAGTATATATAGCAGTACGGTACGGAAGGCCACTGCTCTACCTACCTCTGTGTCGTCAAGTATACTATCCATCCATACCTGTGGTGCATTTCAGTTTTGCACAGTTTGCTGACCACCAGTATATAATATATAGCAGTACGGTACAGTAGGCCACTGCTCTACCTACCTCTGTGTCGTCAAGTATACTATCCACCCATACCTGTGGTGCATTTAAGTTTTGCACAGTATATATATAGTAGGAGGACAGTGCATAATTTTGCTGACCACCAGTATATAATATATAGCAGTACGGTACAGTAGTCCACTGCTCTACCTACCTCTGTGTCGTCAAGTATACTATCCATCCATACCGGTGGTGCATTTTAGTTGTTGTGCGCAGTATATATAGTAGGAGAACAGTGCATTGCCACTCCTAGATGGGCCAGGTGTTTGTGTCGGCCACTTGGGTCACTTAGCTTAGCCATCCAGCGACCTTGGTGCACCTCTTTTTCTTTGCATCATTTGCTGTTTGGGGACTATTTTTTTGAAGTGCCATCCTGTCTGACACTGCAGTGCCACTCCTAGATGGGCCAGGTGTTTGTGTCGGCCACTTGGGTCACTTAGCTTAGTCACACAGCTACCTCATTGCGCCTCTTTTTTTTCTTTACATCATGTGCTGTTTGGGGACTGTTTTTTGAAGTGCCATCCTGTCTGACACTGCAGTGCCACTCCTAGATGGGCCAGGTGTTTGTGTCGGCCACTTGGGTCGCTTAGCTTAGTCATCCAGCGACCTCGGTGCAAATTTTAGGACTAAAAATAATATTGTGAGGTGTGAGGTGTTCAGAATAGACTGAAAATTAGTGGAAATTATGGTTATTGAGGTTAATAATACTATGGGATCAAAATGACCCCCAAATTCTATGATTTAAGCTGTTTTTGAGAGTTTTTTGTAAAAAAACACCCGAATCCAAAACACACCCGAATCCGACAAAAAATTTTCAGGGACGTTTTGCCAAAACGCGTCCGAATCCAAAACACGGCCGCGGAACCGAATCTAAAACCAAAACACAAAACCCGAAAAATGTCCGGTGCACATCACTACTCTTGATAACTTTTCAATGGTTACCCTCAAGAGATCTTGAATAGGGAGGTCCTAGTGGGTCCTGGTGGAAGGTGCGGGTGGTGAAGCACTGTGAAAAGCTTTAAATCGATTCTCTATTCTCTCAGGGGTGCGGGAGAACGCCTCAAAATTCTTGATTCTCCCAGATAGTCCAGGTGAGTAGGCAAGTATGCTATACTATAGTAATCACGGACCAACATGAATCACAGTCAACATTATCCAGTGTATACAGTAGTACAGCATATATGTAACTCATCCATATAAGGGGAATTATTTACAGTATATGTACCTTCTGAAGTCTGCCATCTGTTTATTTTGGTTTGCTGCCAAAGGAGTTGACCATGGCCTTGGCATGTTATCAGTTATAATGGTGAGTCCTGTGAAACTATAATCATCAGCAGGCTTTAGGAAAAAAAGTGTCAGTGTAGCAGTTTTGTGATAAGCCCAGTATGCTCTGTTAAGGGGGGTACTCACGGGAGAGATGTGTGCTGAGCGATCTTAACACAGACCGCTCAGCACACATCTCTCACCCCGCTCAGCACAGCGCGATGTGCTGAGCGAGGGGGAAAGCCGACGGGGGGCCGCTCACTTCACACAACGGTGAAGTGAGCGACTCGCTAGATTGAGCCTGCATGCAGGCTCAATCTAGCATCGGCGATAGCGATGCGCGGGGCCGCGCATCGCTATCGCTGGAGGGCATACACACGGCAGATCCGTGCTTAAAATCTAAGCAATCTAGCAAGATTGCTTAGATTTTAAGCACGGATCTCTCCGTGTGTACCCCCCTTTAGACTGCACTATACAGGTTGAGTATCCCATATCCAAATATTCCAAAAATATGGAATTTTTTGAGTGAGATAGTGAAACCTTTGTTTTCTGATGGCTCAATGTACATGAACTTTGTGAAATACACAAAGTTATTAAAAATATTGTATGAAATTACCTTCAGGCTGTGTGTATAATGTGTATATGAAACATAAATGAATTGTGTGAATGTACAAACACTTTGTTTAATGCACAAAGTTATTAAAAATATTGGCTAAAATTACCTTCAGGCTGTGTATAAGGTGTATATGAAACATAAATGCATTCTGTTCTTACACTTAGGTCCCATCACCATAATATCTCATTATGGTATGCAGTTATTCCAAAATACGGAAAAATCCGATATCCAAAATACTTCTGGTCCCAAGCATTTTGAATAAGGTATACTCAACCTATATCTACAATGCAGGGCACCTAGGTCCTGATTCAGGTTTGTAAGCAAGGCAAAAAAAAGCATACAACGGGACAAAACCATGTTGCACTGCAGGTGGGGCAGATGTAACGTGCAGAGAGTGATGGTGTGCACACGGTGAGATTTTTTCTTACGATTTTGACTATGTAGTCAAAATCGTAAGAAAAGTTAGTGCAGATCGCAAGGTGAAAGTCACCTTGTGATCCTGATTCAATGTCGATGCGTGGTCCCGAGAAGTCGGCATCGCAAGAATAGATAGTCAAAATTGACTTGCCTGCACAGTCTCTCTCTATAGAAGAGATAGTCAAAATTGACACTTAGCCAAAATCGCACACAGGGGGTCATTCCGAGTTGATCGTAGCTGTGCTAAATTTAGCACAGCTATGATCATTCACACTGACATGCAGGGGGACGCCTAGCAGCATGTCAGTGCCGGCCCGCCCCGCAGAAGTGCAAAGGCATAACACAGTGGCGATGCCCTTGCACTTCAAGAGTTGCTCCCAACCAGCGCAGCTTTAGCGTGCTGGCCGAAAGCTACTTGTTGCTCCCCAGCCCGCAGCGGCTGCGTGTGACGTCACACAGCCACCGTGGCCCTCCCGCCAAAGGTCCGTCCACACCTGCGTTGGCCGGACCGCTCCCCCTTATGCCGCCATCCAGCTCCCTCCCGCCCAGCGACTGCCTCTGTCTCAGAGGCAATCGCTAGGCAACGACAACAGTCATGTGCTGGCGCATTGTGTCGCCAGCGCATGCGCAGTTCCAACTCGAATGCTGCGCTGCGAGACACTGCAGCGAGCGATCGGGTCGGAATGACTGCCATAGTCAGTATCGCAAGCACACTCATTATGTGCTTGCAATACTGACTATGTGCCGACCTAGCCCCTGTAGCATAGTGAGAATCGGGCAAAGCCCGAATCTCACCGTGTGTATGGGCCTTTAGATTTTAGTGGAAATGCAGGGAAAAAATAAGAATTTACTTACCAATAATTCTATTTCTCGTAGTCCGTAGTGGATGCTGGGGACTCCGTAAGGACCATGGGGAATAGCGGCTCCGCAGGAGACTGGGCACAAAAGTAAAGCTTTAGAACTACCTGGTGTGCACTGGCTCCTCCCCCTATGACCCTCCTCCAAGCCTCAGTTAGGATACTGTGCCCGGACGAGCGTACACAATAAGGAAGGATTTTGAATCCCGGGTAAGACTCATACCAGCCACACCAATCACACCATATAACTTGTGATCTAAACCCAGTTAACAGCATGATAACAGAGGAGCCTCTAGAAAAGATGGCTCACTACAGCAATAACCCGATTTTTTTGGTAACAATAACTATGTACCAGTATTGCAGACAATCCGCACTTGGGATGGGCGCCCAGCATCCACTACGGACTACGAGAAATAGAATTATCGGTAAGTAAATTCTTATTTTCTCTAACGTCCTAAGTGGATGCTGGGGACTCCGTAAGGACCATGGGGATTATACCAAAGCTCCCAAACGGGCGGGAGAGTGCGGATGACTCTGCAGCACCAAATGAGAGAACTCCCGGTCCTCCTCAGCCAGGGTATCAAATTTGTAGAATTTTACAAACGTATTTGCTCCTGACCAAGTAGCTGCTCGGCAAAGTTGTAAAGCCGAGACCCCTCGGGCAGCCGCCCAAGATGAGCCCCCTTCCTTGTGGAATGGGCTTTTACAGATTTTGGCTGTGGCAGGCCTGCCACAGAATGTGCAAGCTGAATTGTACTACAAATCCAACGAGCAATAGTCTGCTTAGAAGCAGGAGCACCCAGCTTGTTGGGTGCATACAGAATAAACAACGAGTCAGATTTTCTGACTCCAGCCATCCTGAAAACCTATATTTCCAGGGCTCTGACAACGTCTAGCAACTTGGAGTCCTCCAAGTCCCTAGTAGCCGCAGGCACAACAATAGGTTGATTCAGGTGAAACGCTGAAAACCACCTTAGGGAGAAACTGAGGACAAGTCCTCAATTCCGCCCTGTCCGAATGGAAAATCAGATGAGGGCTTTTACAGGATAAAGCCGCCAATTCTGACACGCACCTGGCCCAGGCCAGGGCCAACAGCATGACCACTTTCCATGTGAGATATTTTAACTCCACATAATTAAGTGGTTCAAACCAATGTGACTTTTGGAACCCAAAAACTACATTTAGATCCCAAGGTGCCACTGGAGGCACAAAAGGAGGCTGTATATACAGTACCCCTTTCACAAACGTCTGAACTTCAGGGACTGAAGCTAGTTCTTTTTGGAAGAAAATTGACAGGGCCGAAATTTGAACCTTAATGGACCCCCATTTCAGGCCCATAGACACTCCTGTTTGCAGGAAATGTAGGAATCGACCTAGTTGAAAATTCCTCCGTCGGGGCCTTACTGGCCTCGCACCACGCAACATATTTTCGCCAAATGCGGTGATAATGTTTTGCGGTTATATCTTTCCTGGCTTTGATCAGGATAGGGATGACTTCATCCGGAATGCCTTTTTCCTTCAGGATCCGGCGTTCAACCGCCCTGCCGTTAAACGCAGCCGCGGTAAGTCTTGGAACAGACAGGGTCCTTGCTGGAGCAGGTCCCTTCTTAGAGGTAGAGGCCACGGATCCTCCGTGAGCATCTCTTGAAGTTCCGGTTACCAAGTCCTTCTTGGCCAATCCGGAGCCACGAATATAGTGCTTACTCCTCTCCATCTTATAATTCTCAGTACCTTGGTTATGAGAGGCAGAGGAGGGAACACATGCACTGACTGGTACACCCACTGTGTTACCAGAGCGTCTACAGCTATTGCCTGAGGGTCCCTTGACCTGGCGCAATACTTGTCGAGTTTTATAAACATGTGGAAGACTTCTGGGTGAAGTCCCCACTCTCCCGGGTGGAGGTCGTGTCTGCTGAGGAAGTCTGCTTCCCAGTTGTCCACTCCCGGAATGAATACTGCTGACAGTGCTATCACATGATTTTCCGCCCAGCGAAGAATCCTTGCAGATTCTGCCATTGCCCTTCTGCTTCTTGTGTCACCCTGTCTGTTTACGTGGGTGACTGCCGTGATGTTGTCCGAATGGATCAACTCCGGGTGACCTTGAAGCAGAGGTCTTGCTGAGCTTAGAGCATTGCAAATGGCCCTTAGCTTCAGGATATTTATGTGAAGTGATGTCTCCAGGCTTGACCATAAGCTCTGGAAATTCCTTCCCTGTGTGACTGCTCCCCAGCCTCGCAGGCTGGCATCCGTGGTCACCAGGACCCAGTCCTGAATGTGCGGCCCTCTAGAAGATGAGCACTCTGCAACCACCACAGGAGAGACACCCTTGTGCTTGGTGACAGGGTTATCCGCTGATGCATCTGAAGATGCGACCCAGACCATTTGTCCAGCAGGTCCCACTGGAAAATTCTTGCGTGGAATCTGCCGCATGGGATTGCTTCATAGGAAGCCTAGAGATGAGCGGGTTCGGTTTCTCTGAATCCGAACCCGCCAGAACTTCATGTTTTTTTTCACGGGTCCGAGCGACTCGGATCTTCCCGCCTTGCTCGGTTAACCCGAGCGCGCCCGAACGTCATCATGACGCTGTCGGATTCTCGCGAGGCTCGGATTCTATCGCGAGACTCGGATTCTATATAAGGAGCCGCGCGTCGCCGCCATTTTCACACGTGCATTGAGATTGATAGGGAGAGGACGTGGCTGGCGTCCTCTCCGTTTAGAATAGATTAGAGAGACACTTGATTTACTAATTTTGGGGAGCATTAGGAGTACTCAGTACAGTGCAGAGTTTTGCTGATAGTGACCACCAGTTTTATTTATAATCCGTTCTCTGCCTGAAAAAAGCGATACACAGCACACAGTGACTCAGTCACATACCATATCTGTGTGCACTGCTCAGGCTCAGGCCAGTGTGCTGCATCATCTATTATCTATATATAATATTATATATATCTGTCTGACTGCTCAGCTCACACAGCTTATAATTGTGGGGGAGACTGGGGAGCACTACTGCAGTGCCAGTTATAGGTTATAGCAGGAGCCAGGAGTACATAATATATTATATAGTGAGTGACCACCAGACACACAGTGCAGTTTATTTAATATATCCGTTCTCTGCCTGAAAAAAGCGATACACACAGTGACTCAGTCAGTCACATACCATATCTGTGTGCACTGCTCAGGCTCAGGCCAGTGTGCTGCATCATCTATATATATTATATATCTGTCTGACTGCTCAGCTCACACAGCTTATAATTGTGGGGGAGACTGGGGAGCACTACTGCAGTGCCAGTTATAGGTTATAGCAGGAGCCAGGAGTACATAATATTATATTGAAATTAAACAGTGCACACTTTTGCTGCAGGAGTGCCACTGCCAGTGTGACTAGTGACCAGTGACCTGACCACCAGTATATATAATATTAGTAGTATACTATCTCTTTATCAACCAGTCTATATTAGCAGCAGACACAGTACAGTGCGGTAGTTCACGGCTGTGGCTACCTCTGTGTCGGCACTCGGCAGCCCGTCCATAATTGTATATACCACCTAACCGTGTTTTTTTTTTTCTTTATACATACATACTAGTTACGAGTATACTATCTCTTTATCAACCAGTCTATATTAGCAGCAGACACAGTACAGTGCAGTAGTTCACGGCTGTGGCTACCTCTGTGTCGGCACTCGGCAGCCCGTCCATAATTGTATATACCACCTAACCGTGGTTTTTTTTTCTTTCTTTATACATACATACTAGTTACGAGTATACTATCTCTTTATCAACCAGTCTATATATTAGCAGCAGACACAGTACAGTGCGGTAGTTCACGGCTGTGGCTACCTCTGTGTCGGCACTCGGCAGCCCGTCCATAATTGTATATACCACCTAACCGTGTTTTTTTTTTTTTTTTCTTTATACATACATACTAGTTACGAGTATACTATCTCTTTATCAACCAGTCTATATATTAGCAGCAGACACAGTACAGTGCGGTAGTTCACGGCTGTGGCTACCTCTGTGTCGGCACTCGGCAGCCCGTCCATAATTGTATATACCACCTAACCGTGGTTTTTTTTTCTTTCTTTATACATACATACTAGTTACGAGTATACTATCTCTTTATCAACCAGTCTATATTAGCAGCAGACACAGTACAGTGCGGTAGTTCACGGCTGTGGCTACCTCTGTGTCGGCACTCGGCAGCCCGTCCATAATTGTATATACCACCTAACCGTGGTTTTTTTTTCTTTCTTTATACATACATACTAGTTACGAGTATACTATCTCTTTATCAACCAGTCTATATATTAGCAGCAGACACAGTACAGTGCGGTAGTTCACGGCTGTGGCTACCTCTGTGTCGGCACTCGGCAGCCCGTCCATAATTGTATATACCACCTAACCGTGGTTTTTTTTTCTTTCTTTATACATACATACTAGTTACGAGTATACTATCTCTTTATCAACCAGTCTATATATTAGCAGCAGACACAGTACAGTGCGGTAGTTCACGGCTGTGGCTACCTCTGTGTCGGCACTCGGCAGCCCGTCCATAATTGTATATACCACCTAACCGTGGTTTTTTTTTCTTTCTTTATACATACATACTAGTTACGAGTATACTATCTCTTTATCAACCAGTCTATATTAGCAGCAGACACAGTACAGTGCGGTAGTTCACGGCTGTGGCTACCTCTGTGTCGGCACTCGGCAGCCCGTCCATAATTGTATATACCACCTAACCGTGGTTTTTTTTTCTTTCTTTATACATACATACTAGTTACGAGTATACTATCTCTTTATCAACCAGTCTATATATTAGCAGCAGACACAGTACAGTGCGGTAGTTCACGGCTGTGGCTACCTCTGTGTCGGCACTCGGCAGCCCGTCCATAATTGTATATACCACCTAACCGTGGTTTTTTTTTCTTTCTTTATACATACATACTAGTTACGAGTATACTATCTCTTTATCAACCAGTCTATATATTAGCAGCAGACACAGTACAGTGCGGTAGTTCACGGCTGTGGCTACCTCTGTGTCGGCACTCGGCAGCCCGTCCATAATTGTATATACCACCTAACCGTGTTTTTTTTTTCTTTCTTTATACATACATACTAGTTACGAGTATACTATCTCTTTATCAACCAGTCTATATATTAGCAGCAGACACAGTACAGTGCGGTAGTTCACGGCTGTGGCTACCTCTGTGTCGGCACTCGGCAGCCCGTCCATAATTGTATATACCACCTAACCGTGGTTTTTTTTTCTTTCTTTATACATACATACTAGTTACGAGTATACTATCTCTTTATCAACCAGTCTATATTAGCAGCAGACACAGTACAGTGCGGTAGTTCACGGCTGTGGCTACCTCTGTGTCGGCACTCGGCAGCCCGTCCATAATTGTATATACCACCTAACCGTGGTTTTTTTTTCTTTCTTTATACATACATACTAGTTACGAGTATACTATCTCTTTATCAACCAGTCTATATATTAGCAGCAGACACAGTACAGTGCGGTAGTTCACGGCTGTGGCTACCTCTGTGTCGGCACTCGGCAGCCCGTCCATAATTGTATATACCACCTAACCGTGTTTTTTTTTTCTTTCTTTATACATACATACTAGTTACGAGTATACTATCTCTTTATCAACCAGTCTATATATTAGCAGCAGACACAGTACAGTGCGGTAGTTCACGGCTGTGGCTACCTCTGTGTCGGCACTCGGCAGCCCGTCCATAATTGTATACTAGTATCCAATCCATCCATCTCCATTGTTTACCTGAGGTGCCTTTTAGTTGTGCCTATTAAAATATGGAGAACAAAAATGTTGAGGTTCCAAAATTAGGGAAAGATCAAGATCCACTTCCACCTCGTGCTGAAGCTGCTGCCACTAGTCATGGCCGAGACGATGAAATGCCAGCAACGTCGTCTGCCAAGGCCGATGCCCAATGTCATAGTACAGAGCATGTCAAATCCAAAACACCAAATATCAGTAAAAAAAGGACTCCAAAACCTAAAATAAAATTGTCGGAGGAGAAGCGTAAACTTGCCAATATGCCATTTACCACACGGAGTGGCAAGGAACGGCTGAGGCCCTGGCCTATGTTCATGGCTAGTGGTTCAGCTTCACATGAGGATGGAAGCACTCAGCCTCTCGCTAGAAAAATGAAAAGACTCAAGCTGGCAAAAGCAGCACAGCAAAGAACTGTGCATTCTTCGAAATCCCAAATCCACAAGGAGAGTCCAATTGTGTCGGTTGCGATGCCTGACCTTCCCAACACTGGACGTGAAGAGCATGCGCCTTCCACCATTTGCACGCCCCCTGCAAGTGCTGGAAGGAGCACCCGCAGTCCAGTTCCTGATAGTCAGATTGAAGATGTCAGTGTTGAAGTACACCAGGATGAGGAGGATATGGGTGTTGCTGGCGCTGGGGAGGAAATTGACCAGGAGGATTCTGATGGTGAGGTGGTTTGTTTAAGTCAGGCACCCGGGGAGACACCTGTTGTCCGTGGGAGGAATATGGCCGTTGACATGCCAGGTGAAAATACCAAAAAAATCAGCTCTTCGGTGTGGAGGTATTTCACCAGAAATGCGGACAACAGGTGTCAAGCCGTGTGTTCCCTTTGTCAAGCTGTAATAAGTAGGGGTAAGGACGTTAACCACCTCGGAACATCCTCCCTTATACGTCACCTGCAGCGCATTCATAATAAGTCAGTGACAAGTTCAAAAACTTTGGGTGACAGCGGAAGCAGTCTACTGACCAGTAAATCCCTTCCTCTTGTAACCAAGCTCACGCAAACCACCCCACCAACTCCCTCAGTGTCAATTTCCTCCTTCCCCAGGAATGCCAATAGTCCTGCAGGCCATGTCACTGGCAATTCTGACGAGTCCTCTCCTGCCTGGGATTCCTCCGATGCATCCTTGCGTGTAACGCCTACTGCTGCTGGCGCTGCTGTTGTTGCCGCTGGGAGTCGATGGTCATCCCAGAGGGGAAGTCGTAAGCCCACTTGTACTACTTCCAGTAAGCAATTGACTGTTCAACAGTCCTTTGCGAGGAAGATGAAATATCACAGCAGTCATCCTACTGCAAAGCGGATAACTGAGGCCTTGGCATCCTGGGTGGTGAGAAACGTGGTTCCGGTATCCATCATTACTGCAGAGCCAACTAGAGACTTGTTGGAGGTACTGTGTCCCCGGTACCAAATACCATCTAGGTTCCATTTCTCTAGGCAGGCGATACCGAAAATGTACACAGACCTCAGAAAAAGAGTCACCAGTGTCCTAAAAAATGCAGCTGTACCCAATGTCCACTTAACCACGGACATGTGGACAAGTGGAGCAGGGCAGGGTCAGGACTATATGACTGTGACAGCCCACTGGGTAGATGTATGGACTCCCGCCGCAAGAACAGCAGCGGCGGCACCAGTAGCAGCATCTCGCAAACGCCAACTCTTTCCTAGGCAGGCTACGCTTTGTATCACCGGTTTCCAGAATACGCACACAGCTGAAAACCTCTTACGGCAACTGAGGAAGATCATCGCGGAATGGCTTACCCCAATTGGACTCTCCTGTGGATTTGTGGCATCGGACAACGCCAGCAATATTGTGTGTGCATTAAATATGGGCAAATTCCAGCACGTCCCATGTTTTGCACATACCTTGAATTTGGTGGTGCAGAATTTTTTAAAAAACGACAGGGGCGTGCAAGAGATGCTGTCGGTGGCCAGAAAAATTGCGGGACACTTTCGGCGTACAGGCACCACGTACAGAAGACTGGAGCACCACCAAAAACTACTGAACCTGCCCTGCCATCATCTGAAGCAAGAAGTGGTAACGAGGTGGAATTCAACCCTCTATATGCTTCAGAGGTTGGAGGAGCAGCAAAAGGCCATTCAAGCCTATACAATTGAGCACGATATAGTAGGTGGAATGCACCTGTCTCAAGTGCAGTGGAGAATGATTTCAACGTTGTGCAAGGTTCTGATGCCCTTTGAACTTGCCACACGTGAAGTCAGTTCAGACACTGCCAGCCTGAGTCAGGTCATTCCCCTCATCAGGCTTTTGCAGAAGAAGCTGGAGGCATTGAAGAAGGAGCTAAAAGGGAGCGATTCCGCTAGGCATGTGGGACTTGTGGATGCAGCCCTTAATTCGCTTAACAAGGATTCACGGGTGGTCAATCTGTTGAAATCAGAGCACTACATTTTGGCCACCGTGCTCGATCCTAGATTTAAAGCCTACCTTGGATCTCTCTTTCCGGCAGACACAGGTCTGCTGGGGTTGAAAGACCTGCTGGTGACAAAATTGTCAAGTCAAGCGGAACGCGACCTGTCAACATCTCCTCCTTCACATTCTCCCGCAACTGGGGGTGCGAGGAAAAGGCTCAGAATTCCGAGCCCACCCGCTGGCGGTGATGCAGGGCAGTCTGGAGCGACTGCTGATGCTGACATCTGGTCCGGACTGAAGGACCTGACAACGATTACGGACATGTCGTCTACTGTCACTGCATATGATTCTCTCAACATTGATAGAATGGTGGAGGATTATATGAGTGACCGCATCCAAGTAGGCACGTCACACAGTCCGTACTTATACTGGCAGGAAAAAGAGGCAATTTGGAGGCCCTTGCACAAACTGGCTTTATTCTACCTAAGTTGCCCTCCCACAAGTGTGTACTCCGAAAGAGTGTTTAGTGCCGCCGCTCACCTTGTCAGCAATCGGCGTACGAGGTTACATCCAGAAAATGTGGAGAAGATGATGTTCATTAAAATGAATTATAATCAATTCCTCCGCGGAGACATTGACCAGCAGCAATTGCCTCCACAAAGTACACAGGGAGCTGAGATGGTGGATTCCAGTGGGGACGAATTGATAATCTGTGAGGAGGGGGATGTACACGGTGATATATCGGAGGGTGAAGATGAGGTGGACATCTTGCCTCTGTAGAGCCAGTTTGTGCAAGGAGAGATTAATTGCTTCTTTTTTGGGGGGGGTCCAAACCAACCCGTCATATCAGTCACAGTCGTGTGGCAGACCCTGTCACTGAAATGATGGGTTGGTTAAAGTGTGCATGTCCTGTTTTGTTTATACAACATAAGGGTGGGTGGGAGGGCCCAAGGACAATTCCATCTTGCACCTCTTTTTTCTTTTCTTTTTCTTTGCATCATGTGCTGATTGGGGAGGGTTTTTTGGAAGGGACATCCTGCGTGACACTGCAGTGCCACTCCTAGATGGGCCCGGTGTTTGTGTCGGCCACTAGGGTCGCTAATCTTACTCACACAGCTACCTCATTGCGCCTCTTTTTTTCTTTGCGTCATGTGCTGTTTGGGGAGGGTTTTTTGGAAGGGCCATCCTGCGTGACACTGCAGTGCCACTCCTAGATGGGCCCGGTGTTTGTGTCGGCCACTAGGGTCGCTAATCTTACTCACACAGCTACCTCATTGCGCCTCTTTTTTTCTTTGCGTCATGTGCTGTTTGGGGAGGGTTTTTTGGAAGGGACATCCTGCGTGACACTGCAGTGCCACTCCTAGATGGGCCCGGTGTTTGTGTCGGCCACTAGGGTCGCTTATCTTACTCACACAGCGACCTCGGTGCAAATTTTAGTACTAAAAATAATATTGTGAGGTGTGAGGTATTCAGAATAGACTGAAAATGAGTGGAAATTATGGTTTTTGAGGTTAATAATACTTTGGGATCAAAATGACCCCCAAATTCTATGATTTAAGCTGTTTTTTAGTGTTTTTTGAAAAAAACACCCGAATCCAAAACACACCCGAATCCGACAAAAAAAATTCGGTGAGGTTTTGCCAAAACGCGTTCGAACCCAAAACACGGCCGCGGAACCGAACCCAAAACCAAAACACAAAACCCGAAAAATTTCAGGCGCTCATCTCTAAGGAAGCCACCATTTTTTCCAGAACCATCTCATTGATGTACTGAGACTTGGCTCGGTTATAGGAGGTTCCCGACTAGCTCGGATAACTCCCTGACTTTCTCTTCCGGGAGAAACACCTTTTTCTGAACTGTGTCCAGGATCATCCCTAAGAACAGAAGACGAGTCGTCGGAATCAGCTGCGATTTTGGAATATTGAGAATCCAATCGTGCTGCCGCAACACTACCTGAGATAGTGCTACACCGACCTCCAACTGTTCCCTGGATCTTACCCTTATCAGGGAATCGTCCAAGTAAGGGATAACTAAAATTCCCTTCCTTTGAAGGAGTATCATCATTTCGGCCATTACCTTGGTAAAGACCCGGGGTGCCGTGGACCATCCATACGGCAGCGTCTGAAACTGATAGTGACAGTTCTGTACCATAAACCTGAGGTACCCTTGGTGAGAAGGGTAAATTGGGACATGAAGGTAAGCATCCTTGATGTACCGAGACATCATGTAGTCCTCTTCTTCCAGGTTCGCAATCACTGCTCTGAGTGACTCAATCTTGAATTTGAACCTCTGTATGTAAGTGTTCAAAGATTTTAGATTTAGAATCGGTCTCACCGAGCCGTCCGGCTTCGGTACCACAACAGTGTGGAATAATACCCCGTTCCCTGTTGCAGGAGGGGTACCTTGATTATCACCTGCTGGGAATACAGCTTGTGAATGGCTTCCAAAACTGTCTCCCTGTCAGAAGGAGACATCGGTAAAGCCGACTTTAGGAAACGGCGAGGGGGAGACGTCTCGAATTCCAATTTGTACCCCTGAGATATCATCTGAAGGATCCAGGGGTCTACTTGCGAGTGAGCCCACTGCGCGCTGAAATTCATTGAGACGGGCCCCCACCGTGCCTGATTCTGCTTGTAAAGCCCCAGCGTCATACTGAGGGCTTGGCAGAGGCGGGAGAGGGTTTCTGTTCCTGGGAACTGGCTGATTTCTGCAGCCTTTTTCCTCTCCCTGTGTCACGGGGCAGAAATGAGGAACCTTTTGCCCGCTTGCCCACGAAAAGACTGCGCCTGATAATACGGCGTCTTCTCATGTTGAGAGGCGACCTGGGGTACAAACGTGGATTTCCCAGCTGTTGCCGTGGCCACCAGGTCTGAAAGACCGACCCCAAATAACTCCTCCCCTTAATAAGGCAATACTTCCTGTTACAGGTGGGTTAAGTTCGAGGAGACCCAGATGGGTGGATTCCCAGAAAAGTACTTCAACAAAATAACTTGAATATATAAATATGAATTTATTGTATACTTAGCTAAGGTTATTGATGAATTCAGTAGATCCAGTTCGATACAGCAATCACATCATCATACTCAGGAGCCTCGCCCTCTTCGTCTAGAGGCTGAGTTATTTTCAGATCATCCAGGCTATCTAGGCTACTTTAACATTGAAAATGTCTATCTTATATAGGCTGAAAAACTCCTGAGTAAGGGTATTTCATGTGTCCAAAGTTCAGATTATGACATATACATAAATGCTAAGAAACAGTAGGGGGCACTATTTCCTCAATTATGAGTGTTGGAAATAACATAAAAATACCAATGTGTAACATGGATTATATAGATTAACACACAAGGTGAAAACACCATTGTCTTAATATGAAGATGCAAACATTACAATGTTGACATATGTCCAACTCCAAACACTTGTCTTGTTTTTGTCGGTCTCATATAACCAGACAATGGACATTGCCCTTGCTTGTAAAATATACCTGTGTCAGGAATACTGACACACACAGAACATAGTTTGTAATAAATATATATATTTCTCTTGTATTAAATATATATTTCCCCCTTCTTGTCCTATTCAAAACACCATATTATATTCATAACAAACACCAACCACCATTCTAAAGATATAACATAAAGCACTCATATAATTCTTTGTATTTGGTGCTAAAAACACATGAGAGCATGACATTAATGAGATTGATAATAATGAAACTTATATTTTTGTATCACTCCTTACACTCCACCCTCTGCTCTCTGGTTTTGCACCATATACCTTGCAAGTTATATCCTGTATCAGTTATCATCTTAACATTTTCTTTTAACTATATACCACATTTAAATCACCAAATATAATTTTAAAAAACATAAACAAAGCATCCTTTTAGATGTAGGATTCCTATGAGCAACATTTTTAATACAGATAATCAATTTGTTGTATTAAACCAGGATATCATATTCTGGATCATTGTCAGTATTTATTTACTCCTCCTTTAACTTTGGTACTCGCTTGATATGGGCTGTCAAAGGGTAAATAATGTCTGTAAAGTCTAGTTCAATAAAGTCTTGGGATATTGCTGAATGTATGAATCCAAGCAATATATGGTTCAAGTTCAATTTTCCATAATTATGTAGATGGAAATGCTGTGTCATCCATCTTGTGCAAATGTCTTATCTTCATGGTCTCTTTCTTGTATAAGAAACTTCTCTCTAGCCATAGTCATCACAGGCACCTCTCAAGTGAAGTCCTCTCATCTCCTCTTTCAACGAGTGTAGAAGTAATCAGCCTGTTGGCTTAAGAACAATAGACAGTGTGAGATAAACCATTACATTAAAACAAAATAAACATTTCTTTATCCTACTACTAATATCTCTTCTTCCTGTTTTTATTTCTAAACATTTCTACAGAACAATCTTATCATAAATGTGTGTTTTTTTGTGAAAAAAAACCTGAAAATATTCCCCAAAAATTCAAGCTTTTACCACCCTCTGGTTAATAAAGCATATATACATACAGTCTGCTCTAAACACCAATTTGCATATGCATGAACATTCCTGTTTCCTAAACAACACATCCATTCCTATAATCATACTGATGTCAGTTTTGTGAATGGTATGAATAATTAAAGAACCAATATACTCTTGTTTGTGTCTGTAAAATGGGTGTCTGTCTGCTCAAATCTTCTTGGACATCCCATAATAACAACAAAAAAGTATTTAAGTATTTGTCAACATCAGGATAGTCTCTTATCTTGCTTCTCTCTGCTTGAGACAACTTCACTCCTGGATGACGATGTTCTGTAGCTGTTAAATACAGCATTCTTCTTCTTGGCAGGAAATTATATATTCAAATTGCCATACTTGTGCAGTTTATATTTCAAAGTTCATGTGCCCTTTTTCAGTGTCAGGGAAAATACTCCACATTTTCAACTGCTGGCAAACTTGACAGTTCTCTGTAATATCAACCATGGTCTGGATACAGGCAATACCTCTGACTTGAGCTTGCTGGAATGAAGCTTCCACTCTTCCATGGCTTGACAACAGCATCAGTATTTGAACCCAGCATCTTAGCACCATCAGTGCTGTATCTGTGACAACTTGCACACCACGCTTTGCACTCAGTTCTTGTGTCTGCACGCCCTTCAAGACATAGGCGTATTTGTCAGCATGTTCCATGTCAGCAACCGTCTGTATAGATTCCATGTCATCAACCATCCAAATAGGCTTGACAATTGTCCAGTTTTCAAAGCAAAGATGTACTGGAGTTATTGTCTCTGCAACGGCTTCTGTCTGAAGTCTGACAGTCTGTAAAGGTTGCTGCAACACTGCATCAGCTGTCCACTCTTGGTCTTCATCTGTAAATGTGACAAAATTATACATAAACCAGTATTTCACTCCATCTTCCAATGGTTCCTCCCACCGTGGAGCTGTGCTTATGGAAAAATCCAAATTAGACAGTTCTGTAATCTCTGTCAACACTGGTTTAAATTTGACAAGTCCAGCAAGTATATTTGCGGTTGTCGTTGGTAACTGCGCATCTTTCAACAGTTTCAATACCATTGAATACATTGGGGTTCGAATTTCAGTACCAAACACAAAATCTGAACTAAATCCCCAAATCAGTGTGTTTCTAACTCTCTGTTGCTCTCTGTTATCAGACAGTTTGTCTGTAGTGGGTTGCACATCGTAAATCTTTATCAGTGTGTTACCAACCCCCTTGTTGAATGAGTATCTCCCAGCCCGAGTGTCATCAGCTGGTATACAATTATCAGGTATCCAGTTTACTTTGCATGTTTGCTCATGAAACACATCTTGTTCACTTTTTTCAGCAAGAAACTTGAAATCATTCAGTATGTTTTCCCATGTAACTTTCTTAAAAGAATCTTCTACCACCCCACATTCACATTTCTGCTCAGAATCATTGTTGCCCTTATCTGTAGTGTCAATGTGCATGGTCATTTCTGTCTGGCAATTTGTTATCACAGTTTGGGCTGTGTCTGTGATATTCTGCATGGAGCAGCAATTCTCTCCCCTCTCTGTGTTGTATAAATCAAACCCCCCTTTCACACATGCAGTTTGTGAAATCTTGTGGGTATCAACATCAGTCCCTCCTAACTCTGAATAGCCCCCCTTGATTTCATCACTATCTGGGCTGAAACTATGTGAGAGGGCTAAAACTTCACACTGTTGTCTGAGAATTTCAACATCCTTTGTTACATCTGCAGTTTTAACTACATTCTTATTATCTACTGTGGTTTGTATACAGTTAGTGCAAACAAACTGATTAGGCGTCCCATCTTCAATTTGTCTATTCTCTTGTGAGGAAGTGCAAGTAGTATGTCTGACAGAGTGCAGCTGCCCTGTCACATCTTCCTCATATTCTACCTCAGAATCACTGTCTAACTGTTCCCACTTTTGAGAGGTAATCAATGTGCTTATCTGCACAGAATCATATTTGGGCTTTTTACCCAGCTGTTTCTTACAGTTCACTCTTTTTACAACATAATTTTCAAACTGTGTCTGCAATTCACTGGTACACTGTTCCTGGGACAACACACAAGTTCGCAGGACAGTATTTTGTTCCCTTAGTGCATCTCGCTCTATCAGCACTTCCTGTACCTGTGAAACGAGTTTACAGACAGCCTGTGCATTGAGCTTCTGAATTGCAGTCACGGCTCGATACTCATTTTCCAAAAAAATACTTAAATCAACATTCTGTAAATCTTCTAAAGGAGTTACAGTCCTGATTGGTTGCATGTATTTAGCGTCAGTCTCCAAAATATCATAACAGTGTCCGGATCTATTTAGATATGATGGAACACTTGCCCGCTTCTTACTGAATAACCTTTTAAACATTTTTCTTACACAAAATATATAGCACTTTCTGGGGGTCCAAACGGGGTCTCCTGGCTGGCTCGCCAAATGTTACAGGTGGGTTAAGTTCGAGGAGACCCAGATGGGTGGATTCCCAGAAAAGTACTTCAACAAAATAACTTGAATATATAAATATGAATTTATTGTATACTTAGCTAAGGTTATTGATGAATTCAGTAGATCCAGTTCGATACAGCAATCACATCATCATACTCAGGAGCCTCGCCCTCTTCGTCTAGAGGCTGAGTTATTTTCAGATCATCCTGGTTCATCCAGGCTATCTAGGCTACTTTAACATTGAAAATGTCTATCTTATATAGGCTGAAAAACTCCTGAGTAAGGGTATTTCATGTGTCCAAAGTTCAGATTATGACATATACATAAATGCTAAGAAACAGTAGGGGGCACTATTTCCTCAATTATGAGTGTTGGAAATAACATAAAAATACCAATGTGTAACATGGATTATATAGATTAACACACAAGGTGAAAACACCATTGTCTTAATATGAAGATGCAAACATTACAATGTTGACATATGTCCAACTCCAAACACTTGTCTTGTTTTTGTCTGTCTCATATAACCAGACAATGGACATTGCCCTTGCTTGTAAAATATACCTGTGTCAGGAATACTGACACACACAGAACATAGTTTGTAATAAATATATATATTTCTCTTGTATTAAATATATATTTCCCCCTTCTTGTCCTATTCAAAACACCATATTATATTCATAACAAACACCAACCACCATTCTAAAGATATAACATAAAGCACTCATATAATTCTTTGTATTTGGTGCTAAAAACACATGAGAGCATGACATTAATGAGATTGATAATAATGAAACTTATATTTTTGTATCACCCCTTACACTTCCAAATGCCGTTTGGAATCCGCATCACCTGACCACTGTCGTGTCCATAACCCTCTACTGGTAGAAATGGACAACGCACTTAGACTTGATGCCAGTCGGCAAATATTCCGCTGTGCATCACGCATATATAGAAATGCATCTTTAAAATGCTCTATAGGCAATAATATACTGTCCCTATCTAGGGTATCAATATTTTCAGTCAGGGAATCCGACCACGCCAACCCAGCACTGCACATCCAGGCTGAGGCGATTGCTGGTCGCAGTATAACACCAGTATGTGTGTAAATACATTTTAGGATACCCTCCTGCTTTCTATCAGCAGGATCCTTAAGGGCGGCCATCTCAGGAGAGGGTAGAGCCCTTGTTCTTACAAGCGTGTGAGCGCTTTATCCACCCTAGGGGGTGTTTCCCAACGCACCCTAACCTCTGGCGGGAAAGGATATAATGCCAATAACATTTTAGAAATTATCAGTTGTTATCGGGGGAAAACCACGCATCATCACACACCTCATTTAATTTCTCAGATTCAGGAAAACTACAGGTAGTTTTTCCTCACCGAACATAATACCCCTTTTTGGTGGTACTCGTATTATCAGAAATGTGTAAAACATTTTTCATTGCCTCAATCATGTAACGTGTGGCCCTACTGGAAGTCACATTTGTCTCTTCACCGTCGACACTGGAATCAGTATCCGTGTCGGCGTCTATATCTGCCATCTGAGGTAACGAGCGCTTTAGAGCCCCTGACGGCCTATGAGACGTCTGGACAGGCACAAGCTGAGTAGCCGGCTGTCTCATGTCAACCGCTGTCTTTTATACAGAGCTGACACTGTTACGTAATTCCTTCCAACAGTTCATCCACTCATGTGTCGACCCCCTAGGGGGTGACATCACTATTACAGGCAATCTGCTCCGTCTCCACATCATTTTTCTCCTCATACATGTCGACACAAACGTACCGACATACAGCACACACACAGGGAATGCTCTGATAGAGGACAGGACCCCACTAGCCCTTTGGGGAGACAGAGGGAGAGTTTGCCAGCACACACCAGAGCGCTATATATATACAGGGATAACCTTATATAAGTGTTTTTCCCCTTATAGCTGCTGTATCTTTAATACTGCGCGTAATTAGTGCCCCCTTCTCTTTTTTAACCCTTTCTGTAGTGTAGTGACTGCAGGGGAGAGCCAGGGAGCTTCCCTCCAACGGAGCTGTGAGGGAAAATGGCGCCAGTGTGCTGAGGAGATAGGCTCCGCCCCCTTATCGGCGGCCTTATCTCCCGTTTTTCTATGTATTTTGGCAGGGGTTAAATTCATCCATATAGCCCAGGAGCTATATGTGATGCATTTTTTGCCATCCAAGGTGTTTTTTATTGCGTCTCAGGGCGCCCCCCCCCCAGCGCCCTGCACCCTCAGTAACCGGAGTGTGAAGTGTGCTGAGAGCAATGGCGCACAGCTGCAGTGCTGTGCGCTACCTTGTTGAAGACAGGACGTCTTCTGCCGCCGATTTTCCGGACCTCTTCTGTCTTCTGGCTCTGTAAGGGGGCCGGCGGCGCGGCTCTGGGACCCATCCATGGCTGGGCCTGTGATCGTCCCTCTGGAGCTAATGTCCAGTAGCCTAAGAAGCCCAATCCACTCTGCACGCAGGTGAGTTCGCTTCTTCTCCCCTTAGTCCCTCGATGCAGTGAGCCTGTTGCCAGCAGGTCTCACTGAAAATAAAAAACCTAAAACTAAACTTTTCACTAAGCAGCTCAGGAGAGCCACCTAGTGTGCACCCTTCTCGTTCGGGCACAAAAATCTAACTGAGGCTTGGAGGAGGGTCATAGGGGGAGGAGCCAGTGCACACCAGGTAGTTCTAAAGCTTTACTTTTGTGCCCAGTCTCCTGCGGAGCCGCTATTCCCCATGGTCCTTACGGAGTCCCCAGCATCCACTTAGGACGTTAGAGAAATAGGATTTTAATTACCTGAAACGGTAAATCCTTTTCTCGTAGTCCATAGAGGATGTTGGGGTCCATATTAGTACCATGGGGTATAGACGGGTCCACCAGGAGCCAATGGCACTTTAAGAGTTTAATAGTGTGGGCTGGCTCCTCCGTCTATGCCCCTCCTACCAGACTCGGTCTAGAAAACTGTGCCCGAGGAGACGACATACTTCGATAGAAGGAAATACACAGATCATACCAGCTCACACAACAGACAAACCCGGCTAACAAGACAAAAATCACAGCAACAGCTGAAACAGTACTGAAACAGTAAACAATACAGAACTTACCTAGGAACCAGGAATAACTTAACTAAAAAACCAAAGCAGGAAAACAAAGCGCTGGGCAGGCACCCAGCATCCTCTACGGACTACGAGAAAAAGATTTACTGTTTCAGGTAATTAAAATCCTATTTTCTCTTACGTCCTAGAGGATGCTGGGGTCTATATTAGTATCATGGGGATGTACCAAAGCTCCCAGAATGGGACGGAGAATGTGGAGGCTCCTGCAAGACCGCTTGACCTAACTTGAGGTCATCAGAGGCCAAAGTGTCAAACTTATAAAACCTGGCATACGTGTTCGAACCAGACCAAGTCGCAGCTCGGCAAAGCTGTAGTGCCAAGACACTCCGGGCAGCCATCCAGGAAGAACCCACTTTACGAGTAGAGTGGGCCTTAACCGATTTCGGACACAGCAATCCTGCCGTAGTATAGGCATGCTGGATAGTGAACCTGGTCCAGCGTGAAATCAACTGCTTCGAAGCAGGACACCCAATTTTCTTGGGTTCATAGAGGACAAACAGAGAGTCAGTTTTCCTATGATGAGCTGTCCTCTGCACATAGATCTTCAAAGCCCTCACAACATCCAAGGCCTTTGAAGCAATTGAGGAGTCAGTAGCCAATTGAAGAGCCGATACAACATTAGGCAGGAACTGCGGATGAGTCCTAAATTCCGCCCTGTCTTCATGAAAGATCAGAAAAGGGCTTTTACAAGATAAAGCCCCCAATTCCGACACGCGTCAAGCAGAAGCCAAGGCCAACAAAGTGACCGCCTTCCACGTGAGAAACTTGATGTCAGCCTCCAGCAGAGGCTCAAACCAAGCTGATTGTAGGAACTGCAACACCACATCTAGATCCCAGGGTGCGGTTGGCGCCACAAAAGGAGGTTGGATGTGCAGAACCCCTTTCAAAAAGGTCTGAACCTCAGGAAGGACAGCCAATTGCTTTTGAAAGAAGATGGACAAGGCAGAGATTTGGACCTTGATGGAGCCCAATCTCAGGCCCATATCCACTCCTACTTGCAGGAAAAGGAGAAAATCTACCGCAGGAAATTTTCTGGATTCACACCAGGAAACATATTTTTCCAAATACTGTGGTAATGTTTAGATGTTACCCCCTTCCTATTCTGAATCAGGGTAGGAATAACCTCGCTCGGGATACATTTCCGAGCTAAGATCTGGCATTCAACCGCCAAGCCATCGAACGTAGCCATGGTAAGTCTTGCTAGGTGAACGGCCCCTGCAGCAGCAGATCCTCCCGAAGAGGTAAGGGCCTTGGATCTTCCAGAAGAAGATCCAGCAGATCCGCATACCAAGCCCTTCACGGCCAGTCCGGAGCAATGAGGATTGCCAGAACCCCTGTTCTTCTTACCAGCTGAAGAACCCTTGGGATCAGAGGAAGTGGAGGGAACACATACACTGACGGGAACACCCACAGTGTTGCCAGTGCATCCACCGCTACTGCCTGAGGGTCTCTCAACTTGGAACAGTACCACCCCAGCTTCTTGTTGAGGCGGGAGGCCATCATGTCTGTGTGAGGAACCCTCCACCAAGCGGTTACTTCCTCGATCACCTCCGGATGGAGGCCCCACTCCCCTGGATGGAGATCGTGTCTGCTGAGGAAGTCTGCTTCCCAGTTGTCTACTCCTGGAATGAAGATTGCCGACATCGCTACAGCATGCCTTTCTGCCCAGAGAATGATTTTTGACACCTCTGACATTGCAGCCGTGCTCTTCGTTCCGCGTTGTCTGTTTATGTAGGCCACAGTGGTCACGTTGTCCGACTGTACCTGAACAGCCCGATCTTGTAGCAGATGTGCTGCTTGCAGGAGGGCGTTGTACACAGCCCTTAGCTCCAGGATGTTTATCGGGAGAAGGGATTCTTGAAACAACCACTTTCCTTTAAAGGTTTCCCCCAGAGTGACTGCTCCCCAACCTCTTAGACTTGCATCTGTGGTTAAGAGGATCCAGTTCTGAATTCCGAGAACCAAGAAAAAATTCTGAACCTTCGGCCTTCCAGAAGGTGTGGAAGTTGTAGCCACCAGAGGAGTGAAATCCTGGCTTTTGGAGACAGGCGTATCCTCTTGTGCATATGTAGGTGAGAGCCCGACCACTGGTCCAAGAGGTCCAGTTGAAATGGACGAGCATGAAACCTGCCGTACTGCAGAGCCTCGTAGGCAACAACCATCTTCCCCAGAAGGCGGATGCATTGATGAACCGACACCCGGGTAGGCCGTAAGACCTCCCGGACCATTGTTTGAATCACCAATGCCTTCTCCACCGGGTGAAGCACCCTCTGCACCTCCGTGTCGAGGATCATTCCCAGGAAAGACAGCATCCGCGTTGGGTCCAGATGAGACTTTGGAAGGTTCAGGATCCAACCGTGCTTCCTGAGCAGCTGTGTCGTGAGCGCGATGGA
The DNA here is from genome assembly GCF_028390025.1 of Pseudophryne corroboree. Lineage (NCBI taxonomy): Eukaryota > Metazoa > Chordata > Amphibia > Anura > Myobatrachidae > Pseudophryne > Pseudophryne corroboree. The sequence continues at coordinate 188,572,635 of NC_086451.1, read as the reverse complement.
TCGCAATAACCTCTCCCTGGATGATGCCTTGATCAGGAGATCATCCAGATAAGGAATTATGTTCACCCCCTGCTTGCGGAGAAGAACCATCATCTCCACCATCACCTTGTTGAAAATCCTTGGTGCTGTGGAGAGGCCATCGGCAGTGCCTGGAACTGATAGTGGTTGTCCAACAGCGCAAACCTGAGGTATGCCTGATGTGGTGACCAAATGGTGATGTGGAGGTAAGCATCCTTGATGTCCAGAGACACCAGGAACTTCCCCTCCGTTAGCCCTGAGATGACAGCTCTCAGAGATTCCATCTTGAATTTGAACTCCCTCAGATAAGGGTTCAAAGACTTTAAGTTCAGAATAGGCCGTACCGACCCATCCGGTTTCGGTACCACGAAAAGGTTTGAATAATAACCTTTGCTCCACTGTTGAGGCGGAACCGGAACAGCGACTTCCGACACCAATTTTCTGATGGCCCCCAGAAGAATCGCTTTGTCCGCCAGCAGAGCTGGTAAGCCTGACTTGAAACGGTGAGGCGAGGGATATTGGAACTCCAGTCTGTACCCCCTGGACACTATATCCAGGACCCAGGGGTCCACACTAGATGACACTCAGATGTGGCTGAACTGTCGGAAGTCTCGCCCCCACCTGACCGTCCTCCAGGCCCAGCCATCCACCATCATGCGGAGGGTTTAGTGGCATCAGAAGCGGGCTTCTGGCCTGGGAACCTGCGGGAGCAGGTTTCTTTCCCTTTGCACGACCACCTCTGAAGAAGGTGTTCGAAGGCTTGTTTTTTTCTTTTCCTCGCAGGCCGAAAGGACTGACGCAGCTGGTGTAAAAGGCTTCTTCGTAGCCGGTGCAGCTGACGGGAGAAAAGTAGACTTACCCACGGTAGCCGTGGCAATCCACGCATCTAGCACCTCCCCAAAGAGAGCCTGACCCGTGTAGGGTAGGCCCTCCACGCTCTTCCTGGATTCTGCATCCGCAGACCATTGGCGCAGCCAGAGACCCCTGCGAGCAGAGACGGACATGGAGGAGATCCCCGCAGCCATGAAGCCCAGGTCCTTCATGGAATCCACTAGGAACCCTGCAGAATCCTGAATATGGCGTAAAAACATAACGTCATCTTTATCCAGCGTAGCCGATTCTTCCTGCATAGTGATAGACCACCTGGCAATAGCTTTTGCAGTCCAAGCACAGGCTATAGTAGGCCTTAATATAGCCCCAGAAGCCGTGTTCATGGATTTTAACGTAGCATCCACCTTGCGATCCACCGGGTGTTTCAAAGCGGTAGATCCTGGTACCGGCAGCACCACCTGTTTGGACAGCCTAGATACAGAAGCATCGACCAACGCAGGGGACTCCCATTTTTTCCTATCTTCCTCTGGGAAGGGAAAAGCAACCAAAACCCTCTTAAGGATCTGAAATATCTTTTCCGGAGTTTCCCAGGCCTTTTCAAAGATAGCGATCAATTCTTTGGATGCTGGGAAGGTGAGGGGGGCTTCTTGATTTCTGTAAAGAAGGCCTCCTCCACCTGATCCGGAGCTGTGTCCGAAATGTGCAAAACATCTCTAACAGCCGCAATCATTAACTGTACCCCCATGGCAAGTGATGCCGTTCTCCTCGACACATCCCCGTTACCGTCTGCAGTGTCTGAGTCGGTGTCCGTGTCATCCTGCAACATTGCAAGTGCACGTTTCTGAGAATGAATCACAGGGGACCCCGATGAGGCAGTATCAGACCAAACCACCATAGAGGACTAGAGGACTGGAGGACCTGAGTGGCGTGCTCAGTCCTAGCAACTCTATCAGAAATCTGGCTCTCTAGCAGGGATCTGCGCTAAAACTGTGCAATCCTGATTACATGGAATGGAGTCCTCCTGTGAGGATAAATCCTCTGGAGCATATGATACATTGGGGGTAATTCCAAGTTGATCATAGCAGGATTTTTGCTAACAATTGGGCAAAACCATGTGCACTGCAGGGGAGGCAGATTTAACATGTGCAGAAAGAGTTAGATTTGGGTGGCTTATTTTATTTCTGTGCAGGGTAAATACTGGCTGCTTTATTTCTACACTGCAAATTAGATTGCAGATTGAACACACCCCACCCAAATTTAACTCTCTCTGCACATGTTATATCTGCCTCCCCTGCAGTGCACATGGTTTTGCCCAATTGCTAACAAAAATCCTGCTGCGATCAACTTGGAATTACCCCCATTGTCCCTAGACATGTTACCACACACACACACAACACCCCACAAACACACAGGTTATTATGAAGGCCGAGTTCCCCCCAAAGAATGGCAGAGAGACACAGAGATTGGAGCCAACCCACACACAGCGCTATTAAAGGTATAGGGAGTCCCTAACCAGCGCTTACTGTGTCCCTTAGGTGACACAGTCTGTACACAGCTTCCCCCCCCCTTCTACAACCCCCTTGGTACCGTACAGATAGCTGGAGATTGCTCTGGAGGGACCTGGATCCACTTGGCAGTGAGAGCAGGCAGGAAAAATGGCGCTGAACGCTGCTGGGTCCGCTCTGAGGAGAAGCTCCGCCCCCTTCAATGGTGCCGGCTTCCTGCTCTGTAAAGACTGCGCTTAGCCCCTGATATCTGACCGTAAAGGATGTCAGTGTTAACTGTGTATATGCAGTCTTAATTTTAATGTGTTGCAGATGGGAACCATATGTTTCGTCAATTTATGTCAAACGAGTAAACCACAAATCTAGGTACCAAATAAACTTTTAATTAGGAGTCACAGTGCTCCTCCCAGACAACTTGTTAATGCTGTTAGTTATCTTGTAACAATTAGAGGTTAATTCTGTCCATGCAAATGGCGTGAATTATTCCCATATAAAATCCCTTTACAAGTCTCTAATCACTACTATAGTCCAGCAAAATTACTGCACCTAAATGATCCGGTTAACAAAGTATGAGTTCAAATGCTGATCGCAAATAAATGTACTTTAAAGATGGTATTGCGCCCTGAACAGAGCAGTCCTTGGTACTGCTAACCGCAGCAAATGTTTGAATAGACAATGCAAATATGTGGTGGGGGATATATGTTCTGGGAGTGCGGCGTCCCGTAACCCTCAGGTACATATACTTACCCTTCTTCTTCTGATCGTCCTCGTCTACCGTCCCCCGCTGCGCTTCCTTCCTTCCCCGTCCCGGTCCCAGGCGGGTGTAAATCTTCTGTGTGCAAGCCTGCACACTGATGAGTTAGCCTCTGGGACAACGAGACCACCGGCGGCTGCGGCACTTCCGGGTACTGTTAACCTGTTGTGGGTGTTCAGTCTCCGGCGCGCTGCAGCGCTGACGGCGGCTCCACTTCACTAGCCAGTGAAGGAGACTGGGGGAGCAGAAAGCGATGGAGGTTGTCAGCGGTTCTTTGCAGATGGTCTGTGTTAATCCGTATCCTGTTTCAGCCATAATTGGCCTTCCTCTGAAGGCTGAAACAGGACACGGATTAACACAGACCATCTGCAAAGAACCGCTGACAGCCTCCATCGCTTTCTGCTTCCCCAGTCTCCTTCACTGGCTAGTGAAGTGGAGCCGCCGTCAGCGCTGCAGCACGCCGGAGACTGAACACCCACACCAGGTTAACAGTACCCGCAAGTGCCGCAGCCGCCGGTGGTCTCGTTGTCCCGGAGGCTCACTCATCAGTGTGCAGGCTTGCACACAGAAGATTTACACCCGCCTGGGACCGGGACGGGGAAGGAAGGAAGCGCAGCGGGGGACGGTAGACGAGGACGATCAGAAGAAGAAGGGTAAGTATATGTACCTGAGGGTTACGGGACGCCGCACCCCCAGAACATATATCCCCCACCACATATTTGCATTGTCTATTCAAACATTTGCTACGGTCAGCAGTACCAAGGACTGCTCTGTTCAGGGCGCAATACCATCTTTAAAGTACATTTATTTGCGATCAGCATTTGAACTCATACTTTGTTAACCGGATCATTTAGGTGCAGTAATTTTGCTGGACTATAGTAGTGATTAGAGACTTGTAAAGGGATTTTATATGGGAATAATTCACGCCATTTGCATGGACAGAATTAACCTCTAATTGTTACAAGATAACTTACAGCATTAACAAGTTGTCTGGGAGGAGCACTGTGACTCCTAATTAAAAGTTTATTTGGTACCTAGATTTGTGGTTTACTCGTTTGACATAAATTGACGAAACATATGGTTCCCATCTGCAACACATTAAAATTAAGACTGCATATACACAGTTAACACTGACATCCTTTACGGTCAGATATCAGGGGCTGAGCGCAGTGTTTCACATACTTTGTAATTTACCTAGTAGGACAGATCACCTACAAACATTAGCAGCTCGCCAAATTCACTAGATAGCATTGCCTCAGTGCGCAGGTGGTAACTCTCTAAAACTGCTCTGTAAAGAGATTATACTGGCCTGGAGGAACAGTGGCTGACCCGAATTTGCACACCCCATCAGGAGATGACCAGTGTGGGGTCTGGAGCAGGCCCAGAACGCTCCCCCTACCAAGGTACACTGAGCCGCGCAGGAGCGCGGCCAAGGCTACTCTCCCGCCCTAATAGCCGCCCTCTTCACACTGTCCCCCCACTTGCAAGGGGGAATAGTGACTAACTCGCCATGTTCAGCATCTGGGGCGGTGGCGGCTAGCTGCTGGGGCGAGCGTTCCTCTGTGGCGGAGCGCGTACCCCAGATGTCTAAATCATAAGATCGGGCATGCATGCAACTCTGTCAGCCTCTTTATCGTTATTCTTAACTAAAGGCCTAGTTTGTACACACAAGCCTATGCAGCTTTAATTTTTCAGGCTATGGACTTGCTACTCATCGCAAGTGAAGCTGCTGCCCAGAAAAAAACAGACACCCACATAGTCACATAGTCCTCAGTAACTGCGCACACATAAACAGCAATAACGAGGAACATCAACTCCTCAAGTGAGACTATGGTCATGCCAGTGATGTGCGGTGAGGTCACTGGTTAGAGAGACACTGGCAGCTAACAAGCCCTCCCCCCCCCTGAAAAAAAAAAAAAAGTGTGATCCCCCAACACACCAGTAAAACCAGCACTAGGCAGAACCAGCCAGGGGGAGTAATGCCACAGCAGGGGAGACACTCAGTGTGGGGTCCCCCTGCCATAACATTAATCTGCCCCCCAGCCAGTTAGCCCAGGGTTGGAATTCCTCGGAAAGTGGGAACCCCAAAAAATTAAAATGGGGTCCCCCCTCCCGAGCAATAACCAGCACTGGGCTGATAGCCCAGTGCTATGCCCCGCACCCCTGGTGGCGGTGGGTGTGGGGTTCATTGTGTGTTAATAGTGTTTTTTACAGGTGGCCTACAAGTCCCAGTAAGCCTGCCCCAGCATGCTGGCACTTGGAGAACCACAAGTGCCAGCATGCCCGGACACAAAGGGCCTGCTGGCACCTGTAGTCCACCTGCAAAGAATAGTAATATTGTTCTTTACAGGTAGCCTACAGGTCCCAGCAAGCCTGCCCCAGCATGCTGGCACTTGGAGAACCACAAGTGCCAGCATGCCCGGACATAAAGTTCCCGCTGGCACCTGTAGTCCACCTGTAAAGAAAATATTAAAATAAAAACACCACACAAGTCTTGAAAATAAGCTTTATTAAACTGGGTCTTCACCTGGGGGCGGCGGCCTTTAAGCTCTTTTGCGTGGCCGCCACCTTCCCAGGGCTTCCGGCGTCTTCAACTGGGGGGGCGCCACCTCCCCAGGGCTTCCAGCGTCTTCACCTGGTGGGCGGCGGCTGCTAAGCTCTTTTGCATAGCTGCCGCACAGCCAGGACTTCCGGCGTCTTAATTCTTCAGGAGCTCTTCACAGCTCCTCCTCCGCCGTCGGACTGACTCTCCTCCGCCTCGCGCTGACTTATATAAGTCAGCCGGAGGGGGCGGGGCGATGACGCGGCGAGCCATGATTGGTTTGCGGCGGCCATCTTGAATTTCAAAAATGACGCTGAGGCGCCATTTTTGAAACTGGAACAGCTCCGCTGCCAAACTCTGCAGGATAAAGGTAATTTCCGCTGCCGCACCGCCGCCGCAACCCACACCGCCGACGCCCGCTCCACCGCCGCATCCCGCCGCCCGCACCATCGCCGCATCCAGCCGCCCGCACCTCCTCCGCCAGCGTCGCCCACACAGTGATTGACAGCGGATCCAGTGACGGATCCGCTGGCCAATCACTGTGGCCTCACTGACAGGGACGTGCTTTCATAGGTTGAAAGCACGTCCCTGATGGAAAGCGGCACCACTAATGGTGCCGCTTTCCCATATATTTTCAACTAGGTGATGCATCGCGCCCTACGGGCGCTCTTCACACCGTCGTTAGGGGCTACGCCCCGTTAACCGGGTGTAGCGGGGGGAGAGGTGGGTATGGGGGTGGAGTGGGGGGGTGTCACGGGTGGGGGAGGGGGCGGTTTGCCGGTGTGGTGCATTTGGGGGGGTGGTGGGTTTGAGGGTGCCACGGTTGCAGGGGCAGGTGCTACAGGTAGGGGAGGGGTGGGGGTGCGGGAGCAGGGGTGCTGTGTGTAGGAGAGGGGCGGGGGTACCATGGGTGGGGGGTTGGGAGCAGGGGTGATGTGGGTGTGGGAGGGCTGTGGGAGAAGCTGGTGTGGGAGTGCCGTGGATGGGGGAGGGGGGGTGCTGGGGGTGGAGGGACAGGTGCGGAGGGGGGGCAGGGGCTGGAGCAGTGGTGGTGCAGTTGGGTGGTGGGAGGCAGCTGCTGGGGTTCCGAGGGTTGGGGCGGTGGTGCGGGTGCAGGAGGGGTGGGTGCATGATGGGGCAGTTGCGGTGGTGGTGCGGGTTGGGTGAAGGGTGCAGCAGGGGGGAGAGGTGGGTATGGGGGAGGGGCAGGGTTGCAGCGGGTGGGGAAGGGGCTGGGGGTGCTGCAGGTGTGGGAGCTACGGGTGGGGGCGTGAGTGCCGCGGGTGGGAGCGGATGTGTGGGATGCGTTGGGTGCCGCAGGGGGGGGGGGGCAGCGGGTGTTGGTGCTGTGGGTGGGGGAGGGGGCAGAGTGCCACGGGTGGTGCGGGTGTTGGTGCTGCGGGTGGGGGAGGGGTGGAGTGCCACGGGTGGTGGGTGGATGCGGTGGGTGTCGCGGGTAGGTGGCGCGGGTGTTGGTGCTGCGGGTGGGAGTGCCGTGGGTGGGGGGCGAATGCGGTTGGTTGCCTCGGGTGTTGGTGCTACGGGTGGGGGAGGGGGCGGGAGTTCCGCGGGTGGGTGGCGCGGGTGCTTGTGCTCTGGGTGGGGGAGGGGACGGGAGTGCCGCGGGTGGTGGGTGGATGCAGCGGGTGTTTGTGCTACGGGTGGGGGCGGGAGCAGTGGCGCCACAACGTGGGTGCGGGGGGTGCGGCCCGCACCCGGGTGTTACCCTCTGAGGGGTGACACCAAAGTGCCGGCTCCTGTCACAGTCCAGAAGCCAGCACTGCAGATTCAGCAGTGTCCGGGTGAAGGCCGTATGCCCCGACCCACAATGTGCCGAAAACGGGGGTCGGGACGTGGAGCCACGCCCCCTTCCGCGAAGCCACGCCCCCTTTTAACCTGCGACCGCGCGTAAGTGACGGGTGGATGCCGCGGGTGGGGGGCAGATGCGGGTGGTTGCCGCGGGTGGGAGGGGGGGCGAGTTGTGCCGAAAACGGGGGTCTGGACGCGGAGCCACGCCCCCTTCCGCGAAGCCACGCCCCCTTTTCACCCACGACCGCGGGTAAGTGACGGGTGGTTGTCGCGGGTGGGAGAGGGAGTGAGAGCAGCTGCCAGTGCTCAGCATGTCCCCCTGAACTCTGCAGCAGCCGCTAGTCTGTGAGGCGGGTAGTGTGAGTTCCGCTCACAGTCAGCGGCTGCGATGTCACCAGAGAGTGTACGGGGAGGAGGGAGACAGGGGACTGGGCGGAGATGGGGAGGGGACTGGGCGGAGAGAGGGAGGGGACTGTCCTGGCCAGATCTGTGCCTGTGACTCCGCCCAGCGTTACGGGCACAGAGTCACAGACTTGGGCAAATATATAGGAGATGGGCTTTTACAGCCCAAGGCTAGTCCCCGCCGTGCCCACCCCCCGCTCACCATACTTTCCCCAGTGACAACGGGAGGCACCACGATCGGTGCCTCCCAAACACATATACAAAACAGCAACGATAAGAATAATATTAAGAAGATACATATGGCACAGAATATGTGTCATATGCATCTTCTTTGTATTATCTTAATCATTATGACAGGGGAGGCACTGCCTCCCCTGCCTCCCCTGACTGCACGTCCCTGGGTCATGCAGACTGGACACGGCAGTAGCAATGCTAGTGCCATGTTTCTCTACATACATGATCGCAGTAGATACATGCCCTGAAAACAGACATGACATGCCTGCGTTTTTTCTGCTGCTCCCTGTTACCTGTTCCAAGTGGTCCTTTCCTGCCAATCACTCTGGGCAGGATGTACTAAGCATCCGCTGTACATCGCATTTTTACTAATTGCATATGTACTAACATATGCCATTAGTACCGCAAAGGACAGCTCTCTCGATAAGCTATCAGCGTCAGTCACTGGACTTCCGGATTTATGAGCCAGGAGTCTGTCTTCTGGGTGCTGGAAGGGATCCGAGACTTCTATAGGGTTATGCCAGCAAAAGCTGGTGTTACCCTCTGCACTGAAGCGTCTAGGGCTTAGTACATATGGAAATGTGGTAAAAACCTGTACAGTACATCCCATCTACCGTGTTAAACATCTCACTATGAGCGGTATCGCATAAGTACAATCAAGCACATGCATAGTCTGACCATAATCATTTAGTTGCATGGACATCGGCATTGTGTACAAACATGAATTAGGCCCTAATTCCACAAAATTCTTTATTGAGGTTTGGGTTATGTTTTTTGGTCATAATATATAGTTCTGCTTCTTCTTCTTTCTTCTAATACATAAACTGTGTTCCAGTGATCTCATAATGCTTGTCGATATTCTGATTATTGAATTACTTCCCCATATGCTCAGATGTCATTGACATCCAAGGTTAATGGGACACAGTCTAATACTGGATGGGGTGGGTCCAGGGACAGACTGGGACCTCTTTTTTGTCCCTGGCATAAAAATAAAAAAAATTGGGTGGAATGAGGGTGTTCCTTTTACAGCACACAGAAATACAAGTTCCTTTATGGAAAGAGATGATACTTAAGTTATAGAAAGTTGGACAATGATGTGACGCTTACATCATACTTGCCTACTTTTGAAAAAGCATTTCAAGGAAATTATGAAAGTAACACCTACTGTATCAGCGTGGATGTGTACTGCTTCATCTGAGAGCCATGTCATAAAACATTTAAATGAGCCCCAAAGTTAGTAAGATCTACTTGTTGAAGAAAACACACTGATATTTTACAGGATTTGTTTGTGTATTGTGCTATACAAGAGGTTCCATATACTATAAATGGCCACAAGAAGCCTTATTTAAAATGCATGTGGCTTACAATCAATTCAGGAAAATTGCGCTGATGATCCCATTTGAATTTATGTATATCCGATCCCCCCACCCCAAGAATGTAACAGCTACATAATAAGGGTCGGGTGCAATCAGGGAGATTGCTGGTCTATTCAGAGAGTCGGGGAGATTGTTTCTATTTCAGGGAGTCTCCTGCAGAATGCAACAGGGTAGGCAACTGTGGCTTACACTTTCGCAGAAGTTTTCACCTCTCAGTACATGCAGAGGCACAATCAGGTTATGGTTAGAAATGAGCGGGTTCGGTTCTAAGAGAAACGAACCCTACGCGGCAAAACGTCATCATCCTGCTGTCGGATTCTCGCGGGATTTGGATTCCATATAAGGAGTTGCGCGTCACGGCCATTTTCACTCCAGTCTCGGAGAGTGTATAGAGAGGACGTGTTCAGTGTCTCTGTGTTGGGGCGGGAAAGTGGGGTGGCAAGTGTTGTCCAGTCCAGTGTAGTCACTCAGTGTATTGTGCTGCATCAGTCCAGCCATTCACATTGTTGGTGTTCTCTGCTGCCATATATCCAGTGTAGCTGTACAAGTGGTGCTGTGTTGTGCAGACCAGTCCAGTGTAGTCAGTGTATTGTGCTGCATCAGTCCAGCCATTCACAGTGTTGGTGTTCTCTGCTGTAATATATCCAGTGTAGCTGTCTAAAGTGGTGCTGTGTTGTGCAGACAAGTGGTAGTGTCCTGTGTCATCAGTAATTCCAGTGACGATATACACTGCTGCTATATGTCCACTGCTGCAGTATAATAATTATAACAACGTGTTGTGCTGAATCAGACAAGTGGTAGTGTCCTGTGTCATCAGTAATTCCAGTGACGATATACGCTGCTGCTATATGTCCACTGCTGCCGTATAATAATAATAACAACAACAACAACAACCACAAGTCCCTTACAGTAATGTTGTGTTGTGCTCCATCAGTCATTCCTCTGCCACATATTGTGTTATATAACTCCAAAAAAAAATGGAGAACAAAAATTGAGGATAAAATAGGGGAAGATCAAGAACCACTTCCTCCTAGTGCTGAAGCTGTTGCCACTAGCCATGACATAGACGAGGAAATGCCATCAACGTCGTCTGCCATGGCCGATGCCCAATGTGATAGTAGAGGGCATGTAAAATCCAAAAAGCTAAAGTTCAGTAAAAAGACCCAAAAAATAAATTTAATTGGCCTGAGGAGAAACGTAAACTTGCCAATATGCCATTTACGACAGAGTGGCAAGGAACGGCTGAGGCCCTGGCCTATGTTCATGACTAGTGGTTCAGCTTCACATGACGATGGAAGCCCTCATAACACCAACACTTATGTTGGTGTTAGACGTGTGCCAGGTATCCGCCATTAGTGCAGTGGGATTTAGACAATTGATGGAGGTATTGTGTCCCCGGTACCAAATCCCATCTAGATTCCACTTCACTAGGCAGGCGATAGCGAGATTTTGCCATTTAATTCCAGTCATTTGGACGTATAATTACAGTGATTTTGCCAATTAATTTCAGTGATTTATAATTATTAATTCCAGTGATCTTGGCAATTAATTCCAGTGATTTGGACGAATAATTCCAGTGATTTGGACGTATAATTCCAGTGGGAATTGTTTGTGTCACTTGGCTTAGTCATACAGCTACCTCATTGCACTTCTTCGACATCTTTGCATGAGGTGCTGTTTAGTGCCTAGTTTTTGAAAAGTGCCATCCTGTGTGACACTGCCGTATGAGTCCAGGGGTACTGCTGTATTAGTCCTGGGGTACTGCCGTATAAGTCCACCAATTGCAGAATTCTTTTAAAAGTGACTGGAGCATGCTGGAGATGAAGTCAGTGGACCGAACAATTGTGGCCCACTCTCGACATTCAGCCACTACGTGACACTACTAGATGGGCCAGGTGGTTGTGTCGCTTAGCTCAGTCATACAGCAACCTCGGTGCACCTTTTTTTCTTCATTGCATCATGTGCTGTTAGGGGCCTTTTTTTGATATCTGCCCTCCTGTCTGCCACTGCAGTGCCACTCCTAGATTGGCCAATTGTTTGTGTCGCTTGGCTTAGTCATACAACTACCTCATTGCAATTCTTTTTCTTCTTTGCATTATGTGCTGTTTGGGGACTAGTTTTTGAATAGTGCCATCCTGTCTGTAACTGCAGTGACACTCCTAGATGGGCCAGGTGTTTGTGCCGCACACTTGTGTAGCTTAGCTTAGTCATACAGCCACCTCAGTGCAACTTTTAGGCCTAAAAACAATAGTGAGGTGTGAGGTGTTCAGAATAGACTGGAAAAGAGTGGAAATGATTGCTATTGAGGTTAATAATACTGTAGGAGCAAAAGTACCCCCAAATTCTGTGATTTTAGCTGTTTTAATGGTTTGGTTTTTTTCAAAAATCATCCAGAACCAAAACCAAAACACGAAAGGGTGGTTTTGGCAAAACCAAGCCAAAACCATAACACGAAAATGGAATTAGAACAAAAACCAAAACACAAAACACGAAAAGTGCCCGCCACACATCTCTAGTTATGGTGTTTCTCCCAAGGGTCAGATTCCAGGTATGTATCTCGATGTGTGCTGAGCAGGCCATTTAGACTCAACAAAACAAAACCATGGCATTTGAGTTACACAATGTGCTTTATTATTTACCTCCCATATTTTCACTGTAATGAGACATGGCTTTTCTCCCCGCCTCTAAGTAAACTGCACAATAAACTTGCTGGTACTATACTGATTTTAGATGGTTCACCTAAGAATATTTACTTAGGTACGATACTATTTATGTTAAGTTAATAAACCCACAAAGAGCACTTTCAAAGCATTGTGTGAGTCTGAATATATAAGGATAATATGGAAATAGTAAAATTGCATAATAACAGATGACAATGTAAAATAGTTAGGATTTATATATAGACATAAGACAAACAAGCGATACAAAATAGAACAGGATGTATTAATATATGTGTACTGTGTGTGTGTCTCCTTCCTGCTGTCCAGTGAGGCCCGGCACTCAGCTGCTTTTCCTTGAAGCCTGCTGTTCATTGTATTTATAATACATTCATATGGCATTTCAATTTTTCTAGATGGGAGATAAACAATTTATGAAATGATTTCATCTGAAGGGGAGTGGGGGGGGGAGAGAGAGAGAATTCACCTATTATCCTAAATCCTCATTAATCCCTATGTGGAAAATCCTTTACTTTAAACAAATGAAATGATGAAATGTTTTTAAATTCTGTGCAGAGATGACTAGAGATGAGCGGGTTCGGTTCCTCGGAATCCGAACCTCCCCGAACTTCACCCATTTTACACGGTTCCGAGGTGGACTCGAATCTTCCCGCCTTGCTCGGTTAACCTGAGCGCGCCCGAACGTCATCATCCCGCTGTCGGATTCTCGCGAGATTCGTATTCTATATAAGGAGCCGCGCGTCGCCGCCATTTTCACTCGTGCATTGGAGATGATAGTGAGAGGACGTGTGCAGCGTTCTCTCAGTTGTGTTCAGTGTGCTGCAAATATCTGTGCTCAGTGGGGGTAATTCCAAGTTGATCGCAGCAGGACATTTTTTAGCAGTTGGGCAAAACCATGTGTACTGCAGGGGAGGCAGGTTTAACATGTGCAGAGAGTTAGATTTGGGTGTGGTGAGTTCAATCTGCAATCTAAATTGCAGTGTAAAAATAAAGCAGCCAGTATTTACCCTGCACAGAAACAAAATAACCCACCCAAATCTAACTCTCTCTGCACATGTTCTATCTGCTCCACCTGCAGTGCACATGGTTTTGCCCAACTGCTAAAAAATTTCCTGCAGTGATCAACTTGGAATTACCCCCTGTGTGCTTGCAAATATCTGTGCTCAGTGTGCTGAAAATATCTACGTTCTCTGCCTGAAAAACGCTCCATATCTGTGCTTTGGTGCTGCAAATATCTGTGCTCAGTGTGCTTTATTGTGCGGACTGGGGACCACCAGTATTATATAGTAGGAGGACAGTGCAGAGTTTTGCTGACCAGTGACCACCAGTATTATACGTTCTCTGCCTGAAAAACGCTCCATATCTGTGCTGCATTGTAGTATATAGTAGGAGGACAGTGGAGAATTTTGCTTACCAGTGACCACCAGTATTATATCAATACGGTACAGTAGGCCACTGCTCTACCTACCTCTGTGTCGTCAAGTATACTATCCATCCATAACTGTGGTGCATTTTAGTTGTTGTGCGCAGTAGTAGGAGGACAGTGCATAATTTTGCTGACAACCAGTATATAATATATAGCAGTACGGTACAGTAGTCCACTGCTCTATCTACCTCTGTGTCGTCAAGTATACTATCCATCCATACCTGTGGTGCATTTTAGTTGTTGTGCGCAGTAGTGGGAGGACAGTGCATAATTTTGCTGACCACCAGTATATAATATATAGCAGTACGGTACAGTAGTCCACTGATCTACCTACTTCTGTGTCGTCAAGTATACTATCCATCCATACCTGTGGTGCATTTTAGTTGCTGTGCGCAGTAGTAGGAGGACAGTGCATAATTTTGCTGATCACCAGTATATAATATAAAGCAGTACGGTACAGTAGGCCATTGCTATTGATATATTACTGGCATATAATTCCACACATTAAAAAATGGAGAACAAAAATGTGGAGGGTAAAATAGGGAATGATCAAGATCCACTTCCACCTCATGCTGAAGCTGCTGCCACTAGTCATGGCCAAGACGATGAAATGCCATCAACGTCGTCTGCCAAGGTCGATGCCCAATGCCATAGTAGAGAGCATGTAAAATAAAAAAAACAAAAGTTCAGTAAAATGACCCAAAAATCTACATTAAAAGCGTCTGAGGAGAAGCATAAACTTGCCAATATGCCATTTACGACATGGAGTGGCAAGGAATGGCTGAGGTCCTCTCCTATGTTCCTCATGACTAGTGGGTCAGCTTCACATGAGGATGGAAGCACTCATCCGCCCGCTAGAAAAATGAAAAGACTTAAGCTGGCAAAAGCACAGCAAAGAACTGTGCGTTCTTCTAAATCACAAATCCCCAAGGAGAGTACAATTGTGTCAGTTGCGATGCCTGACCTTCCCAACACTGGACGGGAAGAAGTGGCGCCTTCCACCATTTGCACGCCCCTGCAAGTGCTGGAAGGAGCACCCGCAGTCCAGTTCCTGATAGTCAAATTGAAGATGTCACTGTTGAAGTACACCAGGATGAGGATATGGGTGTTGCTGGCGCTGGGGAGGAAATTGACAAGGAGGATTCTGATGGTGAGGTGGTTTGTTTAAGTTAGGCACCCGGGGAGACACCTGTTGTCCGTGGGACGAATATGACCATTGACATGCCTGGTCAAATTACAAAAAAAAAAATCACCTCTTTGGTGTGGAATTATTTTAACAGAAATGTGGACAACTGGTGTCAAGTCATGTGTTGCCTTTGTCAAGGTGTAATAAGTAGCGGTAAGGACGTTAACCACCTAGGAACATCCTCCCTTATACGTCACCTAGAGCGCATTCATCAGAAGTCATTGACAAGTTCAAAAACTTTGGGTGACAGCAGAAGCAGTCCACTGACAACTAAATCCCTTCCTTTTGTAATCAAGCTCCTGCAAACCACACCACCAACTCCCTCAGTGTCAATTTCCTCCTTAGACAGGAAAGCCAATAGTCCTGCAGGCCATGTCACTGGCAAGTCTGATGAGTCCTCTCCTGCCTGGTATTCCTCCAATGCATCCTTGAGTGTAACGCCTACTGCTGCTGGCACTGCTGTTGTTGCTGCTGGGAGTCGATCGTCATCCCAGAGGGGAAGTCGGAAGACCACTTGTACTACTTCCAGTAAGCAATTGACTGTCCAACAGTCCTTTGCGAGGAAGATGAAATAACACAGCAGTCATCCTGCTGCAAAGCGGATAACTCAGGCCTTGGCAGCCTGGGCGGTGTTAAACGTGTTTCCGGTATCCACCATTAATTCACAGGAAACTAGAGATTTGCTTGAGGTACTGTGTCCCCAGTACCAAATACATCTAGGTTCCATTTCTCTACGCAGGAGATACCGAGAATGTACACAGACCTCAGAAAAAGGGTCACCAGTGTCCTAAAAAATGCAGTTGTACCCAATGTCTACTTAACCACGGACATGTGGACAAGTGGAGCAGGGCAGACTCAGGACTATATGACTGTGACAGCCCACTGGGTAGATGTATTGCCTCCCTCAGCAAGAACAGCAGTGGCGGCACCAGTAGCAGCATCTTGCAAACGCCAACTCATTCCTAGGCAGGCTACGCTTTGTATCACCGCTTTCCAGAAGAGGCACACAGCTGACAACCTCTTACGGAAACTGAGGAACATCATTGCAGAATGGCTTACCCAAATTGGACTCTCCTGGTGATTTGTGACATTGGACAACGCCACCAATATTGTGCGTGCATTACATGTGGGCAAATTCCAGCACGTCCCATGTTTTGCACATACATTGAATTTGGTGGTGCAGAATTATTTAAAAAAATGACAGAGATGCTGTCGTTGGCCCGAAGAATTGCGAGCCACTTTCGGCATTCAGCCACCGCATGCCGAAAGACTGGAGCACCAGCAAACACTCCTGAACCTGCCCCGCCATCATCTGAAGCAAGAGGTGGTAACAAGGTGGAATTCAACCCTCTATATGCTTCAGAGGATGGAGGAGCAGCAAAAGGCCATTCAAGCCTATACAGCTACCTACGATATAGGCAAAGGAGGGGGAATGCACCTGACTCAAGCGCAGTGGAGAATGATTTCAACATTGTGCAAGGTTCTGCAACCCTTTGAACTTGCCACACGTGAAGTCAGTTCAGACACTGCCAGCCTGAGTCAGGTCATTCCCATCATCAGGCTTTTGCAGAAGAAGCTGGAGAGATTGAAGGAGGAGCTAAAACAGAGCGATTCCGCTAGGCATGTGGGACTTGTGGATGGAGCCCTTAATTCGCTTAACCAGGATTCACGGGTGGTCAATCTGTTGAAATCAGAGCACTACATTTTGGCCACCATGCTCGATCCTAGATTTAAAACCTACATTGGATCTCTCTTTCCAGCAGACACAAGTCTGCAGAGGTTCAAAGACCTGCTGGTGAGAAAATTGTCAAGTCAAGCGGAACGTGACCCGTCAACAGCTCCTCCTTCACATTCTCCCGCAACTGGGGGTGCGAGGAAAAGGCTAAGAATTCCGAGCCCACCCGCTGGCGGTGATGCAGGGCAGTCTGGAGCGAGTGCTGACATCTGGTCCGAACTGAAGGACCTGCCAACGATTACTGACATGTCGTCTACTGTCACTGCATATGATTCTGTCACCATTGAAAGAATGGTGGAAGATTATATGAGTGACCGCATCCAAGTAGGCACGTCAGACAGTCCGTACGTATACTGGCAGGAAAAAGGGGCAATTTGGAGGCCCTTGCACAAACTGGCTTTATTTTACCTAAGTTGCCCCCCCCTCCAGTGTGTACTCTGAAAGAGTGTTTAGTGCTGCCGCTTACCTTGTCAGCAATCGGCGTACAAGGTTACTACCTTAAAATGTGGAGAAGATGATGTTCATCAAAATGAATTATAATCAATTCCTCCGTGGAGACATTCACCAGCAATTGCCTCCAGAAAGTACACAGGGACCTGAGATGGTGGATTCCAGTGGGGGCAAATTAATAATCTGTGAGGAGGGGGATATGCACAGTGAAAGGGACTGAGGAATTGGAGGATGAGGAGGAGGTGGACATCTTGCCTCTGTAGAGCCAGTTTGTGCAAGGAGAGATTGCTTCTTTTTTGGTGGGGGCCCAAACCAACCAGTAATTTTAGTCACAGTTGTGTGGCAGACCCTGTCGCTGAAATGATGGGTATGTTAAAGTGTGCATGTCCTGTTTATACAACATAAGGGTGGGTGGGAGGGCCCAAGGACAATTCCATCTTGCACCTCTTTTTGCTTTCATTTTTCTTTGCATCATGTGCTGTTTGGGGACTATTTTTTGAAATGCCATCCTGTCTGACCCTGCAGTGCCACTCCTAGATGGGCCAGGTGTTTGTGCTGGCCACTTGGGTCGCTTAGCTTAGTCATCCAGCGACCTTGGTGCAAATTTTAGGAATAAAAATAATATTGTGAGGTGTGAGGTGTTCAGAATAGACTGGAAATTAGTGGAAATTATGGTTATTGAGGTTAATACTATGTGATCAAAATGACCCCCAAATTCTATGATTTAAGCTGTTTTTGAGGGTTTTTTGTAAAAAAAAACACCCGAATCCAAAACACACCCGAATCCGACAAAAAAATTTCAGGGAGGTTTTGCCAAAACGCGTCCGAATCCAAAACACGGCCGCGGAACCGAATCCAAAATCAAAACACAAAAAAATGTTCGGTGCACATCACTAGAGATGACACATGTGAGCATTATTGTTCTTATGTATGACAGCAGGAAAATACAGAGAAAGGTGCACCGAATGCAACAAACAAAAACAATAAAGCATATACTAAATAATAGACTGCAAATCCTAGCAGGAGAGTAATGTGAGACAAACAGCCACCATTTAGTCAACAATAAATGGGTTGGAGAGTTGCCATTATAGTGGGAAGTGAATGGCAGAGACTAAATATAAAATGTATTATTGAATGGCAATTCATTTTATTAAGGGAATAGCATGCACTGTTATTGCTTTGTTTTTAAACTAAAATAAACATGCAAAAAGTGTGGTGGACTTGTGTGGAAATCAGGGCCATAAGTAGGTGTGTGCTGAGTTTGCCACCGCACATAGGGGGTCATTCTGAGTTGATCGCTAGTTGCATTTGTTCACAGCGCAGCAATCAGGCTAAAAAATGGCAGTTCTGTGCATGTGTATGAGGCACAATGCGCACGCGCGACGTACGGGCACAATGAACGATGTAGTTTTACACAGGGTCTATCGATGCATTTCAGTCGCACTGCTTGCCGCAGAGTGATTGATATGAAGTGGGTGTTTCTGGTTGGCAACTAACCATTTTCAGGGAGTGTGCGGAAAAAAGCAGGCATACCAGGAAAAATGCATGCGTGGCTGGGCAAACGCTGGGTGGGTTTGTGACGTCAAATCCGGAACTGAATAGTCTGAAGTGATCGCAAGCGCTGAGTTTGATATTCACGGCCAAAGATAACTGGAACTCGTACTGACACATTAGTTCGGATGGCTTCCGCCAGGGGCTCTATCGCAAGTGCAAAAACGAATGGGGAAAGCGGGCAGTGGAGGAAAGAATACCATTCACAAAGACCTTAGCAGTCGGGCTAGAGCAGTGGTTTTCAAACTTTTTTGAATCACAGCGCCCTAGAATATCAGAATTTTTTTCACGGCACCCCTAGGCCAAAAATTTCTTATTGAGAAATTTAGAAAGAAATATTACATTAAGTAGATTGCGTTTATATGTCATCCTTAGGGTCAGTTGTGTGGTGAGGGACAAGATTTGCTTCTGTTTGGCCACATATTTTATGACTGGCAGTCACCAGCACTGGTTTTGCCTATTATATTGACCATTAATAATTTGAATTGGTCCTGGACCACCAACCCAGGGCACCCCTGCAAGTGTCCCAAGGCACCCCAGGGAGCCACGGCACACAGTTTGGGAACCTCTGGGCTAGAGTACAGTGCTGCTATAGAGGACAAAGCTCTACCCCTAATCCCAAATTTCCCAACTACTGCATAGAGATCCCCAATGTAATCTGTCAAATGTCTTCTCCGTGTCCAACGAGAGCAGAAGAAGGGACTCAGAGGAAGCAGAGAAGGCATACAGCACATTGATAATCCTCCTGGTATTATCTGGTGACTGTCTGCCCTGAACAAAACTGACTTGGTCACGAGTGACCAGGGAAGGGATCAACGGGTTTAACCTGTTCGCTATTAACTTCTCATATATCTTAACATCCGTGTTCAAGAGAGCTATTGGCCGATAATTAGTCACTAAAACAGGATTTTTCCCATTTAGGAAAAGTGGCAATGCTTGCTTTGAGCATTTCAATGGGAAAAGACCCCAATGATGAGCCTTCATTAAATAACGGGGTCAAAACTGGGATCAAGACCTCCTTAAAAAAATGAATAGAATTTGTTAACATAGCCATCTGGGCTGGGTGCTTTATCCACTGGGAGAAAGTTGATAACTTGGTGAAGTTCTTTCTCCATCCAGGGGAGATCTAGGGCCTGGAGATGACAGGGAGCGACATCTTCCCCAAAAATTATTAATATCTCCCGATGTTGGTTGGGGGACCGAGACATCCTCCTGCAAATTGTACAGAGGCATAATAATTGGCAAAGGCAGATGCTATGTCTGCAGGGTCGGAAACTTTTGCACCTTGAGCATTGGCAACAACCTTCACCCGGTCATGTGCCATTTTCACTCTCAGTTTCCTTGCCAATTATCTGCCCGCTCTATCCCCTTGAACAGAATACCTCTGTTTCCACCTTAACAGGTTTCTTTGGACCTCTGTCAATGCAAGAACAGTCGATTCTTCTCTAACCTTAAGAAGGTCTCGGTAAACAGTTTTATTAGAGGGGGATGATTTAAGTTTATTTTCAAGGTCTGCTAACCTAGCTTTGATGTCCCTCTAGTAGACTTCCCCCTGTCTGTGCGATAGCATGGCCACTTTAATTGTGGACCCTTGAGTTACTGCCTTAAGGGCACACCAATGCGTAAACAGAGAGGTGTCAGTCGGGTTGTTTGTTTCTAAATACATGATGAGTGCCTCGACAATCAAATTCTTAGCCTCCATGTTAGAGAAAAGGTTTTGCCCAGTCACCATGGATGGGGGGTTCTAAAGGAATGGGGGTCCCAGCATAAACTCAAAGCTGAGTGATCGGACCGTGCAACTGCCAGGATAGAAGCCCTATTAATTTTCTGGAGGGTCCATTTATCGGAAAAGGCCAAATCAATCCTGGAGAAGGACCCATGAACAGGGGAATTAGGTGTAGTCTCTACCATTGGGGTGTCTAGCTCTCCAGACATAAATCATATTCATGAATTATGCATCTAAATGCGGATGAGTGGTCGCACTTAAGTAAAGCCTTTGGGGGGGGAGAGCAATGTTTGGAGATTTTGTCTACATTAGGTTCCAAAACCATGTTGAAGTTCCCTAATAGCAATAAAGATCCAGAGCTTCAGGAATGTAAAGCTTTACAGAATTTCCTTATGAATGGAACCTGCTTGGAGTTAGGGGCATAGACAACTGCTAATGTGACTAGTTTGTCATCCAATTTTCCTACCTATATCAAATATCAACTATCGGAGTCAGAGAGTTGCCTATCCAATATTAAAATTACAGGAGCAAGATATTAGAAGAGCTAGCCCTGTCTTTTTGCTGAGGCCATTAGACATATAGCAGAGAGGAAACTTGTTGTTGAAGAATGTGGGTGAGGAAGAGGACAGAAAATGGGTTTTCTGTAAGGCTACGATGTGGGCTTTGAGCTTAGCGAAGTGGGACAATGCTAGTTTCCGCTTGTTCTGGTAATTTAGACCATTGACATTTTGAGATATAACATTAACAATGAGAGGGCTATAAGGGAATGGCACAACAATATGGACTAGCAATGAAATGAAAGGACATGCGTGGTCATAGACATGTAAAGAAAAATAGAGAATAAGCTCTGATGCATGCAACCTTGTATTCGTTGTCATTTAAATAATGTTTGAGAAAGCTGGGGAGAAGCTGAGGGATCAAAAACAAAAGGTGTAGGAAAAGGTGAAATAAACAGACAAGACACCGTAAAGGTGCCACTTTAGACCACTGAAAGAGGTGGCACATTAGGGTGTGTGGCAGAGAAAACCACCACCATCACTCAGGATGGAATGGAGCAGGAAATGAAACACAAACAGCCATTTACATTTTCCAACTATTAAACCCTAATAAAGGGATACCTAAAAAGGAATGCATTGTTTAGACAGGTAACCTAGCCCGTGGAGGTAGATCTTATAAGTTCTATTACAGCCATGAGAAAATAATCCATCAAAAACAAACTGTTAGATATATAACAACATGGTAACAGATAAAAACTTGCATGTCAGTAAGGGCCCTGGACAGTCATATAAATCAAGAGAACAGCAATATGTTAATCCACTGATATGGATCAACATCTGAGGGACCCCTGAAAGAGAAGCATATTGAAAGAAACAATTACACAGATAACCTGTAGAATGCAGAAACTTTCTGTCTAGTGGCTCACGGTTGACCAGTCCTTGTGTACTCTGGAACCGCCCGGAAGGTGAGAGGAGATAGCTTCCATGTTCCATGAAACCAGGAGTTGGGTACCTTCAGCCGGCATGGTGACTATGCTCATATTACCATTATGCCTAATAATCAAACATGTAGGGAAGCCCCATCGATATTGAACATCTGCTTACTGGCGTGCCCTGGTGACAGGGAGGAAGGACCTCCAAATAGCCAGTGCGGCAGCCGACAAGTCCCCAAAGACCTGGAGGTCACCTAAAATGGCCTCGGCATCATCTGCAGATCTAGTAGCTTGAAGAACCCGTTCCTTAATATGATAATAATGAAATCACATAAGGGTATCCCTGGGCGCATCCTTCGAAGCAGCTCTTGCCTTAGGAAGGCGATGGATTCGGTCCAGTAAAAAGTCCGTAATAGCGGCTGTAGGTAGCAGTTTTGTGATGAGATCCATAACATATTATGTCAGGTCGGCATTAGAGACAGACTCCAGAATACCTCTAAGAGACCTGTCCTTCAAATCTCCAACCTTATCATGCAGGGCCGTGACTTCCATCTGAAGGGATTCATGAAGGGATACGAGTTCATTATGGGATTTTACAACTTCATCTAGTTTGTTTTTTTAGTGGCCTATAGCGTCTATGGATTATTGACAGGTCTGCAAAGCAAATGTTAAATTCCTGTGAAATGTCCATCTTAAACGAGACCAAAAGTTTTTTGATAGAGCCAATCATCTGCGATGCGTCGTCCCCCATATCGGACAGCACAAACTAAGTCAATGTAGAAGGATCGAAAGGGCTGCTGAGTGCATATAATGGTTTATAGTTTTTGTCTGTAGCAGATTTAACCTTGATACCTTGAGAGGAAAGGGACTGTTTGAAAAAGCTCACAAGAGGAACCCCAGGTGGATCTTTCTGATGTTTAGGTGGCATAACGGCCTTCACTGGAAAATCACAGTAGGATATACTGATCACAATAGACAGAAGGTAAGGTAGAGAATTACAGGTACAGTTCCGTACTTGGCATTTCACAGTAGAAATTCACATAGAGGGAGAGAGATGGTGGTGGAGGTGACCAGAATTACATCCAGGACATATTATCCAGCTGCCCCAGACATTCCTGGGATAGCTGAATCTTCACCAGACCAACCGCCAAATTTGCTTTATAAAACAGGACACACTATGTAGAGAGGAGCATGTAATTATGCCCAGTGACCACAAGGTGGGGGTGTTGTATTAGAAATGAATGCTGAAAAGAGGACAGTAAGCCCCAATACAGATGTGGATCAGTGGTCAGGAAACAGTAGCTCAGCCACTACAATGGACTGAAATGAGAAGCTGGGGCTAAGGTGTGAGCTACAGTGGCAGTGCAGTGGCACTGCAGGTCTTATATAAAGCTACATGTGTCCCAAGATACAGCACCTGGCAGGGGGAGGCTACTGAACAGGGGGAACTAGGCACTCACTCCACTGAACCCTCAGTAGGGTATTTGGCCAAGTAGACAGGGTGGCAGGCACTGGCCTTGGTCCAGCCAGTGACCAGGGTCCTTTCAAGCCACCAGACTCACTGAGTGGGTGGGAGGTGCAGAGAGCTGGCTGCAGACAAGATGGCTGCTGCGGCTCCTGGCTCAGAGATCAGCTGCGGTTTCACTCCCCCCTGAGACTGTCCAACACCAGGGTCCCAGCCACGCACCAGCAAAGTGCCCGTATAGCGCTTGGGAGTGTATATGCAGGGGAGGAGGGATCTGGCAACAGCGCACTTCATGGCCATGTCCGGCTCTGTGCTACGGAGCTCTCCACCCAGCTGCAGGGGAGAGCTCAAGGTCCTGGCCACTGCACCTGGACCAGCTGCAACCTGCAGGGATAGAACAAGCTGTCCCCTGGCTCCGCGACCTTGACTACTGCATGCTGCAGGACCCCAGGGAGGTAGGGATGTGTAGCGGTCAGTCCCCACTGGAGTATATACTGGGGTACAGGATAAATTAGGTGAGAGCAGGAGCTCTACACCAGCTTGTCCTCACACTTCTCTGGCTGAGCCATGCCCCTCAATTATCTGTTTTAATTACTTTCACTTACAGCTGCTCCCCTTTTTGAAGCCCAGCAATTCCTGATCGCCGCTGTCTACTACCCTCACCCCTTATATTGCTAATATCTATACAATATTCATGAACTTAACCTGATAGTTCTTTCTTGTTCAGTCACACTGTCCTTTATTACATTTCAAAATGCTGACATACCTGGGATTCAAACCCATTGCCTGTAGCATTGCAGTCAGACACTCTGTTCATTGAGCTTTCTGCCCTTGCATAAAAAGCTAGAAAATTCTAGCTATTTGAAGCTTACCTTGTGCTTGGTGAAAAAAATGGGTGTGTGGCTAAAATAAAACAGGTTCTAGGTTTGAATTCTGGGCATGGCAGTACAGTGCATCCAAAAATTCATTCACAGTACTTCACTTTTTCCACATTTTGTTATGTTACAGCCATAATCCAAAATGGAAAAATAAATTTTCCCCCTCAAAATTCTACACACTATACCCCATAATGACAACGTGAAAAAAGTTTTTTTGAGATATTTGAAAATGTTTTAAAAATAAAAAACTACATGTACGTAAGTATTCACAGCCTTTGCTCAATACTTTGTTGATTCACCTTTGGCAGCAATTACAGCTCCAAGTCTTTTTGAACATGATTCCACAAGCTTGGCACACCTATCTTTGGGCAGTTTCGCCCATTCCTCTTTGCAGCACCTCTCAAGCTCCAACAGGTTGGATGGGAAGCGTCAGTGCATAGCCATTTTCCGATCTCTCCAGAGATGATCAATCGGATTCAAGGGCTTGGGCTTTAGGCGGGCCACTCAAGGACATTCACAGAGTTGTCCTGAAGCCACTCCTTTGATATCTTGGCTGTGTGCTTAGGGTCATTGTCCTGCTGAAAGATGAACCGTCGCCCCAGTCTAAGGTCAAGATAGCTCTGAAGCAGGTTTTCATCTAGGATGTCTCTGTACATTGCTGCATTCATCTTTCCCTCTATCCTGATTAGTCTCCAGTTCCTGCTGCTGAAAAACATCCCCACAGCATGATGCTGCCACCTCCATGCTTCATTGTAGGGATGGTATTGACCTGGTGATGGGGGTATTTCAGAGTTGATCGCAGCAGAAAATTTGTTAGCAGTTGGGCAAAACCATGTGTACTGCAGGAAGGACAGATAAGACATGTGCAGAGAGTTTGATTTGGGTGGGGTGTGTTCAATCTGAAATCTAAATTGCAGTGTAACAATATACCAGCCAGTATGTACTCTGCACAGAAACAAACTAACCCACCCAAATCTAACTCTCGCTCTCTGAAATGTTATACCTGATCCACCTGCAGTGCACATGGTTTTGCCCAACTGCTAACAAATTTGCTGCTGTGATCAACTCTGAATTACCCCCGATGAGCTGTGCCTGGTTTCCTCCAAACATGACGCCTGGCATTCACGCCAGATTTCAATCTTTGTCTCATCAGACCAAAGAATTTTGTTTCTCATGGTTTGAGAGACCGTTAGGTGCATTTTAGCAAACTCCAGGTGGGCTGTCATGTGCTTTTTACTAAGTAGTGGCTTCTGTCTGGCCACTCTACCATACAGGCCTGATTGGTGGATTGCTGCAGAGATGGTTGTCCTTCTGGAAGGTTCTCCTCTCTCCACAGAGGAATGCTGTAGCTCTGACAAAGTGAACATTGGGTTCTTAGTCATCTCCCTGACTAGGGTCCTTCTCCCCCGATCGCTTAGTTTAGATGGCCGGCTAGCTCTAGGAAGAGTCCTGTTAGTTTTGAACTTCTTCCATTTATGGATGGAGACTACTGTGCTTATTGGGACCTTCAACGCAGCAGATTTTTCTGTACCCTTCCCCAGATTTGTGCCTTGAGACAATTCTGCAGAGGTCTACAGACAATTCATTTGACTTCATGCTTGGTTTGTGCTCAGATATGCACTGTCAAATTTGGGACCTTATCTAGACAGGTGTGTGCCTTTCCAAATCATGTCCAATCAACTGAATTTATCACAGCAGGACTCCAATTAAGCTGTAGGAACATCTCATGGATGATCAGTGGTAACAGGATGCACCTGAGCTCAATTTTGAGCATCATGGCAAAGGCTGTGAATATTTGTGAACATGTGAGTTCTTAGTTTTTTTGTTTTTAATAAATTTGCAAAAATATACAAAAATGTTTTTTTCACATTGTCGTTATGGGGTATTGTGTGTAGAATTTTGAGGGGAAAAAGTAATTTATTCCATATTGAAATAAGGTTGTAACATAACAAAATGTGGAAAAAGTGAAGTGCTATAAATACTTTCTGGATGCACTGTATATTGAAATGTGTTATTTAATAAAGTGTAATGGGGGGGGGGGGGGGGGCACCAATTCTCTTTCTGGCATAGGGCACCAAAAAGTCTAGTTACTGCTCTGGTGGAAATAACTCAAATAATATTTCAAAATCTCTTTAATACTGTGTACAATTCTGTAAATACTATTATAAATAACATGAAGCCGAGAACATATTTCATTGAGTTGGGTGTTTGGTATTTTTTACATTTATTTTGTACCACTTCCATAATATGCTGAATGTTTACTCACAACATCAGTCCATAGATGGGATGCGGCAAAGCTAATTTTGCAGTCAAATCTCAGAAAATTAAATTTTCTGAAGTTTGGCCACATTTCTAATATGCATTCTTGAGCTTGGGTCCAGTCTACAATACCATCTGTATGCCTATCGCAATGTGCATTGACAGATCCAATCAGATCCCTCCCAATGTCTTCTGTGGCAGGTTCATGATCCTACCCAATGTCACATTAGAGTTTACAGTAAAAACACATTAGCGGAGAATATATATTAGGTTTATATTTATTTAGGGTTATATACATACATCACACTGTAGGTGACCAAACAAACCACTGTGCAACAACACTGCATGTATTCTTGTGATGGGGTGGGGGGGGGGGGGGGAATCACCTTGATGACTTTTCATTAGCAGTAGTATCTGTGGTGTTGGCATGAGACATTGAACCTAATTTACAAAAGTGTTGTTGTACACTGCAAATCAGTTTAGTTTTGCACAAGTGCTGTTCAAGGCATGCATATTTCCTTACTTGGATACACGTCCACACAATAGAAGTTTATTAGGTTTGCAGTGAGAATTCTGAAAAGTTCCATTCTGCAAGAGTGTAATGCCAACCTCAACAGTTTTCTCTTACATCATTTAGCCTCATTTATCACATAAATGAATCATGAAAGCGAGAGGACATTGGGGATGTTTTTGTTTTGTTATTTACATGTGTTGTTTTTGTGTTTCTTAAAAGTAATTTTTGATTAAACTGTATCAGATGGTCCAGTCATCATTGAAATATCATAAAGTAAAAAGTTGAATAAAACATACATACAGTGCATCCAGAAAGTATTCACAGCGCTTCACTTTTTCCACGTTTTGTTATGTTACAGCCTTATTCCAAAATAAAATTCTATACACAATACCTCATAATGACAATGTGATAACTTTTTTTTAGTTTTTTGCTAATTTATTAAAAATAAAAAACTAATTGATCATCCTTGAGATGTTCCTACAGCTTAATTGGAGTCCACCTGTGGTAAATTCAGTTGAATGGACATGATTTGGAAAGGCACACACCAGTCTATATACAGTAAGCTCCGACACTTGACAGTATGTATGAGAACAAACCAAGCATGATGTCAAAGGGATTGTCTCGAGGCACAAATCTGGGGAAGGGTACAGAAAAATATCTGCTGCTTTGAAGGTCCCAATGAGCACAGTGGCCTCCATCATCCGTAAATGGAAGAAGTTCAGAACCACCGGGACTCTTCCTAGAGCTGGCCGTCCGTCTAAACTAAGCGATCAGGGGAGAAGGGAGTCAGGGTGATGACTAAGAGCTCGATGGTCACTCTGTCAAAGCTACAGCATTCCTTTGTGGAGAGAGGAGAACCTTCCAGAAGGACAACAATCTCTGCAGCACTCCACCAGTCAGGTCTGTATGGTAGAGTGGCCAGACAGAAGCCACTCCTTTGCCACTCCATGCCTTTTAGCACATGGCTGCCCACCTGGAGTTTGTCAAAATGCACCTGAAGGACTCTCAGACCATGAGAAACAAGATTTAACTCTTTGGCGTGAATGCCAGGCATCATGTTTGGAGGAAATCAGCACTGCTCGTCACCACCCTAAGATGGTCTCTGAAGATTCTGTCACTGGACTCTAGGATGCTTCCCACACCAAATAAATTGTTGGGTATTATGTTTCATAAACTTAAAGACATCTTGGGGAGGGACACAGACTGTAAGGGTCAGGAATAAATATAGTATTCTACGGATGGTGTTCACTTTAACACAGCCATTACAAGATATATTAGGTTGGTTCATTAAGTAAGGTAACAAGACCTCTCCTGTGTATACTGCTCTCTTTTTTAATAACCCCCCCCCCCCCCCCCCCCCCAGGCCAGAGCAGGTAGATTAGTGCTTCCCATCACAGCTATTAGACTGATCCTCATACCAGTCACATGTTGTCCCATCATCAGTTGTGAGATGGTGGGGCTGAGGAAACATGGTCAAGCATTGAGGTGCGTAATGTGATCATATTTCTGTGTCTAAAGGGCACATCAATAGTTTTAATACATCGCAAACTTGTCGAGGTGTACGATAATAACGTCATGTCACAGAAACAGGTTTGGGTATGGTGCACTACCTTTGATAACAGCAGGACAGACATTCAAGATGAGCAGCGATCCAGCTGGCCAAGCATGTCCACCAGAGATGACAATTTGTGCAGCATTAAAGATATGATTCAGGAGGACAGACACATTTGAGTTAGTGATTCCTGACAAACTGAAAATCTCAGTGGGTACTGTGCACAAACTCGTTCATGAGCAACTGGAGTACAAGAAAAAGTGTTCATGCTGGGTATCTAAGTAACTCACAAAAGTTCACAAAACTAGTAGGATAGGATTGTCTCTCATGCACTTGATGCAGTACCATGATGAGAGAGATCAGTTCCTGCAGCATATGGTTACAGGCAATGAAACATGGGTGCATATGTGACACTAGATACAAAGCAATAATCCATGGCATGGAAACATGCATTGCTCCCACTTTCAAAGAAATTCAAAACAACGTCATCAGCAGAGTAGATCATGATGACCATGTTTTGGGACCACAGTGGTTGATTTCCTCACTAAGGGAAATACTATGAATGCTGACTGCTATTGTAACACACTGACCTGGTTGTGGAGGGCAGTTAGTTGAAAATGCCCTGGGTTGCTGTGAACAGGCATCATACTGATGCATGATAATGTCAGGCCACACTCAGCAAACAGCACTCATGAGTTGTTAAAGCGCTATCACTGAGAGGTACTGGACCATCCTTCCTAAAGCCCTGACCTGTCACTAAGTGATTTACCTCTCTTTGAACAATTAAAAAAGCACCTAGGTGGAAAGCGAATCGCAACTGACATGTCCTGGCTTCAGGTGCTTGACACTGATTTCTTCTATGTTGGGATATATGGCTTGGTGTATCATTGGAAAAAATGCTTAGATAGGTATGGGGTCATGTGGAAAAATGATCTGAACAAAAGCCATACTATTGATTATATGTATATGAAGAAATTGAATACATTTATGCAATGACAGGTCTTGTTACAGTAACTTATTTATTAAACCACCCTCATATTGACTAGTGATGAGCGGGTTCGGTTTCCGAGAAACCGAACCCCCCCGAACGTCACCCTTTTTACACGGGTCCGAGCCATACTCTGATTCTCCCGTATGGCTCGGTTAACCTGAGCGCGCCCGAACGTCATCATCCCGCTGTCGGATTCTCGCGAGATTCGGATTCTATATAAGCAGCCGCTCGTCGCCGCCATTTTCACACGTGCATTGAGATTGATAGGGAGAGGACGTGGCTGGCGTCCTCTCCGTACTAATACGAGACAGTTGATCTGATTGCTTGTTTATTATTTTACTATAATTGTGGGGAGGATTGGGGAGCAGCTGTTAGGAGGAGTACAGTGCAGAGTTTTGCTGATAAGTGACCACCAGTTTTTTATCCGTTCTCTGCCTGAAAAAAACGCTCCATACCATATCTGTGCTCAGTGTGCTGCATGATATCTGTGCTGAGTGCTCACACTGCTTAATTGTGGGGACTGGGGAGCAGCTATAGCAGGAGTACAGTGCACAGTTTTGCTGACAGTGACCACCAGTATACGTTTGTCTGCCTGAAAAACACTCCTGTGGTGGCTTTTTTTTATACTAGTTTAGCAGTTTGCTAACAGTGTCCACCAGGTCCATTATACTGTATATAGCAGTATGGTAGGCCACTGCTGTACCTACCTCTGTGTCGTCACTCGTCATCCATTAAGTATACTATCCATCCATCTACATTGTATACCTGTGGTGGCTTTTTTTTATACTAGTTTAGCAGTTTGCTGACAGTGTCCACCAGGTCCATTATACTGTATATAGCAGTACGGTAGGCCACTGCTGTACCTACCTCTGTCGTCACTCGTCATCCATTAAGTATACTATCCATACATCTACATTGTATACCTGTGGTGGCTTTTTTTTGTATACTAGTAGTTTAGCATTTTGCTGACAGTGTCCACCAGGTCCATTATACTGTATATAGCAGTACGGTAGGCCACTGCTGTACCTACCTCTGTGTCGTCACTCGTCATCCATTAAGTATACTATCCATCCATCTACATTGTATACCTGTGGTGGCTTTTTTTTTATACTAGTAGTTTAGCATTTTGCTGACAGTGTCCACCAGGTCCATTATACTTACTGTATATAGCAGTATGGTAGGCCACTGCTGTACCTACCTCTGTGTCGTCACTCGTCATCCATTAAGTATACTATCCATCCATCTACATTGTATACCTGTGGTGGCTTTTTTTTTTTTATACTAGTAGTTTAGCAGTTTACTGACAGTGTCCACCAGGTCCATTATACTGTATATAGCAGTACGGTAGGCCACTGCTGTACCTACCTCTGTGTCGTCACTCGTCATCCATTAAGTATACTATCCATCCATCTACATTGTATACCTGTGGTGGCTTTTTTTTATACTAGTTTAGCAGTTTGCTGACAGTGTCCACCAGGTCCATTATACTGTATATAGCAGTACGGTAGGCCACTGCTGTACCTACCTCTGTGTCGTCACTCGTCATCCATTAAGTATACTATCCATACATCTACATTGTATACCTGTGGTGGCTTTTAGTTGTGCGCAGTATATATAGTAGTAGGCCATTGCTATTGATACTGGCATATAATTCCACACATTAAAATATGGAGAACAAAAATGTGGAGGTTAAAAAAATAGGGAAAGATCAAGATCCACTTCCACCTCGTGCTAAAGCTGCTGCCACTAGTCATGGCTGAGACGATGAAATGCCATCAACGTCGTCTGCCAAGGCCGATGCCCAATGTCATAGTACAGAGCATGTAAAATCCAAAACATAAAAGTTCAGTAAAATGACCCAAAAATCTAAATTAAAAGCGTCTGAGGAGAAGCGTAAACTTGCCAATATGCCATTTATGACACGGAGTGGCAAGGAACGGCTGAGGCCCTGGCCTATGTTCATGGCTAGTGGTTCAGCTTCACATGAGGATGGAAGCACTCATCCTCTCGCTAGAAAAAATAAAAGACTTAAGCTGGCAAAAGCACAGCAAAGAACTGTGCGTTCTTCTAAATCACAAATCCCCAAGGAGAGTCCAATTGTGTCGGTTGCGATGCCTGACCTTCCCAACACTGGACGGGAAGAGCTTGTGCCTTCCACCATTTGCACGCCCCCTGCAAGTGCTGGAAGGAGCACCCGCAGTCCAGTTCCTGATAGTCAAATTGAAGATGTCAGTGTTGAAGTACACCAGGATGAGGATATGGGTGTTGCTGGCGCTGGGGAGGAAATTGACAAGGAGGATTCTGATGGTGAGGTGGTTTGTTTAAGTCAGGCACCCGGGGAGACACCTGTTGTCCGTGGGACGAATATGGCCATTGACATGCCTGGTCAAAATACAAAAAAAATCAGCTCTTCGGTGTGGAATTATTTCAACACAAATGCGGACAACAGGTGTCAAGCCGTGTGTTGCCTTTGTCAAGCTGTAATAAGTAGGGGTAAGGACCTTAACCACCTCGGAACATCCTCCCTTATACGTCACCTGCCGCGCATTCATCATAAGTCAGTGACAAGTTCAAAAACTTTGGGCGACAGCGGAAGCAGTCCACTGACCACTAAATCCCTTCCTCTTGTAACCAAGCTCCTGCAAACCACACCACCAACTCCCTCAGTGTCAATTTCCTCCTTACCCAGGAAAGCCAAAAGTCCTGCAGGCCATGTCACTGGCAAGTCTGACGAGTCCTCTCCTGCCTGGGATTCCTCAGATGCATCCTTGAGTGTAACGCCGACTGCTGCTGGCGCTGCTGTTGTTGCTGCTGGGAGTCGATCGTCATCCCAGAGGGGAAGTCGGAAGACCACTTGTACTACTTCCAGTAAGCAATTGACTGTCCAACAGTCCTTTGCGAGGAAGATGAAATATCACAGCAGTCATCCTGCTGCAAAGCGGATAACTGAGGCCTTGGCAGCCTGGGCGGTGAGAAACGTGGTTACGGTATCCTTCGTTAATTCAGAGCCAACTATAGACTTGATTGAGGTACTGTGTCCCCGGTACCAAATACCATCTAGGTTCCATTTCTCTAGGCAGGCGATACCGAAAATGTACACAGACCTCAGAAAAAGACTCACCAGTGTCCTAAAAAATGCAGTTGTACCCAATGTCCACTTAACCACGGACATGTGGACAAGTGGAGCAGGGCAGACTCAGGACTATATGACTGTGACAGCCCACTGGGTAGATGTATTGCCTCCCGCAGCAAGAACAGCAGCGGCGGCACCAGTAGCAGCATCTCGCAAACGCCAACTCGTTCCTAGGCAGGCTACGCTTTGTATCACCGCTTTCCAGAATACGCACACAGCTGAAAACCTCTTACGGCAACTGAGGAAGATCATCGCAGAATGGCTTACCCCAATTGGACTCTCCTGGGGATTTGTGACATCGGACAACGCCAGCAATATTGTGCGTGCATTACATCTGGGCAAATTCCAGCACGTCCCATGTTTTGCACATACCTTGAATTTGGTGGTGCAGAATTATTTAAAAAACGACAGGGGCATGCAAGAGATGCTGTCGGTGGCCCGAAGAATTGCGGGCCACTTTCGGCATTCAGGCACCGCGTACAGAAGACTGGAGCACCACCAAAAATACCTGAACCTGCCCTGCCATCATCTGAAGCAAGAGGTGGTAACGAGGTGGAATTCAACCCTCTATATGCTTCAGAGGATGGAAGAGCAGCAAAAGGCCATTCAAGCCTATACATCTGGCCACGATATAGGCAAAGGAGGTGGAATGCACCTGTCTCAAGCGCAGTGGAGAATGATTTCAACGTTGTGCAAGGTTCTGCAACCCTTTGAACTTGCCACACGTGAAGTCAGTTCAGACACTGCCAGCCTGAGTCAGGTCATTCCCCTCATCAGGCTTTTGCAGAAGAAGCTGGAGAGATTGAAGGAGGAGCTAAAACAGAGCGATTCCACTAGGCATATGGGGCTTGTGGATGGAGCCCTTAATTCGCTTAACCAGGATTCACGGGTGGTCAATCTGTTGAAATCAGAGCACTACATTTTGGCCACCGTGCTCGATCCTAGATTTAAAACCTACGTTGTATCTCACCTTTTCCGGCAGACACAAGTCTGCAGGGGTTCAAAGACCTGCTGGTGAGAAAATTGTCACGTCAAGCAGAACGTGACCCGTCAACAGCTCCTCCTTCACATTCTCCCACAACTGGGGATGCGAGGAAAAGGCTAAGAATTCCGAGCCCACCCGCTGGCGGTGATGCAGGGCAGTCTGGAGCGAGTGCTGACATCTGGTCCGGACTGAAGGACCTGCGAACGATTACTGACATGTCGTCTACTGTCACTGCATATGATTCTGTCACCATTGAAAGAATGGTGGAGGATTATATGAGTGACCGCATCCAAGTAGGCACGTCAGACAGTCCGTACGTATACTGGCAGGAAAAAGAGGCAATTTGGAGGCCCTTACAGAAACTGGCTTTATTCTACCTAAGTTGCCCTCCCTCCAGTGTGTACTCCGAAAGAGTGTTTAGTGCAGCCGCTCACCTTGTCAGCAATCGGCATACGAGGTTACTTCCAGAAAATGTGGAGAAGATAATATTCATTAAAATGAATTATAATCAATTCCTCCATGGAGACATTCACCAGCAGCAATTGCCTCCAGAAAGTACACGGGGACCTGAGATGGTGGATTCTAGTGGGGATGAATTAATAATCTGTGAGGAGGGGGATGTACACAGTGAAAGGGGTGATGAATCGGATGATGATGATGAGGTGGACATCTTGCCTCTGTAGAGCCAGTTTGTGCAAGGAGA
Organism: Pseudophryne corroboree; assembly: GCF_028390025.1. NCBI lineage: Eukaryota > Metazoa > Chordata > Amphibia > Anura > Myobatrachidae > Pseudophryne > Pseudophryne corroboree. The sequence goes on along the minus strand of NC_086451.1, from coordinate 188,538,503 downwards.
GATTGATTGCTTCTTTTTTGGTGGGGGCCCAAACCAACCAGTCATTTCAGTCACAGTCGTGTGGCAGACCCTGTCGCTGAAATGATGGGTTCGTTAAAGTGTGCATGTCCTGTTTATACAACATAAGGGTGGGTGGGAGGGCCCAAGGACAATTCCATCTTGCACCTCTTTTTTCTTTCATTTTTCTTTGCATCATGTGCTGTTTGGGGAGTATTTTTGTGAAGTGCCATCCTGTCTGACACTGCAGTGCCACTCCTAGATGGGCCAGGTGTTTGTGTCGGCCACTTGGGTCGCTGAGCTTAGTCACACAGCTACCTCATTGCGCCTCTTTTTTTCTTTGCATCATGTGCTGTTTGGGGACTATTTTTTTGAAGGGCCATCCTGTCTGACACTGCAGTGCCACTCCTAGATGGGCCAGGTGTTTGTGTCGGCCACTTGGGTCGCTGAGCTTAGTCACACAGCTACCTCATTGTGCCTCTTTTTTTCTTTGCATCATGTGCTGTTTGGGGACTATTTTTTTGAAGGGCCATCCTGTCTGACACTGCAGTGCCACTCCTAGATGGGCCAGGTGTTTGTGTCGGCCACTTGGGTCGCTGAGCTTAGTCACACAGCTACCTCATTGTGCCTCTTTTTTTCTTTGCATCATGTGCTGTTTGGGGAATATTTTTTGAAGGGCCATCCTGTCTGACACTGCAGTGCCACTCCTAGATGGGCCAGGTGTTTGTGTCGGCCACTTGGGTCGCTGAGCTTAGTCACACAGCTACCTCATTGCGCCTCTTTTTTTCTTTGCATCATGTGCTGTTTAGGGACTATTTTTTTGAAGTGCCATCCTGTCTGACACTGCAGTGCCACTCCTAGATGGGCCAGGTGTTTGTGTCGGCCACTTGGGTCGCTGAGCTTAGTCACACAGCTACCTCATTGCGCCTCTTTTTTTCTTTGCATCATGTGCTGTTTGGGGACTATTTTTTTGAAGGGCCATCCTGTCTGACACTGCAGTGCCACTCCTAGATGGGCCAGGTGTTTGTGTCGGCCACTTGGGTCGCTGAGCTTAGTCACACAGCTACCTCATTGCTCCTCTTTTTTTCTTTGCATCATGTGCTGTTTGGGGACTATTTTTTTGAAGGGCCATCCTGTCTGACACTGCAGTGCCACTCCTAGATGGGCCAGGTGTTTGTGTCGGCCACTTGGGTCGCTGAGCTTAGTCACACAGCTACCTCATTGTGCCTCTTTTTTTCTTTGCATCATGTGCTGTTTGTGGACTATTTTTTTGAAGGGCCATCCTGTCTGACACTGCAGTGCCACTCCTAGATGGGCCAGGTGTTTGTGTCGGCCACTTGGGTTGCTGAGCTTAGTCACACAGCTACCTCATTGCGCCTCTTTTTTCCTTTGCATCATGTGCTGTTTGGGGACTATTTTTTTGAAGGGCCATCCTGTCTGACACTGCAGTGCCACTCCTAGATGGGCCAGGTGTTTGTGTCGGCCACTTGGGTCGCTGAGCTTAGTCACACAGCTACCTCATTGCGCCTCTTTTTTTCTTTGCATCATGTGCTGTTTGGGGACTATTTTTTTGAAGGGCCATCCTGTCTGACACTGCAGTGCCACTCCTAGATGGGCCAGGTGTTTGTGTCGGCCACTTGGGTCGCTGAGCTTAGTCACACAGCTACCTCATTGCGCCTCTTTTTTCCTTTGCATCATGTGCTGTTTGGGGACTATTTTTTTGAAGGGCCATCCTGTCTGACACTGCAGTGCCACTCCTAGATGGGCCAGGTGTTTGTGTCGGCCACTTGGGTCGCTGAGCTTAGTCACACAGCTACCTCATTGCGCCTCTTTTTTTCTTTGCATCATGTGCTGTTTGGGGACTATTTTTTTGAAGGGCCATCCTGTCTGACACTGCAGTGCCACTCCTAGATGGGCCAGGTGTTTGTTTGTGTCGGCCACTTGGGTCGCTGAGCTTAGTCACACAGCTACCTCATTGTGCCTCTTTTTTTCTTTGCATCATGTGCTGTTTGGGGACTATTTTTTTGAAGGGCCATCCTGTCTGACACTGCAGTGCCACTCCTAGATGGGCCAGGTGTTTGTGTCGGCCACTTGGGTCGCTGAGCTTAGTCACACAGCTACCTCATTGTGCCTCTTTTTTTCTTTGCATCATGTGCTGTTTGGGGACTATTTTTTTGAAGGGCCATCCTGCCTGACACTGCAGTGCCACTCCTAGATGGGCCAGGTGTTTGTGTCGGCCACTTGGGTCGCTGAGCTTAGTCACACAGCTACCTCATTGCACCTCTTTTTTTCTTTGCAACATGTGCTGTTTAGGGACTATTTTTTTGAAGTGCCATCCTGTCTGACACTGCAGTGCCACTCCTAGATGGGCCAGGTGTTTGTGTCGGCCACTTGGGTCGCTGAGCTTAGTCACACAGCTACCTCATTGCGCCTCTTTTTTTCTTTGCATCATGTGCTGTTTGGGGACTATTTTTTTGAAGGGCCATCCTGTCTGACACTGCAGTGCCACTCCTAGATGGGCCAGGTGTTTGTGTCGGCCACTTGGGTCGCTGAGCTTAGTCACACAGCTACCTCATTGCGCCTCTTTTTTTCTTTGCATCATGTGCTGTTTGGGGAGTATTTTTTTGAAGGGCCATCCTGTCTGACACTGCAGTGCCACTCCTAGATGGGCCAGGTGTTTGTGTCGGGCACTTGGGTCGCTGAGCTTAGTCACACAGCTACCTCATTGCGCCTCTTTTTTTCTTTGCATCATGTGCTGTTTGGGGACTATTTTTTTGAAGGGCCATCCTGTCTGACACTGCAGTGCCACTCCTAGATGGGCCAGGTGTTTGTGTCGGCCACTTGGGTCGCTGAGCTTAGTCACACAGCTACCTCATTGCGCCTCTTTTTTTCTTTGCATCATGTGCTGTTTAGGGAGTATTTTTTTGAAGGGCCATCCTGTCTGACACTGCAGTGCCACTCCTAGATGGGCCAGGTGTTTGTGTCGGCCACTTGGGTCGCTGAGCTTAGTCACACAGCTACCTCATTGCGCCTCTTTTTTCCTTTGCATCATGTGCTGTTTGGGGACTATTTTTTTGAAGGGCCATCCTGTCTGACACTGCAGTGCCACTCCTAGATGGGCCAGGTGTTTGTGTCGGCCACTTGGGTCGCTGAGCTTAGTCACACAGCTACCTCATTGCGCCTCTTTTTTTCTTTGCATCATGTGCTGTTTGGGGACTATTTTTTTGAAGGGCCATCCTGTCTGACACTGCAGTGCCACTCCTAGATGGGCCAGGTGTTTGTGTCGGCCACTTGGGTCGCTGAGCTTAGTCACACAGCTACCTCATTGTGCCTCTTTTTTTCTTTGCATCATGTGCTGTTTGGGGACTATTTTTTTGAAGGGCCATCCTGTCTGACACTGCAGTGCCACTCCTAGATGGGCCAGGTGTTTGTGTCGGCCACTTGGGTCGCTGAGCTTAGTCACACAGCTACCTCATTGTGCTTCTTTTTTTCTTTGCATCATGTGCTGTTTGGGGAATATTTTTTGAAGGGCCATCCTGTCTGACACTGCAGTGCCACTCCTAGATGGGCCAGGTGTTTGTGTCGGCCACTTGGGTCGCTGAGCTTAGTCACACAGCTACCTCATTGCGCCTCTTTTTTCCTTTGCATCATGTGCTGTTTGGGGACTATTTTTTTGAAGGGCCATCCTGTCTGACACTGCAGTGCCACTCCTAGATGGGCCAGGTGTTTGTGTCGGCCACTTGGGTCGCTGAGCTTAGTCACACAGCTACCTCATTGCGCCTCTTTTTTTCTTTGCATCATGTGCTGTTTGGGGACTATTTTTTTGAAGGGCCATCCTGTCTGACACTGCAGTGCCACTCCTAGATGGGCCAGGTGTTTGTGTCGGCCACTTGGGTCGCTGAGCTTAGTCACACAGCTACCTCATTGCGCCTCTTTTTTCCTTTGCATCATGTGCTGTTTGGGGACTATTTTTTTGAAGGGCCATCCTGTCTGACACTGCAGTGCCACTCCTAGATGGGCCAGGTGTTTGTGTCGGCCACTTGGGTCGCTGAGCTTAGTCACACAGCTACCTCATTGCGCCTCTTTTTTTCTTTGCATCATGTGCTGTTTGGGGACTATTTTTTTGAAGGGCCATCCTGTCTGACACTGCAGTGCCACTCCTAGATGGGCCAGGTGTTTGTGTCGGCCACTTGGGTCGCTGAGCTTAGTCACACAGCTACCTCATTGCGCCTCTTTTTTCCTTTGCATCATGTGCTGTTTGGGGACTATTTTTTGGAAGGGCCATCCTGTCTGACACTGCAGTGCCACTCCTAGATGGGCCAGGTGTTTGTGTCGGCCACTTGGGTCGCTGAGCTTAGTCACACAGCTACCTCATTGCGCCTCTTTTTTTCTTTGCATCATGTGCTGTTTGGGGACTATTTTTTTGAAGGGCCATCCTGTCTGACACTGCAGTGCCACTCCTAGATGGGCCAGGTGTTTGTGTCGGCCACTTGGGTCGCTGAGCTTAGTCACACAGCTACCTCATTGTGCCTCTTTTTTTCTTTGCATCATGTGCTGTTTGGGGATTATTTTTTTGAAGGGCCATCCTGTCTGACACTGCAGTGCCACTCCTAGATGGGCCAGGTGTTTGTGTCGGCCACTTGGGTCGCTGAGCTTAGTCACACAGCTACCTCATTGTGCCTCTTTTTTTCTTTGCATCATGTGCTGTTTGGGGACTATTTTTTGAAGGGCCATCCTGTCTGACACTGCAGTGCCACTCCTAGATGGGCCAGGTGTTTGTGTCGGCCACTTGGGTCGCTGAGCTTAGTCACACAGCTACCTCATTGCACCTCTTTTTTTCTTTGCAACATGTGCTGTTTAGGGACTATTTTTTTGAAGTGCCATCCTGTCTGACACTGCAGTGCCACTCCTAGATGGGCCAGGTGTTTGTGTCGGCCACTTGGGTCGCTGAGCTTAGTCACACAGCTACCTCATTGCGCCTCTTTTTTTCTTTGCATCATGTGCTGTTTGGGGACTATTTTTTTGAAGGGCCATCCTGTCTGACACTGCAGTGCCACTCCTAGATGGGCCAGGTGTTTGTGTCGGCCACTTGGGTCGCTGAGCTTAGTCACACAGCTACCTCATTGCACCTCTTTTTTTCTTTGCAACATGTGCTGTTTAGGGACTATTTTTTTGAAGTGCCATCCTGTCTGACACTGCAGTGCCACTCCTAGATGGGCCAGGTGTTTGTGTCGGCCACTTGGGTCGCTGAGCTTAGTCACACAGCTACCTCATTGCGCCTCTTTTTTTCTTTGCATCATGTGCTGTTTGGGGACTATTTTTTTGAAGGGCCATCCTGTCTGACACTGCAGTGCCACTCCTAGATGGGCCAGGTGTTTGTGTCGGCCACTTGGGTCGCTGAGCTTAGTCACACAGCTACCTCATTGCGCCTCTTTTTTTCTTTGCATCATGTGCTGTTTAGGGACTATTTTTTTGAAGTGCCATCCTGTCTGACACTGCAGTGCCACTCCTAGATGGGCCAGGTGTTTGTGTCGGCCACTTGGGTCGCTGAGCTTAGTCACACAGCTACCTCATTGTGCCTCTTTTTTTCTTTGCATCATGTGCTGTTTGGGGACTATTTTTTGAAGGGCCATCCTGTCTGACACTGCAGTGCCACTCCTAGATGGGCCAGGTGTTTGTGTCGGCCACTTGGGTCGCTGAGCTTAGTCACACAGCTACCTCATTGTGCCTCTTTTTTTCTTTGCATCATGTGCTGTTTGGGGACTATTTTTTTGAAGGGCCATCCTGTCTGACACTGCAGTGCCACTCCTAGATGGGCCAGGTGTTTGTGTCTGCCACTTGGGTCGCTGAGCTTAGTCACACAGCTACCTCATTGCGCCTCTTTTTTTCTTTGCATCATGTGCTGTTTGGGGACTATTTTTTTGAAGGGCCATCCTGTCTGACACTGCAGTGCCACTCCTAGATGGGCCAGGTGTTTGTGTCGGCCACTTGGGTCGCTGAGCTTAGTCACACAGCTACCTCATTGCGCCTCTTTTTTTCTTTGCATCATGTGCTGTTTAGGGAGTATTTTTTTGAAGGGCCATCCTGTTAGAGATGAGCGCCTGAAATTTTTCGGGTTTTGTGTTTTGGTTTTGGGTTCGGTTCCGCGGCCGTGTTTTGGGTTCGAACGCGTTTTGGCAAAACCTCACCGAATTATTTTTGTCGGATTCGGGTGTGTTTTGGATTCGGGTGTTTTTTTCCAAAAACACTAAAAAACAGCTTAAATCATAGAATTTGGGGGTCATTTTGATCCCAAAGTATTATTAACCTCAAAAACCATAATTTACACTCATTTTCAGTCTATTCTGAATACCTCACACCTCACAATATTATTTTTAGTCCTAAAATTTGCACCGAGGTCGCTGTGTGAGTAAGATAAGCGACCCTAGTGGCCGACACAAACACCGGGCCCATCTAGGAGTGGCACTGCAGTGTCACGCAGGATGTCCCTTCCAAAAAACCCTCCCCAAACAGCACATGACGCAAAGAAAAAAAGAGGCGCAATGAGGTAGCTGTGTGAGTAAGATTAGCGACCCTAGTGGCCGACACAAACACCGGGCCCATCTAGGAGTGGCACTGCAGTGTCACGCAGGATGGCCCTTCCAAAAAACCCTCCCCAAACAGCACATGACGCAAAGAAAAAAAGAGGCGCAATGAGGTAGCTGACTGTGTGAGTAAGATTAGCGACCCTAGTGGCCGACACAAACACCGGGCCCATCTAGGAGTGGCACTGCAGTGTCACGCAGGATGGCCCTTCCAAAAAAACCTCCCCAAACAGCACATGACGCAAAGAAAAAAAGAGGCGCAATGAGGTAGCTGACTGTGTGAGTAAGATTAGCGACCCTAGTGGCCGACACAAACACCGGGCCCATCTAGGAGTGGCACTGCAGTGTCACGCAGGATGTCCCTTCCAAAAAACCCTCCCCAAACAGCACATGACGCAAAGAAAAAAAGAGGCGCAATGAGGTAGCTGTGTGAGTAAGATTAGCGACCCTAGTGGCCGACACAAACACCGGGCCCATCTAGGAGTGGCACTGCAGTGTCACGCAGGATGTCCCTTCCAAAAAACCCTCCCCAAACAGCACATGACGCAAAGAAAAAAAGAGGCGCAATGAGGTAGCTGACTGTGTGAGTAAGATTAAGACAATTTTATTTTAGGTTTTGGAGTCCTTTTTTTACTGATATTTGGTGTTTTGGTTTTGACATGCTCTGTACTATGCCATTGGGCATCGGCCTTGGCAGACGACGTTGCTGGCATTTCATCGTCTCGGCCATGACTAGTGGCAGCAGCTTCAGCACGAGGTGGAAGTGGATCTTGATCTTTCCCTAATTTTGGAACCTCAACATTTTTGTTCTCCATATTTTAATAGGCACAACTAAAAGGGACCTCAGGTAAACAATGCAGATGGATGGATTGGATACTAGTATACAATTATGGACGGGCTGCCGAGTGCCGACACAGAGGTAGCCACAGCCGTGAACTACCGCACTGTACTGTGTCTGCTGCTAATATATAGACTGGTTGATAAAGAGATAGTATACTCGTAACTAGTATGTATGTATAAAGAAAGAAAAAAAAACCACGGTTAGGTCACTGGTATATACAATTATGGACGGGCTGCCGAGTGCCGACACAGAGGTAGCCACAGCCGTGAACTACCGCACTGTACACTGGTTGATAAAGAGATAGTAGTATACTCGTAACAACTAGTATGACGACGGTATAAAGAATGAAAAAAAAACCACGGTTAGGTGGTATATAATACAATTATGGTTGGACGGACTGCCTGCCGAGTGCCGACACAGAGGTAGCCACAGCCGTGAACTACCGCACTGTACACTGGTTGATAAAGAGATAGTAGTATACTCGTAACAACTAGTATGACGACGGTATAAAGAATGAAAAAAAAACCACGGTTAGGTGGTATATAATACAATTATGGATGGACGGACTGCCTGCCGAGTTCCGACACAGAGGTAGCCACAGCCGTGAACTACCGCACTGTACACTGGTTGATAAAGAGATAGTAGTATACTCGTAACAACTAGTATGACGACGGTATAAAGAACGAAAAAAAAAACACGGTTAGGTGGTATATATTATAATACAATTATGGATGGACGGACTGCCTGCCGAGTTCCGACACAGAGGTAGCCACAGCCGTGAACTACCGCACTGTACACTGGTTGATAAAGAGATAGTAGTATACTCGTAACAACTAGTATGACTATGACGACGGTATAAAGAAAGAAAAAAAAAACCACGGTTAGGTGGTATATAATACAATTATGGATGGACGGACTGCCTGCCGAGTGCCGACACAGAGGTAGCCACAGCCGTGAACTACCGCACTGTACACTGGTTGATAAAGAGATAGTAGTATACTCGTAACAACTAGTATGACTATGACGACGGTATAAAGAAAGAAAAAAAAAACCACGGTTAGGTGGTATATAATACAATTATGGATGGACGGACTGCCTGCCGAGTGCCGACACAGAGGTAGCCACAGCCGTGAACTACCGCACTGTACTGTGTCTGCTGCTAATATAGACTGGTTGATAAAGAGATAGTATACAATACTACTAATATACTGGTGGTCAGGCACTGGTCACCACTAGTCACACTGGCAGTGGCACTCCTGCAGCAAAAGTGTGCACTGTTTAATTTTAATATAATATTATTTATCATGTACTCCTGGCTCCTGCTATAACAACCTGCAGTGCTCCCCAGTCTCCCCCACAATTATAAGCTTTATATACAATACATTGATGTGCAGCACACTGGGCTGAGCAGTGCACACAGACTGAGTCACTGTGTGACTGTGTATCGTTTTTTTCAGGCAGAGAACGGATATATTAAATAAAACAAACAACTGCACTGTCTCTGGTGGTCACTGGTCACTGTGGTCGTCAGTCACTAAACTCTGTCTGCACTCTGCACTCTCTTCTAATCTACAGTATCACAGCAATCTCTCTCTCTCTTCTAAATCTAATCTAAATGGAGAGGACGCCAGCCACGTCCTCTCCCTATCAATCTCAATGCACGTGTGAAAATGGCGGCGACGCGCGGCTCCTTATATAGAATCCGAGTCTCGCGATAGAATCCGAGCCTCGCGAGAATCCGACAGCGTCATGATGACGTTCGGGCGCGCTCGGGTTAACCGAGCAAGGCGGGAAGATCCGAGTCGCTCGGACCCGTGAAAAAAAAAGTGAAGTTCGTGCGGGTTCGGATTCAAAGAAACCGAACCCGCTCATCTCTACATCCTGTCTGACACTGCAGTGCCACTCCTAGATGGGCCAGGTGTTTGTGTCGGCCACTTGGGTCGCTGAGCTTAGTCACACAGCTACCTCATTGCGCCTCTTTTTTCCTTTGCATCATGTGCTGTTTGGGGACTATTTTTTTGAAGGGCCATCCTGTCTGACACTGCAGTGCCACTCCTAGATGGGCCAGGTGTTTGTGTCGGCCACTTGGGTCGCTGAGCTTAGTCACACAGCTACCTCATTGCGCCTCTTTTTTTCTTTGCATTATGTGCTGTTTGGGGACTATTTTTTTGAAGGGCCATCCTGTCTGACACTGCAGTGCCACTCCTAGATGGGCCAGGTGTTTGTGTCGGCCACTTGGGTCGCTGAGCTTAGTCACACAGCTACCTCATTGTGCCTCTTTTTTTCTTTGCATCATGTGCTGTTTGGGGACTATTTTTTTGAAGGGCCATCCTGTCTGACACTGCAGTGCCACTCCTAGATGGGCCAGGTGTTTGTGTCGGCCACTTGGGTCGCTGAGCTTAGTCACACAGCTACCTCATTGTGCCTCTTTTTTTCTTTGCATCATGTGCTGTTTGGGGAATATTTTTTGAAGGGCCATCCTGTCTGACACTGCAGTGCCACACCTAGATGGGCCAGGTGTTTGTGTCGGCCACTTGGGTCGCTGAGCTTAGTCACACAGCTACCTCATTGCGCCTCTTTTTTTCTTTGCATCATGTGCTGTTTAGGGACTATTTTTTTGAAGTGCCATCCTGTCTGACACTGCAGTGCCACTCCTAGATGTGCCAGGTGTTTGTGTCGGCCACTTGGGTCGCTGAGCTTAGTCACACAGCTACCTCATTGCGCCTCTTTTTTTCTTTGCATCATGTGCTGTTTGGGGACTATTTTTTTGAAGGGCCATCCTGTCTGACACTGCAGTGCCACTCCTAGATGGGCCAGGTGTTTGTGTCGGCCACTTGGGTCGCTGAGCTTAGTCACACAGCTACCTCATTGCTCCTCTTTTTTTCTTTGCATCATGTGCTGTTTGGGGACTATTTTTTTGAAGGGCCATCCTGTCTGACACTGCAGTGCCACTCCTAGATGGGCCAGGTGTTTGTGTCGGCCACTTGGGTCGCTGAGCTTAGTCACACAGCTACCTCATTGTGCCTCTTTTTTTCTTTGCATCTTGTGCTGTTTGGGGACTATTTTTTTGAAGGGCCATCCTGTCTGACACTGCAGTGCCACTCCTAGATGGGCCAGGTGTTTGTGTCGGCCACTTGGGTCGCTGAGCTTAGTCACACAGCTACCTCATTGCGCCTCTTTTTTCCTTTGCATCATGTGCTGTTTGGGGACTATTTTTTTGAAGGGCCATCCTGTCTGACACTGCAGTGCCACTCCTAGATGGGCCAGGTGTTTGTGTCGGCCACTTGGGTCGCTGAGCTTAGTCACACAGCTACCTCATTGCGCCTCTTTTTTTCTTTGCATCATGTGCTGTTTGGGGACTATTTTTTTGAAGGGCCATCCTGTCTGACACTGCAGTGCCACTCCTAGATGGGCCAGGTGTTTGTGTCGGCCACTTGGGTCGCTGAGCTTAGTCACACAGCTACCTCATTGCGCCTCTTTTTTCCTTTGCATCATGTGCTGTTTGGGGACTATTTTTTTGAAGGGCCATCCTGTCTGACACTGCAGTGCCACTCCTAGATGGGCCAGGTGTTTGTGTCGGCCACTTGGGTCGCTGAGCTTAGTCACACAGCTACCTCATTGCGCCTCTTTTTTTCTTTGCATCATGTGCTGTTTGGGGACTATTTTTTTGAAGGGCCATCCTGTCTGACACTGCAGTGCCACTCCTAGATGGGCCAGGTGTTTGTGTCGGCCACTTGGGTCGCTGAGCTTAGTCACACAGCTACCTCATTGTGCCTCTTTTTTTCTTTGCATCATGTGCTGTTTGGGGATTATTTTTTTGAAGGGCCATCCTGTCTGACACTGCAGTGCCACTCCTAGATGGGCCAGGTGTTTGTGTCGGCCACTTGGGTCGCTGAGCTTAGTCACACAGCTACCTCATTGTGCCTCTTTTTTTCTTTGCATCATGTGCTGTTTGGGGACTATTTTTTGAAGGGCCATCCTGTCTGACACTGCAGTGCCACTCCTAGATGGGCCAGGTGTTTGTGTCGGCCACTTGGGTCGCTGAGCTTAGTCACACAGCTACCTCATTGCACCTCTTTTTTTCTTTGCAACATGTGCTGTTTAGGGACTATTTTTTTGAAGTGCCATCCTGTCTGACACTGCAGTGCCACTCCTAGATGGGCCAGGTGTTTGTGTCGGCCACTTGGGTCGCTGAGCTTAGTCACACAGCTACCTCATTGCGCCTCTTTTTTTCTTTGCATCATGTGCTGTTTGGGGACTATTTTTTTGAAGGGCCATCCTGTCTGACACTGCAGTGCCACTCCTAGATGGGCCAGGTGTTTGTGTCGGCCACTTGGGTCGCTGAGCTTAGTCACACAGCTACCTCATTGCACCTCTTTTTTTCTTTGCAACATGCGCTGTTTAGGGACTATTTTTTTGAAGTGCCATCCTGTCTGACACTGCAGTGCCACTCCTAGATGGGCCAGGTGTTTGTGTCGGCCACTTGGGTCGCTGAGCTTAGTCACACAGCTACCTCATTGCGCCTCTTTTTTTCTTTGCATCATGTGCTGTTTGGGGACTATTTTTTTGAAGGGCCATCCTGTCTGACACTGCAGTGCCACTCCTAGATGGGCCAGGTGTTTGTGTCGGCCACTTGGGTCGCTGAGCTTAGTCACACAGCTACCTCATTGCGCCTCTTTTTTTCTTTGCATCATGTGCTGTTTAGGGACTATTTTTTTGAAGTGCCATCCTGTCTGACACTGCAGTGCCACTCCTAGATGGGCCAGGTGTTTGTGTCGGCCACTTGGGTCGCTGAGCTTAGTCACACAGCTACCTCATTGCGCCTCTTTTTTTCTTTGCATCATGTGCTGTTTGGGGACTATTTTTTTGAAGGGCCATCCTGTCTGACACTGCAGTGCCACTCCTAGATGGGCCAGGTGTTTGTGTCGGCCACTTGGGTCGCTGAGCTTAGTCACACAGCTACCTCATTGCTCCTCTTTTTTTCTTTGCATCATGTGCTGTTTGGGGACTATTTTTTTGAAGGGCCATCCTGTCTGACACTGCAGTGCCACTCCTAGATGGGCCAGGTGTTTGTGTCGGCCACTTGGGTCGCTGAGCTTAGTCACACAGCTACCTCATTGTGCCTCTTTTTTTCTTTGCATCATGTGCTGTTTGGGGACTATTTTTTTGAAGGGCCATCCTGTCTGACACTGCAGTGCCACTCCTAGATGGGCCAGGTGTTTGTGTCGGCCACTTGGGTCGCTGAGCTTAGTCACACAGCTACCTCATTGCGCCTCTTTTTTCCTTTGCATCATGTGCTGTTTGGGGACTATTTTTTTGAAGGGCCATCCTGTCTGACACTGCAGTGCCACTCCTAGATGGGCCAGTTGTTTGTGTCGGCCACTTGGGTCGCTGAGCTTAGTCACACAGTTACCTCATTGCGCCTCTTTTTTTCTTTGCATCATGTGCTGTTTGGGGACTATTTTTTTGAAGGGCCATCCTGTCTGACACTGCAGTGCCACTCCTAGATGGGCCAGGTGTTTGTGTCGGCCACTTGGGTCGCTGAGCTTAGTCACACAGCTACCTCATTGCGCCTCTTTTTTCCTTTGCATCATGTGCTGTTTGGGGACTATTTTTTTGAAGGGCCATCCTGTCTGACACTGCAGTGCCACTCCTAGATGGGCCAGGTGTTTGTGTCGGCCACTTGGGTCGCTGAGCTTAGTCACACAGCTACCTCATTGCGCCTCTTTTTTTCTTTGCATCATGTGCTGTTTGGGGACTATTTTTTTGAAGGGCCATCCTGTCTGACACTGCAGTGCCACTCCTAGATGGGCCAGGTGTTTGTGTCGGCCACTTGGGTCGCTGAGCTTAGTCACACAGCTACCTCATTGTGCCTCTTTTTTTCTTTGCATCATGTGCTGTTTGGGGACTATTTTTTTGAAGGGCCATCCTGTCTGACACTGCAGTGCCACTCCTAGATGGGCCAGGTGTTTGTGTCGGCCACTTGGGTCGCTGAGCTTAGTCACACAGCTACCTCATTGTGCCTCTTTTTTTCTTTGCATCATGTGCTGTTTGGGGACTATTTTTTGAAGGGCCATCCTGTCTGACACTGCAGTGCCACTCCTAGATGGGCCAGGTGTTTGTGTCGGCCACTTGGGTCGCTGAGCTTAGTCACACAGCTACCTCATTGCGCCTCTTTTTTTCTTTGCATCATGTGCTGTTTGGGGACTATTTTTTTGAAGGGCCATCCTGTCTGACACTGCAGTGCCACTCCTAGATGGGCCAGGTGTTTGTGTCGGCCACTTGGGTCGCTGAGCTTAGTCACACAGCTACCTCATTGCTCCTCTTTTTTTCTTTGCATCATGTGCTGTTTGGGGACTATTTTTTTGAAGGGCCATCCTGTCTGACACTGCAGTGCCACTCCTAGATGGGCCAGGTGTTTGTGTCGGCCACTTGGGTCGCTGAGCTTAGTCACACAGCTACCTCATTGTGCCTCTTTTTTTCTTTGCATCATGTGCTGTTTGGGGACTATTTTTTTGAAGGGCCATCCTGTCTGACACTGCAGTGCCACTCCTAGATGGGCCAGGTGTTTGTGTCGGCCACTTGGGTCGCTGAGCTTAGTCACACAGCTACCTCATTGCGCCTCTTTTTTCCTTTGCATCATGTGCTGTTTGGGGACTATTTTTTTGAAGGGCCATCCTGTCTGACACTGCAGTGCCACTCCTAGATGGGCCAGGTGTTTGTGTCGGCCACTTGGGTCGCTGAGCTTAGTCACACAGCTACCTCATTGCGCCTCTTTTTTTCTTTGCATCATGTGCTGTTTGGGGACTATTTTTTTGAAGGGCCATCCTGTCTGACACTGCAGTACCACTCCTAGATGGGCCAGGTGTTTGTGTCGGCCACTTGGGTCGCTGAGCTTAGTCACACAGCTACCTCATTGCGCCTCTTTTTTTCTTTGCATCATGTGCTGTTTGGGGACTATTTTTTTGAAGGGCCATCCTGTCTGACACTGCAGTACCACTCCTAGATGGGCCAGGTGTTTGTGTCGGCCACTTGGGTCGCTGAGCTTAGTCACACAGCTACCTCATTGCGCCTCTTTTTTTCTTTGCATCATGTGCTGTTTGGGGACTATTTTTTTGAAGGGCCATCCTGTCTGACACTGCAGTGCTACTCCTAGATGGGCCAGGTGTTTGTGTCGGCCACTTGGGTCGCTGAGCTTAGTCACACAGCTACCTCATTGTGCCTCTTTTTTTCTTTGCATCATGTGCTGTTTGGGGACTATTTTTTTGAAGGGCCATCCTGTCTGACACTGCAGTGTCACTCCTAGATGGGCCAGGTGTTTGTGTCGGCCACTTGGGTCGCTGAGCTTAGTCACACAGCTACCTCATTGACCCTCTTTTTTTCTTTGCATCATGTGCTATTTAGGGACTATTTTTTTGAAGTGCCATCCTGTCTGACACTGCAGTGCCACTCCTAGATGGGCCAGGTGTTTGTGTCGGCCACTTGGGTCGCTGAGCTTAGTCACACAGCTACCTCATTGCGCCTCTTTTTTTCTTTGCATCATGTGCTGTTTGGGGACTATTTTTTTGAAGGGCCATCCTGTCTGACACTGCAGTGCCACTCCTAGATGGGCCAGGTGTTTGTGTCGGCCACTTGGGTCGCTGAGCTTAGTCACACAGCTACCTCATTGCGCCTCTTTTTTTCTTTGCATCATGTGCTGTTTGGGGACTATTTTTTTGAAGGGCCATCCTGTCTGACACTGCAGTGCCACTCCAAGATGGGCCAGGTGTTTGTGTCGGCCACTTGGGTAATATTTTGAGGTGTGAGGTGTTCAGAATAGACTGAAAATTAGTGGAAATTATGGTTATTGATGTTAATAATACTTTGGGATCAAAATGACCCCCAAATTCTATGATTTAAGCTGTTTTTGAGGTTTTTTTGAAAAAAACAGCCGAATCCAAAACACACCCGAATCCGACAAAAAATTTTCGGTGAGGTTTTGCCAAAACGCGTCCGAATCCAAAACACGTCCGCGGAACCGAACCCAAAACCAAAACACAAAACACGAAAAATTTCCGGTCCACATCACTAATATTGACCAGTCCAATTGTCAAGGTTAGACATAATTAGAGAGAGAAGGTAAGGAAAGTTAGTCTAATACAGTTGATATCATTTGGCGATGTGAATACCAATTTTTGGTGATGCGTAGTCTCAATCTTAGAATGGTGCCACTGAAAAGAAAAGTTGAGTGTCAATGTCAGAGCTGGCCCTAGCCAATATGATGCCCTAGGCAAGATTTTGGCTGGTGCCACCTAGCACCACCACTACAGATGGAGCCACGCTCATCTAGTGTGGCTACATCGCAGGTAGGCATGCCGGCGAGTGCACAAAGATGCACCCATTCACTTTGGGGTGCGTGCGCATCTACAAAGCACGTGGGTCCCATTCATAACCAGTGGTCTCCCTCTCCGGGCGCACTCAGTCGCAGATGGAGCCACGATTAACTTGGCTCCATATGTAGTTCCACCTCTAACCCTGCACACCTTTCCCAGTACCATTACCCCTCACACATACCAGTCCTCATTTTGGTACTCTTAGCCCTATATTTTAAATAGCAACGGTATGACCATACAATAGTATCCCCAATTCAAATTACGCTACACAGTAGTGCAACTTTATTCACATTTTATCATGCGATAGTGTCCCTTATTCACATTACATCACACAGTAGTACCACTTTACATTATATACATTACTCCTCACCAGGGCCGGTTCAACACCTTGTGGCGCCTAGTGCGAAAGTTTCCACTGGTGCCCCCGCGGTAAAACAGTCAGTGCGCACCGGAGGAGCGTGTCAAAAATAGGGGTGTTGCTTCATAGGGGAGGGACATGGCCACAGTAATGCCCCCAATAGCTGTGCCCCCAGATTTTCCCCAAGTAGTTCTGCCCCCAGTTTATATTCCCCCAGTAGTTTTGCCCCCTGTAGCTGTGCCCCTGTAGCTATGCCTAACTAGATTTGCCCCAGTAGTTGTGCCCCCTGTTGCTGTGCCCCCTGTAGCTATGCCCCCTGTAGATTTTCCCCCAGTAGTTGTGCCCCCTGTTGCTTTGCCCCCCGTGGTTCTGCCCTCTTTTGCTGTGCCCCATGTTGCTTTGCCCCCAGTAGTTGTGACCCCTGTTGCTGTGCCCCTTAGTAGCTGCTTACAAACACACACAAAAACAAAAAAACAATACTTACCACTGCCCCTTTCCTGCTTCCCGACTGCTGCTGCTGCTCCGTCTGGCCTCCCGTGGCTCCTCTCTATCGGAGAGATGTCATGACGTCTCTCCCATAGCAGCGCCGCACAGACACTAGAGGTCAATAATGACCTCTAGTGTCCGTCACTCGAGCCAGCTGCAGCGGAGGCCCACACAGCCCATGGTGTCTGCTGCAGCCAGGGAGTGGGGTGCAGGTTGGCGGTGGTACCTGCAGGGTGACTGCGGCTGCGCCCCCAGGCTGCAGTGCCCCGGGCACAGGCACTGCTTGCCCGCACCAAGAACCGCTCCTACTCCTCACAGTAGTGTCCCTTTTTCACATTACAGTACAATGAATTGCTCCTTATTCACATTACACCACACCATATTGTGCTTTATTCACATTAGACCACACAGTAGTGCCCTTTCTATTTGTTATGCCACACAGTATAGCACCTTTTACACATAATGCTACACATTAGTAATGTCCTTATAAACATAACGAGCCTTACACATTATGTCAACTTTTATTAATGCCCGTATTCACATAATGTCCCTTACACATATGCCACACATTATTAGTGCACTTATACACATAATGACACACATAGTGCCCCTTACACATGCCACACATTATTAGTGCACTTATACACATAATGACACACATAGTGCCCCTTACACATATGCCACACATTATTAATGCATTTATACACGACACACATAATGCACCCTTACACATGCCAATCACTACTGCACAACCACCCACACACAGCATTCACATGGCCACTAACACTGTGACCTCTACCTCTGCTTGAATACAGATGTGTCCTCATACATCTTGCCTCAATATGCCAAGCTGCAGGAGATGCCTTGCGTGAGTCAGCTGGCAGCTCTGCTAACGTTGGGTGCCTTTTTTTGGATGAAAAAGCATCTTATTTGCATTACTATGTGGCTATGATGCACAAGCAGCTTCTGCAGCTTAAAATGATATGCAGTATGCCTATATTCTGTATGCGACTCTGGCTGTATCTACGTAACAGTGATTTCTAGGAATACACTGTCATGTAGCATTTTGTATACAGATACAGCCGCATTCACACACAGAATATAGGCATGCCAAATATCATTTTAATTAGCAGAAGCTGCTTGTGCCCCTAGGCATACCAAATGCCCTAGGCATTTGCCTTGTTTTCCTATGCCTAGGGCAGGCTCTGGTCAATGTAGACCATGTAGTAGAAGGAAGGTTTCTAAACGTTTTTACTTTGCGCAAAATGCACCTAGAATCACTTTTCTGCTAAAATGTTGACATTTGGTTTTGGTTCTAATTTGTCGTTGGGTTTTGGTTTTGCCAAAACCGCTCTCTTGTTTTGGATCTGTTTTTTTTTCTTCAAAAATTTATAAAAACAGCTAAAATCACATAATTCTGGCCTACAGTATTTTGAGCCTACATTGTTATCAACCTAAATAAAATAATTTTTCCAGTACAGTATATTTTGACCACCTCACAGCTTATAATATTGTTTTAATCAATATTGGCCCAAGGCTGCAGCGAGCTGGCTGGTTACTAATACCCCTTTCACACCGCAGCTTGAACTCGGTAAATTGCCGATTTTTCAGGCTACCTAAACGGTTCGAGCTGCGATGTGAAAGGGTCACCTTCAATTTACCGTTTTCAAAATACCGGTATTTTGAAACGGTAAAAAAACAGGGTCCTGCCCATTTCAGACCCGTTTCATTGTGCAGTGTGAAAGGGTCTGAAACGGTATTTGCAAGCCCCAGAAGGTGATAGGCTGTCTCCATGTGTGATGTCATCAGGCAGAAGCAGGAAATATTTAAAATGACAACCACTGTTTGGTATGGGTGAAACGGGTTCAGTGTGAAAGGTACCAAAACGGTAATGAAATGGTAATATACTGGTTACAACATGCAATGTGAAGGGGGTTTAACTGCTCAGACCCGTTTTAAGAACCATTCAAAGAACAGTTTCAAAAGCAGGTTTTGCGATGTGAAAGCAGCATAATTGACAGAACAGCGGTACAAACACATGGTAGTTTAGAGCACATCTATGAAACATTGCCATACAGCAGTGGTAGAAAAGAACAGCGGTGCAAGATGGAATTATGCTGGATATTAAAAAAGGAGATACACAATTTAGCAAACCAAACACTTCACGACAGAGGGGGTAATTCCAAGTTGATCGCAGCAGGATTTTTGTTAGCAATTGGGCAAAACCATGTGCACTGCAGTGGAGGCAGATATAACATGTGCAGAGAGAGTTACATTTGGGTGGGGTGTGTTCAATCTGCAATCTAATTTGCAGTGTAAAAATAAAGCAGCCAGTATTTACCCTGCACAGAAATAAAATAACCCACCCAAATCTAACTCTTTCTGCACAGGTTATATCTGCCTCCCCTGCAGTGCACATGGTTTTGCCCAATTGCTATCAAAAATCCTGCTGCGATCACCTTGGAATTACCACCAGAGACTGCCACATTTTTTGGCAGAATTGCTTGTTTTTTTTGGGCCTTCAAAAAACAATTAATAGGGGCCCAATAAATGAGGCGTTTGTTGATGAGGATACACAATACAAAGCAAGGATCCTTTTCTAAGCACTCCAAATGACTGCAGCTGTGTTTTCAAAGAATGAGGATCAGCTAATCAGCTAGAAACCATGGCCCTCATTCCGAGTTGTTCGCTCGGTAAATTTCATCGCATCGCAGCGATTTTCCGCTTAGTGCGCATGCGCAATGTCCGCACTGCGACTGCGCCAAGTAAATTTGCTTTGAAGGTAGTATTTTTACTCACGGCTTTTTCTTCGCTCCGGCGATCGTAGTGTGATTGACAGGAAATGGGTGTTTCTGGGCGGAAACAGGCCGTTTTATGGGCGTGTGGGAAAAAACGCTACCGTTTCCGGAAAAAACGCAGGAGTGGCCGGAGAAACGGAGGAGTGTCTGGGCGAACGCTGGGTGTGTTTGTGACGTCAAACCAGGAACGACAAGCACTGAACTGATCGCAGATGCCGAGTAAGTCTGAAGCTACTCTGAAACTGCTAAGAAGTTTGTAATCGCAATATTGCGAATCTTTCGTTCGCAATTTTAAGAAGCTAAGTTTCACTCCCAGTAGGCGGCGGCTTAGCGTGAGCAACTCTGCTAAAATCGCCTTGCGAGCGAACAACTCGGAATGAGGGCCCATATACAAACAAAAACAGGACTTTGAAATCTCCACAGCGCTGTCCTCTATCAGCCTCACATAAAAGCCCAAAATTCATGGGCATTTCATTTCAAAAGCAGAGTCCATATATTCATTAAAAAAGCAAAGTCCATATATTCAAATATACTCCAATCTTAAAAATAAAAATGTTTATTAAAAAATAAAAACGTGAAGCACTGTGCTGGATTCTGGCAGACTTTAGCAGGTTACACAGTTCGGTTTTATACAAAAGGATTTTTATCTCACCAGTATGCTGTAAAAAAAAAACAAAGGAGCTGGTCATGCTGCTGTTTAAAGAAAAATACCATGGACCTGTATGCTGTAAAAATATGGGGTGCTGTTAAATAAATGAAAACTGGTCATGTTGCTGTAATATTACAGGGACGCTATTGTTAAAATAAAAGTACACTGGCCCTGTGTGCAGTAAAAATACAGGGGTGCTGTTTTTAAAATAAAAGTACACTGGCACTATATGCTATAAAAATACAGGAGAGCTAATCATGTCATGTTTGCTGTAAAAATTCTAGGTGCTGTTGTATAATATACACTGGTCATGTATGATGTAAAAATACATGGGCACAGCGGTTAAAATAAAAGTACACTGGTCCTGTATGCTGCAAAAATACACAGGTGCTGTTGTTAAAATATAAGTACACCTGTTAAAATAAAAGTACTCTGGTCCTGTATGCAGTAAAAATACAGGGGAACTGGTCATGTCTTGTATGATGTAAAAATTCTAGGTGCTGTTGTTAATATAAATGTACACTGGTCATTTATGATGTAAAAATACATAGGCACAGCAGTTAAAATAAAAGTACACTGGTCCTTTATGCTGTAAAAATACAGGGGTGCAGTTGTTAAAATAAAAGTACACTGGCCCTGCATGCAGTTAAAATACAGGAGCGCTGTTAAAATAAAAATACACTGGTCCTGTATGCTGTAAAAATAAAGGGGGGCTGGTCATGTATTGTATGCTTTAAAAATTCTAGGTGCTGTTAAAATAAATGTACACTGTTCATGTATGATGTAAAAATACAGAGTCGCTGTTTAAAAAAAATACACTGGATCTGTATGCTGTAAAAATACAGGGATGCTGTTAAATAAATGAAAACTGGTCATGTTGCTTTAATTATAGAGGGGCACTATTGTTAAAATAAAAGTACACTGGACCTGTATTATGTAGAAAAACAAGAGTGCTGACACTGTCTTGTGTGCTGTAAATTTTATGGGGTGCTGTTAAAATAAATGTGCACTAGTACTATGCTGCAGAAACAGAGGGGTGCTGGCCCTCTCTTGTATGCTGTAGATATTCTAGGGTGTTTTTGTTAAAATAAAGTACACTGGACCTGTATGCTCTTAAAATACATGGGGACTGTGGTTAAAATTAAAGTACACTGATCCTGTATGCTGTAAAAATACAGGGGAACTCGTCATGTCAGTGTTGTTTAAAGAAAAGTACACTGGACCTGTATGATGTAGAAAAACAAGGGTGCTGGCCCTCTTGTATGCTGTAAATATTCTGGGGTGCAGTTTTTAGAAAAAAGTACAATGGTAATGTATGCTGTTAAAATACATGGGAGCTGAGGTTAAAATTGAAGTACACTGGTCCTGTATGCTTTAAAAATACATGGGTGCTGGCCCTGTCTTTTCTGCTGCAAAAATTCTGGGGTGCTATAGTTAAAATAAAAGTACACTGGTCCTGTACACTGTAAAAATACAGGGGCGCCATTGTTAAAATAAAAGTACACTGGTCGTGTATGCTGTAAAAATACAGGGGAGATGGTCATGTCGCTGTTTAAAGAAATATACACTGGACCTGTATGCTGTAAAAATACAGTGGTACTGTTGTTAAATAAATGAAAGCTGGTCATGTTGCTGTAATTTAACAGGGGCACTATTGTTAAAATAATTACACTGGACCTGTATGATGTAGAAATACAAGGGTGCTGGCCCTGTCTTGTATGTTGTAAATATTCTGGGGTGCTGTTAAAATAAAGTACACTGGTCCTGTATGCTGTAAAAATACAGGGGTGCTGGCCCTGTCATGTATGCTGCAAAAATTCTGGGGTTCTATTGTTAAAATAGAAAGTATACTGGTCTTGTATGCAGTAAAAAATACAGGGGAGCTGGTCATGTCGCTATTGTTTAAAGAAAAATACACTGGATCTTTATTCTGTAAAAATACAGGGGTGATATTGTTAAATAAATGAAAGCTGGTCATGTTGCTGTAATTTAACAGGGGCACTATTGTTAAAATAATGTACACTGGACCTGTATGATGTAGAAATACAAGGGTGCTGGCCCTGTCTTGTATGCTGTAAATTATCTGGGGTGCTGTTAAAATAAATGTGTACTGCTAATGTTGCTGTAATATTACAGGGGCGCTAATGTAAAAATAAAAGTACACTGGTCCTGTATGCTGTAGAAATAGAGGGGTTCTGGCCCTCTCTTGTATTTTGTAAATATTCTGGGGTGCTTTTAAAATAAAGTACACTGGTCCTGTATGCTGTAAAAATACAGGGGTGCTGGCCCTGTCATGTATGCTGCAAAAATTCTGGGGTGCTATTGTTAAAATAAAAGTACACTGGTCCTGTACACTGTAAAAATACAGGGGAGCTGTTAAAATAAAAGTACACTGGCCCTGTATGCAGTACATATAAAGGGGTGCTGGCACTGTCTTGTATGCTGCAAAAATTCTGGGTTGATATTGTTAAAATAAAAGTACACTGGTCCTGTATGCAGTAAAAATACAAAGGAACTGGTCATGTCATTGCTGTTTAAAGAAAAATACACTGGACCTTTATGCTGTAAAAATCTGTGGTGCTGTTGTTAAATAAATGAAAACTGGTCATGTTGCTGTAATTTTACAGGGGCACTATTGTTAAAATAAAAGTACACTGGAACTGTATGAGGTAGAATTACAAGGGTGCTGGCCATGTCTTGTATGCTGTAAATTTTCTGGGGTGCTGTTAAAATAAATGTGCACTGGAAATGTTGCTGTAATATTACAGGGACACAATTGTTAAAATTAAAGTACACTGGCCCTGAATGCAGTAAAAATACAGGGGTGCTGTTTTTAAAATAAGAGTGCACTAGTCCTGTATACTGTAAAAATACAGGGGCACTATTAAAATAAATGTACACTGGCCCGTTATGCAGTAAAAATACAGGGGTGCTGTTGCTAAAATAAATGTACATTGGTCCTGTATGCTGTAAAAATACAGAGGAGCTGGTCATGTCTTCTATGCTGTAAAAATTCTAGGTGCTGTTGTTATAATAAATGTACACTGGTCCTGTATGCTGTAAAAATATGTGGGTGTTGGCCCTGTCTTGTATGCTGCAAGAATTCTTGGAAGCTGTTAAAATAAAAGTACAATCGTCCTGTATGCTGTAAAAATACAGGGGAGCTGGTCCTGTTGCTGTTTAAAGATAAATACACTGGACCTGTATGCTGTAAAATACATGGTTGCTGTTAAATAAAAAAAGCTGGTCATGTTGCTGTAATTTTACAGGGGCACTATTGTTAAAATAATAGTACACTGGTCCTGTATGCTGTAAAATACATGGGTGCTGGCCCTGTCTTGTATGCTTCCAAAATTCTAGGTGTTAAAATAAATGTACACTGGTCATGTATGATGAAAAATGCAGAGGTGCTGGCCCTGTCTTGTATGCTGCAAAAATTCTAGAGTGCTGTTAAAATAAAAGTACACTGGTCCTGTAAGCAGTAAAAGTGCAAGGGTGCTCTTGTTGAAATAAAAGTACACTGGTCCTGTATGCTGTATAAAATACAGGGATGTTGTTAAATAAATGAAAACTGGTCATGTTCCTTTAATTTTAGAGGGGCACTATTGTTAAAAAAAGTACACTGGACATGTATAATGTAGAAATACAAGGGTGCTGGCACTGTCTTGTATGCTGTAAATTTTCTGGGGTGCTGTTCTTAAAACAAATGTTCACTGGTAATGTTGCTGTAATATTACAGGGGCACTATTGTTAAAATAAAAGTATGCTGGCCCTCTCTTGTATGCTGTAATTATTCTGGGGTGCTGTTAAAATTAAGTACACTGCTCCTGTATGCTGTTTAAAAACATGGGCGCTGCGGTAAAAATTAAAGTACACTGGTCATGTATGCTGTATAAATAGAGGGGTGCTGGCCCTGTCTTTTCTGCTGCAAAAAGTCTGGGGCACTATTGTTAAAATAAAAGTGCACTGGTCCTGTATACTAAAAAAAATACAGGGGCGCTGTTAAAATAAAACACTGGCCCTGTATACAGTAAAAATACAGGGGTGCTGCTGTTAAAATAAAAGTACACTGGTCCTGTATGCTGTAAAAATACAGGGGAGCTGGTCATGGCGCTATTGTTAAAAGAAAAATACACCGGAACTGTATGCTGTAAAAATAAAGGGGTGATATTATTAAATAAATGAAAACTGGTATTTTTGCTGTAATTTTGCAGGGGCTCTATTGTTAAAATAAAAGTACACTGGACCTGTATGATAGAGAAATACAATGGTGCTCGACCTGTGTTGTATGCTGTAAATTCTCTGGGGTGCTGTTGTTAAAATAAAGTACACTGGTCCTGTATGCTGAAGAAATAGAGGGGTGCTGGCCCTCTCTTGTATTCTGTAAATATTCTGGGGTGCTGTTAAAATAAAGTACACTGGTCCTATATGCTTTTAAAATACATGGGCACTGTGGTTAAAATTAAAGTACAATGGTCCTGTATGCTGTAAAAATACAGGGGTGCTGGCCCTGTATTTTCTGCTGCAAAAGTTTGGGGATGCTATTGTTAAAAAAAAAAAGTACACTGGACCTGTATACTGTAAAAATTCAGGGATACTGTTTGTTAAAATAAAAGTACACTGTCCCTGTATGCAGTAAAAATACAGGGGTGCTGTTAAAATAAAAGTATACTGTCCCTGTAAGCAGCAAAAATACAAGGGTGCTATTGTTAAAGTAAAAGTACATTGGTCCTGTATGCTGTAAAAATACAGGGGAGCTGGTCATGTCTTGTATGCTGTAAAAATTCTAGATGCTGTTAAAATAAATGTACACTAGTCATGTATGCTGTAAAAATATGTGGGTGTTGGTCCTGTCTTGTATGCCGCAAGAATTCTTGGAAGCTGTTAAAATAAAAGTACAATCGTCCTGTATGCTGTAAAAATACAGGGGAGCTGGTCCTGTTGCTGTTTAAAGATAAATACACTGGGCCTGTATGCTGTAAAAATACATGGTTGCTGTTAAATAAAAAAAACTGGTCATGTTGCTGTAATTTTACAGGGGCACTATTGTTAAAATAAAAGTACACTGGTCCTGTATGCTGTAAAAATAAATGGGTGCTGGCCCTGTCTTGTATGCTTCCAAAATTCTAGGTGTTAAAATAAATGTACACTGGTCATGTATGATGAAAAATACAGAGGTGCTGGCCCTGTCTTGTATGCTGCAAAAATTCTAGAGTGCTGTTAAAATAAAAGTACACTGGTCCTGTAAGCAGTAAAAGTGCAAGGGTGCTCTTGTTGAAATAAAAGTACACTGGTCCTGTATGCTGTAAAAATACAGGGATGTTGTTAAATAAATGAAAACTGGTCATGTTCCTTTAATTTTAGAGGGGCACTATTGTTAAAAAAAAGTACACTGGACATGTATAATGTAGAAATACAAGGGTGCTGGCACTGTCTTGTATGCTGTAAATTTTCTGGGGTGCTGTTCTTAAAATAAATGTTCACTGATAATGTTGCTGTAATATTACAGGGGCACTATTGTTAAAATAAAAGTATGCTGGCCCTCTCTTGTATGCTGTAATTATTCTGGGGTGCTGTTAAAATAAAGTACACTGCTCCTGTATGCTATTTAAAAACATGGGCGCTGCGGTTAAAATTAAAGTACACTGGTCATGTATGCTGTATAAATAGAGGGGTGTTGGCCCTGTCTTTTCTGATGCAAAAATTCTGGGGCACTATTGTTAAAATAAAAGTGCACTGGTCCTGTATACTAAAAAAATACAGGGGCGCTGTTAAAATAAAACACTGGCCCTGCACACAGTAAAAATACAGGGGTGCTGCTGTTAAAATAAAAGTACACTGGTCCTGTATGCTGCAAAAATACAGGGGAGCTGGTCATGTCGCTATTGTTAAAAGAAAAATACACCGGAACTGTATGCTGTAAAAATAAAGGGGTGATATTATTAAATAAATGAAAACTGGTATTTTTGCTGTAATTTTGCAGGGGCTCTATTGTTAAAATAAAAGTACACTGGACCTGTATGATAGAGAAATACAATGGTGCTCGACCTGTGTTGTATGCTGCAAATTCTCTGGGGTGCTGTTGTTAAAATAAAGTACACTGGTCCGGTATGCTGAAGAAATAGAGGGGTGCTGGCCCTCTCTTGTATTCTGTAAATATTCTGGGGTGCTGTTAAAATAAAGTACATTGGTCCTATATGCTTTTAAAATACATGGGCACTGTGGTTAAAATTAAAGTACAATGGTCCAGTATGCTGTAAAAATACAGGGGTGCTGGCCCTGTATTTTCTGCTGCAAAAGTTCGGGGATGCTATTGTTAAAAAAAAAAAGTACACTGGACCTGTATACTGTAAAAATTCAGGGATACTGTTTGTTAAAATAAAAGTACACTGTCCCTGTATGCAGTAAAAATACAGGGGTGCTGTTAAAATAAAAGTATACTGTCCCTGTAAGCAGCAAAAATACAAGGGTGCTATTGTTGAAATAAAAGTACATTGGTCCTGTATGCTCGAAAAATACAGGGGAGCTGGTCATGTCTTGTATGCTGTAAAAATTCTAGATGCTGTTAAAATAAATGTACACTAGTCATGTATGATGTAAAAATACAAAGTCGCTGTTGTTTAAAGAAATATACACTGGACCTGTATGCTGTAAAAATACATGAGTGCTGTTTTTAAAATAAAAGTACACTGGTACTGTATGCTGTAAAAAAACAGGGGTGCTGTTGTCAAAATAAAAGTGCACTGGTTCTGTATGCTGTAAAAATGCAGGGGAGCAGGCCATGTCTTGTATGCTGTAAAAATACTAGATGCCCCTGTTAAAATAAATATGCACTGGTCATTTATGATGTAAAAATACATGGGAGCTGCAGATAAAATAAAAGTACACTGGTTATGTATGCTGTAAAAATACAGGGACATGCTTGTTAAAATAAAAGTACACTGGTCCTGTATGATGTAGAAATACAGGGGTGCTGGCACTTGTATGTTGCAAAAATTCTGGAGTGCTGTTAAAATAAAAGTACACTGGTCCTGTATACTTTAAAAATTCAGGTGCGCTGTTGTTAAATAAAAGTATACTGGCCCAGTAAGCAGTAAAAATACAGGGTCGCTATTGTTGAAATAAAAGTACAGTGGTCCTTTATGCTGTAAAAATACAGGGGAGCTGCTCACATCGCCGTTGTTTATAGAATAATACACTGGACCTGTATGCTGTAAAAATACAGGGGTGCTGTTAAATAAATGAAAACTGGTCATGTTGCTTTAATTTTAGAAATGTTAGAAATAAAGTACACTGGTCCTGTATGCTGAAAAAATACAGGGGTGCTGGCCCTGTCTTGTATGCTGCAAAAATTCTGGGTTGCTATTGTTAAAATTAAAGTACACTGGTCCTTTATACTGTTAAATACAGGGGCGCTGTTAAAATAAAAACACACTGGCACTGTATGCTTTCAAAATAGAGGGGTGCTTTTGTTAAAATAAAGGTACACTGGTCCTGTATGCTGTATAAATTCAGGGGAGCTGGCCGTGTCTTGTATGCTTTAAAAATTCTAGGTGCTGTTAAAATAAATGTACACTGGTCATGTATGATGTAAAAATAGACATTATGGTAAGAACTTACCGTTGATAACATGATTTCTCTTATGTCCACAGGTATCCACAGGATAACATTGGGATATGGTTGAGCGACAGCGGAAATGGCACCAACACGGTCACAAGCTTTCTGACCTCCCAGGATGCATCGGGGCTTCACTATATAGTCCCACCCACTGACTCAGTCAAATCAGTTCTTTCCACAGCGATTTAGGCAGGAGCATCAGGTAGAAACCTATTTAGGTGATAAGAATACACATGCACACCCTTCCATACAAGAGGGA
Source organism: Pseudophryne corroboree (assembly GCF_028390025.1). Lineage (NCBI taxonomy): Eukaryota > Metazoa > Chordata > Amphibia > Anura > Myobatrachidae > Pseudophryne > Pseudophryne corroboree. The sequence goes on along the minus strand of NC_086451.1, from coordinate 188,510,542 downwards.
AGAGGTTTAGTGATTGTCAAGATCCTCAAAATAGGTGCGTCAGGGTGGGATCCCTGTGGACATAAGAGAAATCACATTATCAATGGTAAGTTCTTACCATAACGTCTATTTCTCTGGCTGGGTCCACAGGATTATCCACAGGATAACATTGGGATTCCCAAAGCCAGTTTTAGTGGTGGGGACGCTCCTGATTACACAGGAGGACCTTTCGCCCGAAGTCTGCGTCATGAGAGGCAAAAGTATCCATGGCATAATGTCTAATGAATGTGTTTATGGAAGACCATGTGGCTGCCTTACAAATCTGTTCTGCTGAAGCACCCTGTTGTGCTGCCCATGAAGGACCTATCTTACGTGTAGTGTGCGCAGAGACATTAGCCGGAGTAGGGAGATCTGCATGAGAATAAGCTTCTGATATTACCATTCAGAGCCATCTCGCCAGCGTCTGTTTACTAGCAGGCCATCCTCTTCTATGAAAGGATGAAGAGAGAATCTGTTTTCCTGATGGCACTAGTACGATCTATGTAGATTCTTAAAGCTCGGACTACGTCCAGCGACGCTTCTCCCGCAGATAGTCCCGATACCTGAAAAGCTGGGACTACTATCTCTTCATTCAGGTGAAACTTTGAAGCCACCTTTGGAAAATAACCAGATATCGTTCTGAGAACTGCTCTGTCTGGAAAAAAACTTAGGAAAGAAGACTTACACGATAACGCTCCTAAATCTGACACTCTTCTGGCTGACGCCATTGCCAGTAGAAAAAGCACTTTAGCCGTTAGCCATTTAAGATCTGCTCTCTCAAGTGGTTCAAACGGAGGACCCTGGAGGAATTTAAGAACTAAATTCAAATCCCAGGGAGGTGCAGGAGGAACAAATAGAGGTTGAATATGTACAACTCCCTGAAAGTACGTACATCCTGTAAATCAGCAATCTTTCGCTGAAACCATACAGTTAACGCTGATACTTGAACTCTCAAGGAAGAAACTTTCAAACCTTTATCCAATCCTGCTTGAAGGAAATCCAAATTCCTGGATAATTTAAAAGATCTTGGATTCAAACTTTTTCCAGTACACCAATGAATATAGGCTTGCCATATTCTATAATACACACCAGCTGAAGAAGGCTTTCTTGCTCTAAGCATAGTTTGGATTACTTGTTTTGAAAATCCTCTAGCCTCTAAGATAGAGGTTTCAACAGCCACGCCATCAAAGACAGGCGATCCAGATGGCTGTGACAACAAGGACCCTGTATTAGCAGATCTGGACGTTGAGGGAGCAGTATCGGTGCTTCCACGGACATCCTCAATAGATCTGTGTACCAATGCCTTCTTGGGCAAACTGGAGCTATTAGAATTATGGCTCCCTCTGCTTGCTTTATTTTTCTCACTGCTCTGGGTAACAGAGCTATCGAAGGGAACAGATATGCCAGATGAAATTTCCATTCTACTGACAGTGCATCTACAAGGACCGCTCCTGGGTCCCTTGTTCTCGATCCGTACCTTGGAACTTTGTTGTTTAGACGAGACACCAAGAGATCTCTCTCTGGTAGACCCCATCTGTTCACTAGTGTCTGAAACACTTCTGGGTGTAATGCCCATTCAGTTTCCTGAATGGTGTGTCGACTGAGAAAATCCGCTTCCCAGTTCAGTACACCTGGGACAAACACTGCTGACAATGCTGGGAGATGGAGTTCTGCCCATCTTAGAATGGGAGTTACCTCCTCCATCAGTCTCTTGCTGTGAGTTCCTCCTTGATGATTGAGGTACGCTACTGCTGTCACATTGTCTGAGTGAATCTGGACCGGTCTTCCTTGCAGACTGTCCTTTGCCTGAACTAGAGCCCTGTATATGGCCCTTATTTCAAACAGATTTATTGGCAGGCGACTTTCCCTTGCGGTCCATTTTCCCTGGAACCAAATGCTTCCGAGTACCGCCCCCCAGCCTTGCAGGCTAGCATCTGTTGTCAGGACTTGCCATTCTTTTACCCAAAAGGGTCTCCCCTTGTTTAAATGGTCTGTCTGTAGCCACCACGCTAGAGACCTTTTTATGTTTGCTGGAAACTTTATCATCTGCTTTTTTATTGTCTGATGATTTCCATTCCATTTGGTCAGAATAAGGTGCTGCAATGGTCTGGTGTGGAATTGTGCATATTCCACCATGTTGAAGGTTGATACCATCAGACCCAACAGTCGCATTGCTGCATGGACTGATATTGTCTGGGTGTGCAATGCTTCCTGAGCAATGACCTTCACCTTGACTCTTTTTCTCTGGTAAGAGAACTTTCTGTTGGTCTGAATCCAATATGGCCCCCAAATGAACCATCTGCTGTGACGGACTCAGACGACTTTTCCCAATTTTTGAGCCACTCGTGTCTCTGTAAACAAACTATTGTCTGTTATAGATGGCTCAAAAGTAAATCCTGCAAATGTGCTAGGATTAACAGGTCGTCCAGGTATGGGAATATTCTTATCCCCTGTTTGCGCAGACAAGCTGCCATAACCACCATTATTTTGGTAAGCACCTTGGGTGCTGTTGCTAGCCCGAAAGGCAAAGGTTGGAACTGAAAATGTTCCTGGAGGATAGCAAACCTGAGGTAACACTGATGAGACAGTGCTATAGGCACATGTAGGTAAGCATCCCGTACATCCAGGGATACCATGTAATCTCCCAGTTCCATAGCCAACATTTCGGGATCCAAATGTATATGTTCAACATTTTCAGATTGAGAATTGGTCGATATGACCCATTTGGCTTCTGGATCAGAAATAGATTGGAGTAAAACTCCTGTCCCCTTTGTGATGGAGGTACTGGGACAATCACACCTGACTGCAGTCATTTTTGGACTGCTTCTTGCAGGGCATTGGCCTTCAGATCTATACGAGATGGGCTGGTGCAAAAAAATCTTTGAGGAGGCTGCCTCCTGAATGGGAACCCATACCCCTGAGATACCACCTTCTGTACCCAAGCATCTGTCGTTGACTGCTGCCATATGTGTGCAAAATGAAGGAGTCGGCCACCAACCCTGGAATCCTCCAGGCGGAGGCCCGTCTCTTCAGGCTGATGGTTTTTGTTCAGGCTTGGAAGCTGGCTTTTTGCTAGCCCACTGCTTCCTACCCCTGGTTTTGAACTGGGGTTGCTTAGACTTCTCTTTAGCTTTCCCTTTGCTTTGCCAATGAAATGAGCGAAACTTTGAACCCTGAGAATTAGGGTTATAGGTAGCCGGAAATCTGACCTTCTTTGATTCAGCCTCTGATTCTAGGATATCCGATAATGTTTTCCCAAACAATATATTACCAATAAAAGGCAATGCTTCCAATTCTTTCTTGGATTCCGCATCTGCTTTCCAGGTACGTAGCCAAACTGCTCTGCGAGCAGCTACTGTCAAGGCTGAAGCTTTAGAAGCAACTGTACCCATATCAATTGCTGTTTCTTCCAAATATTGGGCAGATTGTCTTAAACGGCTTAAATGATACTCTTGCTCCCTATTAGGAGAAGAGATGTCATTCTCTAGTTCATCTATCCATTTGCACATTGCCTTTGCTACCCAGGCCGAAGCCATAGCAGGTCTTACCACTGCTCCTACTAGAGAAAATACATTTTTCAAGAAACTATCTACCCTTATGTCTGTGACATCATTTAGTGAGGTAGATGACAGTGGTAAAGCAGATTTATGCAGTACATGTGCATCTACTTTTGGAGGAACTTCTCTTTTTGAACAATCCGCAGCTGGAGATGGATAATAAAAATTCCATCTTTTTTACTAGGCTTCTCCCAAGACTCATCCATCATTTCCGTCAGCTCATCTGACGCTGGGAATTAAGTTTTAACTGATTTTGTTCGTTTAAACACAGGTGCTTTAGATTTTAACACTGTCTTGGCTGGCTCTTCCAAAGAAAGAACAGCCTTCACAGCATCAATAAGTTCAGGAACATCCTCTGAACTAAAATTCTGCGACTGATAATCATACGGAGTATTTGAATATACTGTATCATCATCTGTTGTATCATCTTGTGTAGTCTGCCACATAGACGTATCTGTCTTAGTCTTACCTGTCCCTTGGTTGCTTGTAGAGGCTACTGGAACCAAGCCGTAGGAAGGGAGCTGCATGTATGGGTTAATAGTGTAACCTAACCCTTGAGGTGGTGCTACTGGATTTAACCTGTCTGCTATTGAAGATAAAGTCTTTGCGAATATATTCCATGGTGGCTCTGTTGGTGGTTGAACCAACTCCTGTTTTTTACTTTGCTGAAAAGCAAAACAGTTCGCACACAACTTCTCATAAGTGACCAATTGGTCCATACCAATTAACCCTGTCTTACAAGATAAGCATGTTAGGGATGTAGGAGTGCTTGATAAATTCTCCTCGTCACTTTTGCCGGTCACCGACATGGTAATAATCTGATAAATGACTACACAATTTGTGACTGAAAATCACCTATATATGAGTATATAGAAGTGAGATCAATCTGACCACAGCCGTGCACCTGAACTGAGGGTCAGAACAGGATTGACAACATAGGAAAGTCAGCACACATACTAGCAGTCAGTCACATGTTAAGGCATTAGACATTGTCATACGAGAATACAACCCCCATAACAACTTACAAGTAAGTAGGAAAATTGTACTTCTGTTTCAACTGGTTCTTTTTCAACATAACATGCAGAAAACACAGTAATATACAGATCGCATATGCAATATGTACTAAAAATTAACAATTCATACTAACAAGTATAGAGAATTTTTAGTACTGTATACCCTTCCTCTTTAGAGCAGGATACAGGGAGACTCACCACACTTCCATATCCAAGCAAATGCGCTCGTAAGACGCTGAGTGGATTCAGACGCTACTGATGTACACTACCGCTCCTGCTAACTGATAACAGACACAGTCGCTCCCTGACGGACACAGATGCTCAGCGACTTCCACGTGTATGCAGACACTAAGGCCTGCGACTCGGTCTAGGTGGGATCTCTAGTGTACACAACCGCAGCATCTAAGCTGCGACCAAGTACCCTCGTAGTAGCGTCTGAGATGGAAGTGAGGTAATTCAGTTCATGGACGGGAGACACGCGGAAACTGGTCATGAACTTGGAGGAGGGGCAGCCAGGAGACCGTCTGAATCCCCCCGTTGACTTAAACCCTAAGGATCGCGGCCTCTACCTGGTCCTAGCGCCTATGATCCCTAGAGCGTAGCGCTGTCGCACTCGAGATGTTCGGCGCATGAACACACTGTTTGTAGTCTCCAACAATACAGTGTAGCCGTGTCCGGACCCCTCTAGTAAGAGGAAATCCATAGACTTAACTTCCACCCATGCTCCGGCCACAGCCTGGTTACGTCTGCTGGACCTGCTAGAACATCTGACACAGACGCCCGTCGAGACAGCACTGTACCGCGAAGGTAAGCGTTATTGCGACCCGGTGGGGAGTTGTTGGAGCGAATCTTTCCAGTATGCGTTTAAGACGCTTTTAAGAAAAGTTGCTCAAAAAACATAGTAAGTCTATAAAAATAAAATCATAAAAGCTTCAGGTTGCTTTATCTACAGCAGCCCTGTGACCATGCGGCTTCCTGCCGCACCAAGCAAAAAACTGATTTGATTCTCTCTTCATCCTTTCATAGAAGAGGATGGCCTGCTAGTAAACAGACGCTGGCGAGATGGCTCCAAATGGTAATATCAGAAGCTTATTCTCATGCAGATCTCCCTACTCCGGCTAATGTCTCTGCGCACACTACACGTAAGATAGGTACTTCATGGGCAGCACAACAGGGTGCTTCAGCAGAACAGATTTGTAAGGCAGTCACATGGTCTTCCATAAACACATTCATTAGACATTATGCCATGGATACTTTTGCCTCTCATGATGCAGACTTCGGGCGAAAGGTCCTCCTGTGTAATCAGGAATGTCCCCACCACTAAAACTGGCTTTGGGAATCCCAATGTTATCCTGTGGATAATCCTGTGGACCCAGCCAGAGAAATAGACGTTATGGTAAGAACTTACCATTGATAATGTGATTTCTCTTATGTCCACAGGGATCCCACCCTGACGCACCTGATTTGAGGATCTTGTCAATCACTAAACCTCTTCCCTCTTGTATGGAAGGGTGTGCATGTGTGTTCTTATCACCTAAATAGGTTTCTACCTGATGCTCCTGCCTAAATCGCTGTGGAAAGAACTGATTTGACTGAGTCAGTGGATGGGACTATATGGTGAAGCCCCGATGCATCCTGGGAGGCCAGAAAGCTTGTGACCATGTTGGTGCCATTTCCGCTGTCGCTCAACCATATCCCAATGTTATCCTGTGGATAATCCTGTGGACCCAGCCAGAGAAATACAGAGTCGCTGTTTAAAAAAAAAAAAAAAAACACTGTACCTGTATGCTGTAAAAATACCGGGGCACTATTATTAAAATAAATGTATTCTGGCCCTGTAAGTAATAAAAATACAAGGGCGCTATTGTTGAAATAAAAGTACACTGGCCCTGTACGCAGTACAAACAGAGCCGACCCTAACCAATATAATGACCTAGGCAAGATTTTGGCTGGTGCCCCCTAGCACCACCGCTGGTTCCACCCTTGACCTTGCACCTCTTTCCCAGCACCATCACCCCTCGCCCATAGCAGTCCTTATTTTGGTGTTTGTACTCCCTATATTTTAAATAGGAACAGTTCGCACATTTGGCGCACAGCCCAAAAAGGAGTGTGTTTTTGCTGGTAAGGAGCATGGTCACACAATAGTAACCCCAATTCCAATTATGCCACGCAGTACTGCAACTTTATTCACATTTGATCATGCGATAGTGTCATTAATTCATATTACATCCCACAGTAGTATTACTTTACCTTATAAACGTTACTCCTCACAGTAGAGCCCCTTATTCACATTACATCACACTGAATTGCTCCTTATTCACATTACACCACACCCTATTGCTCTTTATTCATATTAGACAACCCTATCTATACGCAGCGCCACATAGTAGAGTACCTTATACATATAATGCCACACGTTAGTAATGCATTTATGTACATAATTCCACACAGTAATGCCCCTTACACATTATTAATGTCCTTATAAACATAATGCATCTTACACATTATGACAACCTTTATTAATGCCCTTTTACACATAATGTCCCTTACATTTATGCCGCACATTATTAATGCCCTTATACACGACACACATAGTGCCCCCTAACACATTTGCTCCACATTAGTGCTCCTATACACATAATGACACACATACAGTAGTACCCTGTAACACATATGCCGCACATTATTAATGCCCTTATACACATAATGACACACATAGTGCCCCTTACACATATGTTGCACATTATTAATGCATTTTTACATGACACACATAATGCTCCTTACACATATCCTGAACACTACTGCACAACCAACCCACTCACATGCACACAGCACTCACACTGCCACTAACACTGTGACCTCTGCCTGGCTACAGATGTGTCCTCATAAATCTTGCCTCAATGCTAACGTTGGGCACCTTTTTTATGAAAATGCATCTTATTTGCATTGCTATGAGGCTAGCATACACAAGCAGATTCTGCTGATTAAAATGATATGCAGCATGCCTATATACTGTGTGAGACTGTGGCTGTATCTGCATACCAAATGCTACACAGTACACACAGAATATAGGCATGTCGCATATCATTTTAATCAGCGGAAGCTGCTGATGCCTCTAGGCATATCAAATGCCATATGCAATTGCCTAGTTTGCCTATGGACGGCTCTGAGTACAAATATAGGGGAGCTAGCCCTGTCTTGTATGCTGCAAATATTCTGGAGTGCTATTGTTAAAATAAAAGTACACTGTTCCTTTATACTGTAAAAATACAGGGGTGCTGTGAAAATAAAAGTACACTGGCCCGGTATGCAGTACAAATACAGGGGTGCTGGCCCTGTCTTCTATGCTGCAAAAATTCTGGGTTGCTATTGTTAAAATAAAAGTACACTGTTCCTTTATACTGTTAAAATACAGGGGAGCTGGTCATGTCTTGTATGCTGTAAAATTTCTAGGTGCTGTTAAAATAAATGTACACTGGTCATGTATGATGTAAAAATACACAGGTGCTGGCCATGTCTTTTCTGCTGCTAAAAATCTGGGGAGCTATTGTTAAAATAAAAGTACACTGGCCCTATATGTAGTAAAAATACAGGGGTGCTGTTGTTAAACAAAAAGTACACTGGTCCTGTATACTTTAAAAATACAGGGGCACTGTTGTTAAAATAAATGTATTCTGGCCATGTAAGCAGTAAAAATACAAGGGCACTATTGTTGAAATAAAAGTACACTAGCCCTGTATGCATCATCAATATAGGGGTGCTGGCCTGTCTTGCATGCTGCAAAAATTCTGGGTTGCTATTGTTAAAATAAAATTACACTGGTCCTTTATACTGTTAAAATACAGGAGCACTGTTAAAATAAAAGTACACTGGCCCTGTATGCAGTAAAAATACAGGGGTGCTGTTTTTAAAATAAAAGTACAGTGGTCCTGTATGATGTAATAATACAGGGGAGCTGGTCATGTCTTGTATGCTGTAAAAATACAGGGGTGCTGTTTTTAAAATAAAACTACACTGGTCCTGTATGCTGTAAAAATACACGGGAGCTGGTCATGTCGCTATTGTTTAAAGAAAAACACCGGACCTGTATACTGTAAAAATACTGGGGTGATATTGTAAAATAAATGAAAACTGGTCATTTTGTTGTAATTTTACAGAGGCACTATTGTTAAAATAAAAGTACACTGGACCTGCATGATGTAGAAATACAAGGGTGCTGGCCCTGTCTTGTATGCTGTAAAGTTTCTGGGGTGCTGTTTAAAAAATTTGCACTGGTAATTTTGCTGTAATAATACAAGAGCTCTATTGTTAAAAAAAGTACACTAGTCCTTTATGCTATAGAAATAGAGGGGTGCTGGCCCGTTCTTGGATGCTGTAAATATTCTGGGGTGCTGTTAAAATAAAGTACACTGGTCCTGTATACTGTAAAAATACAGGGGCGCTGTTAATATAAAAGTACACTGGCCCTGTATGCAATACAAATACCGAGGTGCTGGCCCTGTCTTGTATGCTGCAAAAATTCAGGGTTGCTATTGTTAAAATTAAAGTACACTGGTCTTGTTTACTGTTAAAATACAGGGGCGCTGTTAAAATATAAACACACTGGCCCTGCATGCAGTAAAAATACAGGGGTGCTGTTAAAATAAATGTACACTGGTCACGTATGATGTAAAAATACAAAGTCCCTGTTTAAAGAAAAATACACTGGACCTATATGCTGAAAAAATATATGGGTGCTGGGTATGTCTTTTCTGCTGCAAAAAATCTGGGGTGCTATTGTTAAAATGAAAGTACACTGGTCCTGTATACTGTAAAAATACTAGGGCGCTATTGTTAAAATTAAAGTACATTGGCCCTGTATGCAGTAAAAATACAGGGGTGCTGTTAAACAAAAAGTACACTGGTCCTGTATACATTTTTAAATACAGGGGCCCTGTTATTAAAATAAACGTATTCTGGCCCTGTAAGCAGTAAAAATACAAGGGCGCTATTGTTAAAATAAAAGTACACTGGCCCTGTATGCAGTGCAAATATAGGGATGCTGTATGCTGCAAAAATTCTGGGGTGCTATTGTTAAAATAAAAGTGCACTTGTCCTGTATGCAGTAAAAATACAGGGGTGCTGTTTTTAAAATAAAAGTACAGTGGTTCTGCATGATGTAAAAATACAGGGAAGCTGGTCATGTCTTGTATGCTGTAAAAATTCTAGGTGCTGTTAAAATATATGTACACTGGTCACGTATACTTTAAAAATACAGGGGCACTGTATGCAGTAAAAATACAGGGGCACTGTTAAAATAAAAGTATACAGACCCTGTAAGCAGTAAAAATACAAGGGCGCTATTGTTGAATTAAAACTGCACTGGCCTTGTATGCTGTAAAAATACAGGGGAGCTGGTCATGATGCTGTTTAAAGAAAAATACACTGGACCTGTATGCTGGAAAAATTACAGGGGTGATGTTGTTTAATAAATGAAAACTGGTCATGTTGCTTTAATTTTAGAGGGGCACTATTGTTAAATTAAAAGTACACAGGACCTGAATGATGTAGAAAAACAACGGTGCTGGCACAGTCTTGTATGCTGTAAATTTTCTGGGGTGCTGTTAAAATAAATGCACTGGGAATGTTGCTGTAATATTACAGGGTCGTTATTGTTCAAATAAAAGCACACTGGTTCTTTCTGCTGTAGAAATAGCGGGGTGCTGACCCTCTCTTGTATGCTGTAAATATTTTGGGATGCTGTTAAAATAAAATACATTGGTCCTGTATGCTATTAAAATACACGGGTGCTGCAGTTCATATTAAAGTACAAGGGTCCTGTATGCTGTAAAAATACAGGGGTGCTGGCTCTGTCTTTCCTGCTGCAAAAATTCTGGGGTACTATTGTTAAAATAAAAGAACACTGTTCCTTTATACTGTTAAAATACAGGGGTGCTGTTAAAATAATAGTACACTGGCCCTGTATGCAGTAAAAATACAGGTGTGCTTTTAAATAAAAGTACACTGGCCCTGTATGCAGTAAAAATACAGGTGTGCTTTTAAATAAAAGTACACTGGTCCTGTATGCTGTAAAAATACAGGGGAGCTGGTCATGTCGCTATTGTTTAAAGAAAAACACCAAACCTGTATGCTTAAAAAATACATGGGTGATATTGTTAAATAAATGAAAACTGGTATTTTTGCTGTAATTTTACTGGGGCACTATTTTTAAAATAAAATTATACTGGCCCTGTATGCTGAAAAAATACAGGGGTGCTGGCCCTGTCTTGCATGCTGCAAAAATTCTGGGGTGCCTTAGTTAAAATAAAAGTTCACTGGTCCTGTATACTGTAAAAATACAGGGGCACTGTTAAAATGAAAAGTACACTGGCCCTGTATGCAATACAAATACAGGGGTGCTGGTCCTGTCTTGTATGCTGGAAAAATTGTGGGTTGCTATTGTTAAAATAAAAGTTCACTGACCCTGCATGCAGTAAAAATACAGGGGCGCTGTTGATAAAATAAATGTACACTGGTCCTGTATGCTGTAAAAATACAGAGGAGCTGGTCATGTGTTGTATGCTTTAAACATTCTATGTGCTGTTGTTGAAATAAATGTACACTGGTCATGTATGATGTAAAAATACAAAGTCACTGTTGTTCAAAGAAAAATACACTGGACCTGTATCCTGTAAAAATACATGGGTGCTGGACATGTCTTTTCTGCTGCAAAAAATCTGGGGTGCTATTTTTAAAATAGAAGTACACTGGTCATGTATACTGTAAAAATACTAGGGCTCTATTGTTAAAATAAAAGTACACTGGCCCTGTATGCAGTAAAAATACAGGTGTGCTGCTAAACAAAAAGTACACTATTCCTGTATACTTTAAAAATACCGGGTGCGCTGTTATTAAAATAAATGTATTCTGGCCCTGTATGCAGTAAAAATACAAGGGCGCTATTGTTGAAATAAAAGTACACTGGCCCTGTATGCAGTACAAATACAGGGATGCTGGTCCTGTCTTGTATGCTGCAAAAATTCCGGGTTGCTATTGTTAAAATAAAATTACACTGGTCCTGTATACTGTTAAAATACAGGGGTGCTGTTTTTAAAATAAAAGTACAGTGGTCCTTTATGCTGTAAAAATACAGGGGAACTGGTCATGTCTTGCGTGTGTAATAACTAGGTAAGTATACAGGTAAGTGCTTATGACATCTTTTTCCTTAGGACTACCCGGTTCTTGATTCTTAACTGAGAGGTGAGTATAGGAGCTTCCACATAATTAACTACTTATATAGCTCTAAATACCAGTTTATTTAGCAAACAGATTGCAATAGTGAACTTTGTGAAAGTTGAATAAACACTAACTTGTAAAAGAACAGTTACAGTACCATACATCAATTTCAAATAGTAACAATGTATTTCACACTAAGGTCGATAAACTAATTTATTAAACTACTTCCAGTTTTCTCGACTCCTCTGTTCTCCACTCAATGAGCGAATACCTGAATTTAGACATTTAAGCATATATAGTAGGCTATATGTGACCATAAATGCAATCTTACATAACCCCCTTGAGGGTATATGAAACAGTATTAATTTATGCATATACTTTAACTTTAAATCAATATTATACTACTAGCATCTACGATTACCCCAAGACTGTCCACACAATACAGTTCGGTTGGGTACTATTTTGCCAGTGTCATTTAGAATACCCGTGTGATAAATGAAGAAACTGTTGGGGCTTTTCCAAATGAATCCAGTTTAAGTAATTGCTTATTAACACTTTAGTTCCTTCCTTTTAAGTCATTGTATTATACAATAGGATAATTTCTTATTCCGGAAAGACTAGGATAGGATTAACAAATGTAGATAATGGTACGCTGTGGCTAGGGCTATCCAAGATGTTTCCACAGGACAAAGTTAGTTTGTATTGCTAATGCTGACTTTAACTGAGATGGGTAGTCTTAATGTCAGACTCTCTTCTCCCTTTCTCTTGCTTACTGTTGGTACCAAATTCAATTATCCAAGAGATTATGGCACAGTACACTGATTTACCAAATCACTGCTGTTATAGCTGAATTATCACAGGCAAATAGTTCCTGACAGAAATGCAGAACACTGTAGACTGAGTGTATGTTAGTCACACTATGAAGTCTGTCTGCCTGTTTTTCCCTGTGCTTTTGCTGCGCTGTTATAGGAGATGGGTTTGCTATAGCATTTTATACACTGCAGTGTTAACTCTAGCTGATCTACTTAACAGTCAATGTAATAAGTGCACTTATTTATACTCTGGTGTTTGAAGGTGACTTGCTGGGAAAATAGTCTTTTTACACTGCGGTATAGCATTAATGCTGTTTTCAATATACCTCTCCAGTTGTCTGGGCAGTAACTGACCTCCTGCAGCCTTATATGGCGAGTGGCTCCACCTCACAATCTGCCTCTCTCAGTCTCTCAGCCTGCGGCTATCAATCTGGAGCAGGCCATTTCTCCGTACTGGACCTCGGTCGATGGGCTCTACATCTACTTGCCCTCTGGGGTGGGTCAGTGACCCCTTATGCCTGATGTCACCAGGACTCCTGAGAGGGTCACAGCTCAAACTCTGCTCTCACTCACAGGCACTGCCAGCTGTCCCCTCACAGCACAGTCAGTCTCCCACAGAATTTACCTCAGGGACCCTCTGCCCAACTGCCGCTCACTTTTCAACTGTCACTTGCTGTACCACCTGACACTGGTCATGTGATGTACATCTGACCCCCTGAGCAGCTGCAGAGACTGCTGGGAAATGCTATCAGTCTTCACAATGACATACTGTAATAATTTATGTGCTGTAGCGTGAGGAACAATGTCAGAAAGGATAACTCACATAGTGGGGTATTACACATGCTGTAAAAATTCTTGGTGCTGTTAAAATAAATGTACACTGGTCATGTATGATGTAAAAATAGAGTAACTTTTGTTTAAAGAAAAATACAATGGACCTGTACGCTGTAAAAATACATGGGTGCTATTGTTAAAATAAAAGTATACTGGTCCTGTACGCTGTAAAAATGCAGGGGAGCTGGCCATGTCTTGTATGCTGTAAAAATTCCAGATGCTGTCATTAAAATACATGTACACTGGTCATGTATGATGTAAAAATACATGGGCACTGCGGTTAAAATAAAAGTACACTGGTCCTGTATGCTGTAAAAATACAAGGGTGCAGTTGTTAAAATAAAAGTACACTTGCCCTGCATGCTATAAAAATACTGGGGAGCTGGCCATGTCTTGTATGCTTCAAAATGTTAAGTGCTTTTGTTAAACTAAATGTACACTGGTCATGTATGATGTAAAAATACAGAGTCACTGTTGTTTTAAGAAAAATACACTAGACGTGTATGATGTAAAAATACAGGGGTGCTGACCCTGTCTTGTATGCTGCAAAAATCCTGGAGTGCTGTTGTTAAAATAAAAGTACACTGGTCCTGTATACTTTAAAAATACAGGGGCGCTGTTAAAATAAAAGTTTACTGGCCCTGTAAGCAGTAAAAATACAAGGGCGCTCTTGTTGAAATAAAAGTACACTGGTCCTCTATGCTGTAGAAAAAGAGGGGTGTTGGCTCTTTCTTGTGTGTTGTAAATATTCTGGGTTGCTGTTAAAACAAAGTACACTGGTCCTGTATGCTTTTAAAACACATGGGTGCTGTGGTTAAAACAAAAGTACACTGGTCCTGTATACTGTAAAAATACAGGGGGTGCTGGCCCTGTCTTGTATGCTGTAAAAATTCTAGGTTGCTATTGTTAAAATAAAAGTACACTGGTCCTGTATATTGTTGAAATACAGGGGTGCTGTTTTTAAAATAAAAGTACACTGGTCCTGTGTGCTGTAAAAATACAGGGGAGCTGGTCATGTCTTGTATGCTGTAAAACTTCTAGGTGTTAAAATAAATGTACACTGGACCTGTATGCTGTAAAAATACACGAGTGGTGTTAAAATAAAAGTACACTGGCATTGTATGCTGTAAAAATACAGGGGTGCTGTTAAAATAAATGTGCACTGGTTTTATGCTGTAAAAATGCAGGGGAGCAGGCCAAGTCTTGAATGCTGTAAAAATATTAGGTGCTCCTGATGAAATAAATATGCACTGGTCATTTATGATGTAAAAACACATGGGCACTGCAGTTAAAATAAAAGTACATTGGTCCTGTATGCTGTAAAAATACAGGAGAGCTGCTCACGTTGCTGTTTATAGAAAAATACACTGGACCTGTATGCTGTAAAAATACAGGGGTGCTGTTAATTAAATGAAAACTGGTCATGTTGATTTAATTTTAGAGGGGCACTATTGTTAAAATAAAGGTACACTGGACCTTCTATGATGCAGAAAAACAAGGGTGCTGGCAGTGTGTTGTATGCTGTAAATTTTCTGGGGTGCTGTTAAAAAAAATGAGCACTGGTAATGTTGCTGTAATATTACAGGGGCACTATTGTTAAAATAAATGTACACTCGCCCTGTATGCAGTAAAAATACAGGGGAGCTGTTAAAATAAAAGTATACTGGTCCTGTGTGCTGTAAAAATATATGGGAGCTCGTCATGTCTTGTATGCTTTCAAAATTATAGGTGCTGTTGTTAAAATAAATGTACACTGGTTCTCTAAACTGTAGAAATAGCGGGGTGCTGGCCCTCTCTTCTATGCTGTAAATATTCTGGGATGCTGTTAAAATAAAGTACAGTGGTCATGTATGCTGTTAAATACATGGGCGCTGCAGTTAAAATTAAAGTACAATGGTCCTGTATGCTGTAATAATACAGGGGTACTGGCCCCGTCTTCTATGCTGCAAAAATTCTGGGTTTCTATTGTTAAAATAACAGTACACTGGCCCTGTATGCAGTAAAAATAAAGGGGTGCGGTTTTTAAAATAAAACTCACTGGTCCTGTATTCTGTAAAAATACTGGGGAGCTGGTCAGGTCTTGTATGCTGTAAAAATACACAGGTGCTGTTAAAAGAAAAGTGCACTGGTTTTGTATGCTGTAAAAATCCAGGGAAGCTGGCCATGTATTGTATGCTGTAAAAATTCTAAGTGCACCTGTTAAAATAAATGTGCCCTGGTCGTTTATGATGTAAAAATACATGGGTGATGCAGTTAAAATAAAAAGTACACTGGTCCTGTGCGCTGTAAAAATATATGGGAGCTGGTCATGTCTTGTATGCTTTAAAAATTCTAGGTGCTGTTGTGTAAAGAAAAGTACACTGGTCCTGTATGCAGTAAAAATACAGGGGCACTGTTAAAATAAAAGTATACAGACGCTGTAAGCAGTAAAAATACAAGGGCGCTATTGTTGAATTAAAACTGCACTGGCCTAGTATGCCGTAAAAATACAGGGGAGCTGGTTATGATGCTGTTGTTTAAAGAAAAATACACTGGACCTGTATGCTGTAAAATTACAGGGGTGCTGTTGTTATATAAATGAAATCTGGTCATGTTGCTTTCATTTTAGAGGGGAACAATTGTTATAATAAAAGTACACAGGACCAGTAGAAAAACAACGGTGCCGGCACTGTCTTGTATGCTTTAATTTTTTTGGGGTGCTGTTAAAATAAATGTGCACTGGTAATGTTGCTGTAATATTACAGGGGCGTCATTGTTAAAATAAAAGTACACTGGTCCTCTCTGCTGTAGAATTAGCGGGGTGCTGGCCCTCTCTTGTATGCTGTAAATATTCTGGGGTGCTGTTTTTAAAATAAAATACACTGGTCCTGTATGCTGTTAAAATACATGGGCGCTGTTGTTAAAATTAAAGTACAATGGTACTGTATGCTGTAAAAATACAGAGGTGCTGGACCTGTCTTTTCTGCTTCAAAAATTCTGGGGTGCTATTGTTAAACTAAAAGTACACTTGTCCTTTATGCTGTAGAAATAGAGGTGTGCTGGCCCTCTCTTGGATGCTGTAAATATTTTGGGTTCTGTTGTTAAAATAAAGTACATTTGTAAAGTACAAGTGCTATTGATAAAATAAAAGTACACTGGCCCTGTATGCAATACAAATACAGGGGTGCTTCGCCTGTCTTGTAGGCAGCAAAAATTCTGGGTTGCTATTGTTAAAATTAAAGTACACTGGTCCTGTATACTGTTAAAATACAGGGGTGCTGTTAAAATAAAAACACACTGGCACTGTATGCTGTAAAAATAGAAGGGTGCTGTTAAAATAAAAGTACACTGGTCCTGTATGCTGTAAAAACTTCTGTGGAGTTGGCCATGTCTTGTTTGCTGTTAAAATTCTAGGTGCTGTTGTTAAAATAAATGTATACTGGTCATGTATGATGTAAAAATACATGGGTGTTGCGGTTAAAATTAAAGTATACTGGTCCTGTATACTGTTAAAATACAGGGTAGCTGTTGTTAAAAGAAAAGTACACTGGCCCTGCATGCAGTGAAAATACAGGGGCGCTGTTGTTAAAATAAATGTACAATGGTCCTGTATACTTTAAAAATACAGTGGCACTGTTAAAATACATGTATACTGCCCTGTAAGAAGTAAAAATACAAGGGTGCTATTGTTGAAATAAAAGTACACAGAGCAGCTGGTCATGTCTTGTATGCTTTAAAAATTATATTTGCTGTTGTTAAAATAAATGTACACTGGTCAAGTATGATGTAAAAATACAAAGATGCTGTTGTTTAAAGAAAAATACACTGGACCTGTATGCTGTAAAAATACATGGGAGCTGGCCATGTCTTTTCTGCTTCAAAAATTCTGGGGTGCTATTGTTAAAATAAAAGTACACTGGTCCTGTATGCTGTAAAAATACAGGGGAGCTGGTCATGTCTTGTATGCTTTAATAATTCTATGTGCTGTTGTTAGAATAAATGTAAACTGGTCCTGTGTACTGTAAAAATACTAGTGCACTATTGTTAAAATAAATGTATACTGGCCCTGGAAGCAGTAAAAATACAAGGGTGCTATTGTTGAAATAAAAGTACACAGGCCCTGTGTGCAGTACAAATATAGGAGTGATGGCCCTGTCTTGTATGCCGCAAAAATTCTGGGTTGCTATTGGTAAAATAAAATTAAACTGGTCCTGTATACTGTTAAAATACTGGGGCGCTGTTAAAATAAAAGAAAACTGGTCATGTATGATGAAAAAATACACAGTCACTGTTGTTTAAAGAAAAATACACTGGACATGTATGCTGTAAAAATACAGGGGTGCTGACCCAGTCTTGGATGCTGCAAAAATTCTGGAGTGATGTTGTTAAAATAAAAGTACACTGGTCCTGTATACTTTTAATTTAACAGTGCCACTGTATTTTTTAAAGTAAACGAGCTCTGTAAGCAGTAAAAATACAAGGGCGCGCTTATTAAAATTAAAGTACACCGGACCTGTATGCTGTAAAAATACAGGGGTGATATTTTTAAATAAATGAAAACTGGTCATGTTGCTGTAATTTTACAGGGGCACTATTGTTAAAATAAAAGTACACTGGTCCTGTATGCTGAAAAAAATACAGGGGTGCTGGCCCTGTCTTGTATGCTGCAAATATTCTGGGGCACTGTTAAAATAAAAGTTCACTGGCCCTGTATGCAGTAAAAATACAGGGGTGCTGTTTTTAAAATAAAATTACACTGGTCCTGTATGCTGTAAAAATATAGGGTAGCTGGTCATGGCTAATATGCTTTACAAATTCGAGGTGCTTTTAAAATAAATGTACACTGGTCATGTATGCTGTAAAAATACAGAGTTGCTGTTGGTTAAAGAAAAATAAACTGGACCTGTATGCTGTAAAATTCAGGGGTGCTGGCCCTGTCTTGTATGCTGTAAAAATTCTGGAGTGCTGTTGTTAAAATAAAAGTATACTGGCCCTGTAAGCAGTAAAAATACAAGGGTGCTGTTAAATAAATGAAAACTGGTCATGTTGCTTTAATTTTAGAGGGGCACTATTGTTAAAATAAAGTACACTGGTCCTGTATGCTGTTAAAATACAGGGGTGGTGGCCCTGTTTTTTTTGCTGCAAAAATTATGGGGTGCTCTTGTTAAAATAAAATTACAATGGTGCAGTACACTGTAAAAATACAGGGGCGCTGTTGTTAAAATAAAGGTACACTGGCCCTGTATGTAGTAAAAATACAGGAGTGCTGTTAAATTAATGAAAACTGGTCATGTTGCTTTAATTTTAGAGGGGCACTATTGTTAAAATAAAGTACACTGGTCCTGTATGCTGTGAAAATACATGGGCGCTGCATTTAAAAAAGTACACTGCTCTTATATACTGAAAAAATACTAGGGTGCTATTGTTAACATAAAAGTACACTGGCACTGTATGCTGTAAAAATTCAGGAGCGCAGTTGTTAAAAATAAAAGTACACTGGCCCTGTATGCAGTAAAAATACAGGGGTGCTGGCCCTGTCTTGAATGCTGCAAAAATTATGGGTTGCTATTGCTAAAATAAAAGTACATTTATCCTGTATACTGTAAAAATACATGGGCACTGTTCAAATAAAAGTACACTGGCCCTGTATTAAAAATGCAGGGATGCAGTTTTTAATATAAATGTACACTGGTCCTGTATGCTGTAAAAATATAGGGGAGCTGGTCATGTCTTGTATGCTGTACATTTTTTAGGTGCTGTTGTTAAAATAAATGTTAACTGGTCATGTTTGATGTAAAAATACAGAATCACTGTTGTTTAAAGAAAAATACACTGGAACTGTACACTGTTAAAATGCATGGGTGCTGTTAAAATAAAAGTACACTGGCAATGTATGCTGTAAAAATAAAGGGGTGCTGTTAAAATAAAAGTACACTGGTCATTTAAGATGTAAAAATACATGGGCACTGCGGTTAAAATAAAAGTACACTGGCCCTGCATGCTGTAAAAATACAGGGAAGCTGGTCATGTCTTGTATTCTTTAAAAATTATAGGTGCTGAAAAAAAATGTACACTGGACCTGTATGATGTAAAACTACAGGGGTGCTGACCCAGTCTTGTATGCTGCAAAAATTCTGGAGTGCTGTTAAAATAAAAGTACACTGGGCCTGTGCACTTTAAAAGTACAGGGGTGCTGTTTTTAAAATAAAAGTATACTAGCATGAAAGCAGTAAAAATACAGGGAAGCTCTTGTTGAAATAAAAGTACACTGGTCCTGTATGCTGTAAAAATACAGGGGAGCTGGTCATGTCTCTGTTGGTTAAAGAAAAATACACCGGACCTGTATGCAGTAAAAATACAGGGGTGATATTGTTAAATAAATTAAAACTGGTCATGTTGCTGTAATTTTACAGGGGCACTATTGTTAAAATCAAAAGTACACTGGTCATGTATGCTGTTAAAATACATGAGCACTGTGGTTATAATAAAAGTACACTGATCCTGTATGCTGAAAAAATACATGGGTGCTGGCCCTGTCTTGTATGCTGCAAAAATTCTGGGGTGCTATTGTTAAAATAAAAGAACACTGGTTCTGTATACTGTAAAAATACAGGGGTGCTGTATTTAAAATAAAAGTACACTGGCCCTGTATGATGTAAAAATACAGGGGTGCTGGCCCCGTCTTGTATGCTGCAAAAATTCTGGGTTGCTTTTGCTAATATAAAATTACACTGGTCCTGTACACTGTTAAAATACAGGGGCACTGTTTTTAAAATTTAAAGTACACTGGTCATGTATGCTCTATAAATTCTAGGTGCTGTTAAAATAAATGTACACTGGTCATGTATGATGTTAAAATACAGAGTCGCTGTTGGTTAAAGAAAAATAAACTGGACCTGTATGCTGTAAAAATTCAGGGGTGCAGGCTCTGTCTTGTATGCTGTAAAAATTCTGGAGTGCTGTTGTTAAAATAAAAGTACACTGGCCCTGTAAGCAGTAAAAATACAAGGGCGCTATTGTTGAATTAAAAGTACACTGGCCTTGTATGCCGTAAAAATAAAGGGGAGCTGGTAATATCGCTGTTGATTAAAGAAAAATACACTGGACCTGTATGCTGTAAAATTTCAGGGGTGCTGTTGTAATATAAATGAAATCTGGTGATGTTGCTTTCATTTTAGAGGTGTACTATTGTTAAAATAAATGTACACTAGACCTGTAAGATGTAGAAAAACAAGGGTGATGGCACTGCCTTTTGTGCTGTAAATTTTCTGGGGTGCTGTTAAAATAAAATTACAATGGTGCAGAATACTGTAAAAATACAGGGGCATTGTTGTTAAAATAAAAGTACACTGGCCCTGTATGCAGTAAAAATACAGGGGTGCTGTTAAATAAATGAAAACTGGTCATGTTGCTTTAATTTTAGAAGGGCACTATTGTTAAAATAAAATTACACTGGTCCTGTATACAGTAAAAAAATACAGGGGTTCTATCCCTGTCTTGTATGCTGCAAAAATTCTGGGTTGCTATTGCTAAAATAAAATTGCACTGGTCCTGCATACTGTTAAAATACAGGGGCGCTGTTGTTAAAATAAAAGTACACTGGTCCTGTATGCTGTAAAAATACAGGGAAGCTTGTCATGACTTGTACGCTGTAAAAATTCTAAGTGCTGTTAAAATAAATGTACACTGGTCATTTATGATGTAAATATACATGGGCGCTGCGGTTAAAATAAAAGTACATACAGGACGTATGCAGTAAAAATAAAGGGGAACTGGACATGTCTTGTATGTTTAAAAAATTATAGGTGCTGCTGTTAAAATAAATGTACACTGGTCATGTATGATGTGAAAATACAGAGTCGCTATTGTTAAAATAAAAGTACACTTGCCCTGTGTGCAGTAAAAATACAGGGGTGCTGTTAAAAAAAAGTACACTGGTCCTGTATGCTGTAAAAATACAAGGGAGCAGGTCATGTCACTATTGTTTAAAAAAAAATACACCGGACCTGTATGCTGTAAAAATACAGGGGTGATTTTGTTAAATAAATGAAAACTGTTCATGTTGCTGTAATTTTATGGAGGCACGGTTATTAAAATAAAAGTACACTGGACCTGTATGATGTAGAAAAACAAGGGTGCTAGCCCTGTCTTGTATGCTATAAATTCTCTGGGGTGCTGTTAAAATAAATGTGCACTGGTAATGTTGCTGTAATATTACAGGGGCAATAATGTTAAAATAAAAAGTACACTCATCCTCTATGCTGTAGAAATAGAGGGGCGCAGTTGTTAAAATAAAAGTACACTGGTCCTGTATGCAGTAAAAATACAGGGGAGCTGGTCATGTCTTTTATGCTTTAAAAATTATAGGTGCTGTTAAAACAAATGTACATTGGTCATGTATGATGTAAAAATACAGAGTATTTGTTGTTTAAAGAAAAATACACTGAACTTGTATGCTGTAAAAATACAGGAGTGCTGGCCCTGTCTTGTATGCTGCAAAAACTCTGGAGTGCTCTTGTTAAAATAAAAGTACACTGTTCCAGTATACTTTAAAAATACATGGGCGCAGTGTTAAAATAAAAGTATACTGGCCCTGTAAGCAGTAGAAATACAAGGGCGCTATTGTTGAAATAAAAGTACACTGGCCCTGAATGCTGTAAAAATACAGGGGTGCTGTTGTTAAATTAAAACTGGTCATGTTGCTTTCATTTTAAAGGGGCACTATTGTTAAAATAAAATTACACTGGTCCTGTATACAGTAAAAAATACAGGGGTGCTGTCCCTGTCTTGTATGCTGCAAAAATTCTGGGTTGCTATTGCTAAAATAAAATTACACTGGTCCTGCATACTGTTAAAATACAGGGGCGCTGTTGTTAAAATAAAAGTACACTGGTCCTGTATGCTGTAAAAATACAGGGAAGCTTGTCATGACTTGTACGCTGTAAAAATTCTAAGTGCTGTTAAAATAAATGTACACTGGTCATTTATGATGTAAAAATACATGGGCGCTGCGGTTAAAATAAAAGTACATACAGGACGTATGCAGTAAAAATAAAGGGGAACTGGACATGTCTTGTATGTTTAAAAAATTATAGGTGCTGCTGTTAAAATAAATGTACACTGGTCATGTATGATGTGAAAATACAGAGTCGCTATTGTTAAAATAAAAGTACACTTGCCCTGTGTGCAGTAAAAATACAGGGGTGCTGTTAAAATAAAAAGTACACTGGTCCTGTATGCTGTACAAATACAGGGGAGCAGGTCATGTCACTATTGTTTAAAAAAAAATACACCGGACCTGTATGCTGTAAAAATACAGGGGTGCTGTTGTTAAATTAAAACTGATCATGTTGCTTTAATTTTAGAGGGGCACTATTGTTAAAATAAAAGTACACTTGCCCTGAATGATGTAGAAAAACAAGGATGCTGGCACTGTCTTGTATGCTGTAAATTTTCTGGGGTGCATTTGTTAAAATAAATGAGCACTGGTAATGTTGCTGAAATATTACAGGGGTGCTATTGTTAAAATAAAAGTACATTGGTTCTCTATACTGTAGCAATAGCGGGGTACTGGCTATCTCTTATGTTGTAAATATTGTGGGGTGCTGTTAAAATAAAGTACACTAGTCATGTATGCTGTTAAAATACATGGGTGCTGTGGTTAACATGAAAGTACACTGGTCCTGTATGCTGTAAAAATATAGGGGTGCTGTTAAAATAAAAGTATACTGGCCCTGTATGCAGTACAAATATAGGGGTGATAGTTCTGTCTTGTAATCTGCAAAAAATGTTGTTGCTGTTAAAATAAAAGTACACTGATCATGTATACTGTTAAAATACAGGGGCGCTGTTAAAATAAAATTACACTGGCCCTGTATGCAGTAAAAACGCAGGGGTGCTGTTTTCAAAACAAAAGTACACTAGTCCTGTATGCTGTAAAAATACAAGGGAGCTGGTCATGTGTTGTATGTTGTAAAAATTCTAGGTGCTGGTAAAATAAATGTACAATGGTCATGTATGTTGTAAAAATACAGAGTCGCTATTGTTAAAGTAAAAGTACACTGGCCCCTGTGTGCAGAAAAAAATACAAAGATGCTGTTAAAATATAAGTAAACTGGTCCTGTATGCTGTAAAAATACAGGGGTGATTTTGTTACATAAATGAAAACTGGTCATGTTGCTGTAATTTTATAGAGGCACTATTATAAAAATAAAAGTACACTGGACCTGTATGATGTAGAAATACAAGGGTGCTAACCCTGTCTTGTATGCTGTAATTTCTGTGGGGTGCTGTTAAAAAAATGTGCACTTGTAATGTTGATGTAATATTACAGGGGCACTATTGTTTAAATAAAAGTATACTGGTCCTCTATGCTGTAGAAATAGAGGGGCACAGTTATAATAAAAGTACACTGGCCCTGCATGCAGTAAAAATACAGGGGAGCTGGTCATGTCTTTTATGCTTTAAAAAATCTAGGTGCCTTTGTTAAAATAAATGTACACTGATCATGTATGATGTAAAAATACAGAGTTGCTGTTTAAAGAAAAATACACTGGACCTGTATGCTGTAAAAATATAGGGGTGCTGTTAAATTAATGAAAACTGGTCATGTTGCTTTAATTTTAGAGGGGCGCTATTGTTAAATGAAAAGTACACTTTCCCTAAATGATGTAAAAAAACAAGGGTGCTGGCACTGTCTTGTATGCTGTAAATTTTCTGGGGTGCTATTGTTAAAATAAAAGTACACTGGTACTGTATGTTGAAAAAAATACAAGGTTGCTGTCCCGGTCTTGCATGCTGCAAAAATTCTGGGTTGCTATTGTTAAAATAAAAGTACACTGGCCCTGTATGCAGTAAAAATACTGGGGGTGCTGTTTTTAAATAAAAGTACACTGGTCCTGTATGCTGTAAAAATGTAGGGGAGCTGGCCATGTCTTGTATGCTGTAAAAAAATCTAGGTGCTGTTAAATTAAATGTACAGTGGTTATTTATGATGTAAAAATACATGGGTGCTGCGGTTAAAATAAAAGTACACTGGTCCTGTATGCAGTAAAAATAAAGGGGAACTGGTCACGTCTTGTATGCTTTAAAAATTCTAGGTGCAGTTAAAATAAATTTACACTGGTCATGTATGATGTAAAATTACAGAGTCACTGTTTTTTAAAGAAAAATAAACTGGTCCTGTATGCAGTAAAAATACAGGGGTGCTGGTCCTGTCTTGTATGCTGCAAAAATTCTGGAGTGCTGTTGTTAAAATAAAGTACACTGGTCCTGTATGCCATAAAAATACAGAGAAGCTGGGAATGTCGCTGTTGTTTAAAGAAAAATACACTGGACCTGTATGCTGTAAAAATACAAGGGTGCTGTTAAATAAATGAAAACTGGTTATGTTGCTTTCATTTTAAAGGGGCACTGTTGTTAAAATAAAAGTACACTGGACCTGTATGATGTAGAAGAACAAGGTGCTGGCACTGCCTTGTGTGCTGTAAATTTTCTGGGGTTCTGTTGTTAAAATAAAGTACACTGGTCCTGTATGCTGTTCAAATACAGGGGTGCAGGGCCTGTCTTTTCTGCTGCAAAAATTCTGGGGTGCTGTTGTTAAAATAAAATGACACTGGTGCAGTATACTATAAAAATACATGGGCGCTGTTAAACTAAAAGTACACTGGCCCTGTAAGCAGTAAAAATACAAGAGTGCTATTGTTGAAATAAAAGTGCACTGGTCTTGTATGCTGTTAAATTACAGGGGAGCTTGTCATGTCACTGTTTAAAGAAAAATACACTGGACCTGTATGCTGTAAAAATACAGGGGTGCTGTTAAATAAATGAAAACTGGTCATGATGCTGTAATTTTATAGAGGCACTATTAAAATAAAAGTACACTGGACCAGTATGATGTAGAAATACAAGGGGTCTATCCCTGTCTTGTATGCTGTAAATTCTCTGGGATGCAGTTGTTAAAATAAATGTGCACTGGTAATGTTGCTGTAATATTACAGGGACACTATTGTTAAAATAAAAGTACACTGGTCCTCTATGCTGTAGAAATAGAGGGGAGCTGGCCCTCTTATATGCTGTAAATATTCTGTGGTGCTGTTGTTAAAATAAAGTATAGTGGTCCTGTATGCTGTTAAAATACATGTGCGCTGTGGTTAACATAAAAGTACACTGGTCCTGTATGCAGTACAAACGCAGGGGTGCTGGCCCTATCTTTTATGCTGCAAAAATTCTGGGTTGCTATTGATAAAATAAAAGTACACTGGTCCTGTATGCTGTAAAAATACAGGGGAGCTGGTCATGTCTTGTATGCTTTAAAAAATCTAGGTGCTGTTAAAATAAATGTACACTGGTCATGTATGACATAAAAATACAGAGTCGCTGTTTAAAGAAAAATACACAGGACATGTATGCTGTGAAAATACACGGGTCCTGTTAAAATAAAAGTACACTGGCCCTGTATGCAGTTCAAATATAGGGGTGCTGGCCCTCTCTTGTATGTTGCAAACATTCTGGGGTGCTATTGTTAAAATAAAAGTACACTGGCCCTGTATGCAGTAAAAATACAGGGGTGCTATTGTTAAAATAAAAGTACAGCTGGTCATGTCACTATTGTTTAAAGAAAAACACCGGACATGTGTGCTGTAAAAATACAGGGGTGATATTGTTAAAAAATGAAAATGGTCATATTGCTGTAATTTTACAGGGACACTATTGTTAAAATAAAAGTACACTGGACCTGTATGATGTAGAAAAACATGGGTGCTGGCACTGTCTTGTATGCTCTAAATTTTCTGGGGTGCTTTTGTTAAAATAAATGTGCACTGGTAATGTTGCTGAAATATTACAGGGGTGCTATTGTTAAAATAAAAGTACATTGGTCCTCTCTGCTGTAGAAATAGAAGGGTGCTGGCTATCTTTTGTATGCTGTAAATATTGCGGGGTGCTATTAAAATAAAGTACAATGGTCATGTATGCTGTTTAAATACATGGACACTGTGGTTAACATAAAAGTACACTGGTCCTGTATGCTGAAAAAATACAGGGGTGCTGGCCCTGTCTTGTATGCTGCAAAAATTCTGGGGTGCTGTTGTTAAAATATAAGTAAACTGGCCCTGTATGCAGTAATAATACTGTTAAAATACAGGGGCACTGTTAAAATAAAAGTACACTGGCCTTGTATGCAGTAAAAATAAAACGGGTGCTGTTAAAAAAAAAAGTACACTGGTCCTGTATGCTGTAAAAATACAGGGAAGCAGGTCATGTCACTATTGTTTAAAAAAAAATACACCGAGCCTGTATGCTGTAAAAATACAGGGGTGATTTTGTTAAATAAATGAAAACTGGTCATGTTGCTGTAATTTTATGGAGGCACGGTTATTAAAATAAAAGTACACTGGACCTGTATGATGTAGAAATACAAGGGTGCTAGCCCTATCTTGTATGCTATAAATTCTCTGGGGTGCTGTTAAAATAAATGTGCACTGGTAATGTTGCTGTAATATTACAGGGGCAATAATGTTAAAATAAAAAGTACACTCATCCTCTGTAGAAATAGAGGGGCGCAGTTGTTAAAATAAAAGTACACCTGTCCTGTATGCAGTAAAAATACAGGGAAGCTGGTCATGTCTTTTATGCTTTAAAAATTATAGGTGCTGTTGTTAAAACAAATGTACAATGGTCATGTATGATGTAAAAATACAGAGTATTTGTTGTTTAAAGAAAAATACACTGAATTTGTATGCTGTAAAAATACAGGGGTGCTGGTCCTGTCTTGTATGCTGCAAAAACTCTGGAGTGCTGTTAAAATAAAAAGTACACTGTTCCAGTATACTTTAAAAATACATGGGCGCAGTGTTAAAATAAAAGTATACTGGCCCTGTAAGCAGTAAAAATACAAGGGCGCTATTGTTGAAATAAAAATACACTGGACCTGTATGCTGTAAAAATACAGGGGTTCTGGCCCTGTCTTGTATGCTGCAAAAACTCTGGAGTGCTGTTAAAATAAAAAGTACACTGTTCCAGTATACTTTAAAAATACAAGGGCGCAGTGTTAAAATAAAAGTATGCTGGCCCTGTAAGCAGTAAAAATACAAGGGCACTATTGTAGACATAAAAATACACTGGACCTGTATGCTGTAAAAATACAGGGGTGCTGTTGTTAAATTAAAACTGGTCATGTTGCTTTAATTTTAGAGGGGCACTATTGTTAAAATAAAAGTACTCTTGCCCTGAATGATGTAGAAAAACAAGGATGCTGGCACTGTCTTGTATGCTGTAAATTTT
Source organism: Pseudophryne corroboree (assembly GCF_028390025.1). Classification (NCBI taxonomy): domain Eukaryota; kingdom Metazoa; phylum Chordata; class Amphibia; order Anura; family Myobatrachidae; genus Pseudophryne; species Pseudophryne corroboree. The sequence continues at coordinate 188,482,831 of NC_086451.1, read as the reverse complement.
CTGGGTTTCTGTTAAAATAAATGTGCACTGGTAATGTTGCTGTAATATTATATGGGCACTATTGTTAAAATAAAAGTACACTCATCCTCTATGCTGTAGTAATAGAGGGGTGCTGGCCCTCTCTTGTATGCTGTAAATATTCTGTGGTGCTTTTAAATAAAGTACACTGGTCCTGTATGCTGTAAAAATACAGGGGAGCTGGTCATGTTGCTATTGTTTAAAGAAAAACACTGGACCTGTGTGCTGTAAAAATACAGGGTGATATTGTTAAATAAATGAAAACTGGTCATGTTGCTGTAATTTTACAGGGACACTATTGTTAAAATAAAAGTACACTGGACTTGTGTGATGTTGAAAAACATGGGTGCTGGCACTGTCTTTTATGCTGTAAATTTTCTGGGGTGCTTTTGTTAAAATAAATGAGCACTGGTAATGTTGCTGAAATATTACAGGGGTGCTATTGTTAAAATAAAAGTACATTGGTCCTCTATACTGTAGCAATAGCAGGGTACTGGCCATCTCTTATGATGTAAATATTGTGGGGTGCTGTTAAAATAAAGTACACTAGTCATGTATGCTGTTTAAATACATGGGTGCTGTGGTTAACATGAAAGTACACTGGTCCTGTATGCTGTAAAAATATAGGGGTGCTGTTAAAATAAAAGTACACTGGCCCTGTATGCAGTACAAATATAGGGGTGATAGCCCTGTCTTGTAATCTGCAAAAAATGTTGTTGCTATTGGTAAAATAAAAGTACACTGATCATGTATACTGTTAAAATACAGGGGCGCTGTTAAAATAAAATTACACTGGCCCTGTACGCAGTAAAAATGCAGGGGTGCTGTTTTCAAAATAAAAGTACACTAGTTCTGTATGCGGTAAAAATACAAGGGAGCTGGTCATGAGTTGTATGTTGTAAAAATTCTAGGTGCTGTTAAAATAAATGTACAATGGTCATGTATGTTGTAAAAATACAGGGGAGCTGGTCATGTCTTGTATGCTGTAAAAATGTTAGGTACTGTTAAAATAAATGTACACTGGTCATGTATGTTGTAAAAATACAGAGTTGCTGTTTAAAGAAAAATACACTGGACCTGTATGCTGTAAAAATACAGGGGTGCTGGCCCTTTCTTTTAAGCTTCAACAATTCTGGAGTGCTGTTAAAATAAAAATACACTGGTCCAATATACTTTAAAAATACAGGGGCGCTGTTAAAGTAAAAGTATACCGGCCCTGTAAGCAGTAAAAATACAAGGGCGCTATTGTTGAAATAAAAGTGCACTGGCCTTGTATGCTGTAAAAATACAGGGGAGCTGGTCATGATGCTGTTTAAAGAAAAATACACTAGACCTGTATGCTGGAAAAATTACAGGGGTGATGTTGTTTAATAAATGAAAACTGGTCATGTTGCTTTAATTTTAGAGGGGCACTATTGTTAAATTAAAAGTACACAGGACCTGAATTATGTAGAAAAACAACGGTGCTGGCACAGTCTTGTATGCTGTAAATTTTCTGGGGTGCTGTTAAAATAAATGCACTGGGAATGTTGCTGTAATATTACAGGGTCATTATTGTTCAAATAAAAGCACACTGGTCCTTTCTGCTGTAGAAATAGAGGGGTGCTGGCCCTCTCTTGTATGCTGTAAATATTCTGGGGTGCTGTTAAAATAAATACACTGGTCCTGTATGCTGTTAAAATACATGGGCAATGGGGTTAAAATAAAAGTACACCAGTACTGTATGCTGAAAAAATACAGGGGTACTCGCACTGTCTTGTATGCTGCAAAAATTCTGGAGTGATATTGCTAAAATAAAAGTACACTTGTCCTGTATACTGTTAAAATACAGGGAAGCTTGCCATGTCTTATGCTGTACAAACTCTAGGTGCTGCTGTTAAAATAAATGTACACTGGTCCTGTATGCTGCAAAAATACAAGGGTGCAGTTGTTAAAATAAAAGTACACTAGCCCTACATGAAGTAAAAATACAGGGGAACTGTTAAAATAAAAGTACACTTTTCCTGTATGCAGAAATAATACAGTGGAGCTGATCATGTCTTGTATGCTTTAAAAAATCAGGGTGCTGTTAAAATAAATGTACACTGGTCATGTATGATTTAAAAATACAGAGTCGCTGTTTAAAGAAAAATACAGTGATCCTGTGTGCTGTAACAATACAGGGGTGCTGGCCCTATCATGTATGGTGCAAAAATTCAGGAGTGCTGTTGTTAAAATAAAAGTACACTGGTTCAGTATACTTTAAAAATACAGGGGCATTGTTGTTAAAACAAAAGTATACTGGCCCTGTAAGCAGAAAAATTACAAGGGCACTATTGTTGTAATAAAAAGTACACTGGTCCTGTATGCCGTAAAAATACAGGAGTGCTGTTAAATAAATGAAAACTGGTCATGTTGCTGTAATTTTAGAGGGGCACTATTGTTAAAATAAAAGTGCACTGGGCCTGTATGATGTAGAAAAACAAGAGTGCTGGCAATGTCTTTTATGCTGTAAATTTTCTGGGGTGCTGTTGTTAAAATAAATGAGCACTGATAATGTTGCTGTAATATTACAGGGGCAATATAGTTAAAATAAAAGTACACTGGTCCTCTATGCTGTAAAAATAGAGGGGTGCTGGCCCTCTCTTGTATGCTGTAAATATTCTGGGGTGCTATTGTTAAAATAAAATACACTGCTCCTGTATGCTGTTAAAATACATGGGCGCTGCAGTTAAAATTAAAGTACACTGGTCCTGTATACTGTAAAAATACAGGGGTGTGGTTGTTAAAGTAAAGGTACACTGGACCTGTATGCTGTAAAAATACAGGGGAGCTGGTCATGTCACTATTGTTTAAAGAACAATACACCAGACCTGTATGCTGTAAAAATACAGGGATGATATTGCTAAAGAAATGCAAACTGGTTATATTGCTGTAATTTTAGAGGGGAACTATTGTTAAAATAAAAGTACAATGGACCTGTATGATGTAGAAATACAAGGTTGCTGCCATTGTCTTGTATGCTGTAAATTCTCTGGGGTGCTGTTGTTAAAATACATTTGCGCTGGTAATGTTGCTGTAATATTACAGGGATGCTATTGTTAAAATAAAAATACACTGGTCCTATATGCAGTACAAATACAGGGGTGCTGGCCCTGTCATGCATGCTGCAAAAATTCTGGGGTGCTGTTACAATAAAAGTACACTGGTCCTGTATGCTGTAAAAATACAGGTGAGCTGGTCATGTCGGTATTTTTTAAAGAAAAATACACCGAACCAATATGCTGTAAAAATACAGGGATGATATTGTTAAATAAATGAAAACTGATCATGTTGCTGTCATTTTAGAGGGGCACTATTTTTAAAATAAAAGTACAATGGTCCTGTATGCTGTAGAAATAGAGGGGCTCTGGCTCTCTTCTATGCTGTAAATATTCTGGGGTGCTGTTGTTAAAACAAAGTACACTGGTCCTGCATGCTGTTAAAATACATGGGCGCTGTGGTTAAAATAAAAGTATCCTTCTACTGTATGCTGAAAAAATACAGGGGTGCTGGGCCTGTCTTGTATGCTGCAAAATTCTGGGGTGATATTGTTAAAATTAAAGTACACTGGTCCTGTATACTGTTAAAATACAGAGGCGCTGTTGTTTAAATAAAAGTACACTGGCGCTGTATGCAGTAAAAATACAGGGGTGCTGTTTTTAATATAAAAGTACACTGGTCCTTTATACTGTAAAAATACAAGGGATCTGGTCATGTCTTGTATGCTGTAAAAATTCTAGGTGCTGTTAAAATAAATGCACACTGGTCATGTATGATGTAAAAATACAGAGTCACTGTTGTTTAATGAAAAATAAACTGGACCAGTATGCTGTAAAAATACACATTTGCTGTTGTTAAAATAAAACTACATGGCACTGTATGTTTTAAAACTACAAGGGTGCTGGCCCTGTCTTGTATGCTGTAAATTTTCTGGGTGCTTTTGTTAAAATAAATGTACACTGGTCATTTATGATGTAAAAATACATGGGCGCTGCGGTTAGAATAAAAGTACACTAGTACTGTATGCTTTAAAAATACAGGGGCGCCGTTGTTAAAATAAAAGTACACTGGCCCTGCATGCAGTAAAAATACAGGGGCGCTGTTGTTAAAATAAAAGTACACTGGTCCTGTATAATGTAAAAATACAGGGGAGCTGGTCATGTCTTGTATGCTGTAAAAAGTCTAAGTGCTGTTAAAATAAATGTACACTTGTCATGTATGATGCAAAAAAACAGTCGCTGTTGTTTAAAGAAAAATACACTGGTCCTGTATGCTGCAAAAATGCGGGGGAGCTGGCTATGTCTTGTATGCTGTAAAAATTCTAGGTACTGTTAAAATAAATGTTCACTGGTCATTTATAATGTAAAAATACATGGGCGCTGCGATTAAAATAAAAGTACACTGATCCTGTATGCAGTAAAAATACATGGGAGCTGGTCATGTCTTGTATGCTTTAAAAATTTTAGGTACTGTTAAAATAAATGTACACTGGTCATGTATGATGTAAAAATACAGAGTTGCTGTTGTGTAAAGAAATACACTGGCCCTGTAAGCAGTAAAAATACAAGTGCGCTATTGTTGAAATAAAAGTACACTGGTCCTGTATGCTGTAAAAATACAGGAGCCGCTGTTGGTAAATAAATTAAAACTGGTCATGTTGCTTTAATTTTAGAGGGGCACTATTGTTAAAATAAAAAAACACTGGTACTGTATGCAGTAAAAATACAGGGGTGCTGTTTTTAAAATAAAAGTACACTGGCCCTTTATGCTGTAAAAATGCAGAGGAGCTGGCCATGTCTTGTATGCTGTAAAAATTTTAGGTGCTGTTAAAATAAATGTTCACTGGTGATGTTGCTGTATTACAGGGGTGCCATTGTTAAAACAAAAGTACACTGGTCCTGTATTCTGTAGAAATAGAGGGGTGCTGTACCTCTCTTTTATGCTGTAAATATTCTGGGGTGCTGTTAAAATACATGGGTACTTTGGTTAAAATAAAAGTAGACTGGTCCTGTATGCTGTAATAATACAAGGGTGCTGGCCCTGTCTAGCATACTGCAAAAATTCTGGGCTGCTTTTGTAAAAAAAATTGTACACTGGTCATGTATGATGTATGATATATGATGTTAAAATACAGGGGAGCTGGTCAATGTTGTTTAAATAAAAATACACTGGACCTGTATGCTGTAAAAATACACGGGTACTGTTGTTAAAATAAAAGTACACTGGCAATGTATGCTGTAAAAATACAGGGGTGCTGTTAAAATAAATTTACACTGGTCATGTATGATGTAAAAATACAGAGTTGCTGTTGTTTAAAGAAAAATACACTGGACCTGTATGCTGTAGAAATTCATGGTTGCTGTTGCTAAAATAAAAGTACACTGGCACTGTATGCTGTAAAAATACAGGGGTGCTGTAAAAATAAAAGTTTATTGGTTATGTATGATGTAAAAATACATGGGCGCTGTGGTTAAAATAAAAGTACACTGGACCTACAAGATGTAGAAATACAAAGGTGCTGGCCCTGTCTTGTATGCTGAAAATTTTCTTGGGTGCTGTTAAAATAAATGTGCACTGGTAATGTTGCTGTAATATTAAATGGGCACTACTGTTAAAATAAAGGTACACTAGCCCTGCATGCAGTAAAAATATAAGTGTGCTGTTGTTAAAATAAAAGTACACTGGTCCTGTATGCTGTAAAAATACTGGGGAGCTGGTCGTTTCACTGTTTTTTAAAGCAAAAAAACACTGGACCTGTATGCTGTAAAAATACAGGGGTGCTGTTAAATAAATGAAAACTGGTTATGTTGCTGTAATTTTACAGGGGCACTATTGTTAAAATAAAAGTACACTGGACCTATAAGATGTAGAAATATAAGGGTGCTTGCCCTGTCTTGTATGCTGTAAATTTTCTGGGGTGCTGTTAAAATAAATGTGCACTGGTAATGTTGCAGTAATATTAAAGGGGCACTATTGTTAAAATAAAAGTACACTGGTCCTGTATGCTTTAAAATACAGGGGTCCTGGCCCTGTATTCTATGCTTCAAAAATTCTGGGGTGCTATTGTTAAAATAGAAGTACACTTGTATTGTATACTGTAAAAATACAAGGATGCTGCTTTTAAAATAAAAGTACACTGGTCCTGTATTCTTTAAAAATACAGGGGAGCTGGTCATGTCTTGTATGCTTTAAAAATTATAGGTGCTATTAAAAAAATGTACACTGGTCATGTATGATTTAAAAATACAGAGTATTTGTTGTTTAAAGAAAAATACACTGGACCTGTATGCATGCTGTAAAAATACAGGGGTGCTGGCACTGTCTTTTATGCTGCAACATTTCTGGAGTGCTGTTGTTTAAAGAAAAATACACCAGACCTGTATGCTGTAAAAATACAGGGATGATATTGTTAAATAAATGAAAACTGGTCATGTTGCTGTCATTTTACAGGGGCACTATTAAAATAAAAGTACACTGGACCTGTATGATGTAGAAATACAAGGGTGCTGGCCCTTTCTTGTATGCTGTAAATATTCTGGGGTGCTGTTAAAATAAAAGTACACTGGTCCTGTATACTGTAAAATCACAGGGGTAATGGCTCTGTCTTGTATGCTGCAAAAATTCTGGGATGCTTTTAAAATAAAAGTACAATGGACCTGTTTAGGGTAAAACTTCTGGGGCGCTGTAGTTAAAATAATAGTACACTCATCCTGTATGCTGTAAATAAACAGTGGTGATGGCCCTGTTATGTATGTTGTAAAAATTCAGGGGTGCTGTTAAAAAAAATAAAACAATGGTCCTGTATATGGTAAAAATTCTGGAGTGCTTTTGTTATAATGAAAGTACACTGTTCATGTATGCTGTAAAACTACAGAGGTGTTGTTGTGAAAATAAAAGTACACTGGTCTTGTATGCTGTAAAAATACATGGGTGCTAACCCTGTGTTTTAAACTTTAAATATTCTAGGGTGCTGTTGTAAAAATAAATTTACACTGGTCTTGTATGCACTATAAATAGAGGGGTGCTATTGTTAAAATAAAAGTATACTGGTCCAGCACACTGTAGAAATACAAGGATGTTGGACCTGTCTTGTATGCTTTTAATATTCATGGGTAATGTTGTTAAAATAAAAGTACACTGGCACATGATGCTGTAAAAATACAGGGGTGCTGTTGTCAAAATAAAATTACACTGGCCCTGTTTGCCGTAAAAATTATGGGATGCTGTTGTTAAAATAAATGTACACTTGTTATGTATGCTCTAAAATACAGGAGTGCTGTTAAAATAAATGTACACTGGTCCTGTATGCTGAAAAAATACAGGGGCGCCATTTTAAAATAAAAGTACACTGTTCTGCAAACTGAAAAAATAATGGGGTGCATCTTGTTAAATTTTATGTACACTGGTGCTGTATGATGTAATAATTCTGGGGAGATGTTGTTATAATAAAAGAAGACTGGTCCTGTATGCTGTAAAAATACAATAGTGCTGGCCCTTTCTTTTATGCTAAAAATTCTCAATTGCTGTATTTAAAATAAATGTACACTGGTTATGTATACTGTAAAAATACAGTGGCACTATTGTTAAAATAAAAGTACACAGGTCCTATATGCTGTAGAAATACAGGGGTGCTGGTCCTGTCTTGTATGCTATAAATATTCAGGGGTAATGTTGTTAAAATAAAAGTGCACTCTCCCTGTACGCTGTAAAAATATAGGGGCACTGTTGTTAAAATGAAAGTACACTGACCGTGTATGTTGTAAAAATACAAGGGCGCTGTTAAAATAGTACACTGTTCCTGTGTACTGTAAATATTTAGAGGTGCTGACCCTCTCTTATATGTTGCAAATATTATGGTGTGCTGTTTTTAATTTAAAAGTACACTGATTATTTATGCTCTAAAATACAGGAGCGCTGTTAAAATAAAAGTACACTGGCACTGTATGCTGTATAAGTACAGGGGCGCTGTTAAAATAAAAGTACACTGGACCTGTATGCTGTATAAATACAGGAGTGCTGTTGTTAAAATAAAAGTACACTGGCCTGTATGCTATAAAAATTATTGGGTGCTGCTTTTAAAATAAAAGTACACTGGTCTTGTATGCTATAAAAATACAGGGGTGCTGTTAAAATAAAAATGCGCTGGTTCTGTATGCTGTAAAAATACAGTGGTGCTGGCCATGACTTTTTTGTTGTAAACAATCTCAGTTGCTTTTGTTAAAACTAATGTACACTGGTAATGTATGCTGTAAAAATACAGGGGCGCTATTGATAAAATTAAAGTTTACTGGTCCTGTATGCTATAAAAATATAGGAGTGTTGGCCCTGAGTTATATGCTGTAAATATTCTGTGGTGCTGTTAAAATAAAAGTACACTGGTCATGTATGCTGTAAAAATACAGGGGCGCTATGGTTAAAATAAAAGTACACTTGTCCTGTGTGTTGTAGAAATACATGGGTGCTGGCCATGTTTTGTATGCTGTAAATATTCTGGGGTGCTGTTGTTAAAATAAATGTACACTGGTCCTGTATGCTGTGAAAATACAGAGGTGCTGTTGTTAAATTAAAAAGTACACTGGTCTTACATTATGCTGTAAAAATACAGGGGTGCTGGCCCTTTCTTGTGTGGTGTAAAAATTGTGGGTTGCTGTTAAAATAAACATACACTGATCCTGTATGCTGTTAAAATACAGGGGTGCTGTTAAAATAGAATACCTGGCCCTGTATGCTGTAAAAAATAAAGGGGTGCTGGCCCTGCCTTGTATGCTGTAAAAATACAGGGGCACTGTTTAAAATAAAAGTACACTGGCCTTGTATGATTTAAAAATACAGGTGTGCTGGTGTTAAAATAATAGTACACTCATCCTGTATGCTGTAAAAATGTTGGGGTGCTGTTAAAATAAAAGTACACTGGCCCTGTACGCTGTAAAAATTCTGGGGTGCTTTTGATAAAATAAATGTACACTGGACATGTATGCTCTAAAAATACATGGGCACTGTTAGACTAAAAGTACATGACTTCCGGTGGACAGGGTATCAAAGATGGTGACCTCAGTGAGAAACAAATAAGGTTTTTAGTGGACTCTATAAAATTTATCCTCTCTCACAATTATTTTCTTTTTCTTAACACTTTTTATTTACAGGCAATGGGGATGGCCATGGGGACTAGATTCGCGCCCAGTTACGCTAACCTGTACATGGGTGACTTTGAGGAGACCCACGTGTGGGGAAGCGTCTGGGCACGATCTCTGGTCTTCTATGGACGTTATATAGATGACCTTTTTATTATTTGGGATGGGGATTATGACTCTGCCAATTCCTTTATTTCATCTTTAAATCACAACACATATAATTTGACTTTCGCATCACAATTTCACCCCTCTATGATCACATTTCTGGATGTGGCCCTTGAAATAGTAAATAACAAAATTATTACTTTTACATATATAAAAGAAACCAATACTAATTCATATTTACACTATGACAGTTCTCATTACAAACCATGGAAACAAAATATACCAAAGAGTCAATTAATGAGATTACGTCGAAATTGTATAAAGCTTGAAAATTTCGACCACCAGGCAGATATCCTCTTGGGATCTATTAAGAGATGTGGATACCAAGACAGTCTATTACACGATATCTTAAAAGAAACTCATAATTTGGATAGGAGTACCCTCCTAACAAATAAAAAAAGGAGAATAAAAAGAAAAAAAATCTAGATAAGGATGAAGATAAAAATCTATCATTTATTTGTAAATATAATACATGCACAGGAGAAATTACAAAAATTATCAAAAGGAATTACAAAATATTGAGACATGATAATATATTGGGGACTATCCTTCCATCTACCCCTAGAATTATCTATAAGAAAAATAAGTCCTTGAAATTAATGTTAGCTCCCAGTCACTTGAGGAATCGTAAAGAAGATTCAGATGATGTTAAAGGATACAACTGGCTAACTTCATTGGACAAACCATGTGGTTTTTTTTTTCAGTGGTCACAAAAAATGTACCACGTCAATATATCAAAAGAAGAACCACACAAATAGAAATACCATACAAAAGAGAGATGTACACTATAAAAACCTTTATTAATTGTAACTTGTCCTACGTTATTTATTTATTGTTATGCAGTTGCAATCTCCCGTATATAGGACGTACCACTAGACCACTAAAGATACGTTTCCTAGAACACAGAAGAAACATACTTAAGAAATATATGAAACATAGCATATCACAACACTTCTGTGAAGAACACAACGGCAACCCAGAAACTCTAAATATCATAGCTTTAGAATTACAACCGACAGCAAGAGGGGGGATGGATATAGCAATCTTTGTAAAAGGGAAGTTTTTTGGATGCTGCAATTCAATTCTTTATACCCCGATGGTTTGAATGAAAATATGGAAATTAATTCTATCATATGAATATTAATCCTATTTAGTGTCTCTATACCTATAGGCTGTTTAATATCTACTTTTAAGGGTCTCCACATGTGTTATAAGATAGAGACTCAATATATATGTATATGTGTGTGCATGTGGGTGCACATACATGTGCACCTACATATATACAGATAAGAAATTGGTTCTGTCCTGAAGCTTTGTGCCCTTTACACTCTCTCTCTCTCTCTCTCTTTTCTTGTATGACTCCTGAATAGAAGTAAACAAATAAATAAATGATACCATATAAATGATGTTGCTATCTAATATCAAATCTAAATATTTTTAATAAACCTTAGAACACACACACACACACACACACACACACACACACACACACACACACATATATATATATATATATACATATATATATACACACACATACATATATATATATATATATATACATACATACTAACGAAAAAAGAACATTATCCTTCCTTCCTTTACTTTATTTGTGCATAGAATATTATTGAGCAATATTTGAATGAGTAACTATACTCTAAACAAATGATTTGTAAAAGATGCCGCCCTGTATAAGAATAGATCGCTTTTGTGTTGACTGTATCTAAGCAACACATCAATAGGAAGTCGGGAGTGCTGTATGAGTGGTCTGATCACGTGTCCACTCTGGGGCACGTGATGCGGTCCCACAGTGCATTGGGTGCGCTCCAGCCATGTATCTCACGGACCTCTTCCGGTCTCGGAGCCTGTGAGATGTGGCAACTCGTGGCAGAGCGTGACACAGGTGCACCCGTCTCTTACTCAGGTGGGTGTCCCAATGCACCCTGGGACACAACAAGCCTATCATTGGGCTCACCACACACCTGATATCTGATTAACAATGCTGGTGAGTGACAGATGGGTCACATGACCAATATATATTTGTTTTTAGATTTTATTATCAAATAACAAAACCTAATTAAAAATATGATAAATAACTTATGACTCCCTTTCTAGGAATATATATTATTTTTTATTTTACAACATGGATCAGTTGATTAAAGCTATTACAACTGATGTGCAATTACTCATTAGTGAGGTATAAAAATGGCTCTCAGCGACTCTGAGATTTACTTCTCAAGAAGCTGAGCGACGTAGCTCAGATAAACGTGGCAAGGTTACTGCTGTGGAACCCCAACTTTCTCACCATTTAAGACTGATCCAGATAAGGACTTTTCTGTTTCCACTTGGATTTCCAAGGACCTGAAAAAAAACAAATTTTTCTTCAGTACAGCCAGCAAAACATGGAAACCCCTTCAAATATCTATGCAGACGAGTAATTACAGCTACCATCTTGTGGAACTGTCTGTGAGGTATTACTAGGGTATTACCAACTGACTGTGCATTCATTATATAAGGAGGAGTGAATTTCTATATACCAAGTTCGGGATCACAAATAATGGTTTGGTTCCTATCAGCAGATTAAAAATCTATACCATCTCCGAGGCAGTGTAAATAACATTATTCATAATATTTTTATCTAGTCTTTGTATGAATTGTTGACTATTTAGTCATTAATATAGTTTTATAAATTATTAACCTTTTATTATTGGGAAAACAAAATTGTGCAACTGATCCATGTGTTTGATTATTTTGGATAAACAACTCATAGTGCTGGTAATTTCTATTTATGGATGCTTCTTAGCTTCTCTTCTGACGGAGGCTTTTAACATCCTACTACATCCCCCGTTTGGAGTGCCGTTTTGGGGAAAAGCTATGCTCCATTAAATAGCCCAAGCGGAGAGGACTCTTTGCATACCTTTCTCAAGTCTGGAAATTTTGTATTCACTGGAGTTTGGCCGTGGAACTCAGCGGCCCGCATGACCGCCATCTCGTTGGCGCGAATCCTGGTATGATATTCGGAAATGCTCACGCAGGAGCTTTCTGTACTGCTGATCTCCACCTGACACAATGCTCCCACCTGCCTACCCAGCAACAGACTAATCCTGTCTCCATAAGTCAACCTTATATACCTGCTCATAATTCTTACTGGTTCCCCTGAGAGCTGCTGTGAAAAACTCCATGTCTTCTCTTGCACGGCGGTGTGGTGCAGCTCCCCGAACTCCCAGGCTGAGTTTGCCGGTTGACTAGAGTGACATGACCCTCATCCTCCTCCTGTAGACTGCGCTGAGCCATTCCTCAGCATTGCCCACTGTGTCTGCATGGTGCCCGGCAACGGGGTCTTAGGTGGGATGCAGTGATGGGACGTCTATCCCTTCCCTGCTGGCTGTGCTGCACCATGTCTTGAACGTGATCACCAGTACCTGTTAGGCGGCTGGATCCCTGGTGACCTGCAGTGTCGGGACGTCCCTCCTCCTCTTGCCGACTGAACTACGGTGCTTCCCAGACCTGCTCACATCCGCTGGACGTGTGCCTGGCCTCCCCAACAAGCTCGGTGTCTGGACCATCCTCTATCTCCTGCTGGCTGTGTAAAGTCACCTCCAGTACCCACCTGCTTACACCTGCCCGCCTGTTCTTGCCAATTGTCCTGCGGCAGGATCTTAGCCTCACTGCCTCCTGACCTCTCCACCTGCCGCCTATTGGACTCTCCCTCCTGAACCTCTCTGTAGTTCAGTGGGGTGTGGGGAACATTGGTACATGGGAGCTGCACTTTATTTCCTGCTGGCGGTCTTGTGCCTGGAACCTCCATATTGTCCCTGTTGCTGGCGGGACCATCCACTATAGCTGGTGCGGGATCTCCTCTTGCTCCTGGACACTCTGATGTACCGCTGTGGCTGGCACCCATTGGAGTCTTCCAATAACTGGGAGCTGTCTGCATCTTCGGAGGGACCTGAGAATCCAGCTGCATCTTCTCCCCCCCCCCCCCAGTACTGACACTGATTATTTTTATTTATTCCACTTTAATTCTCTTTTCTTTCCCTGCTTTGTCCCATACCCCCTATAGTGTAATTTCTATCCAACCACCGCAACCTTCCCCCCCCCCCCCCCCCCTCCACACCTACCCTGTCTTGATTCCCCCTCTTGCTTTCCACTCTAAACTTCTACTTGTTTTTCCCTCTTTTTTTATTGGGGGTCTACACTGCTCTCCTCATATCTGTTTGCCTTCCAGCACTATAGTTATCTTTTTGGGAACTGTGTCCACACATACTAAGTTACTGATCATACACAGTCTGCATGGACTCAGACTGCCGTTATTGTGGACTGCATAAAATAGGTGGTCTTTACAACTAAAAAGAGAAAAATATTTATTTTTCCACATTAATGCATGTTTACTACTGAATTTTATGACTGCACTGTTTAGATAATGTTTGACTGCCAGGCATTTTGCTATATAGGACTAAAATCATTGTTTATTGCTTGGATTGCAAGGTTTAAGTTCACTTTATATGTTACAGGTGAACCCCCACTGCAGGGTTATAACAATTCTAGGACTGTAACACTGACTTCTCTCATTTCATGGATTGCAGTGGTTTTTGTACATTTATATATTGATACTATAACAGTATAACAATTTACCACTTATAAAAGGTATTATTCCAGCCAGTGATCTAAGTGTGCAGTAACACAAAACCTGTCGCTTATATTGTGAGTATTGCAGTTCTTTTGTAACACATACCTGCACACTTAATACTTTTTTTTTGCTCTTCATTGTTTTATTCATCTATCCATGATCTTTATTCTGACACAGGCACAATATGCTTTTGCAAGGTTCTACTGCCATCTAGTGTTCACTACCTAGAACATCTCCGACTTTAATTTGATGTCATCTTCACTACTTCTGACCAATACTCACTTGTCAAGCCAGTCACATTTATTGTAATACAACAGGGGTGCTCTGTGACTATGGAAGCAGTACGAGATCCCACCGGACGGGATCCCGGCAGTTGGAATACCGACACCGGGACCCCTAACAGCACAATCCCTACAGGGGGGCGAGTGCAACGCAGCCCCTTGCGAGCTCGCTGTGCTCGCCACGCTGCGGGCACGGTGCCTCGCAACAATTTATTCTCCCTCTACGGGTATCGTGGACACCCGCAGATGGAGAATGTCAGGATTGTGTCGGTCGGGATCCCAGTGTCGGTATTCTGACAGTCGGGTTCCCGTCCGGCGGGATCTTGACAGCATCCTTTGACTATTATAATATTGAAGTTATAGGACTCCCCGTCTTACTCATTGAGGTATTTGTTTAATGTGAATGATTCCCCCATTTCTAATAGTACTTTCTGTTAAATCATTTACTCCCCTACATCTCCATTGCAGTAGTGTTACTTACTGCATTGGGTTCGGTCACCAGTCTCTCCAATAGCCCTATTGTTGACTACACCATATTGCAGAGCTTTAATTTACATTCCTAAATTCTGCATTCTGTCACATTGTACCATGTGAATTAGGATGTTAGCCTTGTAGTAGGGGCTAAGGGCTATTTATCAGTGATTGTGTGTGACCATTTTGTGAATTATATGTGTTAACTTTGCTTCAATTTACTGATTCTCAACGGAGTAACTTAGAAAATGTATTTTTACTGGCAGGCCCTGGGTAGGGCATGGGAAAATTTGTGGACAAATTAACGGTATCACACCAGTCTCCTTCCACCTCAGCCATGATGAAAAACAAAAATAAGGGAGATAAGACTGTCCCTTCACATTCTGCACCAGTTTCAGGTGACTCACAAGACTCCCATACACCCACCACCCTACAGGTAATCCCAGCGGAATCTCTTCCACTGGCTGATATGGTGAAAGAAATGTCCAAAATCATTTTACCCTTCCTAAACAAGCCCCTTGAGGATTTAAATACTAAATTGGATGCTGCATTGGCTAGACTTGACTCCCACTCCACTCATAAAGACACACTAGAACATAGAACTAGCGATGTAGAGGATTCCCTATAGACAGTTCAACAACAAAGGTTCTCCCAATCCAATGTTATCCAAGCCTCCAAGAAAAAAATAAAAATAAAAATCGATGATTTGGAGAACCGCAACTATCGAAGTAATCTCCGTTTTTTTTATAGGTGTCCCAGATTCAATTCCTGATTTTCAATTAATAGATTTCCTCAGTATTGATCTCCCTTCTGCTTTGGGCTTCAGTGGAGATGATTTCTCCACGCCTCAGATTGAAAGAGCCTATAGAGTTGGCCCAGCCCAAAGAAATCCCCAGGGCAGATCTTGACCAGTTGTGGCCAAATTCTTAGATTACAGACTTAAGGAAATATCTTAAGCCCAATATCATAGATCACAAACGGTAACGGTTAAAGATCACAAAATTTAAATTTCCCAAGACTTCTCAGTGACTGTCTCCCAAAACCGTAAAGCATTCTCAGAGATTTGTCATTTCCTCCATGACCACGACCGGCATTTCGCCTTACTGTACCCAGCAAAACTTTGAGTAATGGTGGATGGCCAGCCAGTATATTTTGATGATCCTCAATTGGCGAAACGCCAACTAATGGCTACTGGCTCACCATCTCAGTCTCCTAGATCCCCTTAGCTCAGAGAGGATATGATACAGCCAAGTTGACACTCTTTTCTCTCTTATTATATGTCACACCACTAGTATAATAACTACTACTTCTGTTTGATATGTATAGGACAATTGAATTGCCCCCCAAATTCTCCATAACCTTTAACTTTATCGGCTGTTGATATTCAGAGGTATAGACAATTCCTTTACCTGGCCTAGAGAGACTTGTGATCCTATGCATCTCATGTAACCTGGGGTCAAGATGATTACTTAATTCTGAATACTTGTTTACATAATGGCATGTTAATATTAGATTTTTCTTATCTCTGTCCCTCCTTTAGCCCCCCTTCCTTTCACACTCTCATTTGTTTGTATTAGTGGCCTCAGACAGTTGCAATGCTGCGTGGCCCTCGTATATTTTGTTACTGTTACAGGAAAATTTGAAAAGGTGTTGATTTGAAGCATGGATATGTACACGTATTGTTAATGTTTTGTACAGGATGTGTGGCGTTCACTTTCATGGTACCAGCTCTACATCCTAGACCCGCACCATCCCACATTTTTTTAAACTATGAAACCTTATCACGATTTGTTCCAATATACTTAATATCTCCATTTAGTTAGTTACCCCGGGAGGGGGTGGGTTAGACATGCCGCTTGGTGAAAGTTCTGCTCCTACTACCCACACCTATTTATGCCTGCTGTCATGGAATGTGGGTGGAGCCAATAGTCCGGTTAAACGCAAACGCATCCTTACTCACCTCCGCAAATTTAATGCTTACATAATGTTCCTTCAGGAAACCGATTGGAAAACTAGGGAAGGGTCCTCTCTTCGTGCCCCCTGGATAAGCCAATGTGTTGATACATCCTACCGTACCAAATCCACAGGTGTCGCCATACTGGTTCGCAGATCACTGCCATTCACTATTTTGAATCAGGTTATCGATCAAGAAGGGAGATATCTCATCCAGGACATAAATATTCACAGCTCTCAATATACCCTAGTTAACATTTATGCACCAAACGTAGATACCCATTCTTTTTTTAATAACTTACTACAGCTCCTTAACCAAAGAGATATTTTTCCCTTAAAAATTGGAGGTGATTTTAACACAGTGGTGGATCCCTCACTAGAAAAGTCTCCTCCAGCCACTTATCCACACTCTTCTCAATGGGGAGTAATTTCAAAATTTACCATGTCGCTACAGCTATCAGATCTGTGGCAATTACTTAACCCCTCAGATAAATCATACACATTCCATTAGGGAGTGCATAGGTCTTTCTCCAGAATAGACTATTTTATCATTTCTGACACTCTTATGACCAATCTTTTTAACACAAAACTACATGATATTGTTATTTCGGACCATGCTCACATATTCGTTGTATTAAAGCTACTATTTGCCCCTTCGCCAGATAGACTTTGGAAATTCCCATCCATTTTAATTTATTTTGAAGATTTTAAACCTTTTTTAAACACATGATGGGCAGAATTCACAGATAACATTGAGCATTGGGATTCTCCCCTTCTCTTTTGGGAATCTTCTAAGGCTGTGATGAGGGGGCACATTATAAGTTATGCAGATAATAAAAATAAGGAATCTGTGGCCACATATAATGCCCTTAGAGTGGAAGTTTCATCCATCTTTGTTGCATATTCCTCAACACCAGATGACAGTACCTTGGCATCATATAAAAAAAAACTAGGCAATTGTTGGAGACTTATCTTATTACCCAGGCCAAAAACTCACTGGAAATATCTAAACATAAATATTATCTGTAGGTGGGGTAATAAGGCAGGCAGACTTTTGGCAACCATGTCACATCCTTGGAAAAATAGAACTTATGTTGTGGCTATTAAAAATACTCACAATCATACTCTTGTCATAGACGCTAAACGAATCCTAAACCTATTCCATGAATATTATAGCATGCTATATGCAGATCAGGCGATAGATTCAGATTTGCAAAATCGTATTCTTCAAGAGGCCCGTCTCCAAAACTTAACACAGAGCCAAAGGGACCAACTAAGTGGTGTCATTACCTTAGATGAAATTTCCCAGGTCTTTAGGAATACTGGAGCAGAGAAGGATAGAGAACTGCTGCGCCCTATGTGGCAGCAATAGAGGTTAACTCTGGGTGTCACTCACACCCTACAGAATACAAAACAAAACAAAGATGAGAGTTACCTCAATTTCGCACTGCTAAACAATTACATAAATTAAATATATGGGGGTTGTATATACCCACAAGTAATGTTGTTAGGTAAAGAGGGGTTTCTTAATACCCAACCGGATCTCCACTTCGTTCATTAGAAGGGTTCTTTTAATGTTGTCTTCTGGTTATATTCTTTAAATCTCCATATGTTTCATCGGGAATATGAAAAGGAAACCACAAAGAAAAATGAGTTCAGTTCCTCTTGTGCTCAAATAATTGAACAATGGGAGTATCACTGCAGAAATTCTATTCCATTTCCCATATGGGGGGTGGTTGTTCAATGAGTACTCCTATGAGTTCACCACCGTGTGGGATATAAAGTGTGTGTTTACACTTTTTACATTAAATACGTGGCTATAAAACTCGTAAAGGTTTCTTTAGGTTTGTGTGACTAGGGTTTTGTCTTGTTCTGCCACCAGAAAAGGTACACTGGATGCTCACGTGTGCTTACTTTAAAATAGTAATCTCTAAACACGTAGCGGTATCTTTTCCGGTCTGCTCCTTAATGGTGATTCAAACTTCCCTCCGAATTGTTGGAATAGAAATACAGAATAAAGGAGTGTGTTAAATTCTGTATATTAGATCATTTCCTCCTGTGCTCAGATTATTGAACAATGGGCGTACTACTGCCAAAATTCTATTCCTTTTCCCATATGGGGGGTGGTTGTTCAATGAATACTTATATAGGTTCACCACCGTGTAGGATGTAAAGTGTGTGCTTACACTTTTCTTACATGGAGTACGTGTATATAAACCTTATAAAGGTTTCTTTATGTGTGACTAGGATATCGTCTTGTTCCACCACCAGAAAAAGATACATGGATGCTCACATGTGCACTTACTTGAAATTGGTAATCTCTAAACACGTAGTGGTATCTTTTCTGGTCTGTTCCTCAGTGGTGACTAAAAATTCCCTCCGAATAGTTGGAAAGGAAATACAGAGTGAAAAAGAATGTGTTAATAATGTATATTAGATAAAATCTTGGTTCCTGGGTAATCCCCTATAAATATATGGGGTCCGTGGAGATTTTTCTATTTTAACAGGGTCACCCAGACGTGAATTCCAAGTTAATAACCCTCACAAGTAGGCTTACATAAACAGAGAGAGTGAACTGCACATAAAGGTATCTTTTATCAATTCGGGGTCGTGCAATGCCACAGTCAAATGACAAGATGAAGACTCACTTGTATGCTTACATCAGCCAAATGGTGCTTCTCATGTCAAGGTATCTTTATCTTCACTATTTGTTCAGAACACTTCCATGGTATATGTTTCAAGGATAAAATCCGAAATCCGTCTCCATAAAAAACAGTCTCTCACATTTATTTCACAAACAAAGCAGAAAAAATAAACAATGAACAAAACAGGAAGGACCTCTAGAATAAATGCCAAGATTTCACAACATCAACCGTATGGGAGAAGTAAACCCGGGTCTCTCACCAATAGGTCAGTGTAGCAGTAGTCCGTCAGTCTGTCACAATGTCTTCCAGGCCCTCACCAACGCGGTTCGACCGCAGTCTTTTTCAAGATGAAATAAATGTGAGAGACCCTGTAAAAATAGAAAAATCTCCACGGACCCCATATATTTATAGGGGATTACCCAGGAACCAAGATTTTATCTAATATACATTATTAACACATTCTTTTTCACTCTGTATTTCCATTCCAACTATTTGGAGGGAATTTTGAGTCACCACTGAGGAACAGGCCAGAAAAGACACAACTACGTATTTAGAGATTATCATTTTCAAGTAAGCGCACAGGTAAGCATCCATGTATCTTTTCTGGTGGTGGAACAAGATGATTTCCTAGTCACACAAACATAAAGAAACCTTTATAAGGTTTATATCCACGTATTCCATGTAAGAAAAGTGTAAGCAC
Organism: Pseudophryne corroboree; assembly: GCF_028390025.1. Classification (NCBI taxonomy): domain Eukaryota; kingdom Metazoa; phylum Chordata; class Amphibia; order Anura; family Myobatrachidae; genus Pseudophryne; species Pseudophryne corroboree. The sequence goes on along the minus strand of NC_086451.1, from coordinate 188,462,816 downwards.
ACACTTTACATCCTACACGGTGGTGAACCTATATAAGTATTCATTGAACAACCACCCCCCATATGGGAAAAGGAATAGAATTTTGGCAGTAGTACTCCCATTGTTCAATAATCTGAGCACAGGAGGAAATTATCTAATATACAGAATTTAACACACTCCTTTATTCTGTATTTCTATTCCAACAATTCAGAGGGAAGTTTGAATCACCATTAAGGAGCAGACCGGAAAAGATACCGCTACGTGTTTAGAGATTACTATTTTCAACTAAGCACATGTGAGCATCCAGTGTACCTTTTTCTAGTGGTGGAACAAGATAAAACCCTAGTCACACAAACATAAAGAAACCTTTACGAGTTTTATATCCATGTATTTCATGTAAGAAAAGTGTAAGCACACACTTTATATCCCACACAGTGGTGAACTCATAGGAGTACTCATTGAACAACCACCCCCCATATGGGAAAAGGAATAGAATTTCTGCAGTGATACTCCCATTGTTCAATTATTTGAGCACAAGAGCAACTGAACTCTTCTTTGTGGTTTCCTTTTCATATTCCCGATGAAACATACAGAGATTTAAAGTATATCACCAGAAGACAACATTAAAAGAACCCTTTTTACGAACTGAGTGGAGATCCGGTTGGGTATTAACAAACCCCTCTTTACCTAAGAACATTACTTGTGGTTATATACAACACCTATATTTCATTTCTGTCATTGTTTAGCAGTGCGCAATTGAGGTAATTCTCATCTTTGTTAGGTCTATAGGAAGCTTAACCCTCATAAAGCACTAGGACTGGATGGTCTGTTGGGAGGTTCCTACAAAATTCTTCATGATAATATACTCCCGACCTTACATGAGCTTTATCAAACCATCTATAGAGACTCTCCTATCTACCCATCATTTAACAAATCGCATACAATCTTAATACCAAAACCGGACAGGGTCCTCCAATTGTTAGGGCCTCATAGGCCCATAACACTACTGAATGTTGATTTTCAAATTTTATCTAAAATCATGTCTAATTGATTGCAACAAATTTTTCCTAACTTGATTACTGACCATCGACTTGGTTTTGTAGCAGGTAGACACTCGGTTTGTGCCATTAGATCTGCGATAGCAGAAACCATTTCCTCTTTTCAGTTATCTAGTTCAACCAATATGTTGCTTAGTGTAGATACTCATTAAGCATTTGATACAGTGCTCTGGCCACATTTGTTCTCTATATTGGAACAAAGGGACTTGTATTTCATAAGATTACATTTTTTTTTTTTAATCAATTTCCCACTACTTCACTCTTGGTCAATGGGTTGAGAAGCAATGCATTCACCCTTTATAGAGGCATTTTTAAAATTATCACTTGACCTTCTGTTACGGATTCTTCAAAATTGGCCACAATTCCACATTGTGCATGTTGGATCGAGCGAAATAAAAATATCTGCCTTCGTGGATGATCTTCTATTATATATTAATAATCCCTGCAAAACAGTGCCTCTTATTTTGGACAAAATTAACTCTTATGGCGACATATCTGGATTGGTTATTAACGCAGACAAATTGGTGGTGATGCTCTTAGGACCAGGTAGGCCTATTCCACAGTGGAGCAATTTGTTCCCCATAAAATGGACCTCCTCCTCTTTAACTTATCTGGGTATAACTTTAACTAGAAACCCTTCTAACTTATATAAAAACATCACCAAGGCAATTCATAATATTTCTACTGAGCTAAGGGGATGGAAACATCTAACTCTCGCCTACCTTGGAAGAGCAAACTTGATCAAAATTATCACTTTTCCTAGATTTATTACAGGCTCTTTCTTTTACTTACCCAAAGAGATGTACAATATATAAATAGTCAATTTTGTTCCTTTATATGGCGAAAGACCTCACATTAGTTTTCTCAAACTGTGCCAGACTGGAGGAATTAATTTTCCAGATGTGGTGCGATATAGCCATGCAGCCCATTTGAGATACTTAATTGACTGGATTCATGGCACTAACATTTACGCAAACACACTACTGGAATCACAGCTATTGGGCGATTCAAATACTGCTAGTTTTCTTCACACTTGTGATCAGGATATCCCGCTTTTTCTTTGAGACAATCCTCTCCACTGGAGTACGAGAAAGGTCTGGCACATTTTGAGACACAAAAATTGATTTAATACTCATTTCTTCATACACCTTCACTTCTGCAAAAACCCAGACTTTCAAGGCGGCATGGCAGCTCATCCCTTCACTTTATGGCAGAAAGGAGGGATCATTTCAATTGGGAACTTACTTCATTTGAAAGATAAAAGACCTTTCACATTTTTAGAAGCATTGGCTAGGTTTAAATTACTCCAATCTTATCCAGTGGCATTTTTACATGCCCAACACTATATCTCTATTGTACTGAGGAAACTTAAAGATCCCGACTGGGAAAACCCTCTAGATCATCTCAAACAAAGGAGATTTCCTCTCACTATTTATTCCTGGGCAATCCTATTGATCACACCACCATACAATCAGGGATGAGCGAGTGGTTGGTCCACTTCCCAACTCTCTCAACACAGTACCCTTTGCGATATGAACGTTATGGTAAGAACTTACCGTTGATAACGTGATTTCTCTTATGTCCACAGGTGTCCACAGGATAACATTGGGATATTGTCGAGCGACAGCGAAAATGGCACCAACACGGTCACAAGATTTCTGGCATCCCAGGATGCATTGGGGCCTCCACTATATAGTCCTGCCCACTGACTCAGTCAGATCAGTTCTTTCCACAGCGATTTTAGGTAGGAACATTAGGTAGAGACCTGTACAGGCGATAAGAACACACATGCACACCCTTCCATACAAGAAGGAAGAGGTTTTAGTGATTATCTAGATCCTCAAATCGGATGCGTCAGGGTGGGATCCCTGTGAATACCTGTGGACATAAGAGAAATCACGTTATGAACGGTAAGTTCTTACCATAACGTTCATTTCTCTGGCTGGGTCCACAGGATTATCCACAGGATAACATTGGGATTCCCAAAGCCATTTTAGTGGTGGGAACGCTCCTGATTGCACAGGAGGACCTTTCGCACGAAGTCTGCGTCATGAGAGGCAAAAGTATCCAAGGCATAATGTCTGATGAATGTGTTTATGGAAGACCATGTGGATGCCCTACATATCTGTTCTGCTGAGGCACCCTGCTGTGCTGCCCAAGAAGGACCTACCTTACGTGTAGAGTGTGCAGAGACATTAGCCGGAATAGAGAGATCTGCTTGAGAATAAGCTTCAGATATTACCATTCGGAGCCATCTCGCCAGCGTCGGTTTACTAGCAGGCCATCCTCTTCTATAGAATCTGTAGAGGATGAAGAGGGAATCTGTTTTCCTGATGGCACTAGTACGATCTATGTAGATTTTTAAAGCCCAGACCACGTCCAGTGACGCTTATCCCGCAGATAGTCCCGATACCTGAAAGGCTGGGACTACAATCTCTTCATTCAGGTGAAACTTTGATACCACCTTTGGAAGATAGCTAGATCTCGTTCTGAAAACTGCTTTGTCTAGAAAAATACTTAGGAAAGGAGACTTACATGATAATGCTCCTAAATCTGACACTTTTCTGGCTGACGCCATTGCCAGTAACAAAAGAACTTTAACCGTTAACCACTTAAGATCTGCTCTCTCAAGTGGTTCAAATAAAGGACCCTGGAGATATTTAAGAACTAAATTCAAATCCCAGGGAGCTGCAGGAGGAAACAAAAGGAGGTTGAATATGTACTACTCCTTGGAAAAATGTACGTACATCCTGTAAATCAGCAATCTTCTGCTGAAACCATACAGTCAACGCCGAGACTTGCACCCTCAAGGAAGCAACTTTCAACCCTTTATCCAATCCTGCCTGAAGGAAATCCAAAATCCTAGCTACTTTAAAAGATCTTGGATTGTAATTTTTTCCAGTAAACCAGTGAATATAGGCTTGCCATATTCTATGATACACACAGGCCGAAGAAGGCTTTCTTGCTCTAAGCATGGTTTGGATTGCTTGCTTTGAAAATCCTTTAGCCTCTAAGATAGAGGTTTCAGCAGCCATGCCGTCAAAGATAGGCGGTCCAGATGACTGACAACAAGGACCCTGCATTAACAGATCTGGACGTTGAGGGAGCAGTATCGGTGCTTCCACGGACATTCTCAACAGATCTGTGTACCAATGCCTTCTTGGCCAAGCAGGAGCTATTAGAATGATTGCTCCTTTTGCCTGTTTTATCTCTCACTACTCTGGGTAACAGAGATATTGGAGGAAATAGATACGCCAGCTGAAACCTCCATTCTACTGACAGTGCGTCTATCAGGACCGCTCCTGGGTCCCTTGTTCTTGATCCGTATCTCAGAACCTTGTTGTTTAGACGAGACGCCATAAGGTCTATCTCCGGTAGACCCCATCTGTTCACCAGTGTCTAAAACACTTCTGGGTGTAGTACCCATTCAGTTTCCTGAATGGTGTGCCGACTGAGAAAATCCGCTTCCCAATTTAGTACACCCGGGACAAATACTGCTGACAATGCCGGGAGATGGAGTTCTGCCCATTTTAGAATGGGGGTTACTTCCTTCATCAGACTCTTGCTGTGAGTTCCTCCTTGATGATTGAGGTCTGCTACTGCCGTCGCATTGTCTGAGCGGATCTGGACTGGTCTTCCATGTAGATTGTCCTTTGCCTGAACTTGAGCCAAGTAAACGGCCCTTATCTCCAACAGATTTATCGGCAGGCGACTTTCCCTTGCGGTCCATTTTCCCTGGAACCATAGGCTTCCGAGTACCGCCCCCCAGCCTTGCAGGCTGGCATTTGTCGTCAGGACTTGCCACTCTTATCCAAAAGGGTCTCCCCTTGTTTAAATGGTCTGTCTGTAGCCACCACGCCAGAGACCTTTTTACATTTAGTAGAATCTTTAGCATCTGTTTCTTTATCGTTTGATGATTTCCGTTCCATTTGGTCAAGATCAGGTGTTTCAATGGTCTGGAGTGGAATTGCGCATATTCCACCATGTCGAAGGTTGATACCATCAGACCCAACAGTCACATTGCTGCATGGACTGACATTGTCTGGGCTTGCAATGCTTCCTGAGCCATGACCTGCACCTTGACTATTTTTTTCTCTGGTAAGAGAACTCTGTAGGTCTGAATCCAATATGGCTCCCAAATGAACCATCCGCTGTGACAGATTCAGGGATGACTTCTCCCAATTTATGAGCCACCCGTGTCTCTGTAAACAAACTATCGTCTGTTGGAGATGGCTCAACAGTAAATCTTGTGACTGTGCTAAGATTAACAGGTTGTCTAGGTATGGGAATATTCTTATCCCTTGTTTGCGCAGACAAGCTGCCATAACCACCATAATCTTGGTAAACACCCTGGGTGCTGTAGCTAGCCCGAAAGGCAGAGCTTGGAACTGGAAATGTTCCTGGAGGATGGCAAACCTGAGGTAGCACTGATGTGACAGTGCTATAGGCACATGTAGGTAAGCATCCCGTACATCCAGAGATACCATGTAGTCTCCCGGTTCCATAGCCAATATTATGGAGCGTAACGTCTCCATGTGGACCTTCGGGATCCATATGTAGTTGTTCAAAATTTTTAGATTTAGAATTGGTCGATATGACCCATTTGATTTCTGGATTAGAAATAGATTGGAGTAATACCCCTGTCCCTTTTGTGATGGAGGTACTGGGACAATCACACCTGACTGCAGTAATTTTTGGACTGCTTCTTGCAGGGCATTGGCCTTCGACTCTATACGAGACAGGCTGGTGCAAAAAAAATATTTGAGGAGGCTGCCTCCTGAATGGGAACCCATACCCCTGAGATACTACCTTCTGCACCCAGGCATCTGTTGTTGACTGTTGCCATATGTGTGCAAATTGCAGGAGTCGGCCTCCAACCCTGGAATCCTCCAGGTAGAGGCCTGTCTCTTCAGGCTGAGGGTTTCTGTTCAGGTTTGGAAGCTGGCTTCTTGCTAGCCCACTACTTCCTACCCCTGGATTTAAACTGGGGTTGCTTAGGCTCCTCTTTAGCTTTCACTTTACTTTGCCAACGAAAAGAGCGAAATTTTAAACCCTTGGACTTAGGGTTATAAACAGCCGGAAATCTGACCTTTTTCGATTCAGCCTCTGATTCTAGGATATCCGATAACGGTTTTCCAAATAATATATTACCCACAAAAGGCAACGCTTCCAATTCCTTCTTGGATTCCGCGGCTGCCTTCCAGGTCCATGGCCAAACTGCTCTGCCAGCGACTACTGCCAAGGCTGAAGCTTTAGAAGCAACGCACTACATCGAATGCTGCTTCTTCTAAATACTGGGCAGATTGTCTTAAACATGTGGCTGCCCTACATATCTGTTCTGCTGAGGCACCCTGCTGTGCTGCCCAAGAAGGACCTACCTTACGTGTAGAGTGTGCAGAGACATTAGCCGGAATAGAGAGATCTGCATGAGAATAAGCTTCAGATATTACCATTCGGAGCCATCTCGCCAGCGTCGGTTTACTAGCAGGCCATCCTCTTCTATGGAATCCGTAGAGGATGAAGAGGGAATCTGTTTTCCTGATGGCACTAGTACGATCTATGTAGATTTTTAAAGCCCAGACCACGTCCAGTGACGCTTATCCCGCAGATAGTCCCGATACCTGAAAGGCTGGGACTACAATCTCTTCATTCAGGTGAAACTTTGATACCACCTTTGGAAGATAGCTAGATCTCGTTCTGAAAACTGCTCTGTCTAGAAAAATACTTAGGAAAGGAGACTTACATGATAATGCTCCTAAATCTGACACTTTTCTGACTGACGCCATTGCCAGTAACAAAAGAACTTTAACCGTTAACCACTTAAGATCTGCTCTCTCAAGTGGTTCAAATAAAGGACCCTGGAGATATTTAAGAACTAAATTCAAATCCCAGGGAGCTGCAGGAGGAAACAAAAGGAGGTTGAATATGTACTACTCCTTGGAAAAATGTACGTACATCCTGTAAATCAGCAATCTTCTGCTGAAACCATACAGTCAACGCCGAGACTTGCACCCTCAAGGAAGCAACTTTCAACCCTTTATCCAATCCTGCCTGAAGGAAATCCAAAATCCTAGCTACTTTAAAAGATTTTGGATTGTAATTTTTTCCAGTAAACCAGTGAATATAGGCTTGCCATATTCTATGATACACACAGGCCGAAGAAGGCTTTCTTGCTTTAAGCATGGTTTGGATTGCTTGCTTTGAAAATCCTTTAGCCTCTAAGATAGAGGTTTCAGCAGCCATGCCGTCAAAGATAGGCGGTCCAGATGACTGACAACAAGGACCCTGCATTAACAGATCTGGACGTTGAGGGAGCAGTATCGGTGCTTCCACGGACATTCTCAACAGATCTGTGTACCAATGCCTTCTTGGCCAAGCTGGAGCTATTAGAATGATTGCTCCTTTTGCCTGTTTTATCTCTCACTACTCTGGGTAACAGAGATATTGGAGGAAATAGATACGCCAGCTGAAACCTCCATTCTACTGACAGTGCGTCTATCAGGACCGCTCCTGGGTCCCTTGTTCTTGATCCGTATCTCAGAACCTTGTTGTTTAGACGAGACGCCATAAGGTCTATCTCCGGTAGACCCCATCTGTTCACCAGTGTCTAAAACACTTCTGGGTGTAGTGCCCATTCAGTTTCCTGAATGGTGTGCCGACTGAGAAAATCCGCTTCCCAATTTAGTACACCCGGGACAAATACTGCTGACAATGCCGGGAGATGGAGTTCTGCCCATTTTAGAATGGGGGTTACTTCCTTCATCAGACTCTTGCTGTGAGTTCCTCCTTGATGATTGAGGTCTGCTACTGCCGTCGCATTGTCTGAGCGGATCTGGACTGGTCTTCCATGTAGATTGTCCTTTGCCTGAACTTGAGCCAAGTAAACGGCCCTTATCTCCAACAGATTTATCGGCAGGCGACTTTCCCTTGCGGTCCATTTTCCCTGGAACCATAGGCTTCCGAGTACCGCCCCCCAGCCTTGCAGGCTGGCATTTGTCGTCAGGACTTGCCACTCTTATCCAAAAGGGTCTCCCCTTGTTTAAATGGTCTGTCTGTAGCCACCACGCCAGAGACCTTTTTACATTTAGTAGAATCTTTAGCATCTGTTTCTTTATCGTTTGATGATTTCCGTTCCATTTGGTCAAGATCAGGTGTTTCAATGGTCTGGAGTGGAATTGCGCATATTCCACCATGTCGAAGGTTGATACCATCAGACCCAACAGTCACATTGCTGCATGGACTGACATTGTCTGGGCTTGCAATGCTTCCTGAGCCATGACCTGCACCTTGACTATTTTTTTCTCTGGTAAGAGAACTCTGTAGGTCTGAATCCAATATGGCTCCCAAATGAACCATCCGCTGTGACAGATTCAGGGATGACTTCTCCCAATTTATGAGCCACCCGTGTCTCTGTAAACAAACTATCGTCTGTTGGAGATGGCTCAACAGTAAATCTTGTGACTGTGCTAAGATTAACAGGTTGTCTAGGTATGGGAATATTCTTATCCCTTGTTTGCGCAGACAAGCTGCCATAACCACCATAATCTTGGTAAACACCCTGGGTGCTGTAGCTAGCCCGAAAGGCAGAGCTTGGAACTGGAAATGTTCCTGGAGGATGGCAAACCTGAGGTAGCACTGATGTGACAGTGCTATAGGCACATGTAGGTAAGCATCCCGTACATCCAGAGATACCATGTAGTCTCCCGGTTCCATAGCCAATATTATGGAGCGTAACGTCTCCATGTGGACCTTCGGGATCCATATGTAGTTGTTCAAAATTTTTAGATTTAGAATTGGTCGATATGACCCATTTGATTTCTGGATTAGAAATAGATTGGAGTAATACCCCTGTCCCTTTTGTGATGGAGGTACTGGGACAATCACACCTGACTGCAGTAATTTTTGGACTGCTTCTTGCAGGGCATTGGCCTTCGACTCTATACGAGACAGGCTGGTGCAAAAAAAATATTTGAGGAGGCTGCCTCCTGAATGGGAACCCATACCCCTGAGATACTACCTTCTGCACCCAGGCATCTGTTGTTGACTGTTGCCATATGTGTGCAAATTGCAGGAGTCGGCCTCCAACCCTGGAATCCTCCAGGTAGAGGCCTGTCTCTTCAGGCTGAGGGTTTCTGTTCAGGTTTGGAAGCTGGCTTCTTGCTAGCCCACTACTTCCTACCCCTGGATTTAAACTGGGGTTGCTTAGGCTCCTCTTTAGCTTTCACTTTACTTTGCCAACGAAAAGAGCGAAATTTTAAACCCTTGGACTTAGGGTTATAAACAGCCGGAAATCTGACCTTTTTCGATTCAGCCTCTGATTCTAGGATATCCGATAACGGTTTTCCAAATAATATATTACCCACAAAAGGCAACGCTTCCAATTCCTTCTTGGATTCCGCGGCTGCCTTCCAGGTCCATGGCCAAACTGCTCTGCCAGCGACTACTGCCAAGGCTGAAGCTTTAGAAGCAACGCACTACATCGAATGCTGCTTCTTCTAAATACTGGGCAGATTGTCTTAAACATGTGGCTGCCCTACATATCTGTTCTGCTGAGGCACCCTGCTGTGCTGCCCAAGAAGGACCTACCTTACGTGTAGAGTGTGCAGAGACATTAGCCGGAATAGAGAGATCTGCATGAGAATAAGCTTCAGATATTACCATTCGGAGCCATCTCGCCAGCGTCGGTTTACTAGCAGGCCATCCTCTTCTATGGAATCCGTAGAGGATGAAGAGGGAATCTGTTTTCCTGATGGCACTAGTACGATCTATGTAGATTTTTAAAGCCCAGACCACGTCCAGTGACGCTTATCCCGCAGATAGTCCCGATACCTGAAAGGCTGGGACTACAATCTCTTCATTCAGGTGAAACTTTGATACCACCTTTGGAAGATAGCTAGATCTCGTTCTGAAAACTGCTCTGTCTAGAAAAATACTTAGGAAAGGAGACTTACATGATAATGCTCCTAAATCTGACACTTTTCTGACTGACGCCATTGCCAGTAACAAAAGAACTTTAACCGTTAACCACTTAAGATCTGCTCTCTCAAGTGGTTCAAATAAAGGACCCTGGAGATATTTAAGAACTAAATTCAAATCCCAGGGAGCTGCAGGAGGAAACAAAAGGAGGTTGAATATGTACTACTCCTTGGAAAAATGTACGTACATCCTGTAAATCAGCAATCTTCTGCTGAAACCATACAGTCAACGCCGAGACTTGCACCCTCAAGGAAGCAACTTTCAACCCTTTATCCAATCCTGCCTGAAGGAAATCCAAAATCCTAGCTACTTTAAAAGATTTTGGATTGTAATTTTTTCCAGTAAACCAGTGAATATAGGCTTGCCATATTCTATGATACACACAGGCCGAAGAAGGCTTTCTTGCTTTAAGCATGGTTTGGATTGCTTGCTTTGAAAATCCTTTAGCCTCTAAGATAGAGGTTTCAGCAGCCATGCCGTCAAAGATAGGCGGTCCAGATGACTGACAACAAGGACCCTGCATTAACAGATCTGGACGTTGAGGGAGCAGTATCGGTGCTTCCACGGACATTCTCAACAGATCTGTGTACCAATGCCTTCTTGGCCAAGCTGGAGCTATTAGAATGATTGCTCCTTTTGCCTGTTTTATCTCTCACTACTCTGGGTAACAGAGATATTGGAGGAAATAGATACGCCAGCTGAAACCTCCATTCTACTGACAGTGCGTCTATCAGGACCGCTCCTGGGTCCCTTGTTCTTGATCCGTATCTCAGAACCTTGTTGTTTAGACGAGACGCCATAAGGTCTATCTCCGGTAGACCCCATCTGTTCACCAGTGTCTAAAACACATCTGGGTGTAGTGCCCATTCAGTTTCCTGAATGGTGTGCCGACTGAGAAAATCCGCTTCCCAATTTAGTACACCCGGGACAAATACTGCTGACAATGCCGGGAGATGGAGTTCTGCCCATTTTAGAATGGGGGTTACTTCCTTCATCAGACTCTTGCTGTGAGTTCCTCCTTGATGATTGAGGTCTGCTACTGCCGTCGCATTGTCTGAGCGGATCTGGACTGGTCTTCCATGTAGATTGTCCTTTGCCTGAACTTGAGCCAAGTAAACGGCCCTTATCTCCAACAGATTTATCGGCAGGCGACTTTCCCTTGCGGTCCATTTTCCCTGGAACCATAGGCTTCCGAGTACCGCTGTTAGGGTCTCCTGCCCTGTGCTGCCACGTCGTCATGGCAACCGGGAGACAAGTGCTAGTGGAGTAACCTGAGCGCAGCTGATACTCCGGTTCGGGTCTTTTGCTGTGCAGTGGTTATAGGCTCTGTGCACGGCAGGGGATCCGGTGCTGGTTTTTGTGCTAACAGTCTGTGAGGTCTGAGTGGGGCGTGGACAGCACCTGCTTTATAAGGCCTCTTTTCAGGGTAAGCAGATGCTGCTGAATCTTTGTTGGTTAGTCAGTTCATGAAAGTTAGCCAGTACTGTGTAGCTTTGTATTTGTTTGTTGCTTACTGCAAATAGGCCTGGGAATTTGGTATTACACTCTGCCAATCCAGACCTAGCAGTAAGACTGGAGTCAGTCGTTTAGCTTGCTGGGGTTCTGTTACTACTCTGTGAACTTAGCAAGTTTGCGGCTGTATTCTAAGACTTGCCTGTCTAATCCTGTCTCACTGTGCTAGGTGTCAGGGGTCAGTTTAGTGGCAGTAAGCTAAAACCTGTGCACTGCAAGTGAGAATTAGGATTGTGGAGATTCTCCTTGTGTCTATCATTCCATCTCTGACCAAGGAGTTTACTGCCACACCCGTTGGTAACCCTTTAGGGTTTTGCTGTTGCCCTTAGCAACAGCATTTCGGGTTCTCTACGTATTAAAACACAACATCTTGCTTTTTCCATCTTAGCAGTTCTAATACAAGGGAGATACCCAGTTCCTTAGCCTCTGGGCTTCTCTGTTCACTTTGTGTGTATTTTGTTACCCTATCACCTTCTGTGTACGTTATGTCATATCCCCCAGTTTGTCTGTGAGTCCATCTGTTTTGCATAACAGTTCAAACACCAGTACATTCCTGCAGACACTGGAGTGCATAACAGTTCTGACACCAGTACTTTCCTGCTGGCACTGGTGTGCATAACATATTCAGCAGCCAAATACTCCTGTTGAAATTTTGTGGGAATATGGAGCATACCCCTCAAAATACGTTGCAACAGGTGGTGGATCAGGTGCAGGTCCTGACTCGACAATTTAATGATTTGTCCATTAAAATGCACACCTCCCAGGCTGCTGGCGGAGCTCCCGCAGCAGCAGCACCTGCAGGGGTTAAGGAGCCGAAAGTAAATCTCCCGGATCGTTTTTCTGGAGATCGCTCGCAGTTCTTTTGTTTCAAGGAGAGCTGCAAGCTATACTTCCGGCTTAGGCCTCAGTCTTCTGGGTCGGAGATTCAGCGGGTGGGCATAGTGATTTCCTTGCTACAAGGAGACCCACAGGTCTGGGCATATGGGTTGCAGCCTGACTGTCCGTCGCTTAAAAGTGTTGATGCTTTTTTTACGGCACTGGGCATGTTGTATGATGACCCTGACAAGACGGCCTCAGCCGAGGCTCAGATTTCGATCCTTAAGCAAGGGCGAAGGCCAGTTGAGGTTTACTGTACGGAGTTTCGGAGGTTGGCCCATGATACCCAGTGGAATGACCCAGCCCTGAGACACCAGTACCGAAGAGGTCTTTCTAACCAGATAAAGGACCAACTGGTACAATATCCCTTGCCTGATAGCTTGGATCAGCTCATGCAGTTATCCATCCGGGTGGATAGACGGCTGAGAGAGCGTAGGCTTGAAAGGGAGACTGAGATTTCCTTCCTTCCCAAGGGAACCTCAGACTCTGAGGAATTTTCTGAGGAGCCTATGCAGATTGGGGCTACCCGCCTCTCCTCGCGTGAGAAGACGCGGAGGAGACAGCAGGGGTTGTGTTTGTACTGTGGGAATAAAGGTCATGTGGTAGTATCATGCCCAGAAAAGCCGGAAAACTTCAGGGCCTGAGGGTGACGGGAAATATCCTGTCAGGCCAGAAGTCTGAATTTCCCAAGAAGACTTTTATCATTCCGGTGACCTTGAAGATCCTCGGTCAAACTGTCAAGACTGAGGCCTTTGTGGACAGTGGGGCCGACGGGGTTTTTATGGACCGCCAATTCGCCCTGAAACACTCTGTTCCCTTAGTACCCTTGGCATCGGAAATTGAGATTTGTGGGTTAAACGGGGAACCATTATCCCAAGGTAAAATTACCTCTTGCACTAGCCAGATTTCTTTGTTTATTGGAGCCACACACTCTGAAAAATTGTCCTTTTATGTGACTGTCTGTACTTTTGCCCCATTGGTGTTGGGGTTACCCTGGTTAAGGGCCCACAATCCTCAATTTGACTGGGTCTCTGGGGAGATTCTTAGTTGGGGTACTGATTGTTTCAGGAGTTGCTTGAGCCTTCCAGTCAGGCTCTCGCAGCTAAGTTTGCCAGGATTGCCAGGGTGTTATGCAGATTTTGCGGACGTGTTCTCCAAAAAAGTTGCAGAGGTACTACCTCCCCATCGCCCCTATGACTGTGCCATTGATTTGTTGCCAAATGCTAAGCTTCCCAAGAGCAGGTTGTACTCCCTGTCACGTCCTGAGACTCAGGCTATGGCAGAGTACATTCAGGAGAACTTGGCTAAGGGATTTATCAGACCTTCACAGTCTCCAGTTGGGTCGGGGTTCTTCTTCGTGGGTAAAAAGGACGGTTCGTTGCGACCCTGCATCGACTTCAGGGAATTGAACTGTATCACGATTAAAAACTCATACCCACTGCCTCTCATTTCGGTCTTGTTTGACCAGCTTCGTACTGCCACCATTTTTTCTAAGATTGACCTACGCGGTGCGTACAATCTAATCCGAATAAGAGAGGGGGATGAATGGAAGACTGCCTTTAATACCCACTCAGGGCATTATGAATATTTGGTGATGCCTTTTGGGCTCTGTAATGCCCCGGCAGTCTTCCAGGATTTCATGAATGATGTGCTCAGGGAATATTTGGATAGATTCTTAGTTGTATACTTAGATGACATCCTAATCTTCTCCCATTCCCTGGAGGAACATCGGAAGCATGTACGCTTAGTCCTCCAGAAACTCAGAGACCACCGGCTTGGGGCGAAGCTGGAGAAGTGCGAATTTGAAGTTCAGCAAATCGCATTTCTAGGATATATTATCTCCCCAGAAGGTTTCCAAATGGAGGGTTCCAAGGTACAGGCAGTCCTGGATTGGGTGCAGCCCACTAGTTTGAAGGCGCTTCAGCGTTTCCTGGGCTTTGCGAATTTTTATAGACGATTTATCGCTGGATTTTCGTATATAGTGGCGCCCTTGGTGGCACTCACTAAGAAAGGGGCGGATGTTGCTCACTGGTCTTGTGAGGCTAAAGCGGCTTTTGCCCGTCTCAAAAGGGCATTTGTTTCGGCCAAGGTGCTGCGACACCCAGATCCAGAGCGTCCTTTTGTGGTGGAGGTGGATGCCTCTGAGATGGGTATTGGGGCAGTGCTTTCTCAGATGGGAGTGTCTGATAATCGCCTTCATCCCTGTGCTTACTTTTCCCGTAAATTTTCGCCTGCCGAGATGAATTATGACGTGGGTAACCGGGAATTGTTGGCTATTAAGGATGCACTCGAGGAGTGGAGACACTGGCTTGAGGGGGCTAAGTTTGTGGTCTCAATTCTCACTGACCATAAGAATCTGGCATATTTAGAGTCAGCGAAGCGTCTCAATGCCAGGCAGGCACGATGGGCTTTGTTTTTTGCTCGCTTTAATTTTTTGATAACATATCGCCCTGGGTCAAAAAACATCAAGGCTGATGCGCTCTCGCGGAGTTTTGCTCCAATCCAGGAGACCACCGAGGAGCCGTTGCCCATTGTTTCCCCATCATGTATTAAAGTGGGCATTACCCAGGACCTCTTATCATTAGTCCTTAGAGCACAGGAGCAGGCTCCTCCAGACCTTCCGGTAGGTCTTTTGTTTGTGCCTCCTAGGTTAAGACAGCGAGTGTTCCTGGAATTCCATGCCAAGAAGTCGGCAGGTCACCCGGGTATTGCCAGAACTCGGGAGTTGCTATCTAGGGCGGTGTGGTGGCCCTCGGTGGCCAAGGATGTGGATCAGTGGGTTCGGGCATGTGACATCTGTGCCCGAAATAAGACTCCTAGAGGGGTTCCTGTTGGCCCATTACATCCACTCTCTATCCCATCTAAGCCATGGACCCACATTTCAATGGATTTTGTGGTGGACTTGCCCAAATCCTCGGGGATGACAGCCATCTGGGTTGTCGTTGACAGGTTTTCGAAGATGGCGCACTTCGTTCCACTGGTTGGGCTGCCATCAGCCAGACGCCTGTCTGAATTATTTATGCTGCATGTTGTGCGTCTCCACGGGTTGCCACTTGATGTGGTCTCTGACCGCGGATCCCAGTTTGTGGCCAAATTCTGGAGGGCATTTTGTTCCGATCTCCAGATTTCTGTCAGCTTGTCGTCAGGCTACCATCCGCAGTCTAATGGGCAGACTGAAAGGGTGAACCAGTCCTTGGAGCAGTTCCTCAGGTGTTATGTCTCCAAGTGTCAGACTGACTGGGTTGCTCATCTGTCCATGGCGGAGTTTGCCTATAACAACGCGGCTCACTCTGCTACAGGGATCTCTCCCTTCCTTTGTGTGTATGGGCATCATCCTAAGGCCAATTCTTTTGACCCCCTGGACTCCACGCCTGGTGGTTCCTCTGTGGTTTCGGTCCTTAGAGGTATTTGGCGGAAAGTGAAGAAAGCCCTTGTGTCTGTGTCATTAGTGACCAAAAGGGTTTTTGATAAGCGGAAAAGACCCTGCAGCTTCAAATTAGGAGACTTCGTCTGGTTGTCTACCAAGAATTTGAAGTTGAGACAGCCATCTCATAAGTTAGGGCCCCGGTTCATCGGCCCTTATAAGATCACCAGGGTTATCAATCTGGTGGCATTTCAGTTAGATCTGCCCCGTTCTTTGGGTATCAATAAAACATTTCATTGTTCCCTTTTAAAACGGGCGATTAGTAATCCTTCTTCCAGTGGAAGACCTTCCCCTCTTCTGATACGTGGCCAGAGGGAGTTTGTTGTTGAAAGGATTCTTGACTCCAAGGTGGTTCGGGGTCGGCTGTCATTTTTGGTGCACTGGAAGGGGTATGGCCCGGAGGAGCGGTCGTGGGTGCGCAGTTGTGATCTTCATGCCCCCAGACTGATACGCTCTTTCTTCTCGCAGTTCCCCGATAAACCCGGTGGTAGGGGTTCTTTGACCCCTCGTCAGAGGGGGGGTACTGTTAGGGTCTCCTGCCCTGTGCTGCCACGTCGTCATGGCAACCGGGAGACAAGTGCTAGTGGAGTAACCTGAGCGCAGCTGATACTCCGGTTCGGGTCTTTTGCTGTGCAGTGGTTATAGGCTCTGTGCACGGCAGGGGATCCGGTGCTGGTTTTTGTGCTCACAGTCTGTGAGGTCTGAGTGGGGCGTGGACAGCACCTGCTTTATAAGGCCTCTTTTCAGGGTAAGCAGGTGCTGCTGAATCTTTGTTGGTTAGTCAGTTCATGAAAGTTAGCCAGTACTGTGTAGCTTTGTATTTGTTTGTTGCTTACTGCAAATAGGCCTGGGAATTTGGTATTACACTCTGCCAATCCAGACCTAGCAGTAAGACTGGAGTCAGTCGTTTAGCTTGCTGGGGTTCTGTTACTACTCTGTGAACTTAGCAAGTTTGCGGCTGTATTCTAAGACTTGCCTGTCTAATCCTGTCTCACTGTGCTAGGTGTCAGGGGTCAGTTTAGTGGCAGTAAGCTAAAACCTGTGCACTGCAAGTGAGAATTAGGATTGTGGAGATTCTCCTTGTGTCTATCATTCCATCTCTGACCAAGGAGTTTACTGCCACACCCGTTGGTAACCCTTTAGGGTTTTGCTGTTGCCCTTAGCAACAGCATTTCGGGTTCTCTACGTATTAAAACACAACATCTTGCTTTTTCCATCTTAGCAGTTCTAATACAAGGGAGATACCCAGTTCCTTAGCCTCTGGGCTTCTCTGTTCACTTTGTGTGTATTTTGTTACCCTATCACCTTCTGTGTACGTTATGTCATATCCCCCAGTTTGTCTGTGAGTCCATCTGTTTTGCATAACAGTTCAAACACCAGTACATTCCTGCAGACACTGGAGTGCATAACAGTTCTGACACCAGTACTTTCCTGCTGGCACTGGTGTGCATAACAACCACCCCCCAGCCTTGCAGGCTGGCATTTGTTGTCAGGACTTGCCACTCTTATCCAAAAGGGTCTCCCCTTGTTTAAATGGTCTGTCTGTAGCCACCACGCCAGAGACCTTTTTACATTTAGTAGAATCTTTAGCATCTGTTTCTTTATCGTTTGATGATTTCCACTCCATTTGGTCAAGATCAGGTGTTTCAATGGTCTGGAGTGGAATTGCGCATATTCCACCATGTCGAAGGTTGATACCATCAGACCCAACAGTCACATTGCTGCATGGACTGACATTGTCTGGGCTTGCAATGCTTCCTGAGCCATGACCTGCACCTTGACTATTTTTTTCTCTGGTAAGAGAACTCTGTAGGTCTGAATCCAATATGGCTCCCAAATGAACCATCCGCTGTGACAGATTCAGGGATGACTTCTCCCAATTTATGAGCCACCCGTGTCTCTGTAAACAAACTATCGTCTGTTGGAGATGGCTCAACAGTAAATCTTGTGACTGTGCTAAGATTAACAGGTTGTCTAGGTATGGGAATATTCTTATCCCTTGTTTGCGCAGACAAGCTGCCATAACCACCATAATCTTGGTAAACACCCTGGGTGCTGTAGCTAGCCCGAAAGGCAGAGCTTGGAACTGGAAATGTTCCTGGAGGATGGCAAACCTGAGGTAGCACTGATGTGACAGTGCTATAGGCACATGTAGGTAAGCATCCCGTACATCCAGAGATACCATGTAGTCTCCCGGTTCCATAGCCAATATTATGGAGCGTAACGTCTCCATGTGGAACTTCGGGATCCATATGTAGTTGTTCAAAATTTTTAGATTTAGAATTGGTCGATATGACCCATTTGATTTCTGGATTAGAAATAGATTGGAGTAATACCCCTGTCCCTTTTGTGATGGAGGTACTGGGACAATCACACTTGACTGCAGTAATTTTTGGACTGCTTCTTGCAGGGCATTGGCCTTCGACTCTATACGAGACAGGCTGGTGCAAAAAAAATATTTGAGGAGGCTGCCTCCTGAATGGGAACCCATACCCCTGAGATACTACCTTCTGCACCCAGGCATCTGTTGTTGACTGTTGCCATATGTGTGCAAATTGCAGGAGTCGGCCCCCAACCCTGGAATCCTCCAGGTAGAGGCCTGTCTCTTCAGGCTGAGGGTTTCTGTTCAGGTTTGGAAGCTGGCTTCTTGCTAGCCCACTACTTCCTACCCCTGGATTTAAACTGGGGTTGCTTAGGCTCCTCTTTAGCTTTCGCTTTACTTTGCCAACGAAAAGAGCGAAATTTTAAACCCTTGGACTTAGGGTTATAAACAGCCGGAAATCTGACCTTTTTCGATTCAGCCTCTGATTCTAGGATATCCGATAACGGTTTTCCAAATAATATATTACCCACAAAAGGTAACGCTTCCAATTCCTTCTTGGATTCCGCGGCTGCCTTCCAGGTCCATGGCCAAACTGCTCTGCAAGCGACTACTGCCAAGGCTGAAGCTTTAGAAGCAACGCACTACATCGAATGCTGCTTCTTCTAAATACTGGGCAGATTGTCTTAAACATGTGGCTGCCCTACATATCTGTTCTGCTGAGGCACCCTGCTGTGCTGCCCAAGAAGGACCTACCTTACGTGTAGAGTGTGCAGAGACATTAGCCGGAATAGAGAGATCTGCATGAGAATAAGCTTCAGATATTACCATTCGGAGCCATCTCGCCAGCGTCGGTTTACTAGCAGGCCATCCTCTTCTATGGAATCCGTAGAGGATGAAGAGGGAATCTGTTTTCCTGATGGCACTAGTACGATCTATGTAGATTTTTAAAGCCCAGACCACGTCCAGTGACGCTTATCCCGCAGATAGTCCCGATACCTGAAAGGCTGGGACTACAATCTCTTCATTCAGGTGAAACTTTGATACCACCTTTGGAAGATAGCTAGATCTCGTTCTGAAAACTGCTCTGTCTAGAAAAATACTTAGGAAAGGAGACTTACATGATAATGCTCCTAAATCTGACACTCTTCTGGCTGACGCCATTGCCAGTAACAAAAGAACTTTAACCGTTAACCACTTAAGATCTGCTCTCTCAAGTGGTTCAAATAAAGGACCCTGGAGATATTTAAGAACTAAATTCAAATCCCAGGGAGCTGCAGGAGGAAACAAAAGGAGGTTGAATATGTACTACTCCTTGGAAAAATGTACGTACATCCTGTAAATCAGCAATCTTCTGCTGAAACCATACAGTCAACGCCGAGACTTGCACCCTCAAGGAAGCAACTTTCAACCCTTTATCCAATCCTGCCTGAAGGAAATCCAAAATCCTAGCTACTTTAAAAGATCTTGGATTGTAATTTTTTCCAGTAAACCAGTGAATATAGGCTTGCCATATTCTATGATACACACAGGCCAAAGAAGGCTTTCTTGCTCTAAGCATGGTTTGGATTGCTTGCTTTGAAAATCCTTTAGCCTCTAAGATAGAGGTTTCAGCAGCTATGCCGTCAAAGATAGGCGGTCCAGATGACTGACAACAAGGACCCTGCATTAACAGATCTGGACGTTGAGGGAGCAGTATCGGTGCTTCCACGGACATTCTCAACAGATCTGTGTACCAATGCCTTCTTGGCCAAGCTGGAGCTATTAGAATGATTGCTCCTTTTGCCTGTTTTATCTCTCACTACTCTGGGTAACAGAGATATTGGAGGAAATAGATACGCCAGCTGAAACCTCCATTCTACTGACAGTGCGTCTATCAGGACCGCTCCTGGGTCCCTTGTTCTTGATCCGTATCTCAGAACCTTGTTGTTTAGACGAGACGCCATCAGTAGACCCCATCTGTTCACCAGTGTCTAAAACACTTCTGGGTGTAGTGCCCATTCAGTTTCCTGAATGGTGTGCCGACTGAGAAAATCCGCTTCCCAATTTAGTACACCCGGGACAAATACTGCTGACAATGCCGGGAGATGGAGTTCTGCCCATTTTAGAATGGGGGTTACTTCCTTCATCAGACTCTTGCTGTGAGTTCCTCCTTGATGATTGAGGTCTGCTACTGCCGTCGCATTGTCTGAGCGGATCTGGACTGGTCTTCCATGTAGATTGTCCTTTGCCTGAACTAGAGCCAAGTAAACGGCCCTTATCTCCAACAGATTTATCGGCAGGCGACTTTCCCTTGCGGTCCATTTTCCTTGGAACCATAGGCTTCCGAGTACCGCCCCCCAGCCTTGCAGGCTGGCATTTGTCGTCAGGACTTGCCACTCTTATCCAAAAGGGTCTCCTCTTGTTTAAATGGTCTGTCTGTAGCCACCACGCCCGAGACCTTTTTACATTTAGTAGAATCTTTGGCATCTGCTTCTTTATCGTTAGATGATTTCCGTTCCATTTGGTCAAGATCAGGTGTTTCAATGGTCTGGAGTGGAATTGCGCATATTCCACCATGTCGAAGGTTGATACCATCAGACCCAACAGTCACATTGCTGCATGGACTGACATTGTCTGGGCTTGCAATGCTTCCTGAGCCATGACCTGCACCTTGACTATTTTTTTCTCTGGTAAGAGAACTCTGTAGGTCTGAATCCAATATGGCTCCCAAATGAACCATCCGCTGTGACAGATTCAGGGATGACTTCTCCCAATTTATGAGCCACCCGTGTCTCTGTAAACAAACTATCGTCTGTTGGAGATGGCTCAACAGTAAATCTTGCGACTGTGCTAAGATTAACAGGTTGTCTAGGTATGGGAATATTCTTATCCCTTGTTTGCGCAGACAAGCTGCCATAACCACCATAATCTTGGTAAACACCCTGGGTGCTGTAGCTAGCCCGAAAGGCAGAGCTTGGAACTGGAAATGTTCCTGGAGGATGGCAAACCTGAGGTAGCACTGATGTGACAGTGCTATAGGCACATGTAGGTAAGCATCCCGTACATCCAGAGATACCATGTAGTCTCCCGGTTCCATAGCCAATATTATGGAGCGTAACGTCTCCATGTGGAACTTCGGGATCCATATGTAGTTGTTCAAAATTTTTAGATTTAGAATTGGTCGATATGACCCATTTGATTTCTGGATTAGAAATAGATTGGAGTAATAACCCTGTCCCTTTTGTGATGGAGGTACTGGGACAATCACACCTGACTGCAGTAATTTTTGGACTGCTTCTTGCAGGGCATTGGCCTTCGACTCTATACGAGACAGGCTGGTGCAAAAAAAATATTTGAGGAGGCTGCCTCCTGAATGGGAACCCATACCCCTGAGATACTACCTTCTGCACCCAGGCATCTGTTGTTGACTGTTGCCATATGTGTGCAAATTGCAGGAGTCGGCCCCCAACCCTGGAATCCTCCAGGCAGAGGCCCGTCTCTTCAGGCTGAGGGTTTCTGTTCAGGTTTGGAAGCTGGCTTCTTGCTAGCCGACTACTTCCTACCCCTGGATTTAAACTGGGGTTGCTTAGGCTCCTCTTTAGCTTTTGCTTTACTTTGCCAACGAAAAGAGCAACATTTTAAACCCTTGGACTTAGGGTTATAAACAGCCGGAAATCTGACCTTTTTCGATTCAGCCTCTGATTCTAGGATATCCGATAACGGTTTTCCAAATAATATATTACCCACAAAAGGCAACGCTTCCAATTCCTTCTTGGATTCCGCGGCTGCCTTCCAGGTCCATGGCCAAACTGCTCTGCAAGCGACTACTGCCAAGGCTGAAGCTTTAGAAGCAACGCACTACATCGATTGCTGCTTCTTCTAAATACTGGGCAGATTGTCTTAAACGGCAAAAATGATCCTCTTGCTCCCTAGGAGAGGGGATGTCATTCTCTAGTTCCTCTATCCATTCGCCCATTGCCTTTGCTATCCAGGCTGAAGCCATAGCAGGTCTTACCACTTCTCTTTGAACAATCCCCAGCAGGAAATGGATAATAAGAATCCCATCTCTTAGGAATCTTATACTTTTTACTGGGCGCTGCCCAAGACTCATCCATTATTTCCGTCAACTCATCTGACGCTGGAAATTCAGCTTTCACTGACTGTTCGTTTGAATACAGGTGCTTTTGCTTTTAACGCTGTCTTGGCTGGTTCTTCCAGAGAAAGCACAGCCTTCACTGCATTAATAAGTTCAGCTACATCTTCTGAACTAGAGCTCTGAGACTGATCATCATACGGAGTTGAATCTATTGTTTCTGCATCATCATCAGATGTATCATCTTGTGTAGTCTGCCATACAGACGTATCTGTCTTAGTCTTACCTGCCCCTTGGTTGCTTGTAGAGGCTACTAGAACCAAACCATAGGAAGGGAGCTGCATGTATGGGTTCATAGTGTAACCTAACCCTTGAGGTGGTGCTACCGGAGCTAACCTGTCCGCTATTGAAGACAGAGTCTTTGCAAACATATTCCATGGTGGCTCTACTGGAGGTTGAACTAACTCCTGTTTTTTACTTTGCTGAAAAGCGAAACAGTTTGCACACAAACCCTCATAAGTGACCAATTGATTCATATCAATTACCCCTGACTTACAAGATAAGCATGTTAGGGTTATAGGAGTGCTTGGTAAATTCTCCTCATCACTTTTGCCGCTCATAGACATGGTATTAACCGGTTATCGACTACACACTTTGTGACTGAAAAACACCCTATATGTCAGTATATAGGAGGTGAGATCAATCTGACCACAGTGCACCTGATTTGAGGGTCAGAACAGGACTGACATTACACAGAAAAGTCAGCACACATACTAGCAGTCAGTCACATGTTAAAGCATTAGACATTGTCATATGAGAATACAACCTCCATAACAACTTATACATAAGTAGGAACATTGTACTTCTGTTTTAACTGGTTCTATTTTCAACATAACATGCAGAAAACACAGTAATACACAGGTTTCATATGCAATAGGTACTAAAAATTAACAATGCATACTAAAAAGTAGAAGGGATTTTTAGTACTGTATACCCTGCCTCCAGAGAGCGGGATACAGGGAGACTCACCACACTTCCATATCCAAGCAAATACGCTCGTAAGACGCTGAGTGGATTCAGACGCTACTGGTGTACACTGCCGCTCTCGGTAACTGATAACGGACACGGACGCTCACCAACGGACACGGACGCTGAGCGACTTCCACATGTATGCAGACGCTAAAGGCCGGCGACTCAGTCTGGGCAGGTTTATATCCAGTGTACACAACCGCAGCGTCTAAGCTGCGACCGAGTACCCTCGTGGTAGCGTCTGAGCCGGAAGTGAGGTCATTCAGTTCATGAAACGAGAGACACGCGGGAACTGGCCATGAACTCGGAGGAGGGGCGGCCAGGAGAGCGTCTGAATCCCCCTGTTGACTTAAACTCCCAGGATCGCGGCCTCTACCTAGTCCTGGCGCCTATGAGCCCCGGAGCGTAGCGCTGTACCACTCGAGATGTTCGGCCCATCAACACACTGTTTGTAGTCTCCACCAAATCAGTGTAGCTGTGTCCTGACCCTTCTAGTAAGAGGAAGTCCATAGACTCACCGTCTCCCCATGCTCTGGCCACAGCCTGGTTACGTCTGCTGGACCTGCTAGAACATCCGACACAGACACCCGTCGAGACAGCACTGTACCGAGGAGGTAAGCATTGTTGCGACCCGGTGGGGAGTTGGAGCGACTCTTTCTAATATGCGTTTAAGACGCTGTTAAGAGAAGTCGCTCTAAAAAACATTATAGTAAGTCTATAAAAATAAAATAATGAAAACTTGAGGCTGCTTTCACAGCAGCCATGTGACCATGCGGCTTCCTGCCGCACCAAGCAAAAAACTGATCTGACTGAGTCAGTGGGCGGGACTATATAGTGGAGGCCCCAATGCATCCTGGGAGGCCGGAAAGCTTGTTACCGTGTTGGTGCCATTTTCGCTGTCGCTCAACAATATCCCAATGTTATCCTGTGGATAATCCTGTGGACCCAGCCAGAGAAATCTTAATGTTTCTTGCAAACTTTTATCTTCGAGTATGTACCAGGAACTGTTTTATAATATCATACACAGAACTTATCTTTCTCCTTATAGACATTTTCTTATGGGCTTAATCCCCTCTGATAGTTGTCCCAAATGCACCCGGGGTCTCGTAGACTTATACCATTGTTTCTGGGACTGTCCAATAATTAGAGGCATTTGCATGAGGGTTAAACATGATGCAGAAGCCGCATTAATTAACTATGTCCCCCTTTCCCCTGAGTGGGACATTTTTGGGATCCCCCCACAATCTCAACATATTACAAAGGGACTAAAGAAGTTGCTTTTAACCATAAGCTCAGCAGCTTAAACCCCCCCCCCAATATTGCAAAATTGGATACATCTCCTCCCCCCATCGTTTCCTCTGTATAAAGAAAAGCTTCACAACATTTTTAGAATGGATTGGGTGGAAACCATGTTTTTCCAAGAAAAATGTGTAGGTCCATTCTTTGATGTCTGGGAAAGTTACATTGCTACACAAACTACTGTATTTCAGTATGTGAGGGAATCCACAGAAGCTTACGTCTGACTTCATGGCACGGATTACATCTCATAAACGAGGATCCTCCCATTGCTTTTGATTAATTTGCTTCCCTGAATTTTACTATAGTGTGGGAGGTGAACGCCACATATGCTACTGGGTTTTAAATTGCATTTGTGTATTTTACACTTTGCGATAATGAATGATGCTACATGGTATTATATATGCAATGTTAATACTTTATTGCACGTATTCTGTACAGACTTGTCTAGTGAATGATGTGTTTTTATTCATGCTTCAATAAATAATGTTTAAAAAAAAAGGAAACTGGTCCTGTATGCTGTAAAAATACAGGGGTGAATGCCCTGTCATGTAAGCTGTAAAAATACAGGGGCGCTGTTGTTAAAATAAAAGTGCAGTTTTCCTGTATGCTGTAAAAATACAGGTGTGCTGTGAAAAAAGGGGCACTGTTCTGTGTGCTGTCCTGGGAAATGGAGAATAAAAATTTGGATGGAAAAATGGTGGAAGATCAGGAACCACTTCCCATTTCTAATACTATTGCTGAAGCTGCTGCTGCCTCCAGTTATGACATTGACGATACAATTCCATCAAAGTCGTCTGCTAAGGCCAAAGCCCAATGTAATAGAATGCATGTGAAATCCAAAAAGCAAAAATTCATAGAAAAAAAAGAAATTATCTGATGAGAAACAAAATTGTCAATATGCCATTCACATGAAGTGGCAAGGAAAGGCTGAGGCATTGGCCTATGTACATGACTGGTGACTCAGCTTCTAATAAGGATGGAAGCCCTTCTCCCTCTCCAAAAATTAAAAAAAATAAGCTTGTTAAAGAACAGGAAAAAATACCTGTGCATTCAGATATATCACAAATCCCCAAGGAGAGTCCAAGTGTGTCCACGGTTGTGATGTCTAGGCCTGACTTTCCCAAGACTATGGAAAGTGGAGGCTCCTACTACCATTTGCATGCCCCCTGCAAGTGCTGGGAGGAGCACCGACAGTCCAGTTGCTGATAATGAGATTGAGGATGTCACTGTAGAAGTACACCAGGATGAGGAAGATATTGGTGTAGCTGGTGCTTAGGAGGAAGTTGACGATGAGGATTCTGATGGTGTTGTGGTTTGTTTGAATAAGGCACCAGTGGAGACAGATGTTGTCTGTGGAATGAAAAAGCCCATCATCATGCCTGGGCAAGATACCAAAAAAGCCACTTCTTCAGTGTGGAATTATTTTTCCACAAATCCTAACAGGTGTCAAACCATGTGTTGCCTTGGTCAATCCATAATAAGTAGGGTTAAGGACGTTAACCACCTAGGAACCTCCTCCCTTATACGTCATGTGCAGCACATTCATCAAAAGTCATTGTCAAGTTCAGAAACTTTGGGTAATAGCATAAGCAGTCCACTGACACCTAAATCCCTTCTTTGTTGTACCCAAGCTCCTGCAAACCACATCACCAACTCCCTCAACGTCAATTTCCTCCTCAATCAGGAACGGAAGTAGTCCTGTAGGTCATGTCACTGGCATGACTGACGAGTCCTCTCCTATCTGGGATTCCTCCGGTGGATCCTTGAGTGGTACACCTACTGCTGGGAGTCGATTGTCATCCCAGAGAGGAAGTCAGAAGACCACTTTTACTACATTCTAAGCAATTGACTGTCCAACAGTCCTTTGCGAGGAACATGAAATATGACAGCAGTCACCCTGTTGCAAAGCGGATTACTGAGGCCATAACAACTATGCCGGTGTTAGACATGCATCCAGTATCCGCAATTAGTGCAGTGGGATTTAGACAGTTGATGGACTTACTGTGACCCCAGTACCAAATCCCATCTAGATTCTAGTTCCAAATTTATAAGAGGAAAGAAAAGGATTGGATTTATTGGGTGCACTTATTTCAGTTATTGGTATAAAATATAAAAACTTTTAATGTCTTCAATGTTCAAATAAATTCAGCTGCTTACATATTCTCAGCCTACTGGTTGGTATAATGTTTGAAATATTTACAAAAAAGCCCACTAAGGGGCTAACTAGAGTGAAATAAAACTTAAATGTGATGGTGTGATATAAAGTGAGAACAAAAAAAAAATAAAAAAATAAAAAGTTTGTGTTGTGTGAATAATTAAAAATATTTAAAATTGTTGGATGCGTCCTGTCTTTATTATAAATTTATTGAAATATGTTATATATCTTGATAACTGTCTGATTTGTTTCTGTAGACTTGTTTGTCTCTGCAATAATTAGAGTTTTGCCACTGTAGTTTCACAGTTTTGGCTACAAATGATTATAACAGAAGGAAAAAGATACACTGGGGAAATGTTACTTGTTGCCCAAATGTATCTAAATGGGCTGTTAATGCTGTTTCTGCTGGCTCAAATAAGTATGAGCTGGGGTTTAGCACAGCACGTATAAATAGTAGAGATGAGCGGGTTCGGTTTCTCTGAATCCGAACCCGCCAGAACTTCATGTTTTTTTTCACGGGTCCGAGCGACTCGGATCTTCCCGCCTTGCTCGGTTAACCCGAGCGCGCCCGAACGTCATCATGACGCTGTCGGATTCTCGCGAGGCTCGGATTCTATCGCGAGACTCGGATTCTATATAAGGAGCCGCGCGTCGCCGCCATTTTCACACGTGCATTGAGATTGATAGGGAGAGGACGTGGCTGGCGTCCTCTCCATTTAGATTATAAGAGACTGAGAGAGATTTACTGGAGCTGACTAGGAGGAGTACTGTTACTGTAGAAGTGTAGAGACTGAGTGGAGAGAGTTTACTAGTGAGGACAGTGCAGTTTACTTTATAATCCGTTCTCTGCCTGAAAAAAGCGATACACAGCACACAGTGACTCAGTCACATACCATATCTGTGTGCACTGCTCAGGCTCAGGCCAGTGTGCTGCATCATCTATTATCTATATATAATATTATATATATCTGTCTGACTGCTCAGCTCACACAGCTTATAATTGTGGGGGAGACTGGGGAGCACTACTGCAGTGCCAGTTATAGGTTATAGCAGGAGCCAGGAGTACATAATATATTATATAGTGAGTGACCACCAGACACACAGTGCAGTTTATTTAATATATCCGTTCTCTGCCTGAAAAAAGCGATACACACAGTGACTCAGTCAGTCACATACCATATCTGTGTGCACTGCTCAGGCTCAGGCCAGTGTGCTGCATCATCTATTATCTATATATAATATTATATATATCTGTCTGACTGCTCAGCTCACACAGCTTATAATTGTGGGGGAGACTGGGGAGCACTACTGCAGTGCCAGTTATAGGTTATAGCAGGAGCCAGGAGTACATAATATATTATATAGTGAGTGACCACCAGACACACAGTGCAGTTTATTTAATATATCCGTTCTCTGCCTGAAAAAAGCGATACACACAGTGACTCAGTCAGTCACATACCATATCTGTGTGCACTGCTCAGGCTCAGGCCAGTGTGCTGCATTATCTATTATCTATATATAATATTATATATATCTGTCTGACTGCTCAGCTCACACAGCTTATAATTGTGGGGGAGACTGGGGAGCACTACTGCAGTGCCAGTTATAGGTTATAGCAGGAGCAAGGAGTACATAATATATTATATAGTGAGTGACCACCAGACACACAGTGCAGTTTATTTAATATATCCGTTCTCTGCCTGAAAAAAGCGATACACACAGTGACTCAGTCAGTCACATACCATATCTGTGTGCACTGCTCAGGCTCAGGCCAGTGTGCTGCATCATCTATTATCTATATATAATATTATATATATCTGTCTGACTGCTCAGCTCACACAGCTTATAATTGTGGGGGAGACTGGGGAGCACTACTGCAGTGCCAGTTATAGGTTATAGCAGGAGCCAGGAGTACATAATATATTATATAGTGAGTGACCACCAGACACACAGTGCAGTTTATTTAATATATCCGTTCTCTGCCTGAAAAAAGCGATACACACAGTGACTCAGTCAGTCACATACCATATCTGTGTGCACTGCTCAGGCTCAGGCCAGTGTGCTGCATCATCTATTATCTATATATAATATTATATATATCTGTCTGACTGCTCAGCTCACACAGCTTATAATTGTGGGGGAGACTGGGGAGCACTACTGCAGTGCCAGTTATAGGTTATAGCAGGAGCCAGGAGTACATAATATATTATATAGTGAGTGACCACCAGACACACAGTGCAGTTTATTTAATATATCCGTTCTCTGCCTGAAAAAAGCAATACACACAGTGACTCAGTCAGTCACATACCATATCTGTGTGCACTGCTCAGGCTCAGGCCAGTGTGCTGCATCATCTATTATCTATATATAATATTATATATATCTGTCTGACTGCTCAGCTCACACAGCTTATAATTGTGGGGGAGACTGGGGAGCACTACTGCAGTGCCAGTTATAGGTTATAGCAGGAGCCAGGAGTACATAATATATTATATAGTGAGTGACCACCAGACACACAGTGCAGTTTATTTAATATATCCGTTCTCTGCCTGAAAAAAGCGATACACACAGTGACTCAGTCAGTCACATACCATATCTGTGTGCACTGCTCAGGCTCAGGCCAGTGTGCTGCATCATCTATATATATTATATATCTGTCTGACTGCTCAGCTCACACAGCTTATAATTGTGGGGGAGACTGGGGAGCACTACTGCAGTGCCAGTTATAGGTTATAGCAGGAGCCAGGAGTACATATTATATTAAAATTAAACAGTGCACACTTTTGCTGCAGGAGTGCCACTGCCAGTGTGACTGACCAGTGACCTGACCACACTGACCACCAGTATAGTTAGTAGTATACTTATATTGTGATTGCCTGAAAAAGTTAAACACTCGTCGTGTGACTTCACTTGTGTGTTTTTTTTTTTTATTCTATAAAAATAAAACTCATTCTGCTGACAGACAGTGTCCAGCAGGTCCGTCATTATATAATATATAATATATACCTGTCCGGCTGCAGTAGTGATATATATATATTTTTTATATCATTTATCATCCAGTCGCAGCAGACACAGTACGGTAGTTCACGGCTGTGGCTACCTCTGAGTCTCTGCACTCGGCAGGCAGTCCGTCCATAATTGTATACCACCTAACCGTGGATTTTTTTCATTCTTCTTTATACATACATAGTTACATAGACATCTTCTCTTTATCAACCAGTCTATATTAGCTGCAGACACAGTACAGTATGGTAGTTCACGGCTGTGGCTACCTCTGTGTCTGCACTCGGCAGGCAGTCCGTCCATAATTGTATACCACCTAACCGTGGATTTTTTTTCATTCTTCTTTATACATACATAGTTACATAGACATCTTCTCTTTATCAACCAGTCTATATTAGCTGCAGACACAGTACAGTACAGTAGTTCACGGCTGTGGCTACCTCTGTGTCTGCACTCGGCAGGCAGTCCGTCCATAATTGTATACCACCTAACCGTGGATTTTTTTCAGTCTTCTTTATACATACATAGTTACATAGACATCTTCTCTTTATCAACCAGTCTATATTAGCTGCAGACACAGTACAGTACGGTAGTTCACGGCTGTGGCTACCTCTGTGTCTGCAGTCGGCAGGCAGTCCATAATTGTATACTAGTATCCATCTCCATTGTTTACCTGAGGTGCCTTTTAGTTGTGCCTATTAAAATATGGAGAACAAAAATGTTGAGGTTCCAAAATTAGGGAAAGATCAAGATCCACTTCCACCTCGTGCTGAAGCTGCTGCCACTAGTCATGGCCGAGACGATGAAATGCCAGCAACGTCGTCTGCCAAGGCCGATGCCCAATGTCATAGTACAGAGCATGTCAAATCCAAAACACCAAATATCAGAAAAAAAAGGACTCCAAAACCTAAAATAAAATTGTCGGAGGAGAAGCGTAAACTTGCCAATATGCCATTTACCACACGGAGTGGCAAGGAACGGCTGAGGCCCTGGCCTATGTTCATGGCTAGTGGTTCAGCTTCACATGAGGATGGAAGCACTCAGCCTCTCGCTAGAAAAATGAAAAGACTCAAGCTGGCAAAAGCAGCACAGCAAAGAACTGTGCATTCTTCGAAATCCCAAATCCACAAGGAGAGTCCAATTGTGTCGGTTGCGATGCCTGACCTTCCCAACACTGGACGTGAAGAGCATGCGCCTTCCACCATTTGCATGCCCCCTGCAAGTGCTGGAAGGAGCACCCGCAGTCCAGTTCCTGATAGTCAGATTGAAGATGTCAGTGTTGAAGTACACCAGGATGAGGAGGATATGGGTGTTGCTGGCGCTGGGGAGGAAATTGACCAGGAGGATTCTGATGGTGAGGTGGTTTGTTTAAGTCAGGCACCCGGGGAGACACCTGTTGTCCGTGGGAGGAATATGGCCGTTGACATGCCAGGTGAAAATACCAAAAAAATCAGCTCTTCGGTGTGGAGGTATTTCACCAGAAATGCGGACAACAGGTGTCAAGCCGTGTGTTCCCTTTGTCAAGCTGTAATAAGTAGGGGTAAGGACGTTAACCACCTCGGAACATCCTCCCTTATACGTCACCTGCAGCGCATTCATAATAAGTCAGTGACAAGTTCAAAAACTTTGGGTGACAGCGGAAGCAGTCCACTGACCAGTAAATCCCTTCCTCTTGTAACCAAGCTCACGCAAACCACCCCACCAACTCCCTCAGTGTCAATTTCCTCCTTCCCCAGGAATGCCAATAGTCCTGCAGGCCATGTCACTGGCAATTCTGACGAGTCCTCTCCTGCCTGGGATTCCTCCGATGCATCCTTGCGTGTAACGCCTACTGCTGCTGGCGCTGCTGTTGTTGCCGCTGGGAGTCGATGGTCATCCCAGAGGGGAAGTCGTAAGCCCACTTGTACTACTTCCAGTAAGCAATTGACTGTTCAACAGTCCTTTGCGAGGAAGATGAAATATCACAGCAGTCATCCTACTGCAAAGCGGATAACTGAGGCCTTGACAACTATGTTGGTGTTAGACGTGCGTCCGGTATCCGCCGTTAGTTCTCAGGGAACTAGACAATTTATTGAGGCAGTGTGCCCCCGTTACCAAATACCATCTAGGTTCCACTTCTCTAGGCAGGCGATACCGAGAATGTACACGGACGTCAGAAAAAGACTCACCAGTGTCCTAAAAAATGCAGTTGTACCCAATGTCCACTTAACCACGGACATGTGGACAAGTGGAGCAGGGCAGGGTCAGGGCTATATGACTGTGACAGCCCACTGGGTAGATGTATGGACTCCCGCCGCAAGAACAGCAGCGGCGGCACCAGTAGCAGCATCTCGCAAACGCCAACTCTTTCCTAGGCAGGCTACGCTTTGTATCACCGCTTTCCAGAATACGCACACAGCTGAAAACCTCTTACGGCAACTGAGGAAGATCATCGCGGAATGGCTTACCCCAATTGGACTCTCCTGTGGATTTGTGGCATCGGACAACGCCAGCAATATTGTGTGTGCATTAAATATGGGCAAATTCCAGCACGTCCCATGTTTTGCACATACCTTGAATTTGGTGGTGCAGAATTTTTTAAAAAACGACAGGGGCGTGCAAGAGATGCTGTCGGTGGCCAGAAAAATTGCGGGACACTTTCGGCGTACAGGCACCACGTACAGAAGACTGGAGCACCACCAAAAACTACTGAACCTGCCCTGCCATCATCTGAAGCAAGAAGTGGTAACGAGGTGGAATTCAACCCTCTATATGCTTCAGAGGTTGGAGGAGCAGCAAAAGGCCATTCAAGCCTATACAATTGAGCACGATATAGGAGGTGGAATGCACCTGTCTCAAGTGCAGTGGAGAATGATTTCAACGTTGTGCAAGGTTCTGATGCCCTTTGAACTTGCCACACGTGAAGTCAGTTCAGACACTGCCAGCCTGAGTCAGGTCATTCCCCTCATCAGGCTTTTGCAGAAGAAGCTGGAGGCATTGAAGAAGGAGCTAAAAGGGAGCGATTCCGCTAGGCATGTGGGACTTGTGGATGCAGCCCTTAATTCGCTTAACAAGGATTCACGGGTGGTCAATCTGTTGAAATCAGAGCACTACATTTTGGCCACCGTGCTCGATCCTAGATTTAAAGCCTACCTTGGATCTCTCTTTCCGGCAGACACAAGTCTGCTGGGGTTGAAAGACCTGCTGGTGACAAAATTGTCAAGTCAAGCGGAACGCGACCTGTCAACATCTCCTCCTTCACATTCTCCCGCAACTGGGGGTGCGAGGAAAAGGCTCAGAATTTCCGAGCCCACCCGCTGGCGGTGATGCAGGGCAGTCTGGAGCGACTGCTGATGCTGACATCTGGTCCGGACTGAAGGACCTGACAACGATTACGGACATGTCGTCTACTGTCACTGCATATGATTCTCTCAACATTGATAGAATGGTGGAGGATTATATGAGTGACCGCATCCAAGTAGGCACGTCACACAGTCCGTACTTATACTGGCAGGAAAAAGAGGCAATTTGGAGGCCCTTGCACAAACTGGCTTTATTCTACCTAAGTTGCCCTCCCACAAGTGTGTACTCCGAAAGAGTGTTTAGTGCCGCCGCTCACCTTGTCAGCAATCGGCGTACGAGGTTACATCCAGAAAATGTGGAGAAGATGATGTTCATTAAAATTAATTATAATCAATTCCTCCGCGGAGACATTGACCAGCAGCAATTGCCTCCACAAAGTACACAGGGAGCTGAGATGGTGGATTCCAGTGGGGACGAATTGATAATCTGTGAGGAGGGGGATGTACACGGTGATATATCGGAGGGTGAAGATGAGGTGGACATCTTGCCTCTGTAGAGCCAGTTTGTGCAAGGAGAGATTAATTGCTTCTTTTTTGGGGGGGGTCCAAACCAACCCGTCATATCAGTCACAGTCGTGTGGCAGACCCTGTCACTGAAATGATGGGTTGGTTAAAGTGTGCATGTCCTGTTTTGTTTATACAACATAAGGGTGGGTGGGAGGGCCCAAGGACAATTCCATCTTGCACCTCTTTTTTCTTTTCTTTTTCTTTGCATCATGTGCTGATTGGGGAGGGTTTTTTGGAAGGGACATCCTGCGTGACACTGCAGTGCCACTCCTAGATGGGCCCGGTGTTTGTGTCGGCCACTAGGGTCGCTAATCTTACTCACACAGTCAGCTACCTCATTGCGCCTCTTTTTTTCTTTGCGTCATGTGCTGTTTGGGGAGGGTTTTTTGGAAGGGACATCCTGCGTGACACTGCAGTGCCACTCCTAGATGGGCCCGGTGTTTGTGTCGGCCACTAGGGTCGCTAATCTTACTCACACAGCTACCTCATTGCGCCTCTTTTTTTCTTTGCGTCATGTGCTGTTTGGGGAGGGTTTTTTGGAAGGGACATCCTGCGTGACACTGCAGTGCCACTCCTAGATGGGCCCGGTGTTTGTGTCGGCCACTAGGGTCGCTAATCTTACTCACACAGCTACCTCATTGCGCCTCTTTTTTTCTTTGTGTCATGTGCTGTTTGGGGAGGGTTTTTTGGAAGGGCCATCCTGCGTGACACTGCAGTGCCACTCCTAGATGGGCCCGGTGTTTGTGTCGGCCACTAGGGTCGCTAATCTTACTCACACAGCTACCTCATTGCGCCTCTTTTTTTCTTTGCGTCATGTGCTGTTTGGGGAGGGTTTTTTGGAAGGGACATCCTGCGTGACACTGCAGTGCCACTCCTAGATGGGCCCGGTGTTTGTGTCGGCCACTAGGGTCGCTTATCTTACTCACACAGCGACCTCGGTGCAAATTTTAGGACTAAAAATAATATTGTGAGGTGTGAGGTATTCAGAATAGACTGAAAAGGAGTGTAAATTATGGTTTTTGAGGTTAATAATACTTTGGGATCAAAATGACCCCCAAATTCTATGATTTAAGCTGTTTTTTAGTGTTTTTTGAAAAAAACACCCGAATCCAAAACACACCCGAATCCGACAAAAAAAATTCGGTGAGGTTTTGCCAAAACGCGTTCGAACCCAAAACACGGCCGCGGAACCGAATCCAAAACCAAAACACAAAACCCGAAAAATTTCAGGCGCTCATCTCTAATAAATAGTTCACATATGTATTTTATGTCAAACAAAAAGTGCTAACCCCGTGTCGCGTTTCTATAAGCAGGGTGAGCTATATGCGATAGACTATAATAGTTTATTATGAATAAAACTTAATTTATTTTATAGTCCCCAGTGATATCATTGCTGTTAAATCTGCATAGGCTTTATTGCCAATTTAAAAGCCTTTGCATACACTTGATTTAGGCTTTACCTTCTCAGCGGACATTGGCTTGATTAATGCCACTGGTTTGATGCCGGCTTTTCGTTACTTGCACTTTATTTATTTGCACACATTTCAATAAACAGTGATGGTAATTCTTAAATAAAAATTACTTTATCATCCTCCACTGATGTCATTGCTGCTCAAGCTGCATGAACTAATGTGCACACTTCAGTATACATATGCACATTTCAGCAATCAGTAATAGTTATTTTAAACAGGATTTCATATATAATCCCCTCTAATGTTATTGCTGCTACCTATCAATTGGGCCTCTAAATGTATAACATATTTAGGGGTTAAACTTCCAAAATATATACAGTAAATGTATTCTCTAGTGTGAATATAAAATCAGCCATAAAGGAATGAGAGAGATAACTAGCACTAGCATGCCTTTAATGGGGCGTGTTAATCTGATTAAAATGGTATATTTTACAAAGCTTTTATACCCGTCAGTCATTACCAGTGGTATTAACATGCAGCTATTTTCGTGGATTTATATGGGAAGGTACAAGGACTAGAATTTGGATTTTTTAAGCTACAACCACCAACATCAAATGGCGGAGTTAATCTGCCAAATTTAGAAATATATAATTATGCAGCACAACAGGTGCTATATTCGAGATTGGCTGTCAGACAGTGATAATTATGCAAACACATTATTGGAAGGGTCTTTCCAAAAATAGGATTGGTAGCATTTCTATATGCTCTTGATTGTGAAGTAGATCTAGAAATTCAAGAAAATTCTCTCCTGATGTCTACAAGGAAAGTTTGGCATATACTGCGTCATAAATGTAAACAACATCCTTATGTATCGGTCCACCTTCCCTTTCTGGATAATCTTAACTTCCAGGATGGGGAGGCGGCCTCCCCCTTCACTGTATGGAAGGGGGCAGGATTATATAGGGTGGGACATTTTATAAACACTCAGAATAGAAAGCCAAAGACTTTCACGCAAGCAAGTGCAGAATTTGATTCTATTTCTTATTTTAATTTGACATTTATTCAAACACAACATTATGCAAGTAAAGTGTGTCAGGCACTCGGTGTGAATGACTGGGGGAATAGTCTTGATAAAGTCCTCTCCCAGAAAAAGCCAAACTGTAAGGCAATTTCATTACATTACTCATTACTAAGAATTTTGGTGGATTATAATGAACTTGGTACAGGATTGGGAGAATGGAGGGAAAGCTCCCAAGACTCCTCCCAGCTTCGACTTATGAAGAAATGTTTTTTAAAATACAGGATGAGTATCCCTTATCCAAAATGCTTGGGACCAGAAGTATTTTGGATATCAGATTTTTCCGTATTTTGGAATAATTGCATACCATAATGAGATATCATGGCGATGGGAACGAAGTCTATGCACAGAATGCATTTATGTTTCATATACACCTTGGTGGTCATTCCGAGTTGTTCGCTCGGTAAATTTTTTCGCATCGCAGCGATTTTCCGCTTAGTGCGCATGCGCAATGTCCGCAGTGCGACTGCGCCAAGTAAATTTGCTATGCAGTTAGGAATTTTACTCACGGCTTTTTCATCATTCTAGTGATCGTAGTGTGATTGACAGGAAGTGGGTGTTACTGGGCGGAAACTGGCCGTTTTATGGGTGTGTGCGGAAAAACGCTACCGTTTCTGGGAAAAACGCGGGAGTGGCTGGAGAAATGGGGGAGTGTCTGGGCGAACGCTGGGTGTGTTTGTGACGTCAAACCAGGAACGACAAGCACTGAACTGATCGCAGATGCCGAGTAAGTCTGGAGCTACTCAGAAACTGCTAAGAGAGGTGTAATCGCAATATTGCGAATACGTCGTTCGCAATTTTAAGAAGCTAAGATTCACTCCCAGTAGGCGGCGGCTTAGCGTGAGTAAATCTGCTAAAAGCAGCTTGCGAGCGAACAACTCGGAATGATGGCCCTTATACACACAGCCTGAACGTTATTTTAGCCAATATTTTAATAACTTTGCGCATTAAACAAAGTGTGTGTACATTCACACAATTCATTTATGTTTCACATACACCTTACACACACAGCCTGAGCGTCATTTTATACAATATTTTTAATAACTTTGTGTATTATACAAAGTTTGTGTACATTGAGCCATCAGAAAACAAAGGTTTCACTATCTCACTCAAAAAATTCTGTATTTCGGAATATTTGGATATGGGATAAGCAATCTGTATTTCATAGGGCCTACCTTTCTCCTCAGAGACGGCGGGAAATGGGGCTATCTGCATCATCCAAGAGTTTAAAATGTGGACAGTCAGGGCAGATTTTTATTACTGCTTCTGGAACTGTCCCTATATAAAGAGATTTTTGTGGAGAATAGGTGGTTTTATAGGGTGCCACATTGAGTGTAGTTTTCAAATTACGCAAGAGTGGGTAATTTTTGGAATAGCCCCCCAGGTTTGGAGGGGTACTGGAGGAAGATGTAAAGTACTATTGGCTGACTCAGCAGCTGCAAGGAAAACGATACTACATATGTGGACCCAACCTTTAATAATTCCAATGTCAATTTTCTTGGATAAGCTATATTACATATTTCGTATGGATTGGGTGGAAGCTTTCTTTCAAAAAGAAATATGTACTAGGAAGTTCTGTGAGATATGGAAGAAATATATACTGCTTTTATTGTTACTTATACAAAAACGTTTTAGAGAGTGTTTTTGTAGAAATTGCTTTAAATGCGACACCTAGTAGCGCATCATTATTTCAGTATAGGAGACTCCCCTACTCATACATAAATTGGGAGGAGCAGTAAAGAAAAGGGGGATATGCCTTGATTAACACAATAAATGCACTGTATGGAGGGCAGGGGCGAGGGTGGGGGGGGGGGGGGGTGAAAGAGCCCATAGACCTGATCTACTATATTCTGCAATAGTCTTAACCAGAAAAGAACTCAGTAGTCATACAAATTTAATATGATAAATTAACTACAACATATGTAATTAATATGTACTGTAGTTTGTTGTTACTGTTTGTTTTTGTATTAATCTGTTGCTAACATGATTATACATTGCTGTATGGGTTTATGGATTGTTTGTGCAAATAAAGAGAGTAAAAAAGAAAAAAAGTAGTTTTAATAATATAAATGAAATATATAAATATATACATACATATATATATATATATATATATATATATATATATAAATGTCCATGTAAGAAGGCACTCAGGAAACATCAATGATTGATGTCTCCTGAGTGCCTTCTTACATGGACGTTTATCTGAATTTTGATATGGCACCGGAGCAAGCTGCTTTGTGAACAGAGTGCCGGCAGTAGATGGATTTAAATATAAATATATATATATATATATATATATATATATAAAAATAGGAGTATAGCACCCCTTGATGAAGTCAGATAGACGAAACGCGTTGGGATATCCTGTATGACCCTCCATCTTAAGTTAAGCTGTTTTTTATTAATTACAAATTCCTTTACTCTATTTATGTCTTAAGATTTTTATATATCCTTTTTTTAGCATATATTATGTTTTACTACATTTTTATCATATATGTGGTTTTGTGAAAAAACAGTTTTTTCCAAAAATTAGTGTTTTTTACTTTTTGCAAAATAAATTGTTTTTATTCTTTTACAAAAAGGTCTTTTTATCATGTCCTTTATAAATTGCATTTTAGTCCACTAAATTTTTTTTTTATATATAAACACCAGTTGGTCGCCAGAGCCCCTACCTACCCATATTCACCATATATATATATATATATATATATATATATATATATATATATATACACACAACATCGGGTGCGGCACTCCAAGCGGCGGGGACAAAAGTGCACTAACATCCAAAGTGAAGACAACGTTTCAATGCGTTTTACTTATGCATTTTCATCAGGTCAAGTGAAAAAGAACAAAAGTGCTTACCTAAATAGTGTGTGCAGACGCCATCACCCTGCTTCCGGATAACAGGCACACGCCAGGTCCGTCGGCGCTCTCACATGACATCATCACCCATGGCCAGTAGCTATGGCAACACCAATAAAAAAAAGTAATGCAAACATGTACAATATACATCACAAGCAGCAACAACATGGTAAACAGCATATAGAGAATACATATGGAGATACTTACTGGGGTATAAACACCAATCAGTACATATTGACATATAGCCAGAGTAAACCAGCGTAGGACAGCATGGTATAAACATATACAGCAGCATTTATGTACAATGCATGATATAAACAATGCATGGTGCAAACAGTTGCTATATCATAGAGGCACACATAATAGATCTTAATAGAGCTTAGCCCTGCAGTGGTAGGCATCATACTCGCTGCATCCCAGGTATCCTGCATGCACATTGCAACAAGGCACCTAAGACTGGATTATACCATATAACAGCAGAGCTTATAAAAATACATTAAGCCCGAAATGCTCGTTCAAGCCTCTAGGGTGCAGTGTCCCCAGGTGGTGAATCCACCTGGTTTCAAGCCGGAGGAGTTTAAGGCACCTGTCACCACCCCGGGTAAGGGGGGGGGGGGCATGATCGATCATGCGGTACCGTAGGGCCACTAACGGGTGTCGTGCTACCGCAAAATGTCGAGCGACCGGCTGGTCACTCAAACCTTTGGCAATGGCCACTTTAATTGCCGACAGGTGGGCTGCCATACGTTCTTTAAACATTCTGTTTTGCCTATGTATGACAGCCCACACGGACACAACAACTGATAAACTACGAACTTGGATGAACAAGTGAGGGTATAATTAATGGTCAGGACTCTGCCCGTAAGTAGATGTGAAAAACTTTTGCCACTAATCATGAACTGGCATGTGGTACATGTACATCTGATGCACCCTATGGAGTTGGCATGCAATATCCCCTGTGGGTTTGGAGAGATCTGCTTTGACAAGCATATCCCTAATGTTGCGCCGTCTAGTATAGCATGACAATAATTTAGTCTGACCTAAATTCAATTCTTTATCAGATTGTACTATGTGCCACATTCTCTTAGAAATCTGATTAATACCACTACTGGCAGGGACTAAATTGACCCACCCATGGCAAAATGGTGTTGGGCTCAGTGGTTTTTGGTTTGACCTGTAATAATTTAGACCGATCAGCGGCCAGAGCCTTCAATTTAGCTTGCTCAAGTAATGCTAATGGATAACCTCTAGCTATTCATTTGGATCTCAGCTAACACAGGGTCAGACGTTATCCGGCGGACCCCAAGTAGCTGAGAATAGGGCAAGCCCCGCTTGAGTGGTGTAGGATGGAAGCTAGAAAAATGCAAGAGGTTAATCCTATCCGTGGGTTTATTAAAAATGGATGTATGAATGTACCCATCTCTAATCGAAATCTCCACATCCAAGTAGTTCACAGAATCCATACTCATATGTGTACTTGACTGGGTGGTTACAGCTATTGTGTGTCTCTATAAGCTGAACAAGTCATTCCTGGGTGCCCTTCCATAGAATTAGTAAATTGTCAATGTAGCGACAATACATAATATCAGACGCTACTTCTGGGTCCTCAAAAAATATCTCCTGTTCAACCTTAAACATACAGTATGAATGTTCGAGTACGATGGGGCTACCGGGGACCCCATCGCACAACCAGTCTGTTGCAAATAAATCTCACCATCGAATAGGAATACATTTTTAGTAAGGGTCATGTATAAAAGGTCCCCACAAAATTGTAGCTCTGGCCCTTTAAATTCAGGATGCCCATGCAGAAACTCTCGAGTTGCCTCTATACCCTTATCATGGGGAATTATTGTGTACAGACTCTGCACGTCAATACTACAGAGGATTACTTCATTGATAAATCTACTCAACATCTGTAGCTTGCGTAGCAGAGTACTAGTATCAAGAAGATATCGAGCAGTTTTGACTGTATAAAGTGTATGAAAAATACAAAGAATATGTTTGAAATATCTTTTTTGCATTATTCTAATAATTTTTATACAGAATTCCTTAGGGGTTAACTGCGCACTGAGGCCCTCTAGTGTTCGGATGAGCTGCTGCACTTAGAGGTGACCAGCCTAAATAACATCAAACGTAAAATTAATAGTGCTGCGCTCAATCCTAGTGTTTAAATGAAAATACTGAGTGTTAATCGTTTATAATGTTAATCCTTTCAGAAATTGCACCCTTGTTTCTCCGTCCCCCTTAGCCTCTAGACTTGTAACCCAAACTAGGAGTCGTATATGGAACAGATGTGTTAATAGGAAATATCCCAATGACCAGCATAGATGTATATATAATTTTAGAAATGAGTGATTGACCAATGCAGATCCTTTGGAGCACTGTTAATATCTTATTTATTGTTTAATAGTCCGCTTAAGTCCGCTTAGGACTAGAAGTCTCTTAAATAAACTGTATAAATTGCAATGTCCAATGTCGGATTGCGGCGTCCCGCAAAACCGTTAAATGGCAAGTCTAACAGTCCTTCATATGCAAAAAGAGATTCCAGCTGTAACAAAAGAACACCCGGTCTTCACGTATGTCAGAGCCTCAGGTTATCAATACGAAAAATGGAAATGGAGGGGGATCCGGACTGGCTCCGACATTGGACATTGCAATTTATACAGTTTATTTAAGAGACTTCTAGTCCTAAGCGGACTTAAGCGGACTATTAAACAATAAATAAGATATTAACAGTGCTCCAAAGGATCTGCATTGGTCAATCACTCATTTCTAAAATT
The DNA here is from genome assembly GCF_028390025.1 of Pseudophryne corroboree. Classification (NCBI taxonomy): domain Eukaryota; kingdom Metazoa; phylum Chordata; class Amphibia; order Anura; family Myobatrachidae; genus Pseudophryne; species Pseudophryne corroboree. The sequence goes on along the minus strand of NC_086451.1, from coordinate 188,421,124 downwards.
ATATATACATCTATGCTGGTCATTGGGATATTTCCTATTAACACATCTGTTCCATATACGACTCCTAGTTTGGGTTACAAGTCTAGAGGCTAAGGGGGACGGAGAAACAAGGGTGCAATTTCTGAAAGGATTAACATTATAAACGATTAACACTCAGTATTTTCATTTAAACACTAGGATTGAGCGCAGCACTATTAATTTTACGTTTAATAATTTTTATAGCCAAAACTGTGGAGTAAAAAGTCTATGGCAGGTGAGGCAGTGCCTCACCTGGCTAATTTTTTGCACATCTCTGATCAAAACCCACCAAATTTCCAGGAGTATATACTGCTGCACCGATGTATAATGCCAAGATGTACGCTTTGGCTCATATATTGCATGTAAATCTGGCTCTGGTGCTAGCCAGTGCCTCTTGAGCCATTTAGCTCACCGCACGTCCCTGATATCAAGGGTGTGACTGAATGCATGGCTGAAAAAGAGCATCAAGAAATAAGGCTACTGGTTGGAACAGGGATTTGTTGGCCGATAAAATTAGCCTCCCGGGAGGTTTAACCAAGCTCTTATGGATCTTGGGGGTAGTATACAGTAACGGTATGACAGGAAATTTAGGCAGCAATGCCTTACAAAGCTCTCATGAGATAATCCCTGTTCCAACCACCATCTCTAGTATGTTAGATAACTCAGTCAAAAAAACAGACGTTGGGTCCTCAGATAGCAACATGTAAACAGAAGCATCATTAAGCTGTGATATAATTTCCGCTCTGTAATCAGCTAAATCCTGCAAAAGCAAGGCACCGCCTTTATCGGCAGGCCTAAATATGATATTAGAACAGGTGGACAGACGATCAAGGGCCAATCTTTCAGCTCTAGTTAAATTACTCCTCAGATGCGGTAAAGAGGAGATATGTTGGTCAGTCTCAAGTTCAAAGAGGCGCATTAAAGTTCAAACAGATGCATTGTGTGTCTGCGGTTCAAAGGCAGACTTTGGCAATATTTTTTTGTAATTTAACCGGTATTTCCGTGTTCTCAACTGCTGGCATAGAGCTCTAAATGTGTTCTTTTAAACTTTAACTGGCGATGTAGCCGATATTTATCAACTTTCCATTGTAGTGGATCTTGTGGGCAAGATGGTATATAAGACAAGCCTTTAGATAGTACTGATTTCTCAACGTCACTAAGCTCATAGCTAGAGAGATTGAGGACTACGTTTTCTGATATCGCGGATTCTTGGGCGGACGCCCCACTCTTCCCCTTCCTCTGCCATTGGTGCCCACGTCTGGTGTACCGACGTTGCCTCTTACACCAGGGATCTTGGCCCTGGTGGCCACCCCTAAAGGGTGGTCACTACGGGTTGTTTGTGATGTTGACTCTGAATCGCTGGTAGTGCAGGTGTGTTCATTAGAGGACTCAAGGTCACGGGTGCGATGGATTCTCAGATGAAAAAACGGTCGCTTAAAGTCGCGTTTGGTGGCCTCATCCACCCACCTATACACATTATGTTGCTCATAGTCAGGGGTAAATTTACTAAGCTCCCGATTTTGACCGAGATGCCGTTTTTTCATCAAAGTGTCATCTCGGTAATTTACTAAGCAATAATCACGGCAGTGATGAGGGCATTCGTAATTTTTTGGAAGTCCTACAAAAAAAATACAAATGAATACACCATCGGTCAAAACGCGGCTGTTTAAGTATGAATCTCGGTAATTTACTAAGAAGTGCAAAGCAAAAAAAAAACAAACACTGCCGTGAAAAATTACAACTCGTAAAAAAGTGCTAAAAAAAACAGACCTGCTTTTTTAATCCGTGATTGTATAGGCATGCAGGGATCCATGAGATCCGTGCATGTATATCAGTGGGAAGGGGTGGGAAAGTGGTTATTTTCTTTAAAAAAAATTGCGTGGGGTCCACCCTCCTAAGCATAACCAGCCTCGGGCTCTTTGAGCCGATCCTGGTTGCAGAAATATGGGGAAAAAATTGACAGGGCTTCCCCCATATTTAAGCAACCAGCATCGGGCTCTGCGCCTGGTCCTGGTTCCAAAAATACGGGGGACAAAAAGAGTAGGGGTCCCCCGTATTTTTAAAACCAGCACCGGGCTCCACTAGCTGGACAGATAATGCCACAGCCGGGGGTCACTTTGATATAGTGCCCTGCGGCCGTGGCATCAAAAATCCAACTAGTCACCCCTGGCCGGGGTACCCTGGGGGAGTGGGGACCCCTTCAATCAAGGGGTCCCCCCCCCAGCCACCCAAGGGCCAGGGGTGAAGCCCGAGGCTGTCCCCCCCCATCCAATGGGCTGCGGATGGGGGGGCTGATAGCCTTTTGTGATAATGAAAAGATATTGTTTTTAGTAGCAGTACTACAAGGCCCAGCAAGCCTCCCCCGCATGCTGGTACTTGGAGAACCACAAGTACCAGCATGCGGCGGAAAAACGGGCCCGCTGGTACCTGTAGTACTACTACTAAAAAAATACCCAAAAAATGACAAGACACACACACCGTGAAAGTAAAGATTTATTACATACATGCACACAAACATACATACATACTTACCTTATGTTCACACGAGGGTCTGTCCTCTTCTCCAGTAGTATCCAAGGGGTACCTGTTGAATAAATTCTACTCACCAGATCCCGGGTCCCAGGGTCCTCGGGGCAACCATTTGTAATCCAGGTACTTGAATAAAATAACAAAACGGAAAGCCGAGCCACGAACTGAAAGGGGCCCCATGTTTTCACATGGGACTCCTTTCCCCGAATGCCAGAAACCCACTCTGACTGATGTCTAAGTGGGTTTCTTCAGCCAATCAGGGAGCGCTACGTTGTAGCACTCTCCTGATCGGCTGTGTGCTCCTGTACTGAGTGACAGGCGGCACACGGCAGTGTTACAATGTAGCGCCTATGCGCTCCATTGTAACCAATGGTGGGAACTTTCTGCTCAGCGGTGACGTCACTTTAGGTCAACCGCAGGGCAGAAAGTTCCCACCATTGGTTACAATGGAGCGCATAGGCGCTACATTGTAACACTGCCGTGTGCCGCCTGTCACTCAGTACAGGAGCACACAGCCGATCAGGAGAGTGCTACAACGTAGCGCTCCCTGATTGGCTGAAGAAACCCACTTAGACATCAGTCAGAGTGGGTTTCTGGCATTCGGGGAAAGGAGTCCCATGTGAAAACATGGGGCCCCTTTCAGTTCGTGGCTCGGCTTTCCGTTTTGTTATTTTATTCAAGTACCTGGATTACAAATGGTTGCCCCGAGGACCCTGGGACCCGGGATCTGGTGAGTAGAATTTATTCAACAGGTACCCCTTGGATACTACTGGAGAAGAGGACAGACCCTCGTGTGAACATAAGGTAAGTATGTATGTATGTTTGTGTGCATGTATGTAATAAATCTTTACTTTCACGGTGTGTGTGTCTTGTCATTTTTTGGGTATTTTTTTAGTAGTAGTACTACAGGTACCAGCGGGCCCGTTTTTCCGCCGCATGCTGGTACTTGTGGTTCTCCAAGTACCAGCATGCGGGGGAGGCTTGCTGGGCCTTGTAGTACTGCTACTAAAAACAATATCTTTTCATTATCACAAAAGGCTATCAGCCCCCCCATCCGCAGCCCATTGGATGGGGGGGGACAGCCTCGGGCTTCACCCCTGGCCCTTGGGTGGCTGGGGGGGGGACCCCTTGATTGAAGGGGTCCCCACTCCCCCAGGGTACCCCGGCCAGGGGTGACTAGTTGGATTTTTGATGCCACGGCCGCAGGGCACTATATCAAAGTGACCCCCGGCTGTGGCATTATCTGTCCAGCTAGTGGAGCCCGGTGCTGGTTTTAAAAATACGGGGGACCCCTACTCTTTTTGTCCCCCGTATTTTTGGAACCAGGACCAGGCGCAGAGCCCGATGCTGGTTGCTTAAATATGGGGGAACCCCTGTCATTTTTTCCCCCATATTTCTGCAACCAGGATCGGTTCAAAGAGCCCGAGGCTGGTTATGCTTAGGAGAGGGGACCCCACGCAATTTTTTTTTGGGATTTTACAGTGTTTAATTTAAAAAAAAAATGAACCCCAGCACGGATCACACAGATCCGGCCGAGATTCATTGTAAAAAAGTCGGCAGTGTTTTGCTAATCACTGCCGTAAAAATAAAAATAAAAACACGAATGACATCGACATCGGAACAAAAGAAAAACCCGAATACGGCAGCTTAGTAAATCCGTCGTAACAAATTCAAAAAGTTGCAGTTTTACACTTTCGATGTCATTCGTGATTGAACTTTGACCTGAAACGGGAAAATACGAATGTTAGTAAATTTACCCCTCAGTGTCAACTTTTTGTCGCTTGGATGCTTTAAATTTAATGAGTTTCCCTTTGTGCAGCTGTAATTGATCATTCAATTTAGAAAGCCAGTCGACTGTGGATGTCGGCTTGTAAGTTAGCTTTATGCTTCAATTCAAACTCAGTAGCCTTAGGGGTATATGCAATTGCGGTCGAATTCCCGAAATTGTCGAATTTCGGGACTTTTACGCCAAAAAAAAAAAAATCGACAATGCAATTCAGTACTTTCCGACAAAAAACGGACTTTCAAAATTCGACTTTTTGAAATTCGACTTTTGACAAATTCGACTTTTTTGCAATGATACACATGCTGCAATTCGACCAAAGTCTATTCAATTGAAGTTTGGAAATTCGACAACAGTGCTTTTAGACAGTAAATTCGTCATTTTCAATCCGCCACACTTTGGTGGGTGAAACTAATAAAAAAAAATTGAAACATGTTTTTTTGGGTGTTTTTTTGGGGGCTAATAGCATATCTATTTATATTAGAAGGGATTAGGTACTTGGTTTGTCTTTTTTGGAGGCACAAGTATTTTTTATATATTTTTAAAAAAAATATATATATATATATATTTTTTTTAGATGGAATGGTAAAATTCAGAAAAAAAATGGCGTGGGGTCCCCCCTCCAAAGCATAACCAGCCTCGGGCTCTTCGAGCTGGTCCTGGTTCTAAAAATGCGGGGGAAAAATTGACAGGGGATCCCCCGTATTTTTAAAACCAGCACCGGGCTCTGCGCCTGGTGCTGGTGCAAAAAATACGGGGGACAAAAAGAGTAGGGGTCCCCCGTATTTTTTACACCAGCATCGGGCTCCACTAGCTGGACAGATAATGCCACAGCCGGGGGTCACTTTTATACAGTGCCTTGCGGCCGTGGCATTAAATATCCAACTAGTCACCCCTGGCCGGGATACCCTGGGGGAGTGGGGACCCCTTCAATCAAGGGGTCCCCCCCCAGCCACCCAAGGGCCAGGGGTGAAGCCCGAGGCTTTCCCCCCCATCCAAGGGCTGCGGATGGGGGGCTGATAGCCTTGAGAATAATGACCTGAATATTGTTTTTCCCAGTAGTACTACAAGTCCCAGCAAGCCTCCCCCGCAAGCTGGCACTTGGAGAACCACAAGTACCAGCATGCGGGAGAAAAACGGGCCCGCTGGTACCTGTAGTACTACTGGGAAAAAAATACCCAAATAAAAACAGGAGACACACACCTTGATAGTAAAACTTTATTGCACACCTGCCGACACATACATACTTACCTATGTTGACACGAAGCAGTCGGTCATCTTCTCCAAGTAGAATCCACGGATACCTGAAAATAAAAGATAACTATACTCACCTGATCCAGGGTCCATAGATAAATCCACGTCCAGAGTATAATCCACGTACTTGGCAAAAAAAACAAAAAAAAACGAATACCCGACCAACGGACTGAAAGGGGTCCCATATTGACACATGAGACCCCTTTCCCCGAATGCAGAGACCTCTCCGTGACAGCTGTCACTGAAAGGTCTCTTCAGCCAATCAGCGAGTGCAACGTCCTTGCACTCTGCTGATTGGCTCTGCGCGTCTGAGCTCAGACAGCGCATTGCACAGCTCCCTCCATTATATTCAATGGTGGGAACTTTGCGGTTAGCGGTGGGGTCACCCGCCGGTCAGCGGCTGACCGCGGGTAACCCCCCCCGCTGATGGCAAAGTTCCCACCATTGAAAGTAATGGAGGGAGCTGTGCGATGCGCTGTCTGAGCTCAGACAGCGCACAGCCAATCAGGTGAGCGCCACATAGTAGCGCTTCCTGATTGGCTGAAGGGACCTCAGTGACAGGAGTCACGTGGGGTCCCGGCACATTCGGGGAAAGGGGTCTCATGTGTCAACATGGGACCCCTTTCAGTCCGTTGGTCGGGTGTTCGTTTTCTTTTTTTGCCAAGTACGTGGATTATACTCTGGACGTGGATTTATCTCTGGACACTGGCAGGTGAGTATAATTTTTTTTACAGGTACCCTTGGATCGTCGGAGACTGTGGTAGTCGGCGTGTCGACATAGGTAAGTATGTGTGTGTCGGCAGTGTGTAATAAAGTTGTACTTGTCACGGTGTCTGTGTCCTGTTTTTATTTGGGTATTTTTTTTTCAGTAGTACTACAGGTACCAGCGGGCCCGTTTTTCTCCTGCATGCTGGTACTTGTGGTTCTCCAAGTACCAGCTTGCGGGGGAGGCTTGCTGGGACTTGTAGTACTACTGGAAAAAAACAATATTCGGCCATTATTCTCAAGGCTATCAGCCCCCCATCCGCAGCCCTTGGATGGGGGGGACAGCCTCGGGCTTCACCCCTGGCCCTTGGGTGGCTGGGGGGGACCCCTTGATTGAAGGGGTCCCCACTCCCCCAGGGTACCCCGGCCAGGGGTGACTAGTTGGATATTTAATGCCACGGCCGCAGGGCACTGTATAAAAGTGACCCCCGGCTGTGGCATTATCTGTCCAGCTAGTGGAGCCCGATGCTGGTGTAAAAAATACGGGGGACCCCTACTCTTTTTGTCCCCCGTATTTTTTGCACCAGCACCAGGCGCAGAGCCCGGTGCTGGTTTTAAAAATACGGGGGATCCGCTGTCAATTTTCCCCCCGGATTTTTAAAACCAGGACCAGCTTGTAGAGCCCGAGGCTGGTTATGCCATTTTTTTCCGTGTTTTTCCCGTTTTTCCCCGTTTTTTTAAATCGCGGCAAAATCCGGCAAATCGGCCGTTTTTCGCCCGCGGGACTGTCGAATCCGTTTTTCATTGAATATGGTGAATTCCGGCAGCCACCTGCCGGAATTCACCTGTCGAATTGTGTCGAATTAAAAAACGGCGATAATTTGCCGCGATTCTCCGCTAATTGCATATACCCCTTAGACTTATACGCATTCATCTCTTTTGTTGACTGCTAAATAATGAGCAGCATTAAGTCCATTGAACAACAGTTTAAAATGCCGACCCACTTACGGCAAAAGTTGGGATCATTGCGTCCAATTGTAGGAGAGTTTCGTACTCGCAACCCACGAGGTATCTTTTTAGCTCTATAATAATCAGATAGAGACAGACAATGATAAAAATAATCTATTTCTTTGCATTTAATTTTTAATAATTCATGGTAGAGATCTTCCGATGAATGTGCCTCCTGTTGGTCACTAAGTAATGGTGAATAAAGAATGGCATCTGCTATCTGAGGACCCAACATCTGCTTTTTTGACTGAGTTATCTAACATACTAGAGATGGCGGTTGGAACAGGGATTATCTCACATGAGCTTTGTAAGGCATTGCTGCCTAAAATTCCAGTCATACCGTTACTGTATACTACCCCCAAGATCCATAAGAGCTTGGTTAAACCTCCCGGGAGGCCAATTATATCGGCCAACAAATCCCTGTTCCAACTGGTAGCCTTATTTCTTGATGCTCTTTTTCAGCCATTTATTCAGTCACACCCTCGATATCTTCTTGATACTAGTACTCTGCTATGCAAGCTACAGATGTTAAGTAGATTTAACAATGAAGTAATCCTCTGTAGTATTGACGTGCAGAGTCTGTACACGATGATTCCCCATGATAAGGGTATAGAGGCAGCTCAAAAGTTTATGCATGGGCATCCTGAATTTAAAGGGCCAGAGCTACAATTTTGCTTGGACCTTTTATACATGACCCTTACTAAAAATTTCTTCCTGTTCGATGGTAAGATTTATTTGCAACAGACTAGTTGTGCGATGGGGTCCCCGGTGGCCCCATCTTACTCGGACATTTATATGTTTAAGGTTGAACAGGAGATATTTTTTGAGGACCCAGAAGTAGCGTCTGATATTATGTGTTGTCGCTACATTGACTATTTACTAATTCTATGGAAGGGCACCCAGGAAAGACTTGTTCAGCTCATAGAGACACACAATAGCTTTAACCACCCAGTCAAGTTCACATATAATATGAGTATGGATTCTGTGAACTACTTGGATGTGGAGATTTCGATTAAAGTTGGATACATTCATACATCCATTTTTAATAAACCCACGGATAGGATTAACCTCTTGCATTTTTCTAGCTTCCATCCTACACCACTCAAGCGGGGCTTGCCTTATTCTCAGCTACTTAGGGTCCGCCGGATAACATCTGACCCTGTGTTAGCTGAGATCCAAATGAATAGCATGAAATTTTTAGCTAGAGGTTATCCATTAGTATTACTTGAGCAAGCTAAATTGAAGGCTCTGGCCGCTGATCGGTCTAAATTATTACAGGTCAAACCAAAAACCACTGAGCCCAACACCATTTTGCCATGGGTGGGTCAATTTAGTCCCTGCCAGTAGTGGTATTAATCAGATTTCTAAGAGAATGTGGCACATAGTACAATCTAATAAAGAATTGAATTTAGGTCAGACTAAATTATTGTCATGCTATACTAGACGCCACAACATTAGGGATATGCTTGTCAAAGCAGATCTCTCCAAACCCACAGGGGATATTGCATGCCAACTCCATAGGGTGCATCAGATGTACATGTACCACATGCCAGTTCATGATTAGTGGCAAAAGTTTTTCACATCCACTTACGGGCAGAGTCCTGACCATTAATTATACCCTCACTTGTTCATCCAAGTTCGTAGTTTATCAGTTGTTGTGTCCGTGTGGGCTGTCATACATAGGCAAAACAGAAAGAATGTTTAAAGAACGTATGGCAGCCCACCGGTCGGCAATTAAAGCGGCCATTGCCAAAGGTTTGAGTGACCAGCCGGTCGCTCGACATTTTGCAGTAGCACGACACCCGTTAGTGGCCCTACGGTACCGCATGATCGATCATGTTCCCCCCCTTACCCGGGGTGGTGACAGGTGCCTTAAACTCCTCCGGCTTGAAACCAGGTGGATTCACCGCCTGGAGACACTGCACCCTAGAGGCTTGAACGAGCATTTCGGGCTTAATGTATTTTTATAAGCTCTGCTGTTATATGGTATAATCCAGTCTTAGGTGCCTTGTTGCAATGTACATGCAGGATACCTGGGATGCAGCGAGTATGATGCCTACCGCTGCAGGGCTAAGCTCTATTAAGATCTATTATGTGTGCCTCTATGATATAGCAACTGTTTGCACCATGCATTGTTTATATCATGCATTGTTCATAAATGCTGCTGTATATGTTTATACCATGCTGTCCTACGCTGGTTTACTCTGGCTATATGTCAATATGTACTGATTGGTGTTTATACCCCAGTAAGTATCTCCATATGTATTCTCTATATGCTGTTTACCATGTTGTTGCTGCTTGTGATGTATATTGTACATGTTTGCATTACTTTTTTTTATTGGTGTTGCCATAGCTACTGGCCATGGGTGATGATGTCATGTGAGAGCGCCGACGGACCTGGCGCGTGCCTGTTATCCGGAAGCGGGGTGATGGCGTCTGCACACACTATTTAGGTAAGCACTTTTGTTCTTTTTCACTTGACCTGATGAAAATGCATAAGTAAAACGCATTGAAACATTGTCTTCACTTTGGATGCAAGTGTACTTTTGTCCCCGCCGCTTGGAGTGCCGCACCCGAAGTTGCCTGTATCCCATTATTGTGGAGGCACCCACCGCTATTGTACTGACTAATGGGAGAGCCGGACCTGCATGTTGTATTATATATATATACATACATACACACACACACACACACACACACACACACACACACACACACACACACACATATATATATATATATACATATACATATAGTGGGCAGACTTCAGTCAGGCGCCATCTCTTTTGTTGCGATGGATTGCACCTGAATGATGAGTGGGCTGCTGTGCTGGGGGGCAGGATGGTTAGAAGGTTGGAGAAGCTTTTAAACTAGGAGACTGGGGGTAGGGTTTAGCTAGAAGCTATGGGTCAATCAGCAAGAACAGCAAGGATGGGGGTAGTGAACAAATTGGGGGTGGGGAAGGGGGGAGTGATAGATCAGCCAGCAAGGACAAGGGTATTTGCATGTGTATTGACACTGGAAATACAGACACAAGTATTGCCCAAGGTATTCCCAATTCATTACCTAAAGACGATTGTGGCCCAACAATACGGTATATAGAAAATGATGCCCATAGCATAAGTACTAACATCAGTGGGGGGCTTAGTAAGTCATATTAGATCAAAAAGGGATATTAGTGAGAGAGGCTGTATTATGAATGACGGGGGTAGGGGAGGGAGGAGAATAACAGTTGGTAAGGTTAATTCTAGAAAGGTGCTAGATAATATAGATAAGTCACCAATAAAACAAACAGGGGAGATGCTAAGCTAAATTGTATGCTTGTGAATACAAGAAGCCTATCGGGTAAAATGGGGGAATTGGAATGGGTTTTATCACATTCTCAGTATCATATTATAGGTATTGCGGAAACATGGTGGGACGACTCACGACTGGGTGGCGCATTTGGAGGGATAGTCTCTTTTCAGGAGCGACAATGTTACCAAAAGGGGAGGAGGGGTATGTCTCTTTGTTAAACCATCTTTAAAACCAATCTTATTTGATGGTATTTACGAGGGGGCTGGAGATAACGTGGAGTCACTATGGGTTGGGATCACAGGTGGGGGCATTGAAGCAAAAAAACCTAGTCATTGGCACATGCTGCAAGCAAACGGATTTCAGCATTCATGATGAGGAACAAATTTTACAACAAATTGAAAGTGCTACGGGAATGGGGGACATCCTATTGTTAGGTGATTTTAACTATCCGGACATAAATTGGAGTAATGATTCATGCGTAAAAACTAGGAGCAGCAGGTTCTTAAATACATTAAAGGATCAATACTTGTCTCAATTAGTCGGGGACCCAACTAGAGGTAATACTATTCTGGACCTAGTTATTACCAATAATGTGGACAAATATCAAACACTAAAGTTGGGGAGACCTTGGGAAACAGTGATCACTATATGATCACATTCGACATCAGTTTCAAGAAACATAGCTATAAGGGAGCGACCAAAACATTTAACTCTAGAAAGGCTGACTTCAATATGCTGAGACGGGCACTAAACGACATTGAATGGGAAGTTTTGTTTCTAAGGCAAGGACACATAGGAATGTGGGATGCTTTAAAATGGCTAATAAGAGGCGTGCTTTCAAAACATTTAAATCTAATGGAGATGAGGATTCATTCCAGTATTACAAGGAATGCAATAAAATATGCAAAACAGTAATAAGAGCAGCTAAAATTGTAAACGAAAACCAAATCGCTATAGAGAGTAAAACCAATCCTAAAAAGTTTTATAAATATATAAACAGTAAAAAGTTAAAGAATGAGAACATAGGCCCATTAAAACATGAATTGGGAGTTTTAATAAATGATGACAAATTAAAAGCGGAAATATTGAACAACTTTTTTTCCTCAGTATTCACCAGGGAGGACGAGCCGGTGACAGTAGTGCATAACGACAGGGAAGGAAATTACTCATGGCTTGAGGCTTATTTAAGTGAGGAAGTAGTCCTTGAGAGACTAAGCAAGGTAAAGAGTAATAAATCAGCAGGCTCAGACGGTTTTCATCCAAGGGTTATTAGGGAGCTTAGGTCATCTAGCAAAACCCCTATACTTGATTTTCCATAGTTCAATTAAATCAGGCATGGTACCAAAGGATTGGCACATAGCTGAGGTAGTGCCTTTATTTAAAAAGGGACCAAAAAGCAATCCTGAAAACTATAGACCAGTTAGTTTAACCTCTATAGTGGGTAAAATATTGGAAGGCATTTTAAGGGATAGCATAGAGGAGCACCTACAGGCTACTAAGTTTATTAGCAAAAGTCAGCATGGGTTTGTATGGGACAGATCATGTCAAACCAACTTAATTAGCTTCTACAAGGAAGTGAGTGAGAATCTAGGTCAGGGAAAAGCAGTGGACGTGGTGTATTTAGATATTGCAAAAGCCTTCGATACAGTGCCTCATGAGACTGATCAACAAATTAAGGGAACTTGGCCTAGTATATATTATTTGTAGATGGATAAGCAATTTGGCTGGATAACAGAGTACAACGAGTAGTGGTCAATGTGATGCTATCCAGCTGTGCACGAGTAGTCAGCGGAATACCACAACGGTCCATTCTTGGCCCACTGCTGTTCACTATATTTATCAATGATCTAGGAATATGACTGAAAAGCACAGTGTCAATCTTTGCAGATACTAAACTGTGGAAGGTAATTAATTTAGAAGGCGATGTGGAGTCTCTACAGAATGACTTATTTAAACTTCAAACCTGGGCGTCCAACTGGAGAATGAGGTTCAATATAGAAAAATGCAAAGTTATGCATTTTGGGACAAAAAACACACTTGCCATCCTATAATCTAGATGGGGAAACTGGATATTTATCCAGGGCTATAGCACTTAACATATTGACATTAAATTATATGGGAGTGGTAAGATTCATAGCTGTCAAGTGGTACTAAACCATTACTCCAGCAGGCGCATTATAATATGAACATCTTAACACAGAACACAGGTTGAACCCAGTGGGCATTTTGCTTCTTTTCAACCTCACTGACTATATATATATATATATATATATATATATATACATACACACATATACATATATACACATACACACACACGTGGCAAAAAAGGAGATTGAAACTTGGCAGATAGGTTCTCTTTAGGTCTCAGGTGCTTGCTAAGAATGTTTATTTTACAAATGTCAGTGTGTGTGTGTGTGTGTGTGTGTGTGTGTGTGTGTGTGTGTGTGTGTGTATCTGTGTATGTATGTATGTATGTATGTATGTATGTATGTATGTATGAATGTATGTATTTACCAGCATAACTCCAGAATGCCTGCAGCAATTTACACCAACCTTGGTACACATATGAATTACAATCTGGGAACAAACACTGTGGGGGTAACATACCCCTAGCACCCCTAGAGGGGACAGCAGCATAGAGTATATCAGGAGGCAGAGTAAATCTGGAATGGCTGGAGCAATGTACACAAAAATTGGTACACATAGGATTTACAATATGGAAACAAACATTGTGGGGGCTAAAACACCCAAAGCACCCCTAGGAGTGGGACAGCAGCACAGAGTATATCAGGAGACAGCTTAACTCCAGAATGCCTGGACCCATTTACACCAAACTTGGTACACATTTGCCTTACAATCTGGGGACAACCACTATGGGGGTAACACACCCTTAGCACCCCTACGGGTGAGGCAGCAGCACAGAGTATTTCAGGAGACAGCATAACTCCGGAGTGTCTGGACCAATTTACAGCAAACTTGGTACACATAGGACTTACAATTTGGGAACAAATACTGTGGGGTAAGACACCCCTAGCATACCTATGGGTGAGGCAGCAGCACAGAATATTTCAGCAGTCAGAATAACTCTGGAATGCCTGGAGCAATTTACACCAAACTTGGTACACATATGACTTACAATCTGGGAACAAACAATGTGGGGGTAACACACCCCTAGCATGTTTAAGATTGTCTCAGCGGCACAGACTATATCAGGACATGCATGATATGTCAGTGACGACAGGGTTGCATGTGACAGTGGTAGTAACATGATGTGAGGAGGGTAGTGGAGCTAGCAGGAAGCTTCAAACTGACAGTTATATAGTGGGAGGAGCAGGGTCCCCAGCAGCACTCCGTATATTAGGAGATGCATAATATGTCAGGCAGGACAGGGCTGCATGTGACAGGGGCAGTGACATGATGTGAGGAGGGGATGGAGGTAGCACGAACCCACACACTGAGAGTTATATAGTGGAAGTAGCAGGGTCCCCCAGCAGCAAAGAGTATATTAGGAAAAGCATAATGTGCTATATAAGAAACTGTATATAAATCAATAATTTCACAGGGGCACTGACATGATGTGAGAAGGGGAATGGAGCAGCAGGAAGCCACAGACTGAGAGTTTTATTGAGGGAACAGCAGAGTCCCTTGGGGGACCAAAAAGGGTCCAGCCACTACACAAAGTGAGTCAGGGAAGCAAGATATGCCTGTATACTAGGTCTCCAACCAACATAAAATTAATGAACTGTAATCCAAATTTACCATACTCATCCCATAGCGAACCACGGATATTCAGCTAATATATATATATATATATATATATATATACACACACACACACACACACACACACACACACACACACACACACACACACACACACACATTATATATGTATATACACATACACACACATATATATATATATATATATATACACACACACACACATATATATATATATATATATATATACACACACATACACACACACACACACACACACACACACACACACACACACGTACAGATCTGAGGGCGCTAGTCTCTAGTACAGTTCATCACATTAATTCATAAGTAACATAAAAACAACTTTATTAAAAATAATTTTTTATTTTTATTGTGTACATAAAATAAACAAATAACATCTGTACAATCTCATAGAGAGGAAGTTCCAAGTTTTATCTGGTTTATATTCAACTTCCAAAGTAGTTCTTTATCAACAGACAGCATAAGTGGAAATACAGTGTCTGGATAAAACCCAACGCACTTCGTCCCCACCAGGAATTCTTCAGGGGTACAAAGTCTAAATTAAAAAAAACACAACTAAATAATCGAACAGTACTGACAACCCTTAATAAAGGGCTTATCTATTGTGACTATACATACCAGATGCCCAGTATATTATGGGGATCCTGAAGGAACATATACTTCGCTGATTGAAATAGGTATAAAACCTAATAAATTAGATAATGTATTAAAATAATATATTCAAATTGAATTAAGGATGAACAGGTGAGAGGAGAATAACAATACATACCAAATAGGTTGTAGCAGATGACCACCTGACTTAATTCTATACTAAAAAGGGATCCAATATACAACATCTCAGAATATAGTCTGGTTGATAACCTGTATTGAGAATTTAACATTAAGGCTTAATTAATAGAGACCATAAATGTGGCTCTATAGCCTGAGTGACAAAAGGAAGAAGACAATACATACCAATCTTAGATACAAGGAATATTTTACCCTGACACTATAGGTGGATAAAAGAAAAAAAAATCATATATTGGCAACAACACAGTTGATTAACCTGAAAGATTAATTGAGGATAGTTTCAACCTCTTTATAAATTGCAAAAATTATTCACTCTTATTTCTAGTATGTAACTATTTTATAGAGCTCTACATATAGGTACAAAAGTTGTGGACATATGTGCAATAATATTAAATAATCATAATCAATGAAATTATGACTAAAAATACTGATTACTCTAAAATAGTCATATGGCCAAATTTCTACTTAGCATGAGTATACATTTAAAAAAACCAATGAAAATACACTGCTCAAAAAAATAAAGGGAACACTAAAATAACACATCCTAGATCTGAATTAATGAAATATTCTAATTAAATACTTTGTTCTTCACATAGATGAATGTGCTGACAACAAAATCACACAAAAATTATCAATGGAAATCAAATTTATTAACCCATGGAGGTCTGGATTTGGAGTCACACTCAAAATTAAAGTGGAAAAACACACTACAGGATGATCCAACTTTGATGTAATGTCCTTAAAACAAGTCAAAATGAGGCTCAGTAGTGTGTGTGGCCTCCTCGTGCCTGTATGACTTCCCTACAATGCCTGGGCATGCTCCTGATGAGGTGGCGGATGGTCTCCTGAGGGATCTCCTCCCAGACCTGGACTAAAGCATCCGCCAACTCCTGGACAGTCAGTGGTGCAACGTGGCATTGGTGGATGGAGTGAGACATGTCGTCCCAGATGTGCTCAATTGGATTCAGGTCTGGGGAATGGGTGGGCTAGTCCATAGCATTAATGCCTTCGTCTTGCAGGAACTGCTGACACACTCCAGCCACATGAGGTCTAGCATTTTCTTGCATTGGGAGGAACCCAGGGCCAACCGCACCAGCATATGGTCTCACAAGGGGTCTGAGGATCTCATCTCGGTACCTAATGGCAGTCAAGCTACCTCTGTCGAGCACATGGAGGGCTGTGCGGGCCCCCAAAGAAATTCCACCCCACACCATTACTGACCCACTGCCAAACCGGTCATGCTGGAGGATGTTGCAGGCAGCAGAACATTCTCCTTGGCGTCTCCAGACTCTGTCACGTCTGTCACATGTGCTCAGTGAGAACCTGCTTTCATCTGTGAAGAGCACAGGGCGCCAGTGGTGAATTTGCCAATCTTGGTGTTCTCTGGCTAATGCCAAACGTCCTGCACGGTGTTGGGCTGTAAGCACAACCCCCACCTGTGGGCGTCGGGCCCTCATACCACCCTCATGGAGTCTGTTTCTGATCATTTGAGTAGACACATGCACATTTGTGGCTTGCTGGAGGTCATTTTACAGGGCTCTGGCAGTGCTCCTCCTGTTCCTCCTTGCACAAAGGTGGAGGTAGCGGTCCTACTGCTGGGTTGTTGCCCTCCTACGGCCTCCTCCACGTCTCCTGATGTACTGGCCTTTCTCCTGTGCAGTACGTTTGGCATTTGCCAGAGTAAACCAAGGTTGGCAAATTCGCCACTGGCGCCCTGTGCTCTTCACAGATGAAAGCAGGTTCTCACTGAGCACATATGACAGATGTGACAGAGTCTGGAGATGCCAACAAGAACATTCTGCTGCCTGCAACATCCTCCAGCATGACCGGTTTGGCAGTGGGTCAGAAATGGTGTGGGGTCGCATTTCTTTGGGGGGCCGCACACCCTCCATGTGCTCGCCAGAGGTAGCCTGACTGCCATTAGGTACAGAGATGAGATCCTCAGACCCCTTGTGAGACCACATGCTGGTGCGGTTGGCCCTGGGTTCCTCCTAATGCAAGACCTCATGTGGCTGGAGTGTGTCAGCAGATCCTGCAAGACGAAGGCATTGATGCTATAGACTGGCCCGTCCGTTCCCCAGACCTGAATCCAATTAAGCACATCTGGGACATTATGTCTCGTTCCATCCACCAACACACCATAGACTGTCCAGGAGTTGGCGGATGCTTTAGTCCAGGTCTAGGAGGATATCCCTTAGGAGACCATCCGCCACCTCATCAGGAGCATGCTCAGGTATAGTAGGGAGGTCATACAGGCACGTGGAGGCCACACACACACTACTGAGCCTCATTTTGACTTGTTTTAAGGACATTACATCAAAGTTGGATCTGCCTGTAATGTGTTTTTCCACTTTAATTTTGAGTGCGACTCCAAATCCAGACCTCCATGGGTTAATAAATTTGATTTCCATTGATAATTTGTATGTGATTTTGTTGTCAGCACTTTAGACTATGTAATGAACAAAGTATTTAATAAGAATATTTAATTCATTCAGATCAAGGATGTGTTGTTTAAGTGTCCCCTTTATTTTTTTTGAGCAGTGTATATTGGATCCCTTTTTAACA
The DNA here is from genome assembly GCF_028390025.1 of Pseudophryne corroboree. Classification (NCBI taxonomy): domain Eukaryota; kingdom Metazoa; phylum Chordata; class Amphibia; order Anura; family Myobatrachidae; genus Pseudophryne; species Pseudophryne corroboree. Next base: position 188,403,405 of record NC_086451.1, on the reverse strand, counting down.
TAGAATAAAGTCAGGTAGTTATCTGCTACAACCTATTTGGTATGTAATGTTATTCTCCTCTCACCTGTTCATCCTTAGTTCAATTTGAATACATTATCTTATTTATTAGGTTTTATACCTATTTCAATCAGCAAAGTATATGTTCTTTCAGGATCCCCTCAATATACTGGGCATCTGGTATGTATAGTCACAATAGATAAGTCCTTTATTAAGGGTTGACAGTACTATACGATTATTTAGTCGTTGTATTTTTTTATTTAGACTTTGTACCCCTGAAGAAGTCCTTGTAGGGACGAAATGCGTTGGTTTTATCCAGGCACTGTATTTCCACTTATGCTATCTGTTGATAAAGAACTTCTTCGGAAGTTTAATATAAACCAGATAAAACTTGGAACTTCTTCTCTATGAGATTGTACAGATGCCATTTGTATATGTTATGTACACAATAAAAATACAAAATCGATTTTAATAATGTTTATGAATTAATGTGATGAACAGTACTAGAGACGAGCACCCTCAGATCTGTACATTTGTTGTTATTCTTGAACCTTGTCTAACAGGAGGTTCTTCTTGAGGTGCTGTACATTTTTCACTTAGTGCTATAGGATACCCTGTAATTTGTGTGTGTATGTATATATATTGTGACAAGAACACTGGGATAGTGTTTGAGGGCAGGTATGTTTGTCCCAGGTTCTTGTCTTACATGTATTAGAAAAATGAAAACTTCTAGGAATATGTTTTGTTTTGTTTTGTTAGAACCTTTTCAGTTTGTTGGAAAAGCTGGGTAAGGACCCTGAAAGAGAGATGGGGCAAGTTCCAGACATTGGGCCTCACAGAAGGCTAATCAGGCTTTCATCTGTGTAAGAGTCTTATAGAGCTGCTGGCCTGATTAGGGTGGGCAGACTGCCTGGGAAGACTGCAGGATCTCTGTGAGAGAGACACGCTTCCTGATACAAGTGAGCTATACAGTGTACTGGAGAACTCAGTGTTTTTTTGTTTAGTGATAGTTAGGAACATCTTGTGTTGGACAGGCAAGGTATTTTCTTTTGCTGTTTGTTTTATTTTCTGTCTAAAAAAAACTGTCTGGGGCCAGTTGTACCGGAAACTGGCTGCTACAGGCTGCCATTTATCCCAGGAAATGGCACCTTGTACCCTTACAGCGTTACAACTTGGTGGAGAATGCGAGCATGCCGCTCTGCGCATAAGTGAAAGCAGCAGCTTTATGAGGCCTGCAGAAAACGGTGGTTTATGCAGATACAGCACAGTGTGAAGTTGCTGAGACTCACCCCGAGGGTTTGATATGTGACCTGGGTGAAAGCAGCTACAAAGCCGCCTGAAAATTCTGTCGACATGGAGGAACTGCTTAAAGCCCTGCTGCAAACTACAGCGGCTCAGCAAGAGGCCAACAGACAGCAGCAGGTGGCTATGGAGGAAAATTGGAGACTACAGCAGGAGGCCAACAGACAGCAGCAGGTGGCAATGGAGGAAAATTGGAGGCCTATCTGACCACGTTTGAAAGGACTGCCGAGCGTGAGAACTGTCCGAAAGCACAGTGGGCCAGTCTGCTGGCACCTTTCCTGTCAGGTGAGCCCCAAAAAGCTTACTTTGATTTAAGCCCTGCTGAGGCTCGGGACTATGATAAACTAAAGACTGAGATCCTGACCCGCCTGGGAGTCACGCTGTCAGTATGAGCACAACGGGTGCACCGTTGGGTGTACGCCATGGAGAAGCCTCCGCGCTCCCAGATGCACGACCTTATTCAGCTAACAAAAAAATGGCTACAGCCAGAGACATTAACTGGTCCCCAGATGGTTGAAAGAGTCGTCATGGACCGCTACTTGAGATCTTTGCCCATGGTCCTGCGCAAGTGGGTGAGCCATGGAAACCCGGGTACTGCTGACCAATTAGTGGACATGGTAGAGAGGTATTTGGCAGCAGAGGAACTACTGATGACCACCCAGCAACCCATAGATCCTCGACAGCGCCCTTCAGTAAAGACTGGTAAGACTGTTCCGTGGGAAAACGTTGCTGGGCGGTTAAGAGAACGCAAGGCTGGAGAGACTGTAAACACTGGCCCTGGAGACAGGCCAATGGGGCTAGAAAGGTCTATGCTGCCCAGACAGGTTGATAATTGTGTGGTTAAATGTTTTAGGTGTGGTATGCCAGGTCATGTTATTGCCAATTGCCCAGTCACGCAAGAACCCATGCAATGTGATGCTGCCTTTGAATGTCGCAGAATGTCTTTCTTTGCTAGGTTAGCCTGTGCTGTGGTACCTTCACCTGAGCTGGAAAAACAAATGTGTGATGTGTTCTTAGAGGGTAACTGGGTAGAGGCCTTGCTAGATTCAGGAAGTTTAGTTACCCTCATGAAAGCTGGGTTAGTGAACCCCTTAAAGGTCCAGCAAATACCTATTGGGGTAACTTGCATTCATGGGGATACCCAACATTATGTCACTGCTGAAGTGAATATAGAAACTTGTTGTGGGTCAGCAATGGTTAAAGTGGGACTGGTCCCCACCTTGGTGCATGAGGCCATAATAGGGAGGGATTTTCCTCATTTTTGGAAACTGTGGGAATCACGGTTATCAACAGATGTGAGAAGTAAAGAGCCAGTTGATAATACCGGTGATTTATGGATGTACGTGTATCTTCAGAACTTTCTGACCCTTTGCCTTTTGCTAGTTTGGCTGGGGAAGTGACAGATGGGGAGTCCAGTGAGGACCCTCTTGCTGGGAACAGAGACATAGTAGTTAGAACTGAAAGCGTGCCTGACCTGGAGGTAAAGAAGGATCTGTTTGCGTCTGAACAGTTAAAGGATCCTACCTTAATAAAGGCTAGAGAGAATGTTAAGATTGTTAATGGGGAACCTGTGGTACCAGGTGACAGGGTTACGTATCCCCACATGGCCATCTGTAATGAGCTCTTGTACCACATTGTCAAAAGGGGTGAGGATGTGGTGGAACAGCTGGTAGTTCCCCAGCCTTATCGGAGAATGGTACTAGATTTAGCTCACAGTCACGTTACCGCAGGACATTTAGGGGCAGAAAAAACCACTGAAAGAGTTTTACAAAGGTTCTTTTGGCCAGGGGTTTATAAAGAAGTGTCTGAATATTGTTCTTCCTGTCCTGAATGCCAGTATCATGCCCCTAGACCCCATTTCAGGAGCCCACTAGTTCCCATGCCTATTATAGAGGTCCCGTTTGGCAGAATAGCCATGGATCTCGTGGGGCCCTTGTTAAAGTCTGCTCAGGGCCATCAGTATATCCCGGTAATTATGGACTATGCCACTCGATATCCTGAGGCTGTCCCTTTACGCACTATCACAACCAAGGCGATAGCTAGGGAGCTGGTGCAGGTTTTTAGTAGAGTGGGAATACCAAAAGAAATTTTGACTGACCACGGTACTCCATTTATGTCAAGGATCATGAAAGAATTGTGCAAATTATTTAAGGTCACTCACCTCATGACGTCCATCTACCATCCCCAAACTGACGGGTTGGTGGAAAGGTTTAATAAAACATTAAAAAGTATGTTAAAAAAGGTTGTTGAGAGAGATGGGAAAAACTGGGATTGTTTGTTGCCCTACTTGTTAATGGCCATCAGAGAAGTTCCTCAGTCCTCTACAGGGTTTTCTCCATTTGATTTATTGTATGGTAGACACCCCAGAGGGCTGTTGGACATTGCCAAAGAGACGTGGGAAGGACAGCCCACTCCTTATAGAAGCGTTATTGAACATGTAACACAAATGTAGGATAGGATTGCAGCTGTGGTACCTGTTGTCAGAGAGCACATGGAACAGGCCCAAAGTGCTCAACAGAGGGTCTATAACCGGAGTGCCAAGAAACGGGAATTTGCTCCTGGAGATAGAGTTCTTGTTTTGGTACCCACTGTGGAAAGCAAATTCCTAGCTAAATGGCAGGGTCCATTTGAGATTAGGGAAAAAGTGAATGAGGTTAATTACAAAGTATACCAGCCGTGAAAGAGAAAACCCGAACAGATCTACCATGTTAACTTAATCAAACCCTGGAAAGATAGGTTGTCTCTGTCAGCGGAGCCTTGCCTTTCGGTGTCTTCACCTCGGTTGCTTCCCGCAGTGAAGGTGTCAGAGACATTATCAGTAGAGATGAGCGCCTGAAATTTTTCGGGTTTTGTGTTTTGGTTTTGGGTTCGGTTCCGCGGCCGTGTTTTGGGTTCGAACGCGTTTTGGCAAAACCTCACCGAATTATTTTTGTCGGATTCGGGTGTGTTTTGGATTCGGGTGTTTTTTTCCAAAAACACTAAAAAACAGCTTAAATCATAGAATTTGGGGGTCATTTTGATCCCAAAGTATTATTAACCTCAAAAACCATAATTTACACTCATTTTCAGTCTATTCTGAATACCTCACACCTCACAATATTATTTTTAGTCCTAAAATTTGCACCGAGGTCGCTGTGTGAGTAAGATAAGCGACCCTAGTGGCCGACACAAACACCGGGCCCATCTAGGAGTGGCACTGCAGTGTCACGCAGGATGTCCCTTCCAAAAAACCCTCCCCAAACAGCACATGACGCAAAGAAAAAAAGAGGCGCAATGAGGTAGCTGTGTGAGTAAGATTAGCGACCCTAGTGGCCGACACAAACACCGGGCCCATCTAGGAGTGGCACTGCAGTGTCACGCAGGATGTCCCTTCCAAAAAACCCTCCCCAAACAGCACATGACGCAAAGAAAAAAAGAGGCGCAATGAGGTAGCTGACTGTGTGAGTAAGATTAGCGACCCTAGTGGCCGACACAAACACCGGGCCCATTTAGGAGTGGCACTGCAGTGTCACGCAGGATGTCCCTTCCAAAAAACCCTCCCCAATCAGCACATGATGCAAAGAAAAAGAAAAGAAAAAAAGAGGTGCAAGATGGAATTATCCTTGGGCCCTCCCACCCACCCTTATGTTGTATAAACAAAACAGGACATGCACACTTTAACCAACCCATCATTTCAGTGACAGGGTCTGCCACACGACTGTGACTGATATGACGGGTTGGTTTGGACCCCCCCCAAAAAAGAAGCAATTAATCTCTCCTTGCACAAACTGGCTCTACAGAGGCAAGATGTCCACCTCATCTTCACCCTCCGATATATCACCGTGTACATCCCCCTCCTCACAGATTATCAATTCGTCCCCACTGGAATCCACCATCTCAGCTCCCTGTGTACTTTGTGGAGGCAATTGCTGCTGGTCAATGTCTCCGCGGAGGAATTGATTATAATTCATTTTAATGAACATCATCTTCTCCACATTTTCTGGATGTAACCTCGTACGCCGATTGCTGACAAGGTGAGCGGCGGCACTAAACACTCTTTCGGAGTACACACTTGTGGGAGGGCAACTTAGGTAGAATAAAGCCAGTTTGTGCAAGGGCCTCCAAATTGCCTCTTTTTCCTGCCAGTATAAGTACGGACTGTGTGACGTGCCTACTTGGATGCGGTCACTCATATAATCCTCCACCATTCTATCAATGTTGAGAGAATCATATGCAGTGACAGTAGACGACATGTCCGTAATCGTTGTCAGGTCCTTCAGTCCGGACCAGATGTCAGCATCAGCAGTCGCTCCAGACTGCCCTGCATCACCGCCAGCGGGTGGGCTCGGAATTCTGAGCCTTTTCCTCGCACCCCCAGTTGCGGGAGAATGTGAAGGAGGAGATGTTGACAGGTCGCGTTCCGCTTGACTTGACAATTTTGTCACCAGCAGGTCTTTCAACCCCAGCAGACCTGTGTCTGCCGGAAAGAGAGATCCAAGGTAGGCTTTAAATCTAGGATCGAGCACGGTGGCCAAAATGTAGTGCTCTGATTTCAACAGATTGACCACCCGTGAATCCTTGTTAAGCGAATTAAGGGCTGCATCCACAAGTCCCACATGCCTAGCGGAATCGCTCCCTTTTAGCTCCTTCTTCAATGCCTCCAGCTTCTTCTGCAAAAGCCTGATGAGGGGAATGACCTGACTCAGGCTGGCAGTGTCTGAACTGACTTCACGTGTGGCAAGTTCAAAGGGCATCAGAACCTTGCACAACGTTGAAATCATTCTCCACTGCACTTGAGACAGGTGCATTCCATCTCCTATATCGTGCTCAATTGTATAGGCTTGAATGGCCTTTTGCTGCTCCTCCAACCTCTGAAGCATATAGAGGGTTGAATTCCACCTCGTTACCACTTCTTGCTTCAGATGATGGCAGGGCAGGTTCAGTAGTTTTTGGTGGTGCTCCAGTCTTCTGTACGTGGTGCCTGTACGCCGAAAGTGTCCCGCAATTTTTCTGGCCACCGACAGCATCTCTTGCACGCCCCTGTCGTTTTTTAAAAAATTCTGCACCACCAAATTCAAGGTATGTGCAAAACATGGGACGTGCTGGAATTTGCCCATATTTAATGCACACACAATATTGCTGGCGTTGTCCGATGCCACAAATCCACAGGAGAGTCCAATTGGGGTAAGCCATTCCGCGATGATCTTCCTCAGTTGCCGTAAGAGGTTTTCAGCTGTGTGCGTATTCTGGAAAGCGGTGATACAAAGCGTAGCCTGCCTAGGAAAGAGTTGGCGTTTGCGAGATGCTGCTACTGGTGCCGCCGCTGCTGTTCTTGCGGCGGGAGTCCATACATCTACCCAGTGGGCTGTCACAGTCATATAGTCCTGACCCTGCCCTGCTCCACTTGTCCACATGTCCGTGGTTAAGTGGACATTGGGTACAACTGCATTTTTTAGGAGACTGGTGAGTCTTTTTCTGACGTCCGTGTACATTCTCGGTATCGCCTGCCTAGAGAAGTGGAACCTAGATGGTATTTGGTAACGGGGGCACACTGCCTCAATAAATTGTCTAGTTCCCTGTGAACTAACGGCGGATACCGGACGCACGTCTAACACCAACATAGTTGTCAAGGACTCAGTTATCCGCTTTGCAGTAGGATGACTGCTGTGATATTTCATCTTCCTCGCAAAGGACTGTTGAACAGTCAATTGCTTACTGGAAGTAGTACAAGTGGGCTTACGACTTCCCCTCTGGGATGACCATCGACTCCCAGCGGCAACAACAGCAGCGCCAGCAGCAGTAGGCGTTACACGCAAGGATGCATCGGAGGAATCCCAGGCAGGAGAGGACTCGTCAGACTTGCCAGTGACATGGCCTGCAGGACTATTGGCATTCCTGGGGAAGGAGGAAATTGACACTGAGGGAGTTGGTGGGGTGGTTTGCGTGAGCTTGGTTACAAGAGGAAGGGATTTACTGGTCAGTGGACTGCTTCCGCTGTCACCCAAAGTTTTTGAACTTGTCACTGACTTATTATGAATGCGCTGCAGGTGACGTATAAGGGAGGATGTTCCGAGGTGGTTAACGTCCTTACCCCTACTTATTACAGCTTGACAAAGGGAACACACGGCTTGACACCTGTTGTCCGCATTTCTGGTGAAATACCTCCACACCGAAGAGCTGATTTTTTTGGTATTTTCACCTGGCATGTCAACGGCCATATTCCTCCCACGGACAACAGGTGTCTCCCCGGGTGCCTGACTTAAACAAACCACCTCACCATCAGAATCCTCCTGGTCAATTTCCTCCCCAGCGCCAGCAACACCCATATCCTCCTCATCCTGGTGTACTTCAACACTGACATCTTCAATCTGACTATCAGGAACTGGACTGCGGGTGCTCCTTCCAGCACTTGCAGGGGGCGTGCAAATGGTGGAAGGTGCATGCTCTTCACGTCCAGTGTTGGGAAGGTCAGGCATCGCAACCGACACAATTGGACTCTCCTTGTGGATTTGGGATTTCAAAGAACGCACAGTTCTTTGCGGTGCTTTTGCCAGCTTGAGTCTTTTCAGTTTTCTAGCGAGAGGCTGAGTGCTTCCATCCTCATGTGAAGCTGAACCACTAGCCATGAACATAGGCCAGGGCCTCAGCCGTTCCTTGCCACTCCGTGTGGTAAATGGCATATTGGCAAGTTTACGCTTCTCCTCCGACAATTTTATTTTAGGTTTTGGAGTCCTTTTTTTACTGATATTTGGTGTTTTGGTTTTGACATGCTCTGTACTATGCCATTGGGCATCGGCCTTGGCAGACGACGTTGCTGGCATTTCATCGTCTCGGCCATGACTAGTGGCAGCAGCTTCAGCACGAGGTGGAAGTGGATCTTGATCTTTCCCTAATTTTGGAACCTCAACATTTTTGTTCTCCATATTTTAATAGGCACAACTAAAAGGCACCTCAGGTAAACAATGCAGATGGATGGATTGGATACTAGTATACAATTATGGACGGGCTGCCGAGTGCCGACACAGAGGTAGCCACAGCCGTGAACTACCGCACTGTACTGTGTCTGCTGCTAATATATAGACTGGTTGATAAAGAGATAGTATACTCGTAACTAGTATGTATGTATAAAGAAAGAAAAAAAAACCACGGTTAGGTCACTGGTATATACAATTATGGACGGGCTGCCGAGTGCCGACACAGAGGTAGCCACAGCCGTGAACTACCGCACTGTACTGTGTCTGCTGCTAATATATAGACTGGTTGATAAAGAGATAGTATACTCGTAACTAGTATGTATGTATAAAGAAAGAAAAAAAAACCACGGTTAGGTCACTGGTATATACAATTATGGACGGGCTGCGGAGTGCCGACACAGAGGTAGCCACAGCCGTGAACTACCGCACTGTACTGTGTCTGCTGCTAATATATAGACTGGTTGATAAAGAGATAGTATACTCGTAACTAGTATGTATGTATAAAGAAAGAAAAAAAAACCACGGTTAGGTGGTATATACAATTATGGACGGGCTGCCGAGTGCCGACACAGAGGTAGCCACAGCCGTGAACTACCGCACTGTACTGTGTCTGCTGCTAATATATAGACTGGTTGATAAAGAGATAGTATACTCGTAACTAGTATGTATGTATAAAGAAAGAAAAAAAAACCACGGTTAGGTCACTGGTATATACAATTATGGACGGGCTGCCGAGTGCCGACACAGAGGTAGCCACAGCCGTGAACTACCGCACTGTACACTGGTTGATAAAGAGATAGTAGTATACTCGTAACAACTAGTATGACGACGGTATAAAGAATGAAAAAAAAACCACGGTTAGGTGGTATATAATACAATTATGGTTGGACGGACTGCCTGCCGAGTGCCGACACAGAGGTAGCCACAGCCGTGAACTACCGCACTGTACACTGGTTGATAAAGAGATAGTAGTATACTCGTAACAACTAGTATGACGACGGTATAAAGAATGAAAAAAAAACCACGGTTAGGTGGTATATAATACAATTATGGTTGGACGGACTGCCTGCCGAGTGCCGACACAGAGGTAGCCACAGCCGTGAACTACCGCACTGTACACTGGTTGATAAAGAGATAGTAGTATACTCGTAACAACTAGTATGACGACGGTATAAAGAACGAAAAAAAAACCACGGTTAGGTGGTATATATTATAATACAATTATGGATGGACGGACTGCCTGCCGAGTTCCGACACAGAGGTAGCCACAGCCGTGAACTACCGCACTGTACACTGGTTGATAAAGAGATAGTAGTATACTCGTAACAACTAGTATGACGACGGTATAAAGAACGAAAAAAAAACCACGGTTAGGTGGTATATATTATAATACAATTATGGATGGACGGACTGCCTGCCGAGTTCCGACACAGAGGTAGCCACAGCCGTGAACTACCGCACTGTACACTGGTTGATAAAGAGATAGTAGTATACTCGTAACAACTAGTATGACTATGACGACGGTATAAAGAAAGAAAAAAAACACCACGGTTAGGTGGTATATAATACAATTATGGATGGACGGACTGCCTGCCGAGTGCCGACACAGAGGTAGCCACAGCCGTGAACTACCGCACTGTACTGTGTCTGCTGCTAATATAGACTGGTTGATAAAGAGATAGTATACAATACTACTAATATACTGGTGGTCAGGCACTGGTCACCACTAGTCACACTGGCAGTGGCACTCCTGCAGCAAAAGTGTGCACTGTTTAATTTTAATATAATATTATTTATCATGTACTCCTGGCTCCTGCTATAACAACCTGCAGTGCTCCCCAGTCTCCCCCACAATTATAAGCTTTATATACAATACATTGATGTGCAGCACACTGGGCTGAGCAGTGCACACAGACTGAGTCACTGTGTGACTGTGTATCGTTTTTTTCAGGCAGAGAACGGATATATTAAATAAAACAAACAACTGCACTGTCTCTGGTGGTCACTGGTCACTGTGGTCGTCAGTCACTAAACTCTGTCTGCACTCTGCACTCTCTTCTAATCTACAGTATCACAGCAATCTCTCTCTCTCTCTCTCTTCTAAATCTAATCTAAATGGAGAGGACGCCAGCCACGTCCTCTCCCTATCAATCTCAATGCACGTGTGAAAATGGCGGCGACGCGCGGCTCCTTATATAGAATCCGAGTCTCGCGAGAATCCGACAGCGTCATGATGACGTTCGGGCGCGCTCGGGTTAACCGAGCAAGGCGGGAGGATCCGAGTCGCTCGGACCCGTGAAAAAAAAAGTGAAGTTCGTGCGGGTTCGGATTCAAAGAAACCGAACCCGCTCATCTCTAATTATCAGCTGATCAGAACAATCAGGTTAAAGAATTTCTCATCCAAAATAGGGAGATATTTTCAGAGCTGCCTGGCCGAACGATCATAATAAAACATGACATTGTCACAGAACCAGGGGTCAGGGTTCATTTAAAGCCATATAGGATTCCTGAAGCTCAGCGAGAAGCTGTTTCTAAAGAAGTTAAAACCATGTTAGAACTTGGAGTCATAGAGGAATCTAACAGTGAGTGGTCCAGTCCCATAGTGCTCATTCCGAAGCCCGACGGTAGCATACGCTTCTGTAATGACTTTCGTAAGTTAAATGAGGTGTCCAAGTTTGACGCATACCCCATGCCCCGTGTGGATGAGCTTATAGAAAGGCTGGGAACAGCCAGGTTTCTCATCACGTTGGACCTGACCAAAGGTTACTGGCAAATACCTTTATCTGATAGCGCCAAAGAAAAAATAGCCTTTTCGGTTCCGGAGGGGCTGTACCAGTATAAGATGTTACCCTTTGGGTTGCATGGGGCTCCAGCAACCTTTCAACGGGCGATGGATAAAATTTTGAGGCCCCATAGAAAATATGCAGCTGTTTATTTGGATGATGTGGTAATTCACAGTACAGACTGGGGGTCCCATTTGGTTAAAGTACAAGCAGTACTGGACTCAGAGAGGCAGGGTTAACTGCTAACCCAAAGAAGTGCTGCCTCACAATGGAGGAGGTCAAATACTAGGGCTTCACCATAGGCAGAGGTCTGATTAGGCCCCAATTGAATTAAATTGATGCTATTCAAAACTGGCCTCGTCCAGTGAATAAAAAACAGATAAGGGCTTTTTTGGGAATTACTGGGTACTATAGACAGTTTATTCTCAATCTTGTGACCACAGCGGTGCCGTTGTCAGACCTTACCAAAGGGAAGCAGTCAAATATGGTGAAATGGAACCCTGATGCAGAAAAAGGCGTTCCAAGCGTTAAAAGTGGCTTTGTGTTCACAACCGGTGTTGATAACACCAGATTTTTCAAAAGAATTTGTGGTACAGACAGATGCCTCAGAGGTAGGGATAGGTGCGGTGCTGTGCTGTCCCAAACCAGAGATGGGGACGAACACCCTATCATTTATTTGAGTAGGAAACTCAATGAGCATGAAAAAAGGTATGCCATTGTGTAAAAGGAGGCTTTGGCCATTAAGTGGGCACTAGATACTTTGAGATATTACCTCTTGGGTAGACAATTCAGACTAGTGACGGATCATGCCCCTTTAAAATGGATGTATATAAATAGAGGTACTGTAAGAATGCTCGTGTAACTAGATGGTTTCTAGCGTTGCAGGATTTTAAGTTTACTGTTGAACATAGACCGGGTACACAATTGGCCAACGCAGATGCATTGTTCCGCATCTTCTGTCTGGGGGCTACAAGTGTTCCGGCCCCTAGGTCGAAACAGGGGAGGGGGATATGTGACAAGAACACTGGGATAGTGTTTGAGGGCAGGTATGTTTGTACCAGGTTCTTGTCTTACATGTATTAGAAAAATGAAAACTTCTAGGAATATGTTTTGTTTTGTTAGAACCTTTTCAGTTTGTTGGAAAAGCTGGGTAAGGACCCTGAAAGAGAGATGGGGCAAGTTCCAGACATTGGGCCCAGTTCGGGTCTTTGGCCTCACAGAAGGCTAATCAGGCTTTCAGCTGTGTAAGAGTGTTATAGAGCTGCTGGCCTGATTAGGGTGGGCAGACTGCCTGGGAAGACTGCAGGATCTCTGTGAGAGAGACACGCTTCCTGATACAAGTGAGCTATACAGGGTACTGGAGAACTCTGTTTTTTTTTTGTTTAGTGATAGTTAGGAACATCTTGTGTTTAGTTAGTGCCGGACAGGCAAGGTATTTTCTTTTGCTGTTTGTTTTATTTTCTGTCTAATAAAAACTGGCTGGGGCCAGTTGTACCGGAAACTGGACTTGTGTGGTTCCTCAGCTGCTGCAGGCTGCCATTTATCCCAGAAAACGGCACCTTGTACCCTTACAGCGTTACAACTTATATACATATACATACATACATACATACATACATACATACACATACACACACACACACACACACACACACGCGAAGGTGCGGCACTCGGGGCTTAGAGAAGAAAATAAACAAATGACCACCAGGTCTACAACGTTTTCATTCTTATTAGAAGATTTTCATCAGGTTACCTTCGTATACATACATCCACTTTTTGTACTGAGAGCCCCCTCACCCCCAATGTCAATGGCTCCCCTACTGCTTACTGCCACTCTTTAACACGTGTCACTATGTGTGTATA